>NC_080076.1:3292033-3921200 GCF_949987535.1 Balaenoptera acutorostrata | reverse complement strand
AATCAAAAGAGGAAATGTCTTTGGACTAACCAGGAATTGTTTCCGTGAGATTTCTAAACAGGAAAAGAATGACTAGTGTAAGGGCCCCGAGTCTCCCCTAATGACTTGGAGCGTCGCTCTAGCCCCTGCTTTGGATCTCAGGGGAAAAGAAAGGGAAGAAAGCTCGAGGCTGGAACCCAGACTGTGACTCCAGCCCCTCCCCCATCTTTGTAGCCTGGAGACTGTATCCCCAGCCTCACTGAAGGATGCAGATGAGGAGTGAAATCCATCCACCTGCTGAATTCACATCTCCAGGTGCCCCAGGCATCCCAGGCCCGCAGTTTGCCTGAGCCCCATCTCCAGGTGTTCAATAATGCAGCAGGATTTAGCTGCACCAAAGTGTCACCTGTCTAGGTGAGTCGTGCCGGTGTCTATCTGAAGTGACAGCCATCTTTGAGTACCGGCGTCGTTCACTGACTCCGCTCTCATCATTCGCATCAGGAAGGTAACGTTTTCGACAAGGTTGTTTCCTGTTCCCCGGCTTGTTTCCTGCCCCTCCCTCCTCCCCCTCCCCCCGCCCCTCCCCGCCCTCTTAGAGCACCTGAGCAAAACATCATTGCTGACAAAGGTTTCCTTCTCCAAATTAAATGAGCCCGGCTAGCCCGGCAATTCTTACACAGAAAGCAAGTGAAATGCCAGTGTGCCAAGTTAATGAACCCGGTAACAGGGAGAACATTATCGAGCCTGGATAATATGATCTAGCAATGTTCCTTCGCACGCTTCCTGTAAAGAATGTATGGAAGTCAGTTATGTGCGCGACGCTAACGTCTGTCCTACCCCATCATGGTAATTTGTATAAGTAATGGAAACAGCTTAAATACTTCCATTCTGATGTTGCCAGCAGGGATGGAAATGAACGTTTCAATGAAATCACCTCGACAGAGCCACGCGGGGAGGGGGGCCGGGACTGATTCATCTCCACTCCCTTTGGTGATGGGAACCCTAATGAGAATGCTGGAATGTATAGTTTATCAGATAGAAGAGGAAGAGCAGGTAAATCTCAGAGATTAGAATCGCGGGAGAACCACCAGCATGAGGCACCCTGGCCTCCCCAGCAGACCTCTGCTAATAACACGCTCTTTTCATCCCGAGGGAGGGAGGCAGGGGTGTGGACGACTGGCGGGGGAGAGGTGAGGATGGGCAGGCTCTTTTCTCCTCTCTGATGGGCTGCCAGCAAGGGTTATCTTTAGCCAGTAAAACCCCAGGGTGCTCTTAGGACACCTCTTAGACCCCTGTCTCGAAAACTTAGAGGGAGGGAAGAGAACTTGCCTCTTCTTCATTTCCCTGTAATTATAAATGATCCACTTTTAGAATGGCTTTCTCTCTGCCTAAAACGTCATTTTACTCCCTTCCTTGTCCATGTGAGGAAGAGCCATTTTATTTGAACTGCTGGTGCTGTTTAACCTTCCTCAAAAACTGGAACCCAATTCCTCTTCCCGAGATATCCCAGACCTGTCACCCTGCTTCTAGAAAAATCAGTTTTTCTAGCAAAAGGACTACTCTGTATGCCAAGTGTGCTATAACATCCTTGTAAATTCAAGCGTGTTAATGTGGGTTACTCAACATGTTTTCACACTAAAATGCTATATTCATACATTGCATCATTGCATTTTCCAGTATCACTACGTTTCTTCTGTCTAGACGCTGTTACTGAAAATCCAAGTCAGTTAAAGATGGAAACATTTAGTCATCTGGCCTGTTCTATTAAATGCCAATATCTGAATGATTCCAAATATCTAAATTTGGGGACATGGCAGAAGCTGAGCATCTTTTGTTGAAAGAACACGTTTTTCAGTTTCCATCGGGATGTGTTGTCATCAGGCAGGAACAGGTACGGATGCGTGCCGGTTACCTTGTGTGAGTGGCTATTTTGAGTAAGCAGGTTGGTATCTGCTGGATGGCAAAGGATGGATTTCAAGCTGGCTTTTAGAAAGCAAATCATGATCAGGGGAAGCCTTTCTTCTATTGTTGCTGTGCTCTTTCAGTGAGGCACCCACACTTTTGTTCATCTGTCTGAGGAACCCTGGCTCTAATTGCTCAGAGCCAGGGTTACTCAGACTCTGGGGAATTTGGAACTTTATTACATTTAGCCATTAAAAACCAAAGACAGCTGTCACTTCTCCCCATTCTTCAAATGACTGTTGAATATCAGAGCCAATCTTGTTTTCTTTAAAGAAGCAAAGATATTTTTAAAAATTTGGGGCTGGGATTTGAGAAAAAGAATCGATCTAGTTCGCTGAAGATGCATGTGCCTCATTGTATAATTACAATTTGAGAGGAACATATTTTTCCAGACAATATGTGTGTATTTACATTGTAAACCACTGGGGCACACGTTGTTGGTGTCAGATTCACCTCTAGCAGGGACCGTATACGTTACCTTCTGTCCACTTGCATCAGAATGCATGGGATTTTATGTGGCTCATGATGACAGCACGTCTTTAGGGACACATTGGCATCCAGAAGGCACATTTTATGGCAAAACAGTATTAACAAGATTTAATCTGTTTAAAAAAAAGTGACATCTAACTGTAAGATCCAGTTGTCTTGTTCTCTTCTTGGGGCTGATGGGGTCTACGTGTTTTGTGGTTTTTATGTGCTCACGCCTGCACACACCCACACACCCACACCCACGTGGAGGCTGGTGGCTTCCACGGCCTGTGCCCGTCCTGACGCTGAGGCCGGCACAGCTGCTCTGCGTGTCGTCCCGCTGACGGCAGGACACGCCGCGTGTGCTCACCGTGTCACACTCCACGCCGCGTGCTTGGCTCAGGCAGGGTGGGGGGAGTGACGGCAAAGCTGTTTTGACACAAAAAGAAATAGCAGAAATGATGATTTGGAGTCTTTGTTTTATTTGATGGGGAGGAATGTCATTTCTTTCTGTAAGTAATTGTAAAAGGAGAATTTCATACTGCAGTTACCATTTCCAGGCTTACTCATTCATCAGAGTTCCGCAGGGTGCGGGTAGGTGAGGGCAGAGGGGAGCTGAGGGTTTCAGCAGAGAAAATGCAACGACGTTGAGTTGACTCTATTTTCTGTGATTCAGTAGCTGCTCTCATCCAGATCTTTTAGGCTAAACAGTTGTATTCATTCACCTAGTGACGTATGTTGTTCTGTTTCATCACTAACAGTAAAAATTTCTACAAATATTTTCATGTATTTTGGTATATTTGTACCCATGTGAATTTTTAGAACACTGTAGCTTATATTGAAAATGAAAGATCGTGACAAGTAATCACTCTGTCCAAGCTTGGAAGTTTTTACAGGTCTCTCTCTGTCTCTCTATCTCTCTGCCTCTGCCTAGGCAAAATTTCCAAAAAAGCATCTAAGAGAGCAATTAGGAGAATTCACTGGTAATAGTAAGAATAAACCCAATTATTATGATAAGAGAACGATATTTTCTGATATGATAGTGTGGATGTAACTGATCCAGATGCCATTATTGTTATTAAGGGGATTTCAAGAAAGTCAGGTGACCTTGTATTAAGCTTCCAGCCAAGTACAGCAGTAATTACGAAGGAGATGCTGGCTCTTGGTGGATCACATTGGTACATAATTTATATAGACTGTAATATATTTAAAGACAAACATTCTCCTAACTTTGTGTTAATAGTTGCCGTGTTGTCGACAACTGCAGGGGTGTGCCCTGCACTGTTCCCATCCACACCCCAATCCCCAAAGACTTGATGTTTCCTTCTCTCTTCTTTTATCCTGTGCGTTTATGAGAATGGGCTGCTGGATTTGAACTTGGAGACACGTGTCTGATACGTAAGCCCTGCGTAGTTCGGCGTGTGCTGAGTTACATTTCTTTATTCTTGTTTCAGCCATTTGAAGAGATATTTCAAGCCCAAATCTCCTCTCCAGATTTCTAAATGTCATCTATCGCTCTATCTGAGCTAAAAGTCTTTTCTCGTTTCAGGTGGTAGAAAATACCAGGTCGGAACCTGGTTTGGGACCTAATTGGCTAATATTGGGTTTGTAGACCCAGACTCATCAGACTGTCCTAGCGTGGTATATGTCCCTCCCCAAACGAAGAGGCAATAACCGAAAACATGGATTTCCCCATGCTTGGCATTGGCCATGCATGTCTTGGGGATGGCTGGTTTTTTAATTTGTGGATCGAGAGAACATTTGCGTCATATATTATTAACACGCAGTTCGTTGGTAGTGAAATAGCTGCGTGTTTTCTTAGGTTCATATGAGAGTTATTTAGCTTTTGCTCTTCTTCATTTCATTTTAACTTCTCTTTTAATTTTTCAAGATTCTCATATATTTTATCTCTCCTTTTTCCTTCTGACATTGCTGAAAATCACAGAAAGTTTTCAGTCTTTTTAATTGAGGTTTAAACCCTTAATTTGTGCTTTCCCACTTAATGTTAAATTACATTGTTATAACTGCAACAAACTCCAGGCATAAGATTAATACCTGATGTGCTCACTGGGAGGAGTGGGAGGGGCCCCCGATAACTTGAAATTGAAGTCTGGGGCAGGGAGAAAGGGAAGACGTTATATTTATTTTAAGGAAGTTACCTGTGAATTTCTAATTAAAATTAGAATTGGGTAAAAACCATAGGCCATTTTATTTACAGACTCCACAATTCTAAAAAATGGCCTCTGTTGGGTTTTAGGTAAAGAAATAATCGTTATCAATCAGCTGGTTTAGCAAACTGGTACGTGAGCGACTGGTACCAGACAACTAAAATTTGCCAAAGGGATAGAAAAATTTTTGCTCCTTCTACATCAGAGCAGAAGGGGCCTTTCAGATTTGCGTGGCAGGTTGTCAACCTTCCTGCAAAAAATTTAGAACTTAGTTTCATAAATTAACGTACATCCCACTTGTATGTTGCTGTCCTTTCAGAGTAGCACGGAATGGGCCCTGACCTGGGTCTGCTTTCTCTGCATTTTTTATTTCCTAATATCTTCTTTCACCAAACCCACCTGCTCTCTTTGTAACAGAGGTGAAGTTACTTTACAAGTGATCGATGATAAATTTGGAAGAAAGTGTGTTTTGCAAGATTTTACAGTGCATTGAAGCTGTTCATTTATCACTGAGGTGTGTGTAAGCCCCTTTTGTGAATTGTAAATATATTTTGATGTGATGGCCATCTGTTCGTGGGTATCACATTTGCCAGTCGAAAACCTAGTTTGATATAGCTAAACGTGTAATTTGGTATGATTGTATAGTTTCACCAGGTGGCAATACAATAGCCAAGTTTGGTATTTACTGTAAGCCAGTGCCCAAGCAGGGACCAACGACCTGTGTTTTATAGTTGTCACTTTTGAATTTCCCTTTTCCTCATTCACAGCCAGCTCTCAATTGTGTGTGCTAATGAGGGAAAGAGAGCTTGGATAAACAAAGTTCCCCAACCTGATTCTTGTCATTTATTTCCACGGCCTGCCCCCTGGGGCCTGGGGAAGAACCTAACCAGGAACTGCTCTGTATGAGTTCCCACCTCCCGCTCCTTCCTCTGTGTGGCTGTGATCAGGGAAACTGTAGGAAGGCAGAGGAGGGGCCTGGGTGATGCAGAAGTTCAAGGGCTAACATCCCGAATAATCCGTCGGCCCAAATCTCACGTCTGGTTGCTACACAGTGACAAGGGCCAGTGAGGGGACCACTTTCCCTGGGACGAGGGCTCATTATTTTGTTCCTCTTGTCCCCATTTGTGTGATGTGAGCAGTAGTTTGTGAGGCCTGAGGCTGAGCGGGGTGCCCTCTGACAGCCGTGGGAGGACTGCCCATCGTGGGCATTTCCTAGTTCATCTTGAGGGTCTGTCTGCAGGGCGAGATGAGGAGGAGGGGCCCGCAAGCACAGAGGGGGGCTTGGTGATGAGGATGGTGGTCTGTCTGCCATTTCCATGAATACTTCCTATAGCCCCACTGTTGGGGAAACTGAAGCCCGGAGGATGGGGTGAGTGAGTGTATGGGGGTCACCGTGTCTTCCTCGGCCTGTCCCTTCTGTAAGTCTGTCCTCAGGTCCCGATAATGATGGGGGTCTGTCCTTCAACAGGGGGCCACAGCAATGGCTCCGTAGCGTGGACCCAATGGGGACGAGCAGGTGAGCGCCATCCCCACGCCCTGCACACCTGGGCTCGCTCCTGCACTCGCTGTGTGGGACAGATGTGGCTGGGGGGGATGTGTCTCGGGTGTGTCCCCTTCCTGATACCAACGTGGCAAAAGCAAATGACTCCATCCCCGCCTGGTACTGAAGCCAGGAGTCCAGTGGTCTCGTTTCCAGGCACCATGGGGTCCGGTCTGCGAATTTCCACCTGCACAGCCCTTGTCCGCCTGCCCCAGGCCCAAGCTCTTAAAGTGAAACCCGGTAGATTCTGGATCCTTCTGAGGGCTCTGGTTCCAGGATGTGAGCCCAGTTCTGGAGGGTGGGAGGGGTTGGGGGTCGGGAGAGGGGGCTCAGGCACGGCTGTAAAGGTCTGAGGGCTCTGGTTCCAGGATGTGAGCCCAGTTCTGGAGGGTGGGAGGGGTTGGGGGTCGGGAGAGGGGGCTCAGGCACGGCTGTAAAGGAATCCCTCATACCTGTCAGCATCTGTGGCTCATCATCTGTGTCCTCACGTGGCCACGCGCGCTGCCGAGTCGGGTGAAATGGACCAGCGCTTGGTCCGAGGGCCACTGGGAAGGGGGGCGTGAGAAGAGGGAGGGAAGTGCTCGTCGGGGGGCTGCCTGGGGAGGTGGGTGCGCTTCCTGCCAACGCTGATTCTACCAGGCCCGGTGCACCCGAGGAGGGGCAGGAAAGCTACTCCGGGGTCAGACGGGCGTCCAGTGGTGGGGACACAAGACAGATGGCCCCCAGCTGCCCCCTAGGTCTGTGTTTCCTCGTGCCGCTTATAAATTAGAATTGAAAAGTTCACTCATTAAAAAGATAGACACAGTGAGCTAAAAGTACATGGTAGAATAGTAAAGTAGCCAAAGAATATCAGCGGATCAGGATGAATAAAGTGGAAGAGTGTGTGATAAAAGTAGAAATCCTGAAAGTCTAGAAACAGACAGGGACCGTGTTGGTGGAAGGCTAAAGTGATGCAGCACAGTGACCACTGAGCTGGTGGATTGTGGGTCTCAGGAGAGGCCTTGCCTCCTGCCCCCCTGTCGGTGGGACCTGGCAGCCCCCTCCCTAGGGAAGGCTGAAGGAGGTGAGGATACAGGAGCAGGGCCGGGAGGAAGACGGAGGTGGCCTATGTGCGGGCAGACTCTCGGCGCCCCCGAAATTCTGCCCCAGGAACCCTAACGCCATCTGTACCCCTTCATTGTTCTTCCCACCTCTTACTTTTTAACATTAAAAAATATAAAAGTAACAACGAACAAAGCCCTTGCCACATTCCCTCCCCCAGGCTGGGCCCTGCCCTTCCAGGCTCCTTAATTCCCAGCGTGGGGCTAGTGGCTGTTTCCAGCTATTTCATTCCAGAAATGGTGTGAAATGGCTAATCTGTGCTTGTTGAATTGAAAACACTGAAGAAGATTTTGAAAACAGATATTTATCAAGAGCCACTTCAGTCAACAAACCCATATATTCATTATCTAGAAAAAAACCACTATTAACATTTTCTAAAAGGATTTTTCCATTGTATTGTGAATAGGTTTGTCTTCTGCTTTTTCCATTGAATGCCTCTCCCCTTGTCATTAAAACATAGTTTTTAACGTTTGAATAATATTGCATCTTAGGAATAAAAGAAAAATCACCTAACTACCGATTATTGTTGAAGATTTAGGTTGTGGCAAATTTTATATGGAATAATACCATAAAGGACATCTTTGTGCATGAAGCTTAGTCTGTATGTTATGTCACCTTCTGAGGCTATACTTCCAAAAGTAAAATTATTGGGCCAAAGGGTGTCAAAAAATTTCTCTCCTTTTACTCTTTTTTCATTGAGATTCTCTCAATTATAACAGCATGATGGGCACATAAGAGGTGTCCTAAACACTGATACAGAATTACTTTGGGTCAGGGACTTCCCTGGTGGTCCAGTGGTTAAGACTCTGCACTTCCACTGCAGGGGGCGTGGGTTCAATCCCTGGTCAGGGAACTAAGATCCCTGCATGCTGTGCAGTGTGGCCAAAAAAAAAAAAAAAAGAATTACCTTGGGTCATTAATTCATTCACAAGCATTTACTCAGAGTGTTTGTTGGCATTGAGGTGCTAATGAGACAAAGGAAAGTAACTTGGTCCTGATAGTGGCAGAGTGGATGGACCTCCGGCGGGGCGTCAGGTGACCCGCGTTTGAATCCTTGTTTGTCTCCTCTGGGACCTTGGGGAAGTCGGTCAACTTCTCCAAGACCAGTTTTCTCATCTTCAAAATGGGCATTTTCGGGGATGCTAACTTGAAGGGTTGTGAGGGTTAAAACGGGGCGAAGAAAGAAAATGCCCACGGTGGGGGGGGTAGGCAGGGGTGGCACTCAGCAATTTTAGTTGAATGAGCAAGTTCATGGTTTGATGACGAGGATAGACAGGTAAACATCTCTTAATGCTTCCGGGAATGAACTCGGGGAGGGGATTAATAGGCGTCATGAAGGAGGTGACATCTGAGCCTCCCCTTGAGGACGAGCTTCGTCACCAGGTGGAGAAGTGGGCGGGGTGCCCCCTGGGACCAGGGTGTGCGGGGACTGGACCTGTGGCGGAGGGAGGGGTCCACGCGGGGGTTTGCGCCCCCTGTGCAGCTCGCGGACCCTGACGGCGATTTTAGCTCAGGGGCTGTGGAGGAAGAAAGAGCGTGGCAGGACAGGAGGGCAGGAGGCCCAGCGGGGCGGCTGTTGCACGTCTGATGAGAGGCTGGAGCGTCTGAATTAGGGCAGGGGCCCCGCTGGCTGTGGAGCTGGACCACGGGAGGCACTGAGGACAGCCGTCGCTCTTCCGGCGCGGACACTTGTTCGGGGGGGATTCAGTACAGCTGAGGCAGGAGACTCCCAGCTCCGGAGGAGGAAGTGCGCTGTTACTGGGGCGGGGGCTGGAGGGGGCAGGGTCAGTCGTGCGTCTGCACGAAGTTGATGGGGGGCGCCTGTGGAACGCCCACGTCGCCGTGGACTCCGGTCACAGCAGCTGGGGCCCCTTCTATATGCCGGACGCGAGGCAGACTCGGACTACAGGCCAGAGGGCCTCCCAAAGCCAGCTTCCCCCGACGGGGCGGGAGAGCCCAGGGCCTGCACCCGGTGGCCTCGCAGGTGGACGTGGATCCGGTGCTCGCGGGCGTGCCCTGGAGGAGTCGTGGAAGAAGTCAAGGTTGGCTGGGAAGAGGCTGCGGAGGGACCGGGCAGGAGTGACAGGCAGGGCGGGTGGAGGAAGCCAGCGGCGCCCTGGCCCCGGAGAGCACGGTGTCACACCCGGAGTGCACTGGGCAGGGGGGCTGGGGGCCGCCTCCCCGCGGGGATGCTCGGCCCGGGACAGGGGACGCCGGCGGGTCCTAGGATGCCCCCGGGTCCGCCCCGGGGCTCCCCTCTTTTCTGAACTTGTGCCCCCGCCCTGGCCCTCCCCTGGCCGCCTGCTCACCCAGCTTCGTGTCTCCCCTGGGAGACGAGCTCCAGGAAGGCAGGCACGTTAGGGGTCCCCCTTCCCCCTCCTGGAAAACAGGGGATGGGTGTCCAAGGGAGGGAACGGCAGAAACCAGTGACCCTTAGGAGGCCGGGGTTTGCTCTGTCGCCCTGGGGCTGGGGGTGGCCTGCAGGAGGCGTTTGAGCTCAACCTGGGGGCTCCCGGGTGCCGGCTGGTCTGTCGGGAGCAGGGCGGGCCCGGGATGCAGCAGGGCCTGATGACATTCCACTCTGCTGGGACACGGACATGCACGCGGGCAGATGCCGAGCAAGTCACGTCCGTGCGGTTCCAGGCCCTGAGATGCCACCCGCAGAGTGCGTGAGGACCGGTGGGTGACAAACACACCCCGGAGGTTCGGCAGCGAGTCCCCCGCGACGGCGCGGGGCTCATGGGCTGTAACTCCGTGACTCGTTAGTGGACTCCGACGCAGTCCTGCCTTCCGTTGGGAAGCACCGTGGACACGCGTGCCTGGGTCTCTCGATGCTGCCGCCCGGGCATGGGGACGGCCGCGAGGGGAAGCGGGGGTGGGCAGGGATACTGAAGGGCCCCGTGGAGCGGCCGTCGCTCGCCAAGTGTTCACTTGTGCTCACGAGCGATCGTGCCTGGAGCTCTCGGCGTGCGGGCGCAGACCCTCCCGTGTGTCTCCCTCCTGCCCGCGTCCGTCCCCTGGGCTGCCACCTCCTTCTCTGTCTCTCCATCACTGTACCTGAAAACCCCGTGCTCTCTGCCGCGTTCCCTTGGGGTCTGGTGCTGATAACGTGATAACGAGTGATTCTACTTAATGAGACACCCTCTCAGGTCATATCAGTGCATTTTAATAGGGCCTTTCTGGAAATATCTTAACCCCAAATTTCCCAGGTAGTTGACGCAACACTAGTTGTTCCCTCAAAAAGAAAAAAGGAAAAAGAAGTAAAAGTATGCTTTGGTCAAATCAGTTAAGAGGTGCAGGCGATTATGTCCCCTTGGGGATTGACAAGATCTGTCACATAGTAAAGGATCTAAAATGTGCCGCAGTAAAAGGTCAGATTCCATCTAGTGATTTATATGCCGTCCATCCCTCCCATTCTTGGGACAGCTGTCAGTATCCTGAGTTTTTCTGGGAAATGCCGCCTTCACCCCAAGAAGTCACCCTCTGTGCAGCTGTGGCCTGTAGCAGGCCATTGTAGCATATACTATAGGCCTTGTTAAGAATAAAAATTTTTTTATTGTGCCAAAATACTCGTAACACAAAAGTTACCATTTTAATCATTTTTAAGTGCACGGTTCAGTGGTATTAAGTACATTCACCCTGTTATGCAACAATACCCACTATACATCTCCAGAACTTTTCATCTTCCCAAATTGAAACTCTGAACCCACTAAACACCAACTTTCCATTCCTTCCTCTCCCCCAGCCCCTGGAAACCACGGTTCCACTTCCTGTCTCTATAAGCCTCCCTACTCTAAGTGTCTCACATAAGGGGACTCCTACAGTATTTGTCTTTTTGTGTCTGGCTTATTTCCCTTCGCATAGTGTCCTCAGGGTTCATCCATGCCATCGCATATATCAGAATTTCCTTCCTTTTAAAGGCTGCATAATATTCCATTGTTTGTATAAACCACATTTTGTTCACCCATTCATCCATCAACAGACATTTAGGTTGTTTCTACCTTCTGGCTCTTGTGAATAATGCTGCTTTGTACACACGTGGCTCTTTGACCCCTGTCGGGTGTCACCTGAGGGAGACTTCTGCTCCTTCCAGGCAAGGGGGCGCTGGTGGTGCTATGTTGCTTTCTCATTTTTAGTGGAGACCAGAGTATTTTTATCGCTTGCCATTGAGGAGCGTTTTTATTTACGGAAACCGTAGAATACTGTCTGTGTATTATCTCGCCCTAGAAGTTGGCAACCAGGTCTGCCCCCCCCCCCGCCGCCATGGGGAGGCACAAGGGACCCCCACTGCTTACAGAAAGAGGAGCCTGCAGGAGGAGGGGCAGGGGACCCTTCCCTTCCCACCCAGCTGTGACAGCCACACTGACATCTTTAAGAAGAGGGCAGACACTGCCCTTCCGTCGAAATGTATTCACTTAGGAGGGGCGATCGTCTTGGTGGAAATCTATTTCCTGCCGTTGAGCTGCGGAAGGGGTAGATATATAAAGTGGAGGTAGCCTTGTAGCCTGGGAGCTCGGCTGAGAAACATCTTTTTAAAGATCATCTAACTGCTGGGGAGGCTGCGTCCTTGGAGATGATTTACGTCTCCTCACGGTGTTTCATTTTTCTCTCCTAGCTTACGTTCCTGAGGAAGAACTGAAGGCAGCAGAAATAGATGAAGAAGACGTGGAGGAGGATGGGCTGCCTTTGGACGTTCAGGAAAGCGACTTCGTGTGCAATGAGGAAGCGGAGCTCAAGGAGGCCCAGAGCTACCAGAACTCCCCCATCAGCACCGCGACTAATCAGGACGCCGGCTACGGGTCACCGTTCAGCGAAAACAGCGACCCGCCAGCCCATTTCAAGAGCTCTTCCTCCAAGGAAGAGAAAGAGGAGCCCCAGGGTCGGGAGGGCGTCTGCTACCCCCAGGACAGCTTGGCCCAGATCAAGGCCGTGTATGCAAACCTGTTCTCGGAGTCCTGCTGGTCCAGCTTGGCTCTGGATTTGAAGAAGTCCGGTTCGACCACCAGCAACAGCGATGCCGGCCAGAAGGAGGGCTCCACGCCTGCCCCCATGCCCCCCACCAGTACCGCGGGGGCCACCGGGACCACGGCGAGCACGCCCAGCTCGGGCTCCAGCTCCGGCACCAGCACCAGCACCAGCGCCAGCGGCGGCCCCGGCTATGACTGGCACCAGGCCGCCCTGGCCAAGACGCTGCAGCAGACGTCCTCGTACGGGCTGCTGCCCGAGCCCAGCCTCTTCAGCACCGTGCAGCTCTACCGGCAGAACAACAAGCTGTACGGCTCCGTGTTCACGGGCGCCAGCAAGTTCCGCTGCAAAGACTGCAGCGCCGCGTACGACACGCTGGTGGAGCTGACGGTGCACATGAACGAGACGGGGCACTACCGCGACGACAACAGAGACAAGGACTCCGAGAAGACCAAGCGGTGGTCCAAGCCCAGGAAGCGCTCCCTGATGGAGATGGAGGGGAAGGAGGACGCCCAGAAGGTGCTCAAGTGCATGTACTGCGGCCACTCCTTTGAGTCTCTGCAGGACCTGAGCGTGCACATGATCAAGACAAAGCATTACCAGAAAGTGCCTCTCAAGGAGCCGGTGCCGGCCATCACCAAGCTGGTCCCTTCCACCAAAAAGCGGGCGCTGCAGGACTTGGCGTCCCCCTGCTCCCCCGAACCGGCGGGCATCGCGGCCGAAGTGGCGCTGGGCGAGTCGGCCAAGGACCAGAAGTCGGCCAACCCGTACGTGACGCCCAACAACCGCTACGGCTACCAGAACGGGGCCAGCTACACCTGGCAGTTCGAGGCCCGCAAGGCCCAGATCCTCAAGTGCATGGAATGCGGCAGCTCCCACGACACCCTGCAGCAGCTCACCGCCCACATGATGGTCACCGGCCACTTCTTGAAAGTGACCACCTCTGCCTCCAAGAAAGGGAAGCAGCTGGTGCTGGACCCCATGGTGGAGGAGAAGATCCAGTCCATTCCTCTGCCCCCCACCACACACACGCGGCTGCCCGCCGCCCACGTCAAAAAGCAGCCCGACTCTCCCTCGGGGTCCGTGGCCCCGGAGGAGAAGAAGGAGCCCGAGAAGGAGAAGGCGCCGCCGGCGGTGGCCGGGGACGCAGACAAGCAGATCAAGGAGGAGGGTGAGGACGCCTCCGACAAGTTCGAGCCCACTGCCCTCTACCAGTACCTCCGCGAGGAGGACCTGGACGACAGCCCCAGGGGCGGGGTGGACATCCTGAAGTCCCTGGAGAACACGGTCTCCACGGCCATCAGCAAAGCCCAGAACGGCGCGCCCTCGTGGGGCGGCTACCCCAGCATCCACGCCGCCTACCAGCTGCCGGGCACTGTGAAGCCGCTGCCGCCTGTGCAGAGTGTGCAGATGCAGCCGTCCTACGCCAGCGGCGTGAAGTCGCTGTCCTCGGAGCACGGCGCGCTCCTGCCCTCCCCGGGGAGCCTCACGCCGCCGCCCCACAAGAGCAACGTGTCGGCCATGGAGGAGCTGGTGGAGAAGGTCACGGGCAAGGTCAGCGTGAAGAAGGAGGAGAGGCCGGCGGAGAAGGACAAGGGCTCGCCGGCCAAGGCCGTGTCCCCCGCGGCCAAGGAGAATAAAGACTTCCCCAGGGCCGAGGACCTCGGCGGCGGCGGCAAGCCCCAGCAGCAGAAGAAGGGCCCCGAAGCCGATGCGGGGAAGACCAAGAAGGAGGGTGCGGTGGACGCCCACACCCCGAACGGCACGGAGCCCCTCAAGGCCAAAGTCACCAACGGCTGTAACAACCTGGGCATCATCACGGACCACTCGCCCGAGCCCTCCTTCATCAACCCGCTGAGCGCCCTGCAGTCCATCATGAACACCCACCTGGGCAAAGTGTCCAGGCCCGTGAGCCCCTCGCTGGACCCGCTGGCCATGCTCTACAAGATCAGCACCAGCATGCTGGACAAGCCGGCCTTCCCCGCCCCGCCCGCCAAGCCGCCCGGCACCCTGGACCGCTACTACTACGAGGGCAGCGACCAGCCCATCGACCTGACCAAGTCCAAGAGCAAGCCCCTGGCCCCGGGCGCCGCCGACGGCGTGTCCTCGCCGCTGCGGGAGAGCGCGCTCATGGACATCTCGGACATGGTGAAGAACCTCACGGGCCGGCTGACCCCCAAGTCCTCCACGCCCTCCACCGTGTCAGAGAAGTCGGACGCCGACGGCAGCAGCTTCGAGGAGGCGGTGGACGAGCTGTCTCCCATTCACAAGAGGAAGGGGCGGCAGTCCAACTGGAACCCGCAGCACCTGCTTATCCTGCAGGCCCAGTTCGCCTCGAGCCTGCGGGAGACCCCGGAGGGTAAGTACATCATGTCGGACCTGGGCCCTCAGGAGCGGGTACACATCTCCAAGTTCACCGGGCTCTCCATGACCACCATCAGCCACTGGCTGGCCAACGTCAAGTACCAGTTGCGGAGGACAGGGGGGACCAAGTTCCTGAAGAACCTGGACACAGGGCATCCTGTTTTCTTTTGCAACGATTGTGCCTCTCAGTTCAGAACTGCTTCCACGTACATCAATCATCTAGAGACACACTTAGGCTTCAGCTTGAAGGATCTCTCCAAGCTGCCACTAAATCAGATTCAAGAACAGCAGAACGTTTCCAAAGTCCTGGCGAACAAAGCGTTGGGCCCGGTGGGAGCTGCCGAGGACGATCTGGGCTCCACATTCCAGTGCAAGCTCTGCAACCGGACTTTCGCGAGCAAGCACGCAGTCAAACTGCACCTTAGTAAGACCCACGGCAAGTCTCCCGAGGACCACCTGATCTACGTGACGGAGCTGGAGAAACAGTAGCCCTGGGTCTGCGCGGGCCCGGGGCACATTGCACTAAACGTCGTCATACTGCACTAGGCCTGGCCTGAGCCTCCAAAATCAGCCTGCCCTTTGTTGCTGACTGCCTGTCTGGACCTTGGTTTTTCTTACACATATTTTGTAGTTATATTTATATGCTCTTTGTCCGATTGTGCATGTTCCTTTTCTTTTTCCGTGAGTCAAAGTCTGACCTTTATTTTCAACATCTGTTCTCGATGTTCAGCTCTCTTTTGTAGGAAATAGTGGGGCACACTACTCAGAGACATTTATTTAGCAGGAAAGAAAGACACAAATAACAATGAGAAAAGACGTCCTAAAATTACAAAGTTGCCATGACAATAAAGGTCATAGAACGTCCTAGTGTCAAATTTAACCCTTTGAGGACTGTAATCGCATTTCTGTGCCTTTCACTCAAAAAAAGAAAAAAGAAAAAAAGAAAAAAAAAAAGGCTTAAAGGCATTTCATTCAGATCAAAAGCTGTGTCAGACACAAAACTTATTTAATAATTAAAAAACGAGCTTTTATATGCAGAACTGGTTTGTGAAGGAAGCATGCATGCAGCTGTTGGAAAATAGAAAGTTGTCTAGGACTTGGGGTTAGGAAGCCACAACCTCACATGTTTAAGACAACAAAACAAAACAAAACAAAAACTAACAGCAGCGACAACAAACACCCCAGTTGCCACTATGCCCAAACCCTCTGGATGCTGAAAAAAATGCCACTTTTGGCAAAAAAAAAAAAAAGTATGCAAGCTATTATTTAAAAATGTGTAAAAATGCTATTTCTTTTTTCTGTAAAATACTGCAGTTTATAGTTATTTACAAATGTAAGCTTTGGTACAAGCTGACCTTTCTATAAGCGTGCTGCATTGGTAAATGAAAAAAAAAATGGGGCAAATGTTGGAGTCCTTTCCTTGTAAATTGCCAGCATCAGCTTAAAAACTCCTATATGTTACATATCGTACCATTTTAATCTATTCAACTTTCTTTGTACCTTCTGGCTGTATGCTTTCTCTTTTAACTTTTTATATTGTCATTTTATATTAAATTTCTGTGTATATAATGTACAACCACAATTTTTGAATAAAATTTAGTTCCTGCAGCTTGATTTAAATAGAGAAATTTTACTGGCACCTGCATCTTTCCAGATGCATGTATATCAGACAAAAATAAATAAATGAAAACAAAGCAAGCAATGCACTATTAATTATACATTTTGATGTTCTATCATTAATATTGTACAGTACATTTCGGTTCACACAATTAAATCCACTGTTTTCTCGAATGTAAAATAAACCCACATGCAGTTCTTGATTTACATAGATTGTCATGTCGTCATTATTTTGCCTCTGAGATGTTATTTCAGCAACGAGAGGTATGGCTTATGCAATCAACCAACAGAAATTCTAGTCGGAATCATCATTTCATGATTTGTGTGCTGACGTGCTTCATTCAAATGATCAGTATCGCATTTCTTAAAATGATAATTAAAAATTTTAACTCCGCTGGGTGCCACTGGATTCCTGAGGACAGCCATTGAGTGATGGCTGGCTTGTACATCGAGGGACTGAGGTGCTTCCTTCGGAGAATGCTTCCGCACTATTTTTAAATGTTTACAGTTATCCTTTGTGTGCATCCGGAGCCTTAACAGTGGGGGGCGGTCGAAGGGCAGGTCTTGCTCTATAGCAGCAGACCCTGGGGGGCTTGGAATTGGTTCTGCGTTGCTCCTAAGAGGAAAGCCTGATCTCTGCACTTTCAAAAATGTACAGTTTTTATAAAATGAGCTGCCCTGGAGCACGGCGGAGGGGCGTTGCTCTGCGCGGAAGACCACCTGCACTCCAGGCCTGTAAGCGCTGTGCCCCTGGCCCTGAATGAAGTCCGGGTCTTCCTGCTTAGTCTGGCCGCTTTGCCCTGGAAGTACATAATGACATGAGCAGGACAATTTCTTTTTCCACCTTTTGCTTAAGTTTTCGTAAAATAGTATCCTGAGAAAGCTTAGAACGTACAGCGCTCAGCTGTGCTGTTTCCGTGATTTCCCTCCATGCCAAGCCCTTGACCCCTGCGGGAGGAGAATCAGGGCGGCCACCGAGCGCCGGGGAGGTCTGCTGCCTTCTCCTGACCTTCATGGGTGAACAGCTCTGTCCTTTAGGAGCTTCAGCCATTCAGACGTTTTGGTTCCGTGTCTGGGGGATTACATACTTTGGGGCTCAAGGGGTGACGGGGAGGAGTGACAGGCCTGTGGTGGAGTGTAGTGGGGTCTTTGCACGACGATCCTTCGAAGTTCTGTTTATTTTAGCACAGGCCTGCAGATGTATGTTCTGTGATTTCACCTTGGAGCGGGTGCAGCGGGTGAGGTGGTGTGATGGGCGTGAGAGGCCGGGACGGGGGGGGGGGGCGTTCGGTCCCCATGTGGAGCCGCGGGGCCGTGTGACAGCTTGCAGCTGAGTGCTGACCACTGGGGTGAGGACGTGGGACTCGAGGGGGGGGAGTCCCTTCCTTCATGTTTCCTTTTTCTCATTCATCAGCCACCTTGTGATCTTGTGATCTGAGTTCCCCAACCGATGGCCAGAAGACTTGCTCATTTGCTGCTGATGAGACGGTGATCCTTGTTGCTGTCTGGCGAGGAGCCTAGTAAGTCCCTGGCGAGGAGCCCCCCCTCCTCGCCAGGGACTGTTCTGAGTGTTTCACACGGAGTAACTCCCTCAGGGCCCCAGGGGCTCTGTTACTTCCACCTCCTCTCCAGGTGGGGAGTCCCTGCTGGGCTCAGTGGACGCTTGCCCAAGCTCACAAGGCCCATGATTGACAGAACTTGGGCCTGAGCCCACGAGGCTTTGCCCCGGGGAGCGTGCCCTGTGATCTGCCCTCAGGTGTGACCGGCCCCAGGGGAGGGTCTGTGGTTTCTACGCACCCACCCCCGAGCGGATAAGCATTCTTCCAATCACCTCCCGTGGCGGCTCCCCTCGGCCGCAGAACAGGCCAGCTCTATCTTCTGTTCAATCTGAGCAATAAGTTGAAATGATGTTAGTTACGAGTTTGTAGTATCCTCAACTGAATACAGGTCTACCTAGTAATACAGAAACTCGATTTGTATAAATACAGATGGAAACATCCAGGGGACAAATGGGCTGTCTCTAATTTGAGGATTTACTTACAGGAGTTTCTGCTTCCTTCATCAGTATTTAAAGAAATGCATCCCTCCTTTATCTGGTCTTGTGTGTCCCCCAGTGGACTCCACAGGTGGCATTGCGTGCTCTCCGTTTCTCAGGGGGGGCCCTCTCTCCCTTCCCCCAGGGGAACAGGCTGCATCTTCTGGAGCCTGAGGGCAAATGGCCCTGAGTGTCTGGAGGAAGCTGGCCATCCGCCCGTCCCCTGCCTGGTAGGAGGCTGGAGGGCCTAGCGAGCAGGCATTTTTGTAACCTTGTGTACACGCAGACATCACTCTATTTTGCATTTGTATTTGCAGCTTGAGTATCGGGTTTAATAACTAAATATTTTTTCCGTTCAATGTGGATTTTTAAAAGGTTTGGGATATTCCTCTGAATGTGGGTTGGGTTTGGAGGTTCATTGTTATTTAGTTGAGACTTAAAAGATATAAAGCCTATAAAATAATCATAGACACTAGTTGATATAAGAGAAACAAACTCAAGCATTGTATGCAAAAAGAAGAGATTAAAAACTTTTCAGATTTATGTTTCTACATCTCTATATTTGATAATCTTTGAAAAGCGTTGAAACATTAGTTGAAAGCATGTCTAAACTGCTTCTGAATTTTCAGAAACCTGTACCTACAAATAAAGGTTTCTGCTTTTTTCCAAGGTAAAATTTCTTGTTACTTTGTTTTTCTGAAGATGGTGGAGACCGTTAAAAGCCAATTATCGAATTATAAAGTGAAAAGATAACAGAGAGTAAGATTTGGAGAGCCTTTATAATTTTCCCATACCGTTTATAATAAAAGTAATACATAGTCATTGCAGAAAACTTGTAACACACACACACACAAATAAAGGAGGAAATAAAAATTAACTTGTTTTCATCTAGAGAAAAATCACTTAATATGTTAGTGCTAGCATCTTTTTTTTTCATGTTTCTACAAAATAGATGCTCAACCTACTTTTGTACTTGCTTTTTTTGCTTGTTAGTAGATAATGTGTATTTTCCCATTTCATTAAATATCAAAAATATCAAAAATCTTATTGAGATGTACTATAACTTATTAATTAATTCTGTATTAGAATTTGGAAAAGCAACATTTAGATTCTTTTCAAGTTTTCAGTGTTACAAATGAGTACACAAGAATATTCCACTCAATATTTCCATGAATATTTTTGGTTATTTCCTTAGCATAAATACCCAGAATTGAAATTTCTGCCTCACAGTGTGATTTGGTACCTGTGCCCAAATCACCCACGAGAGAGCTGGTACCAGCTTCCTCACTCTTCGCAGGAGAACGACCATTTCTGTCCACCTTTGCTTTGTGAACACAAGGATTTTTTTTTTTTTTTTAATTCTGGCTATTTTCACTAATTGGCCAGTGTAATAGACGTTTCCATAATATTTTTAATGCTTATAGTCCACTGATATTATTTAAAGAAGAGATGGCTTAAGAACCTGTATGCTTTTTTTTGAGGACTTTCATGTGAATTATGAGTTCATTTAAACTTGGTGGCCAATTTACATATTTTAGAGAAAACACACAACAAAGAAAGAAGTTGACAAAGGTCTGCAGCTCCCCTGTGGCCCCAGCACGAGAACATGACAGCGTGTCTTCCTGTGCTGTTCTCCCAGGGTAGATGGCTCACGAAAACGTGCCCAAAGACGTCAAGTATATTATACACCAGCACTGTCTTTAAATTGCCCAACTTGCAATAGGGAGAAAAATTCCATATTCTGGGATTTCTATGACTAATTTACAATTAGTATTTCTTAGGCAAACAAAGATAATCTCAGAATAAAGTGGACTGTCCTAGGAAGATGCGATTTGGTCACCTAGAGGGAATAGAAGGGAGGAGAGAAGGACCAATTCAAAAGTCTAGCACAGGGAACTATACTCAGTATTTTGTAATAACCTATAAGGGAAAAGAATCTGAAAAAGAATATATATAACTGAATTACTGTGCTGTACACCTGAAACTAACCCAACATTGTATTGTAAATCAACTGTACTTCAATTAAAAAAAAAAAAAAAAGGCAATGTCGGAAGTATCTTCCACAGGGTAGTTTCTTCCAGAGCTCAAGTTCAAAGCCATTGCTAACTGAGAACCGATGTCTCTGACCCAGGTTTCTGATAGGAATATGAAGGGGCTTATGCCATAGTTGTAAAGATTAGGAGGAAGGCATGTCACCTTCAGACCAATTAAGATCAGGAGGTTCTGAAGGGTACATAGAGCAATAAGGGCTTTCACCAACTACTATTGAGAAGTTGACCCATAACTAGTTAGCCATTATTTTTCTTCAATCACACAAAAATATTTGCAACTTGATCTGACTGGTATAAAGATTGGTGATGTGTTCCAGGGTGATTGATGTCTACCAGTTGAACAGATAGTAGAAGCTGTGGGCTGACATAGGTCATCACATTTTGTTAAAATATTTGAGATATGGTACAAAGCATACTTTTAATTGAGATATAATTGACATATAACATCATATTAGTTTCAGTTGTACAGCATAATGATTTGATATATGTGTATATGTTATTAAATGATCACCACAATAAGTCTAGGTAACATCCATCACCATACATAGTTACTGAACTCGTTTTTCCTGTGATGAGAATTTTTAAGATTTACTCTTCTAGCAAGTTGCAAATATACAATACAGTATTATTAACTATAGTCACCAGGCCGTACATTACATCTCTGGTATATGTATAAAGTATACTTACATATTTTATAACTGGAAGTGTGTACCTTTTGACTCCCTCCACCCATCTTGCTACATAATAATAAAACTAAGAAAGGTGAGAAGTTTTTAATCCTTTATGACCTGTGTAATTTAAATATTGAATCATATTTCTAAGCCATAGCTTTCTGATACATAGCTCATGCCATTATGCCCAGTTTATATTGAGGAATGATTGACCAATTAATCATTTTTCTTACCAATTTCAACCTTTGGCTCTTTAATGTCATTACAGTTATGGAAGGCAAATATTTAGTTATGTTTTGATTTGTTAACTTTAAGAGACAGTAGTGCCCAAAATACCTTCCTTTTGTTTGTAATATATTGATTCACAAATTAGTAAAATCTAATGTCCACTTTCAAAGCTATTTGTTCTCCTTTTGGAGATTCCTGTCCTCACTCAGTTTTTGAGTCATGAGTAACCTGGATATGCACAATTCTAGCATAGTGAGCTCAGATATGGGTATGTGGAATGGCATGATGATGACTGCTTCTCGAGACTGGACTCTGGACATTGATTGGGACACCTTCTGTTTCCATCATGCCTTCCAACAGTTGGTAGAAACCAAGGGCATTAAAATCTGAAATGATCTGCAAACACAAATCTGATGGAAAGGACTTTGTTCAAACTTCAGATTACTATGAAAAGTATATTTCAAATAGGGGGTCATTTAAAGTGTCAGCCCTTTTCACGGTGATTGTTATCTTAAATATAATGTGAGTATTCATCTTTAAGTTCTGGTTAGATAGTTGGAAACTTACAGTGACAATGTGTAACATCTTGTTTGTTGTCATGGAAGCCCTGTAGTGTCAGGAAACCCTCCTGACAAAACTGGAAGCTGCAGAGAGGTGCCCAAGTTGCCATCGCTCTAGCTTCTCAGAAGAAAAGATTTCAAAACAAAGGAGTCACAAAGTTACAGATGACCTCTTACTTCTCTTAAAATTTCTGTTTTGATAAAAGCATGCCCCCCTTTTTTCTGAGACACTTGGATTTTAAAAAAATTTTTATTTTATATTGGACTATAGTTGATTAACGATGTTGTTAGTTTCAGGTGTACAGCAAAGTGATTCAGTTATACATATACGTGTATCTATTCTTTTTCAAATTATTTTCCCATTTAGTTTATTACAGAATATTGAACAGAGTTCCCTGTGCTATACAGTAGGTCCTTGTTGGTTATATCTATTTTAAATATAGTAGTGTGTACATGTCAATCCCAAACTCCCAATCTAAGACACTTAGATTTCTAAATTTCTTGTTATTTTCTTCCAGAGACTTTCCTTTTTGAGAGTGGAATCCCATATCAGGACTAGGAAGTCTGATATTTCAGACACTGGTTTAAAAGTCATCCATTTTGCCAATGGTTTCCGTGCCAGGAGAATAGTCTAATGGCATTGCTTTGACGTGAATCGATGCAGTTGACTTTTTTGGCGACGTTGGCAATGCAGTTTCTCAGCACACTCCTAGCAGGAGGCACAGTGGCTGAGTTTATTTTCCCCTCTGCTATGTATCGTCAGGCCATTTCCCAAGAACACATTTGGCCTTTCTTAAGCCACAATTCCTCAAAGACAATAAATGTTTTTCTCCTGTAGGGATAATGTTTAGCCTTCTTACTCTCTTTCCAAGTGTTTCCTTCTTGAAAATCCCCACTTCCTAGAGTCCTTCAAGGCCAGTCAAACCCTCAGCATCGTAGAAAAGCCAAGCGGAAGGAGCCCATGAGAGCAGGTGCGGGCCCGTAGGTGCCTGTGTTCAGATGCTCAAGCCTGTGTCTGTTATGTCCCAGCAGGAAGAACAGTAGGAGGGCTGAGGCTCAGGGGAGGGTCGGGGCAGGGCCCGCACAGATTGGACACGCTGGGAAATTGTTTTGAGACTGGGTTCGTGGTCTCCGTGGTGTCTATTAAAGGTTACGGTCATTCTGCCACCTGTATTAGGAGGGAGGGAAGAGCAGATAGATGGGCATTAAGGAGAGAGAACGTGCCAGTGAGAAGGCAGAATTAGGCCCCTGGACCAGTGAGGCAGCTGGTGAAGTGCGACAGGTACAGGCCTGGGCATGCTGCACGGACGTAACCATAACTAGTGGTCGGAAGCAAGAAAGGAGCGGGAATGACTTGGACTGTTGCCTGGGGGGCATGGCCAGGTGGATGGAGATGCAGTTCTACCTACTGGAGATGGTTCGTGGATTTCATTTGGTAAGAAAGAAAGTGCAAAGAGCGAGTGGGAGCGTGGCCTTGCTAGGGTTAAAGATCCTTAAGCTTTAGAGAGAATGTATAAAAGAAAATTTCTTTCTGAAATAATTTATGGAAATGCCGTGCTCCTTTGAAGTTTCCATGTCACCGCATGGCACTACGCAATGTTCTCTTTCTTCACCTGTCAGGCAAAGACCACCTCGAAGAGTCTCACTGCTGATTACTAGTTAATTGTCATTAATAAGTGACAACTGACATTATGGGGGCTTAATGCAGAGAGAAGAGAAAAGAGCCACAGATATTCTAATGAGCTGACTCCTACGTGCCCTCTATTGTTGTTGAAATGAGAAGCTGTCGTCATTGTTCAGGAGATGGGCTTCAATTGCTCTGGAAAATATTCCCTTTTAATTTCTTTATGCAGAGATAATTCCCGGTACTCTGTATTTCTCCCTCTCCCACCCCCCTCTGCTTTGAGAACACACACACACGTGTGCACACACACACCCCCGCATACACACACTTTCCCACTCTCCTGTGAGCAGGCTAAAAACTCCCAACTTGTGAGCTCCTGTAACTTGTTCCTGAACAAGGAAGTAGGACCCTGTAACAAAGCAGATAGAACAGAAAGGACTTTTAATACCCTAGTCATAGTTGACTTGGATGGGGACCAAGGTGGAAAGGTCCAGAGCTGAGAAATGAAGAGTGGAAGGAAGACGAAGGGAAAGAATTGATTTAACAAGAAAAGATCCACCAGTCACAATGGGAGAGCTACATGTGCTGACCAGGAGCCCGTGAACACACGTCACAGCCCATCCACCCGAGAGGAACGTTACTCTTCCCAGCGCTTAGATCTTTAAAATGCTGACAACAACCCTCAAAATCCCCACAGAATCTTCCAGAAGAGAAGCCAGAGTTGAGGGAAAATGATTCAATAGGTATCGAACTTTAAGTTACGCCAGTTGCCATTTGCTTTCCGTAAGTTTCACCCGAACAGAACTTGCCATTTGGAATCCTTAACCACCAGGACCCCGTTCTTTCTTGCACATGTGTGTGTGTATGTGCACATAAGTGCAGTACTTTATTTTGACATTAGAGTAGAAAGCAAAGTAGAAAGTGTACAGCCAAATAATACCCAAGTTGGCTGGAGCCCCTCACTGTGTCCTCCGTCCGTCTGTAGGGAAAGGGGGAGATGTTAGAATGTAGGCTGCACTCAGTTCTAATACTGAAGGTTTCCAGACAGGAGCACGGCAGGATGATCTTGGGGAAGACGCAGGCTGAAGCCAATAGGAATAAGATGTGTTGTTTTTCAAGTGCCAAAACCTCCTAACAACAATTTCCCGTGCTATCAGATCATTTCACACCATGCCATCCACCTTCTTTCAGGTCTTATCACACAGGTGCAGTTTCAAGCCTGCTGTTTGAAGGCTGCACTGCTAAAGAGAAAAATCCTGCCTTGATCCTTAAAACACTGCCGTGGCAGTCACTCCTTTGTGCAACGGCAAACCCTCTGCCGTGTTCATTTCTGCTCCGTGATGGGTTTTGGAAGCAGGGTTTCGTTTTGAATGACAGTGGGCTGCGGGGCCTGGTCTTTCCCCACGTTGGCATCAGCCTGGACCTCCAGATGATCCCAACAGGATACAAGAGAGGACCATCCTTGCGTTCCAGTTGGTTTGCTGGCAGCCTCATGGCAGCACTCTTGACATGTGTCGGGATCTCAATAAAAACGCCCGAATCTTGCGCGTGTGTGAAGCTGTGGGACCACAGCTGGAGCATTTATACTCATGTCGTTGAGTTTTCAGACCTAAGTTCTCAGCTTGACACTTAGATTTGGTTTGTTGTTTGATTTGGAAACGCTGGAGCTTGGTCCCAGCTTGGTATCGTCTGTAACTCTGATCAGCCTGACACCAATATCCTCACCTAAGTTTTGTACAAAACTGTGGACAAGGATATAACGAGGTTGTTCCAGGCACTGGCTGGCCTCCCCAAGTGGGCATCGATCCATCACTGGTCAGGAATTTGTTGGCTTCGTGCTATTGTGGAAAGAGCACGGGATTCGGGGGCTGGAGATCAGACTATTTTATGAACCTCAGTTTCTTTTTCATCAAAGTTATAACAGCACACGGAATGTGCCTCACCCTGGGATCAATGTTATTATTGTCGTTAGATTTGCTCCATCAATTACAAACATATCTTATTAGACAGCCATCCTCTCTCATTCACAAAAATATCAAGAGTTTTTCAAGCACCTCTTTTAAGGTGGCAGACAGACAAATGCCCTGGTAGGTCGGTGAGATTAATCACGTGTCTGCATCGGGAGAGTAAAACCTCACGGAGGTGTCACGGCTCCAAGGGCACCCTCCTCTGTTACCGCCAAACTGGCTCAATTAAAATCTGATTGTTGCAACCTCTAAGATGTGAGCACCAGTAAAGTCTGAGTTAGAGAGAGAGAAAGGGGTCCGGACAAGAAGGAGGTAAGTTGTGGAAGGTTTGGTTTGGTTGTTCAAAGGTGAACCAAATAGACGTGTGGTTGGGATGTGGCCTTGCCGTTGTCCTGCTCACAATGCAGGTTTCCAGGGGAGATGTGCGGAGAGGTTGCTTGGCCGATGAACAATGTTTGTTACCGTATGGACCGTGGGCCTCACTGGGCCCCAGGTGAACTATGGCGTGTTGTGTGGGGGGCAGAGCGGGAGGACTTTGGGCACTTAATAGAAGCAGGTGGAAACCCCCTACCCTTTACCATGAGCCCCATGGGATTCCTGCTTGGTTTCCTGGGGGTTGGGGTCTGAACTTTCCAAAGAATAGGCACTTCCCAGGGGACCAGGAGCTGGCGTCTCTTTCCTCCGCTTGACAGAAGTCCTGCTGAAACCCAATTGTTATATGAGGTCCTGACCCAGATCCAAACTCCTCTCCTTGGGTTGGAATAAGGGTCGGGGAGAGGACGCCTGTGTCTTCCCCTCGGGTTTGGAAGGTGTAGCCAGTAGCGGCAGGTGATCTCTGGGCTGGGAGGACTCGCCGCTTTGTTCTGCTGAGTTGAATCAAAGGGACTTCAGCGAGACCCGGGATCTGGATGAGCAAGATGACATCAAGTCATGTACCGGCGCCACTGTGATGATTTGTTTTTGGTATTTGGATGATGCTTAGTTTATGTTCCAGAAACATACATCGTTTGGTTCAGTTCTGATACCTTCTTTCAGACCAATTGTCTCTTTTGGCTCACCCTCATCACTCTATCAGTTATCTGCATTTAGGTATCTTCAGCTATTAGAATCATTGCTTAGCTTAGCTTAGCTTGATTTAATTTATTGTTCTTTTAGGTCCACCAAGCCTCATCCACAACGTTCGATGGCGAAGCATCCCTGGCGTGACAGTCGAGGGTCTAGGGCCCAGTATCACTTACAGCGATGTCAATAGACATTCTCTGCTTCTTTATTTTTCTTGCTGACCTCATGTATTCGTTTCCCGTGGGAGTGTAGCAAATCACCACAAACATAGTGGCTATAAACAGCACACTTGGATCCTCTCCTCAGCATCTCACTGGGCTGAAATCAAGGTTGGCTGAGGTCTCATCTGGGGATCGAGCTCTTCTAAACTCTGGTTGTTGGCAAAATTCAGTCCCTCACATTGCAGGACTGATGTCCCCAGCCACCAAAGGCTGCCCACTGTCTCTGCCGAGTGGCCCCTCCACAATACGGCCACTTGTTTCTTCCAGCCAGCGGGACAGCACCTCTGTCACTTCAGGTCTCTTTTATGAGACACCTGATTAGGCCAGGCCCACCAGGGATCATCTCCCTTTCAATGAACTCAAAGTCACCTGACCAGGAACCTTCACCACCTCTCACATCCCTTCCCTTTGCCATGTAAGGTAAGCCGATCATGGCAGTGACATCCGACCAGTCCCAGGCCCTGCCCACATTCCGGGGGAAGCAATCACCCAGGGCATCCACGTTGCACATGAGCCTGAGGTCAAGTGCCTCTGGTGTATAAGGTCAAGTCCAAATGCCCTCATGTGGCTCACGGGATGTGGGCTGACCGTTTGGTCTCCTTTCCTGCTGTGCTGCAGCACCACCCCCCCTTCTGTTCTCTGGTCCAGACATCCAGCTGATTTCAGTTCTGAAACGTGATCCATTGTCTCTGTGCCAGTGCCTCCTCTCCCCCCTCTTCTGTGTCCCCACAGCTCAGCTTGAACGTTGCTTTCTCTGGAAATCCTCCCTGAATTCCCCATCCGCGCCCACAGTCAGCTGCTCTGCTCTGGGCGTCTGTAAAGCCACGCTTCTCTTCCCCAGGGTCGTCATCCCATTTCTCTTCCTTTGCGGCAGCGGTCTCTTCCCCAGCTAAACTGCAAACCACAGGGGCGCAGCTACCATGGATTCTGCCGCAGCTTGTGCAGGGCCAAGAAGTTAGTGCGATTGTGCCACATGGGGTGTTTCTTGGGTGGTGGGCTTGGGCGGGACCCTGGACAGTGGTGCCTGGGTGAGTCGGCCCACCCGCCTGCTGTCTGCCAGAGCTGCTCACAGATGAGCTGACCGTGGCCTGGTGGGGCCCCCTCACGGGCACCATCACCCGTCTTCTCTTTAGGCTTCTGGTGGGTACATCTAGCGGCCCTCCTGGCACGACCTGTGTCCCTCTTCCTCAGTCCAGTTCTGAAAGGCCCAGAACTGGGGGCAGTGCTATGTGGGCTTGTGCTCCCCTGGGGCCCCGTGGAGTGGTCAGTGTGGCTGGTCTTGGAGGGCAGCCAGGATGACAGACGGGGGTCAGCTCCAGAGTCAGGCCAGCCCCGTGTCAGATCCCATTCATCCAAAAGAGTAGCCACGTGACTCAGTTTCCCCGTCTGAAATCTGAGGCTGACAACAGTGTGTCCTTCCTCAAAGAGCTGACGTGACGATGAAATGAGAAGATATCCACAGGGTGCTTGGCATCGAGTCCGGCCCAGGGGAAGTGCTCAGTAAAGAAGGGCTATAATTCTTTGCAAAAACAAGGCCTCGTGTCTCCGAGCTCGCCCTCTGTGTTGGCATCATTGGTAATCTGCAGCGAAAGTACTGTTTCTAGAAGTTTCACCTCCTGTGAGATGGGCTCAGGTCAAGTCAGGAGGCACAGGGAGTGCTCTCCTCGGTCCGCAGTTAAAGCTTGAAAGTCAAAATCAAGAAAGAAGTGACTTCCCCGTGCTGACTCCTAAGGACGGAACGCTGACCCCCAGCGTGAGAAAGGACCCCGCTGGCTACAAGGATTTGATGAGGGGGGAGTAATGTGTTTTTAAAATAAGCTTTAGAGAGGCAGTGAATTTGCATGTATTTGGCCAAAAACACTCTGAAATTCTTCCAGTTCGTCGCTTGAAAATATCTTACAAAAGTCAGAGATGCATCTTCCGTGCTGATAACTGATGGCTCACAGAGCATTTATAATTACGAGATAATGACATTTTAGTCCAATAAATGCGAGATCGTTAAATCCGATATCCGTTAGTAATCAAAAATTTGGCGAATATCATGCAGTTGTATCACATGAGCGTTTCAGCGGCGGCGTCTGCGGTGTGTGCCCTGGTGATGAGATCCTGCAGCTTCCGTGCAGACGCGGCTGCTGAAATGGCCATCACCCCAGCTCACGTGGCTGACGTGTGCCGCTGAGCTCAGGTGAGCAAGCCCCAACCTGTATCCAGTGTCTGGAAGCAGCTCGAGAAGAGGCTGAGCTACGGGGAGGATGGGGTGACCCGGGATCCTCCAGGACCAGCAGCGGACGCCCTAAGCTGGAGGGAGGTATTTGTTCAGTGTCATTATTTCTGCCAGTGAAGAATCGGGAACAGGAAGCTTCCCTTTGTTAAAACACTGATTTTTGTCAAGATATTTTCAAGAGTGTTCATCTGGGGAGAGACGGAGGTGGAGGAGTGTGCCCAGGGCGGACCCGTTCTGTGTGAGAGAAGAGAACCTCAGAGCAGAACCTTCCTCCTGGCTCCCTGCTCAGTGGCCGCTGTTTTGATTAGCCTGTCCTGTAGGTATCATTAGGGGGAAAGGCTTCGGTCCATCAATATGAAAACAAGCCCGTAATTGACCCTTGGACTGAATTTGTTTCCAGCAGGTTTTGCCATTGGAAAAGGGCCTCTTTGGAGAGCTCCACGGGAGGAATAAATGTCCCACCCTCTGGGAACAAAGACAGGCCCTTTCCAGGTGCTGGGTTTGGGAAGGAGGGGAGGGGGAAGGAGGGGAGGAAGGGATAAGCTGAGGGGGGAGGGGGTGGGAGTGGGGAAGTGTTTTTGCTGTAAACACACCTGGAGAGGGCTCAGAAGTGCCTGTGAGGATGTAGCCATCATGCTTGTTGCTCCGAAGGTTCTGGAAGGCCCAGTCCTAAAGGTCTCTCTGCGTGTCCTATTCAGCGTCATTAGGGTCCAGTGTAGACACGCCTGGGAGGAGGGTCCCCGTGATGGACCCATTGGAGGTGAGAGATGCAACGGAACACAGAACAGCGCTGGGGGGCTGCCGCGGCTGCTGGAGGGTCTTCTGTGAGGCCCGGGGCAGGGTCCCCGCTAAGTGGGCCAAGCCCTGGCGGGGTGTCTGGCCTGGAAGTCCTGCTGCACAGCCGCAGGTGTCTTCCCTTGTCATTTCCCTATTTCTGGAACTCCCACCGCTGACCGGAAAGAACGCGTGGTGTCGTGACTGCATTAGGACCGTGTCTAACGTAGCTGGACTGGGGCGTGGTGAACAAAGAAGACAATTCACCCCAAAACTCGGGTGCAGGAAGTCGGGGAGCTCACCTTCACCCCCTTCCCAGACACTGACCAACCAACCGCACTTTCAGATCTGGGCGGGAGGCTGCTGGGAGATGACCGGTCCTTCAGGGAATCTAGGCCCTGAAGACGTGACGCCTCCCCGAGATGTGCTGGATCCCCAAGGCTGCACAGACCCTCCTCCGATGCCCCCAAAATAGGCTCCTGCTCGGCTGCCCCTCCTCTGCGACCCTAAGACGGGCCGGACACGTCTTCTGTCCCATGGATCGTGGCCTTGATTCTCTACCACTTTTTATCAACCAGGAAAAAAAATAGGGGAAGGTGACTTCTTCAGGGGAAGAAGGGCACTTCTGTTTTTCTCCCCCATCCAAGCTCTCCTTCCTGTCTTCTCTTGGGATCTTCAGAGTCATCTTTATATGTAAATGTTTCATTCCACCTCAAAAACGCTGCCCTAACATACTGGCATCTTTGAGAAACACTGGGCTAAACACAGCTAACTCCACTTCTTCCTGGCAAGATTCTTCAAGTCTTTAGTATGTGCTGTGAACTTCCAAGAGTGAATATGGTGATAGTGCTTCGCAAAAAAATTTTTTTTCTATTTTTATAATATTTATTGGTAAATATCATATAAGATGTACAATTTTAACCATTTTTAAATGTACAGGTCAGGGCATTAAGTACATTCTCCTGGTTGCACAACCATCACCACTACCTACTTCCAGAACTTTTTCATCATCTCAAACTGAAACTCTGTCCCCATTAAACAACCACCCCCATTTCCCCTCCCTGCTCAGCTCCTAATACCATTGATTCCACCTTCTGTCTCCATGAATTTGCCTACTCTAGGTAGCTTATGTACATAGAATCATACAGTTTTTTTCCTTTTGTGTCTGGCTTATCTCACTTACCATAATGTCTTCAAGGTTCATTCATATTGTGGATGTGTCAGAATTCCCTTCCTTTTTTTAAACCATTTTTTAAAATTGAAGTATAGTTAATTTACAATGTTGTGTTAGCTTCAGGTCTACAGCAAAGTGATTCAATATCTACCCATCTATCTACATCTATATCTGTACCTATATCTATATCATCTCTATCTATAACTATATAGATATATTCTTTTCCATTATAGGTTATTATAAGACTTTGAATATAGTTCCCTGTGCTATCCAGTAGGTCCTTGTTGTTTATCTATTTTATATACAGTAGTGAGAATTTCCTTCCTTTTTAAGGATGAATAATATTCCATCGTATGGATAGACCATGCTTTGTTTATGCATTCATCCGTCAGTGGATACTTGTGTTGTTTCCACCTTTTACTATTGTGAATAGCGCTGCTGTGAACATGGATGAATAAGTATCTGCTTGAATCCCTGCTCTCAGTTCTTTTGTGTGTATACCCAGAAGTGTTGATAGAATTGCTGGTTTGCACGGCAATTCCACGTTTAACTTTCGGAGGAAACACTGAACTGTTTTCCATAGCAGCTGTGCCATCTCACACTCCCCCCAGAAACACACAAGGATTCCAGTTTCTCCACATCCTCGCCAGCACTTGTTATGTTCCATTATTTTTGGTAATAGCCATCCTAATGGGTGTGAAGAGGTATCTCCTTGTATTCATGTGCATTTCCCTGATGACTAGTGATGTTGAGCATCTTTTCATGTGCTTGTTGGCCATTTGTATATCTTCTTTGGAGGAATGTCTATTCATGTCCTTTGCCCATTTTTTGATTGGGCTGTTTGTGGGGTTTTTTTGTTGTTGTTGTTAAGTTGTAGGAATACTTTATGTATTTTGGATATTAATTCCTTATCAAATAGAAGATTTGAAAATATGTTCTCCCATTCTGTGAGTTGTCTTTTTACTCTCTTGATATAGTATCCGTTGATGCACAGAAGTTTGTAATTTTGATGAAGCACAGTTTATCTTTTTTATTTGTTACCTATGTTTTTGCTGTCATAACCAAGAATCATTGCCAAATCCAACGTCATCAAGATTTTCCTCTCTGTCTTCTTTTAAGAGTTTTATAGTTTTAGCTCTTATGGTTAGATCTTTGATCCATCTTGAGTTAATCTTTGTGTATCGTATAAGGTAAGGGTCTAACTTTATTCTTTTGCATGTAGATGTCCAGTTGTCTCCACATTTGTTGAGTGACTGTCCTTTCCTCACTGAATGATCTGAGTGTCCTTTGAAAATCATCTGACCATACACGCAAGGGTTCATTTCTGGGCTTTTTATTCTATTCAATTGGTCTTTAGTCTATCCTTATGCCTTATGCCTGTTCTGATGACTGTAGCTCTGTAGTAAGTTTTGAAGTCAGGAAGTATGAGTGCAACTCTTGTACTTCTTTTTCAAGGTTGTTTTGGCTAGCCCCCAATTTTTGGATTATCATTCTTTTTTTTTTTTTTTCTGGACCTATTAACATTTCCAGATAAATAATCCATAGAACTAGTTTGGACAACTTTACTTCAAAAGTCTTTTTTTCCAAACCATAAAATTAGTTTATAATTTGTCTTCCTAAAGTCTGTAAGAAAACTATTCATCCATTTTCATCCATGTTCAACATAAGAAAGTAATGGTCAGGCTGCTAAAAAAAAATGTCAGTGGGTTGCATTTTACTCCTGTCCCTGAAGACTCACTGCTACATAAGAAGTCGAGTATCCTTGTCATACTTCTAGGTCTGGTGACTGAATTTTTCTGTGCTTTAGCTGCAGCCTTCCCCATCCGTGAGCCTGGAAGGCAGCCTGTTCGAGATGTTGTGACAATTAATGCAACGGAATCTGTAGAAATGCTTTGAATACTTTGAAAGAAAAGTGTCATGTAAATTCAAGGGAAAGTACTAGTAGAACTCTTGAATCAGGGCAAACATGGATTTCCCCCATCATTTTATGGAATATTGCAGGTGGAACATTCCATTCTCCAGCAATCCTGAGATTACCTGAAATCTATGACAAACGCTCTTACCCTAACTTCCGTAATGAAGTCGTGTTATGGAAAAATGCCTCTAAGGCAGACCAAACGTGAATTGCTTCAGCTGCTGTCTAGACACTGAAGGTTCCAGGGCAATCTCTGGCTGCAGGACCGGGCCTTGCAGAGTCCCTGTCATTTTTCAAGCCCACTCAGATACATGGCTCCCTCCCTAATGTTTTCATTTTAATTTTTATTAACGTGATACATATACTTTATTTTTAAAAACATATACTTCTATAGGGCTTATTATGGGGAAAAACCTGTTCCTAAATCACCTTTCCAGTCTCTTCATCCCGAGGCTGATGGTTTTATTTTCAGGTCTAGATACTATATGCTGCCTTCTTACTCCGGATAAAACAAGGTTGCTGCATTACCTCACCTCCCTGCACCTCCCGCAATACCCATACGTCCTTCCCATCATCCTCCAGTAAAACTATCTGTTTGGTTAGATCAATAGTCCATTTTTATGTTACTATGACTTTTAAAATATTATTTAGAGTTGAACTGTATGACATAGTAGGATTGCCTTTCTCTTTTTGTACATTGTTTATTTTCTGGTGTTAAGTTTTGGGGAGTGAGGGGAGCGGAGGGACTTACATTTCCATGTTTCTGTCTCTGATTCAGCTCCAAAGGGTTTGGCACCGTGGATGATTCCCATTTTCTTGATGCGTTTTCTTCACTTGGCTCCCAAGATGCCGCACTCTTGTTTTCCTTGCTTTTTTTGTTGTTTTTAAAAGATTTTTTGTTTGTTTTGTTTTGTTTTTTGATGTGGACCAATTTTAAAGTCTTTATTGAATTTGTTACAATACTGCTTCTGTTTTATGTTTTGGTGTTTTGGGCGCGAGGCATACGGCATCTTAGTTCCCAGGCCAGGGATCGAACCCACACCCCCTGCATTGGAAGGCGAAGTCTTAACCACTGGACAGCCAGGGAAGTCACTCCTTGCTTTCTTAGTGTCCTTGTTGGTCCCTCCTTTCTGTCTGGCCTCCTAGTTCTTCTGCTATAGGTTCTTCCAAGATTTAAAAAGTGAACACGATATCAGCGGGTATTAGAAAACCTCACTCTCATTTGGAGGAGGTAAACACACGTCCTCTTTTCTACATGACAGCTGCTATAGCCTGACCTTGTTTTCATTCTTTTCCAAATTATTCTTTTAAAAGATTGATCTAAAAAGTATCGTGGGGAAAAGAAATAAAGAAGGACTACTTGAGAAATAGAGGTAGGTTTACATGCAATAATTTTCTTCTATGGGGCCATTGCTGGGGGTGGGAGATTTAGGGATATTTAGGGTTTATACACACACACACACACACACACACACACACACACGATTTATCCTCAACCAGGGGCAGTGAGTGAGAAGTTAACACACAGTTTCTATTAACAATAATAAGAATTGTGTGAGTGTGTCCCCATTCACAGCACTGGAAATTTACCCCTTAGGGTCCACATAAATTTGAGGGGTTGACCATATGAAATGTTCTTTTATGGGCAATAAGGGCACTGAGAAGTAGCTACATGTTTTTCTAAACCTGGCCACCCACCAGTATGTCTGCATAATTCTTCAATTTTTCTTCCTGGAATCCGAAGATAGTGAACACTTTGCTGATGGGGTGTAGTCACTACCTACGGCTCTCCATCTCTCTGCAAAAGCCATGTAACAGCAACATCTTGTGTTATTAAACCTTGCCCTGGTACCATCATTCCTCCCTTTAGGTGTTTTGATTAGAAATCTTCCAGCTACTATAGAGCAGTGAATTCTATCCCTCTATCCCTGTGCTTTGTGCAGTATGCAGAATACTGTTTGAAAGTAGAAGTTCTCACTGTGAAGAAATAGATTCTCTCTCTCTTACACACAGATACACAGACACAGACACACACACACAGACACACACACACACACACCAGCCAACTGCTAAGTAGAGTGTTGGGCTTCTGGAATTCTTCCCTTTTCCTTGGGTTATGTAAAGGCAGAGGCTAATACCATTAGTTTCTAATATATTTTGAGATACCTTGAAAATGAAAGCATCAGTATATAGGCAGCACTATTCCACCAAATCGTACCATCCACAATGACCCAAATTCCCTACATAATTCAGGGCGATTCTATCCAAAACAGAGCTCACCCAAATGCAGCAATTCACTTTGGCTTCCCAGACTTTGCTTCTCAATATTCAACAGAGAATTATTAACCAACAGATACCACTGTCAATTACAAGTGTTTTGATGAGTCTTCTTTCCTGCATGTCCTGAGTCTCCCTGACCGATCTATCCATCGCATCCTCTGTCTGGCTCATGGTTGACCCTCCCAGCTTGCTTCTGGAGCCGCGAGTGAATTGCGGGTGTCACCACGTCCCTCGGGTGGTCTCACCAAACTCCGAAAGCCCGCGACCACGGGCGAGTTGATATTGGCCCCAAAGCTGCTTTGCGGCCACTGTTTCCTGGTGACGTGACCTCTCAGGCACAGGGCATCCCTGTCCCTTTGCCCCCGCCGTCCCTCTCTCCACAGTCTTAATGAGGCTTTTGTGATTTTGCCTAATTTTTCATAAAGACTTCAAGGCCCCAAACGAAATTTGGCTTAATGCTAGTTTCATGTCTTCTATATTATGTGTTGAGTGTAGTTCGATTTGCAAATTCTACTTTACACAAAAGGAAGAAGGGAAGCAAAATAATGGAGTCAGTTTAATCTTTCACAGATTCGTGTCACTGCATCTGGCTATTGATTGGGTCAGATGTGATATTATGTTACTGGTTGTAGACCCGAGGAAGAGGAACCTGGGGGAGGAGGTCGGGACGTGCCAGCCACACCACCCACGCCACCCCGACACGTCGAGGGAGGCGCCCGGAGGCCAGGACCTGCACTACAGAACTTTCCCAGCTCGTAGCAGATGTTTCACTCTGATAATAAGTTTTGTTCCCACCTGCCGTGTGGCCTAGAATCAGAAAGTCTGGTTCTTTGAGTTCTTAAAATAAAACAGACAATCTAAAAGGAGTTAAAATGGAAAATAATAGGCTGTTTCCCTAAGTTTAAGGGGCCGGGCCTTCCAGACGTCCACTGGGGCTTGGCCTCCTCCTCCTCGTCTGTCTGCCCGGTGAGGTGAAAGGAAGGCGCCAGACTGGGGCCAAGGGGACGCTGGTCCCTCCCAACACGCCCATCAACGCTCTGGAAAGTGGGGCTTTATTTTGTTAGTCTCTAAGACGCCCTCAAGCAATTTTTAAAAATTTGTTTCTGGGGCTTCCCTGGCGGCACAGTGGTTGAGAATCCGCCTGCCAATGCAGGGGACACGGGTTCGAGCCCTGGTCTGGGAAGATCCCACATGCCGCGGAGCAACTAGGCCCGTGAGCCACAACTACTGAGCCTGCGCGTCTGGAGCCTGTGCTCCGCAACAAGAGAGGCCGCGATAGTGAGAGGCCCGCGCATCGCGATGAAGAGTGGCCCCCGCTCGCTGCAACTAGAGAAAGCCCTTGCACAGAAACGAAGACCCAACGCAGCCAAAAAAAAAAATAAATTAAATAAATAAATAAGTCAGGAGCTCTTTAAAAAAAAAAACTTTGTTTCTGAAGTTATTTTTATTAATGTTAGAAAAAAAAGGTTTAAGAGGGTTTACAGTAAAAAAAAATAAATCTTTTTCCAACTTGCATCTACCCTGAGGAGGAGACCTCCGTTAGCAATTTCTTGCGTGACCTAAAACAGGCGCTTGCCAATTCTGGGTGACCCCCTCTCCCTTAGGAGCCCAGAGATGGCCTCTACCTCCTCCCCGATCCCTTCCTGCGGCAGCTGAGGAGAGTCTTGGATTGGAGCAAGTGGTGGGCGCTCAGCAGACCTCGTTTTTCATAAGTCCTCTGCTAAGCAAGGAACAAACAGACAATATTTACACAAGATTTCCTCTTCCAGGCGCTGTCATTGGAGCATTCTCTCATTTAATTCCCTAAGTGAGCTAAACACTAGTTTATGCCCATGTATCAGATGAGAAGACAAAGGCCTCAGTCAGCCTCGCCAGGGAAATGACTTGCCCGTGGTCACATGACCGGGATGGGGCAGGGGCAGCTCATTTGATGCTTATTCCAGGCCCTTGCTCCTGACCCCCGAGCATAAGGCTTCCTTTGCTGAAAGCCTCACCATCCTTGGCTATCAAGCTACACATTCTCGGCTCACATCTCAACCTTCTAGGAGGGCGGGTCACCACAAGGCACAACATCTGAATTCTCCCGCCCAGCACACCTTTGCCTGCACAGGACTGAAGTTCGCATTTCTTCCTCGTGACCTGTGCACATGTATGCGCCTTGGGAAGGAACGATGCACCGAGCAAGCTGGATTCTCTCTTCCACACCACAGGGTGCCTTGCGGCCAGGAGTTCAGGGCCGGGTGCAGCATCCAGGAGCCGGTGATGGACTTGTAAACAGGGAAGAACATGGCCAAGGCAAGCTGTGAGAGGCCTCATTCAAGGAAGGCCTGGAAACCCAAGCCGGGCAGATGGCCAAGTGGTTGGCCAATCGCAAAGCCCCCAGGATTGAGAGGCACGGGAGCAAGGGCCTCAGTGCCACTGCATCTGGACCGGGGTCATCCGCCATGGCTGGGGAGGGAGCTCCGGCCCAGTTGCTCCTGAACAGGATCATTATAGGGGCCGGGGAGGGTCTCGTGCAGCAAATACTCAGCTGGTCTTACCAGCACCTGTGTGGACTGTGGCTTTGAAGTAATCCTTCTATTTTGACTGAAAAAATTCATATTAATGTGACATCTTATATTCATGGTCTACCTCTGCATTGAGTTTTAAGACTTAATTGAATTGGAAGTCTCAGAAGAAATTGTGGAGCGGGAGCCCAGTGACAGGGAAGGGAGTGGGTCAGCGATTCAGCTCCGCACGGGGCACGGGGCTGCGACCACGTGGGGCAGGGACGTGCTGCTTTCACATCTGCGATGCCACGCTGTGACCCCGGGTTACCCTCTACCTGCGCCACGACGGTACAAACAGAATGAGAAATTCAAACAAGATGCGTGTATCTACTGTTGGAACAGGGGCTGATCTGGCTGGCTGTCTTTCTGTGAGTGTGCAGGTTTATGACTTGGTGTGAAGATAGCACGTTTTTGTGGGTAATTTTGTCTCATTCCCTGCTAGAACTTTTGAAAAAGGAATCCCAATGGTATCAGCTCCAGAAATCAATTATAGACTAAGTTGTGTTCTTCAGTTTGATTTTCTGTAAGTAGAACAAGGGCCTTTTGGGGACCTTTTTCAAGAACACCAACTTAGGTAAATATGGGGAATTATAAGTTATTTTTGGAAGAACTTATAGATGCTGCATACAGACAGCTCTTCAGTGATCAATAGATGTAGAGAATTTCCTCTAGTCCTGTTGGAGTATTTAATTTTTGAGTTGGAATTTGGACTATTGCATTGTCAATGTGTCCTCCATCCATCCACCCATCCATGCATTCATCCCTCCATCCCACCATCCCTCCCTCCATCCATCCATCCCTCCCTCTCTCCTTTCCTCTGTCCCTCTCTCCTTCCATTCATTTGTTTATAATCAAAGATCCACACAGATACATGGATAATTATATGAATGATAAGCACCACCAAGGAGAGAGGCAGGCATGCTGTCATGAGAACCAGCAACAGGGAACTTTGTGAGGCTTCTCTGAGGAAGTGACAACAACTTAGATTCGAAGGCTCAAAAAGTAGAGAGCAGAATCGTACCAATAGGTTTGCTTTTCTTCCCTGCCCCTCTCTGAAGCGCCCCCCCCCCATTTGTTTGAGTGCTGTAGTCGGGGGTACTGTCCCCATCCTGGCTGCCCATCTAATAAGAGCAAAGGATGCCCCGGGAGCTGGAGGACTCACAGCTCACCGGGGGGGCTTCACACAACTCTGCTCCAGGTGCAGAGAGGGGGACGGCGACCTCACGGAGAGCCCACCCCCATTCTAGGGGAAGGGGCTCGTGTGTGTGCGTGCGCGTGCGCATGTGTGGTGGGACGTTGATTTACTTCCATGTGTTTCCTATTGACTCCTACTTTTTAACTAGTTGACTCCATCCTCATGATAACTGCTACATTTATTTAATTTACTTTTTATGTTCTTGTTTATTCCTTTTCCTTTACCTAGATGTCTTTTCTACATTTTTCCTTATTTAACTCCTACTCATCCTTCAAGTCTGAGTTCAGACACCAGCTCCCTCTGGAAGACTTCCAAGGGATGATGTAGATGTGCAACCCCAGACTTCTGGAACATTCGGTGTGCATCTCGGAACCGTGCTGGGAGCAGGGGTTGTGCATTGGAGAGTCTAGGGGGCTGGAGTTCGTTACAGGTGCGCTGTGAACATTTATGGAATGAATGAATGAATGAATGATGTTGGCATTAGGAACATGTTTCAGAAGGTAGCAGGGCTTTAGTCATAGGGCTGGGACTTAGAGGCTGAGGGTTCAGGAAGAGATGGTCAAGGGACGCCTGACCGTGGGCAGGCGGGACCAGAGCAGAATCGGGGGGAAGGTAAGGAGGTGTAAATTCGGGGTCCCTCACTTGCACAATCTCTTCTAAGGCCCTGGGAGTAATGTCTTTATGTGGTTGTAAGATTTGTATTGAACAATATTTTCTATAATTTTCTTAAAGAAGGTCCCTAAGTAATATAAACGATGTAAGGCCCCCAAAACCTGCCTCCGCCCCTTGGCTGGGCTATTGAGTTCTTTGGTGATAAAGGTTTAAAGATAAACAGAACAGCAAAACATAATCACAGACAACAAACAAAACAATGCAAAAAAATGCAAAACGAGTTTTCTGAAATTTGCTCCCGTGCCAGTTTTCCACCTTCTTTTTTGAGTCATTACCGTTTAATCACAGATAATGCCACTTACCAAAACTTACTCTAAAATGAGATGAACCCAACAGCACAGATGCAAGTTGACATGAAATTCTTAGTTTACAAGGGTTTGTGATTGCAGGAGAGATTTCATACTTAACTGTACTTAAAAGGAAACCGAATGGTAAAGGCCTTTCACCCCGCTGACTCATGCTCTCTTCCCAGCCTCGTCTCCTCCCCACTCCATCCGCTAGTTAAACATTCCTGCCCCCATTTCCAAATAAATCCGATATGAGGTCTGCTTTCCCTCATATGGGGCTGGACTCCTTTCTTCCTAGCGGTGAAAGTCTATCTAAAACAATGACGGGTTTTAATTATCGTATCCAACAATCAATTTTGGGCAAAGATTTCTGACAAAATATCCTCTTATGGGACCCCTGGACCTGTGATCAATTTCTCTCCTTTAGGTAATCTTGAGAACAGTAGGTAGGAGGCTTTAAATCGATGCTGAGACCTGTAAGGGATATCTTGTTGGATTCTGTATAAATCTGGTAACCCTAAGGCCTATTTAGCCAACACTGACTCACAAGCACAAAGGAAATACTGTTTTTAAAAAATACACACACACATATATGCACAATATCACTATATATATATTACTTATGACCATACATGTACTAGGGTTCTTAGAGAAATAAAACTAAATGGAATATATATAAAATAAATCTCTCTCTCTCTGTGTGTGTATATAATATATATAAATCTCCCTCTATATATGTATATACGTACATATATATGTATATAAAATAGCTATATATATATATAGCCCTGTGCTCGGGATGGTAATGGGAATGGCATCTCCGGAAGTCAAGGCAGTGACCGCCAGCATCTCCTGTTGTAGACTTGGCTTCCTGTTAATCATGAAGACTGCTCGCCGAGATTACAGGCACAGGATACCACGATTAGCTTTTCTCCCCCTTGTGAGTTAGGCGTGGCTTTCATGGAATGTGAGAGAAACTGTTGGGGGTCACTTTTCGGCAAAGCCTTTAAGAGCTGGTATATTTTCGTTTGCTATGGCTGCCATAACCAAGTAACACAATCCAGGTGGCTTGAAACAACAGAAACTTACTGTCTCAGTTCTGGAGGCTGGAACTCTGAAATCAACATGTCAGCAAGGCCACGGTCCCTCTGAAGTCTCTGGCGGAGGAGCCTTTCTTCCCTCTTCCAGCATCTGGAGGCTCCAGGTTATCCTTGCCGTCCCTTGGCTTGTGGCATCATCCCTCCAATTGCTTTCTCCTTCATCACGTGGCCTCCTCCTCTGTGTCTGTACCTTCTCCTCTTATTGTGAGGACCCCAGTCATATTAGATTTAGGGCCCACCTACTCCAGTATGACTGCATCTGGACTAATTACGTCAGCCACAGCCCTATTTCCAAATCAGGTCACATCATGAGTTACTAGGCTGTTAGGACTTGTACGTATCTTTTTGAAGGAGACAATTCAACCCATAGCAATGATTGACACGATTCCTTCCCCTTGTCACCATAACAACCATCCCCAGCAGCCTGCATCCCTGAGTTAATGAGGAATAGACCCTCAAATTGGACATGTAGCATAAACATGGAAAGACCTTTGTTTTTTTAAGCAACTGAGATTTTTTGGCTTAGCCGTCCTGTTTGACCAGCAGAAATCTGAAGAATACGCTTCTATATTTATTTTTTGGCTTATAGCTTTGTATAGTATCTATTAATTCATTGAAGTCTGCTAATTAGCCTTCAACATTCATTCTCTTCTTTCTCCCCACCAAGCTGGTGACTTCCCTGGCAGTCCAGTGGTTAAGAATCTGCGCTTCCACTGCAGGGGGCACGGGTTCGATCCCTGGTCGGGGAACTAGGATCCCGAGTGCCTTGCGGTGTGGTCAAAAAAGAAAAGAAAATGCTGTTTCCCCAGCAAGCTGTAGGTGCACCTCCCGTGGCCCTGTGATTAAGCTCTGGCCAGTGGATGTGAGCAGGAGTAAAATATGAATTTTTACATTTCCTGGGTCACATCCTGGAAAAGAAACTGAGTGTCTTTCATTTCCTCTTTCCAAGGGGCTGGGGTGCAAAGTCGGGTTCAATCCAGCAGTTGCAGGCAATACCGTAGGGGGGCAGCCCAAGAAGTGGAGGGTCCTGCTTCCAGAAGGACCCTGTGCAGTAAAGACTGCTCCCTGGCTGGGACCCCCAACCTACCCCTGGATGCTGCTGGAGAGAAACAACAAACGCTTGTCTTTTTCGAGCCACTGTCACCACGGCTCCTCATTTCCGCAACCTGGCTGGTGCCCCACCCAACCTGCACCCCAGTGTGAAAACGTGAGGACGGGCTTCGCCCCGAAACCCTCCTCGTCTCAGCCTCTTCACAAGGTTTGCTATTTCTGTTGTTATTTTTTCATTTTTCTTATGGTTACTTTTGTGACTTGAAGTACAAACACCCTCAGCCTCTACTTCTTGCTCCGTCTCTGTGACTCCCTCCCACCTAAGATGAAGATGGTACTCCTACCTGTTTTTCCACATCCTGCTTTCCGTCAGCTGCAATTTTACAAGACCGTTAACATTTACATTATGTCCTGCAACCACAAACAAGTTTGTTCAGGTGGATTCCCAAAGTTTAAAATGAAAAGGCTGTGTTTATGTGTTATATAAATAGTGCTCGGTAACGGCCAAGTAGAACACGGGAAACATTTCCTTCTCTGCAGGTCCAGTGGGTGACACCTGGATAATCAAACCAGCGGCAAGATCAATTGAGTTCTAAAATGATGTCGATTCCCTAAAATCAAGTTAATTCATTCACTCATGCTTATTTTTTAAGTGCCTACTATGGACCAGACATTTTCTAGGCTTTGAGAAGCAGACATTTTCTAGGCTTTGAGAATATATAGCAGTGAATAAAAGAGCCCCAAATCCTTGCCCTGTGAGGCTTACATTCCATCATGGAGAGACAGTGGTTAAACAAGACCCATAAGGTGTTGGTATCAATGCAGACAAATAAGACAGAGAAGCAGTGTGTGTGTGTATCACAAGGTTGCAGAGCATTGCCAAAGAGGACCTCACCGAGAAGGTGACATGAGTAAAGACCAGAAGGAGATAAAAGAAGAAGCCATGTGGTGATGTGGGGGGAGGAACATTCTAGAGAGAGAGGGCAAGCTAACTGAGGTGATGAAAAGGGCCAACTTTGAACTTGCAGCTGGGAAGGAAGGAGTGAGACCACTGGAGCTATGGGGTGGGGGGGGGGCGGGCGGGAAGGAGGCAATAGGTTTCGGTCCTGGTGGGGTGAAGGGTCTTCAGAGTTGGGGAACTAGAAGGGACGAGTTGGAAAGGCAGGAAGAGGTGGTCCAGGGGGCAATGCTTGACGTTGAGATCTTGGAGGGGGTGCAGTGTTTGGGGATGCAAGGTCTAGGGGGTGACCCCCCCGAGTAGAGAACACAGTCTTTGGAGGAGACGAGGTCCACAAGCCGAGAGGTCAGGGCGTGGAAAGGTCCTCTGCCAGGATGCAGACATCTTTAAGAAGCATGGCTGGAGTCACGTTAGAGGGAGCGCAGGGAGCCAGGAGCCAAAGTTGTCAAGGAATGATGGCAGTCCGGGGATGACTGCAGCCAAGAGGGGTCGTGGTGACTTAGTGTGACGGCGTGGGGCTCAGAGCTGTGTGCTCTGGGGAGGGAGGAGGGGCGTGGCAAGAAGCACGGAGGGTGCCCTGCCTCGCTTTCAGGCTGGAGGGCTGTGCGAGAGAAAGCCCAGCAGGGCTGCGGGCAGAGGTGTTCCTCGGGGGGAGCCGCGTGTGGGGCAGCTGAAAGGAGGGGGGCAAAGTCAGAGAGAGGCAGAGGAGACGGGGGACTGACCAGAGACTGAGTGCTGGGGTCACAGAGTGGGGGACGACAGAGCCTTCTGGGGATGAGATTTTGGGGACGATGGTCCCCAATGAGCTGGGAGAGGTCTAGTGCTTGTGGCCAGCAAGGCACCTGGCTTGGGGGAGGCTGGGAACGTTCTGGGAGGGATGGACAGAGGGTCTTGCCAGGAGCACGCAGGTTCCAAGGCTGAGATTGTCAGCTCTGGTGTCAGCGCTGAAGTCCCAGAGGACCCTGGTTCACCGCGTGGTCCCCCAGGCTCCGTCTCTCCAGATGTGCAAAGCAGATAAATGTAGTTATGGACTTCATGGTGCTGCTGTGATGACGGAACCAGAGCAAGAAAGTCAGTTCCGGGGGCTTTGATGGCGCATAACCATCAAAACCTGCACTTTTACTCTGAGGATGGAGCTGATGCTGGCAAGGCCACCATTCTGTTTGCTCTGTATTTTGACCATCGCTTTTTATTTTGTTTGTTTTTTTCTTCAAGTTTATGATGGCTTTTTAAAAAATAATTCAGAGTTGATGTTTTTCTAACTGTCCCGGAAGAACCTGGCTTGTTGGATGAACTGACACGCTGCCTTCTTTCTGGCAGGCGGGGGGTCCCGCTGTCTGCGGACAGCACACGGCGCTCCCCTGCCCCCTGCCTCGCTCACCCAGAGTCACTTGTTCCCGACCATGCTTATGCCAGTTTATGCTTTTTATTATAATCGTGTGATTTAACTAAATATTTTATACATCTATTCTATATGCATGTGGAAAATAAAGGTTGTTTCCACTAAATCTAGGTTTACTACTTTGAAAAGAACTGATAACAGCAGGTTGTTAAAAAATATGTTGCTGCCAAACTAGGTGTAAGAAAACGACTGAAAAAAATTACTACATCTAAAGAATCTCCCTTTTTTCCTTCTTTTTCTCCCTCCCTCTCTCCCTCCTTTCCTTCCCACCTTCCCTTCCTTCCTTCCTTCCTTCCTTCCGCCCTCTTTCATCTTTCTTATTGTTTCCTTATTTTTATGCTTCTGTACTTTTATCCCCATGGGACTTCAGAAGAGACAGGTGGCAAAGGTCACACGAGCCTATTTTGTCATCTGGACCTGGGAGTCTGCCTTTGCTCTTTAATCAAGTTCTGAACAATGTTATTCCTTCAATTATCCTAATGTGGTTAGAATTGGAGCAATAAAAGGTGGGCTAAACCACTCTAAAGTCTGGTGGACTTGGGTTCAGATTCCAGCTCCATCACGTGGCGGTTGGCTTAGCGTTTCTGAGCCTCAGTGAATCATCTGAAAAGTGGCAAGATAATAATATTTAGCTTTCAAGGGGGAAGGGAGAAGGACAACAGTGTTAGCTGAGAAAACCACAGCTTTCAAGGCACATATCGCATCTGACTCTTGGATCTGCCTGCCTTTGGTTGTGTGATTTTGACAGGAGACTTGTACCACTGGGTCTTCATTGCCTCAAGAGCAAAATATTTGGGAGGATGATGGTGTGTATGAAGCACTTCGCATGATGCTTGACGAAGAGCTAGCGCTCGGTAGATGATCACCAGGATCATACTGACGCTTGGAAAAGGCTAGAAGGACTCGCTGTGGCCGTATGATGGCTAAGTTTTGTTTTTCTTCTTTTAACATATTCCCAAATTTTATGTAGTGAGTAGGGGTAACTATTAAGATATCAGGAAAAAATACTATCAAATGACAATAATAATCAATTGTGCTTGCCTATTCATCCCCTTCTAGAACTTGCCTTGAACCCTCACTCCCTTCTAAAGCCTTTGCTTACTATACATGAAGTTATAAAGTAATGAGGTATAGGAGAAGCCACGTTGATTTTCAACTTAAAACAAAAAACTAAGTTTGGCACATTTATGTGCTACATGATAGTAGACAGAGTTCTGTAGAATGTTCCTGATACCTACCTGGCCGAACGGTGTTAGAAACACGCTTGGTCGGGACAAGAAGGCACTTCTGTTCATAAGAAAGGCCTCCAGTGAAATGTGCTGGTTTGATTGACCTTCCCCCAGTCCTGATCACGATTCACATCCACCAGAAGCATCAGCAGACTCTTTCCAGAGCTTTTCGCTTTGTAAACGGGAAGTTATTTCTGTCTAAAAATATGCAAAATACATTAGAAGGTAATTGCAAGACATTAATTAAGGATTCGAAAAACTTACTTTGATGACTTTTAATGGCGAAATATACTATCTTCCGTTGAGCACGAGTTTATTTTGTTAGTAATGCTAATTGTTCAAACAGCCCTAAATGGCTTAAAAAACCTGGCAAACACTTATCTAATACCTCTAAGCAGATGGACAAATTTCTAATTAAATCTAAATTTATTCTTTATCTCTAACTTTCCTCAGAAAAAGACAAGGATCTCAGCACACTTTGCCTCTGCTGTGAACCTCCCCAACTCCGCCTTATGCCTCCCACTTCTGTGTGTGTTTAGAGCACCAGTTCTCTAACTCCCCGTGGCCAAGGTCGACTTTATTAATTTTTGAAAATTCCCAATCAGATTAGCAATAGCATTGGTCTAGAACTTTTGCTTCATTATTTTTTAAAATTCAAAACTTAGCCTTTTTATTAATCTCTTCTTTTAAAAAATTTACCAAAATATTAGTAAATAGTTACATTTATTAATATTATTTTACTGATTTATCAGGTTGCTGTTATTTTTTATATCCTGCTCCTTCCTCTGGGTTTACTTTTCTTCTTACTGAAGCACATTCTTTGGTAGGCTTTTTTTTTTTTTTTTTCCAGTGAGGGTTCTGTGGTTAACAAAATATTAGTTTTTGTAAGTCTGAAAATGCCTCTATTCCACCTTTACTATTCAGTGACAGTTTGTGTAGATACAGAATTTTGGGCTGGTAGCGTCTTTTCTTCAACACAGATGATATTATGTCATTGTGCTCTGGCCTCTTTTGTGTCTGGTTTGAAATTTGCTTGTTCTAGTCAATGTTCTTTATTTTCACTGCTGTGTGTTTAGGTGTGGATTTGCTTATATTTTTTATTACCAGCATCCAGTGTTTGCTTTCTTTTTTTTTTCTAGACAATTGAATTTTAGTCAGCACTAAAAAGACATGATCTATCAAGCCATGAAAAGACATTGTCGAATCTTTTTTATTCTTTTTCAATTTTTATTGGAGTCTAGTTGATTTACAATGTTGTGTTAGTGTCTGCTGTGCAACAGAGTGAATCAGTTATACATATACATGTATCCACCCTTTTAGATTGTTTTCCCATATAGGCCATTACAGAGTATCGAGACGAGTTCCCTGTGCTCTACAGCAGGTCCTTATTAGTTATCTATTTTATAGATAGTAGAGTGTATATGTCAGTCCCAATCTCCCAGTTGAATCCTCCGCCCCGCCTCCCCTCCCCTCCCCAATGTTTGCTTTCCAACCAAGGGCTCACTGTCTGCCTTCAACTAAGAAAAGTTCTTAGCTCTTACGCCTTTTGCATAATCCCTTTTCTGTTGTTGTGTCTGTTTTTCCTTCATCAAGGTTGGAGCCTCTTAATCTGTTTTCCGGGTCTTAATTTGTCTTTTACATTCCTTACCATTTGGTCTACCTCTGCTGCATTCTCTCTTTTTTTTTTTTTAAACTTATTTATTTATTTATTTTGGCTGCGTTGGGTCTTTGTGGCTGTGCGCGGGTTTTCTCTAGTTGCGGTGACCAGGGGCTACTCTTCGTTGCAGTGCGTGGGCTTCTCATCGTGGTGGCTTCTCTTGCTGTGGAGCACGGGCTCTAGGTGCGCAAGCTTCAGTAGTTGTGGCACACAGGCTCAGTAGTTGTGGCTCGTGGGCTCTAGAGTGCAGGCCCAGCAGCTGTGGTGCACAGGCCTAGTTGCTCCACGGCACGCGGGATCTTCCTGGACCAGGGCTCGAACCCGTGTCCCCTGCATTGGCAGGCGGACTCCTAACCACTGCACCACCAGGGAAGCCCTACCTCTGCTGCATTCTTGATGAATTTCTCAGTATCATCTTCCAACTCACTAATGCCCTCTTCATCTGTGTCAGCCTAGAGTCTACTTTGTTGGCTTAGTTTTAATTTTGTGACTATTTTTCATTTCCTGGGCTTCTCATTTATCGCTTGTTCATGTTCATTTGTTCATGATTCATACTTGCCTATTTTTATTTCATAATTCCTTGTGCACTGTGGCAGACTGAGTGCTTTAATGGCCCCAATTCCTTGCCTTTTCCTGAAGCAACCATTCCTCTCTCTACAGAGGCTAAGTCTATTTCCTCATTCCTCTAGCCCAGCTCACTTTGTGACTTGCCTGGGCCCAGAGAGTGCAGTGGAAGTGACAGTGATCCCGTTCTTAGAGGCCTTGGTGTTTGCACTTGCTTTCTTGCTCCTGTGCCGTTGCCATGAGAATATGTCCAGGCCACCCTGCTGTAGGATGAGAGACATGTGGAGTAAAGCTGAATCACTGGTCCCAGCAGCTGAGGACCCACCCTGACGTGTGAGCCGGCCAGCTAAGATCAGCAGAGCACAGGGTTCCCCCAGACACATGAGCAAACGTACGCTTGTTTTTCATGCTATCAAGATTTTGCGTTTTTTTGTTATTGTTGTTACATAGCATTATTGTGTCAATAGATAATGAATCATGCTCTTTTCTTGGATCTTATTCCTTCCTTTACTTCTCTGAATCTTATGCATGTCTATTTTTAAAGTCACTTTGAGATTAATTTTTTTCCATTTCACTGGGTGTGATCTCATGTCTTGACTGTGGACTTTGTTCTCTGCCTTTCTTAGGTGACATGCATTTTGAAATTTTATTGGTGGGCTTCTTTTTCTCCCTGATTTCTCTGAATTCACCTCCTCTGTCCCTCCAGTCATGACCCAGGTCTTCTACGGGGGCTCCTCTCCTTTGCTGATGTTGGGGGCACTGCAGATCTAGCCCCTGAGCTAGAAAGTGACTTGGTCCAGGTCTGTCCAGGTGCTTTCTCTGCTTCCTCTCACCCTCACAGCTATGCATCTCCTTGGACATCAGTGAACTTTCATCAGCTCCTGTTGGTGGTTGGGGGACCCCCACCTCAGCTCCAGAAGTGAGGATGGCTTTCCTTCCCTTTCACCCATGGGGGGCTTCGTGTCCTGTTCCTGCACAGGAGCTGGGCTTCTAGTTGCCTCTGCATGTTTCTGGATGGGAAACCTGCTCCAGATCCACTCATTTCTGTGGGTTTTTTCTTTTCAAAGAGATGTTCACTTATATTTGAGCTTGGCTACACAAACATATTTAAATATGTTTTGGAGAGATAGACATGTAGATCAATGGAGCAAAACAGAAAGAGACCCCCTCTCTCCCCACGTACACTCAACTGATTTCTGAAAAAGGCATAAAAGCAATTCAGTGAAGGAGATACAGCCTTTTCAACAAATGGTACTGGAACAATGAAATAGCCATAGGCAAAAAAAAAAAAAAGGAATCTCAACCGAAACCTCACATCTTATACAAAAATAGATGCAAAATGGATCAAGGATTTAAATGTAAAATAAAACTTTTAGAAAAAAAGTAGGAGAAAATCTTTGCAACATAGGGACAACTGAAAGTTCTTAGACTTCATATCAAAAGCACAACTTGTAAAAGGGAAAATGGTTAAATTGGACTTCATGAAAATTAAAAACTTTTGTTGTGTGATAGATCCTAAGAGGATAAAAGACACTATACAGAATTGGAGAACATATTTGCAAAGCACATATATTGGCAAGCACTAAATTTCTAGACTATTTTAAAGAACTCTCAACATTCAGTAGTAAAAGCACAAAAATCCAATTAGAAAATGGACAAAAGGTATAGAAAGACATTTTACCCTACAGAAGGCAGATAAGCACATGAAAATATGCTCAATATCATTAACCATTAGGGAAGTGCACATTAAAATCACAATGATATATATACACCTATCAGAATGGGTAAAATAAAAAATAATGAAAACACCAAATGCTGATGAAGATGAGGAGAAATGATCACTCATACTTTGCTGGTGGGCATGCAAAATGGTACAGCCACTTTGGAGAAACAGTTTGCCAGTTTCTTAAAAAACTAATCAGGCAACTACCATAGGGCCCAATAATTTCACTCCTGGGCATTGACTCCAGAGAAATAAAAATTTATGCTCACATAAAAACCTGCATGCAAAAGTTTTATTTGTAATAGTCAAGAACTAGAAACAACCCAGATGTTCTTCAATGGTGACTGGTTAAGCGAGCTCTGGTGCAGCCATGATGTGGAACACTGCTCAGTAATAAAAAGGAACAAATTATCCAATTATTGGATGGATCTCAAGGGATTTATGCTTTGTGAAAAAAGCCAATCCCAAAAGGTCACATACTATGTGATTCTGTTTATATAGCATCACTGAAATGATAAAATTGTAAAGATAGAGAACAGATTAGTGATTCCTAAGGGTTAGTGATGGGCCGGGGACAGAAGGAAGCATGTGTGAGTGTAAGGGGACAACACAAGGATCCTGGTGGGGATGGAAAGCTTCTGTATCTTGACTGGATCAATGTCAATATACTAGTTATGATACTTTACTATAGGCTTATAGGATTTTACCATTAAAGAACTGGGTAAAGGGGACAAGGGATTGCTCTGTATATTTCTTACAACTGCACATGGATGTATGATTATCTAAAGATAAACAGGTTAGTTCAAAATATCTTGTCTATCACTGCTGGGTTTAGAGTTGGATAAAGAGATCCAAGTGTGAGTTTTCAGTGTCGTCTGACCCGAAGCAAACACATGGGTATAATATGATAGTAAATCAAATCATCACCTTTAAAATAAGGTGTATAACATGAGTCCCGACCTCTCAGTGAAGAAGAGGAAAATGCTTGGCTTCTTAGTGAATTCCTGTGAAACTGTCTGCTCTCTGCTCAATGCCTTCCATGAAACAATTGTGGAACACAAAAGCCTTTCTAAAGTCTAGAAATATTACTCTATTAGTACCTAAATACAAACAATCCTTCCCATACAACATGTAGAAGTTGTGAAATAAAAATTAAAAAAAAGAAATAAGAATAAAAGAGTAAACCCCTATGATGGCTTTTCTTTATGGAACCCAAGCTTTTTGAAGGTGGGATTCTACTCTCCAAATGGGCAAAGACTGTGCCGAGTTCTCTCCAAAAACGTCTTTTTTTCCCCCCTTAAACAATGGTTTTGGATTGGTGTATTATTCATCTGTGTTTCTCCCTGTGAGTTTCAGTGCACCAACAAAAATCACCCTTCCTTGTTTTCCTCCCTTTCTATTTTTAACACAAAGAAGACTGTATTTTATAAAGAATCCAAGAAGGCTGTGAGGCATGTTTCTTCTTCCCTTTAATTCCGGGGCTCAGCCGCTACCCCTCTCCAGCGCCATTTCCCATCACAACTCGAATTTAAATATTCTAATCAATTTATTTTAGACACTCCTCTAGCTCCCTTGTGCCATCGCAGCAAACCTCTCCAGGTTTTTCCTTCTTTCTCCTTTTCTTCTCCTCTCCCTCCTCTATCCTCTTCCTCTTCCTCGCCCTACCTCCTCCTCCCTTTTCCTGGGAGACGGAGATTTCTTTGTGCTTGGGGTGACTGATTGAATTTTACCTGAGCTAAATTATAGTTGCACATTCTAGTAATTGCAGAGGGCCACCCAGAGAAACAAAGCATTGACTGCTGTTGTACTGGGATTTCCCAGATGTATAATTTCAAATTGATATGAAAAAAAGCCTTGCAATGCATTAATAATAGCATAAAATGTAACTCCGTCGGCCAGGGGTGAGTGGAGGCTTTATTTTCTTAGCTACAAAACAAGCTATAGACCTCAGGTGACTAGCATTTATTGTTGGAATGGGTTTTCTATTGCATACCTCCTGAAACACAAAATAAGAAAAGATTTACGCTGAATCCTGGCGCCATTCACAGCGCTCTGCACCACATACCCAGAAAGCACATGTCCAACATTAACGCACCGGCTTGTTGTTATTTTTTCCCTTTTTATTGAGTCCTTCAGAAGGCAGAGGGTGCTTCTGTAATTTAAAAGCACCCATCCACATCTTGGGGAAGAAGCAGGTCATGAAGGCTATTTCTTTTCTATGGTGTCATTATTCTCTTCCTAGCGTCTGACAAATATCATTCTTGTGACATCAGAAAAAAAGAAAGAAAGAAAGGAAGGAAGAAAGAAAGAAAGAAAGAAAGAAAGGAAGAAAGAAAGAAAGAAAATCTGAGGAAAGTCATATAGTTTCCTTAACGTTGAAGGCACTGGGCCATAGCACCTTATTTTATCTGAGAACCTTGCGTGTGTACACACGTGTACGTGCCTGGCCATATCCGCACGGGGCAAAGAGAAGCAAACACGTGCTTCTGCATCAAATGCAAGTTACAGAGATGCTGAAATGATGCACAATGTGCTCCACCCAAACTCAAAGAGTATTTAAATACGGCCGCAGGACAAATTTCCACATCTTCACCAACACACAGACTGCTCTACCTACGCAGACTGAGGTCATCTGGGGTGTCCCCACAGTGGGCCGTCAGCTGAAGCCAACAGCTGGTTCAGATAGCAATAGTTCAGTTGTTCCACAAATGTCATTGCTTCTGCTCTTCCCGAAAGCTGGGGTGCAGCTTGATTTTCTCTTTTTTGCAGTGGATGACCTTGAGACACCCAGAGGTTGGGACTCTGAGAAGAGGCAGAGGCTGGACCCTCCCTCTCCTCCACGGCTCAATCCAGGGGTCAGACCAGCTGTGTGGTTCGCTTCCACCGCGAGGGTGCTGGAGATGGTGCACGCTGCTCGTCACCATGGCAACCGTGTGGTTCCCCTCCTCACCCTGGCCACCCTGCCCTTAATTGGGGCATGGAAAGATGCAGCAGGGGGCCCAAGGGCACTTCTCTGTTTGCCCATTGAGAGCCCTTGGCCAAGGAGGGGCCCTGTGTTCTTCCCATGTCCAAGGAAAGGCAGCATGGGAGTTTATTTCTATAAAGCTTCACAGCCATAGGCATGGAGCTGAGTTTTCTTTGTGGATAAAGTATGGTAGCAGATGCTTGGGAGCCCCTTGGACCCGTGGCGTGCCTTCTGGGTGTGTAAGGGCTTGGCACGTGGAGCCAGCCATCCGGGGGAGGGAGGCTCCTTCCTGACCTGTAACCTCTGCTGGAATGGAAGCCCGCCTCCCGGGGCTGCTGGAAGCTGAGCCCGACCACCACCTCCTCGGAGCGGCTTCCCCTCCGTCCCCAGTGGGCTGCTCCCTGCTCCCACCGCGCACTCTCTAATGACCTGCTCCTCCGCTCATTCTCCCCTTGGTTCCCGTTGCCCCATCTGAACTCGAATCTCTCAGGGCAGAGCGAGGGCCACGTCTGCCCAATCCCAGCACTGAGCAGACTCTGGTGGGCAGCCCACCCTTAACGAATATGCAGAATCCTCTGTAAACTGTACAAACACACCTGCTGGCTCCCAGCATCGTTCTTCTCTCCTGCCACGTGTAACTGAGGGAGTTCATGGGGAAGAGACGTGGAGTTTTGGTGTCCATGCACTTATTCGAATCCTTACTCTCCCTTGGAATATCTATGTATCATCAGGTGCATGATTCAGCCTTTCTAACTCTCCGTTTCTTTCTTTAGATTCTACTTACAGAGTTGCTGAGGGATGAAATGATATATATATATGAGGTCATTAGTGGTTAGTGGCCACTTAACAAATATCAGTTCCCTCCCCATCTGAGTCCGTGCACGTGGATGCTGTTGGAACCTTGTTGTACAGGAGAGAATGACCAGATCTTTGTCAGTGCTCTTGGGAGGGTGTTTGCTCTCACGCCTTGAAATCGGGAAAGTAGAATCTCCATGGGCCAGAGACTGAATGTGTTTCCCCCCAAAATTCGTAAGTTGAAACCTAACCCCCCAAGGTGATGTACTAGGAAGTGGTGCCTTTGGGAGGTGATAGGTCATGAGGGTGGAGCCCTCATGAATGGGATTCGTGTCCTTTTTATAAAAGAGACCCACAGAGCTCCCTTGCCCCTTCTGCCATGTGAGGACACAGTGAGGAGTCAGCCGTCTAAAACCTGAAGGAAGATCGTGATCCGAACCCAACCATGCTGGCATCCTGATCTTGACACCCAGCCTCCAGAACTGTGTGCAATAAATGTCTGTTGTTTATAAGCCCCCCTGTTTGTGAGGTTTTGTTACTGTGGCACGAACGGCCTGGGATACCATGTCACTTCCTCAGGACCCACTCTTCCCTACTGAAGTGGCTCAAAGAGCAAAACAGAACTTGTGTAAATGTCACCCATGCTTTCCTGATCATACAGGCTGGGGATCCAAATAGGGCAACCACAACCCTATCCTACCAGATGGGGGAGACCAGCGGTTCTCAAATGGTCCAAGGACCCCCAGCGGTCCTCAAGAGACTTTTAGAGGATCCATGAGGTTCAAGTTATTTTAACAGTACTGAGATGTTATTCTTTCTCTTACAAGTGTATTCCAGAGGTTGCATGACATGTGATATTGCAACAGACCCAATCCAGAAAGAGATGAAAAGCCAGCTGCTTTCTCTTAAGCCAGGCTTTAAAATGATTTGCAAAACTCTTCTCACTAATTTTTTTATTTTGGAAAAAATAGTTATTTTTTAGTAAAGATGGTAATGTGTAATGAGTTTTCTATTGTTATTTTTAAATGAATTAATACATAACATATTTCTCTGTTCTAATTTCTAATACGATAAATATCAGTAGTTATAACCGGGGCTTCCCTGGTGATGCAGTGGTTAAGAACCCACCTGCCAATGCAGGGGACACGGGTTCAAGCCCTGGTCCTGGAAGATCCCACATGCCACAGAGCAACTAAGCCCGTGCGCCACAACTACTGAGCCTGCACTCTAGAGCCCGCGAGCCACAACTACTGAGCCCGTGTGCCACAACTACTGAAGTCCATACGCCTAGAGCCCGTGCTCTGCAACAAGAGAAGCCACCGCAATGAGAAGCCCGCTCACCACAACGAAGACCCAATGCAGAAAGAAAGAAAGAAAGAGAGAGAGCGAGAGAGAGAGAGAGAGAGAGAGAAAGAAAGAAAGAAAGAGAGAAAGAAAGAAAGAAAGTTATAACCCACATAGACTAAAGTTATCTGGGACTCTCCATAGGGAGGGGTAAAGGAGTCCTAAGATGGAAAAGTTGGAGACCTGAGGTTGTAGAAGATTCGAGCCCTGATTACTACATGGGCTGTCTCCTCTCTTGTCCCCACTTGCTGAGGGGACATCTCTGTCACCTTGGACGCTCCTGATGCTTGCACCAAGGTTACCCAAGTCCAAGGCCCAGGGAACTGAAGAATTGTCTGAGGGCCACCCCTCTGCAGGCCAGACCCCACCTGTGCCCTGGGCCGCCTCCACTGGGGACACGGCCCTCAGGGTGAGAATTCTGTCTCTGCATCTTCAGGGAGAGATGCGGCCTGTGTGGCTGACTTCCAGGCGACGTCCTGGCTCTCCCCCAGCTAAGGTTCTGCTCAACCCCCATCCCCGTGCCCGCAAGGAGGAGGCCTCACAGCCCACATTCCTATGGAAGAATCACTTCAGAGCTCAGGTGTGGCCCATGGCCCATGTGAGGGATGGTCGCCCAGCTCTAGTTGGGATGACCCCTCCTGCTCCCGTCTCCCTGGATCTGTTGACCTTGGACCACATGCCCATAATCTGTCTTTATCCAGGATGCGTATTTCTGGGAGGTCACTCTGCATCTCCCCGGGGTGATACCCAGCCATCCTCCAGAGACATTGATCAAGCCGGAGTCCTGCCATGTAGTGTTTGTTGTGAGCACGTGTGTGGGCCCCTCCTGTGACCCTGTTTCCCATCAACTCTGCATTCTCAATGCTGAGGGCAGTGAGGGTCTAGCTCTGAAGGCACCAGACTCTCTCCCGCAGGGGTGCATCGAGGTGACCTCTTAAGCAATGAGTTTATACCTTTCCAAGTTGTGAAGGAGCAAACATGTGCTCCAACTTTATGATTTTGGTGCTATTTTATTCTCCTCTGGGCTAATCCTCTTTTCTTAAGACCTTCCAAGAAAATATGCATTACCTACCATTTACACTGAATACAAATTTAAGATTTTGTTTTGCATTTTAAAAATTTCTTTAATTATAGAATGAAATGAGAGACACTTCTATCCTCTTAAAACATGGATTTTTTCAAGCAGGAGTATAATTTGGGGGGGGTAGAGGGATGCCTTTTTGTTATTTCACTATAATTTGTAGGAAATTCTCTATATACAGCTGGCTGGCTGGGAGCAATACAATTTTATTATTATTGCCCTTCACCCCCAAATAGAAAGAAGACAGAATCCGAGGATAACAAGACAGAGCTTCATTTTGTGTGGAGGGGCTGCAAAGTCAGCATTTCTTCAGGAGATGCACACCCCCAACTTGAAGCTATCAAACTAGAAACGACCACTTAAAATCTCCCCTCCTCAAGCCACCGCATCTCACTTCCATGGAATCGTCACGCTGGCGGGGACCGGTCGCCCAGGCTGACCCACGAGCTCCTTCCAGGCTCCAGTTTCTGCGATTCGAAGCCCGAGTTCATTATCTAGGAAAGCACATTAAAAATAACGGCGAGAAAAGCACATCAACACTGCTCACAAATTATAACAGTCGGATGCAGTTGGGATTAGATAAAATACATATTTATTTTATGGAATAAACATGCAGACAATGAAATTTTGTTTAACGGTAACCGTATTATTCAGTGACTCAGTAATGGAATTCAAAACTTTATTATTGAATATTACATTCCAGGTTGCATAATGGAACTGAAGTAATTCCTCAGTTGTCTTCAGAACTGTTTCCCTTCACTCGTAATCATTTATTCCGGTGATTTTAGAGGGCTGCTGAACAGCGAGGGTAGGCACTAAAGGTAGGCATGAGGAAGTTGCACTAAAGGGAAGATGGGGCTTCCGGACTGGCCATGTGACAGTGGGACAGCCTCGCTCCCTCAGCGGGGCCGGCCCAGCCTGGGAGCTGGCGGATGATGGGGGAGGGCCAGCGTTGCCATCTTCAACCTGACAGTTTCCTGAGAGGCTTCCTGGTGCAGGAATAATTAGAGCTGGGAGGCTAAGTCAGACCATGTCTGCCCCACTTAAGAGATCCAGCTGCAAGTTACAGGACCTCTGGGTGCAGCCGGGCTCCAGGTTTGGATCCAGAGCCTTTTCATCTCGAATCATGCCATTCCTGCCTTTTGTCATCACGCATCACAGCGAAGGGCTTGTGTCCTTTTTTAAGAGTGAGGAAAACTTTCCCTTCCTCTCCTTGCCTCCCTGTCTTATTGGCCAGAATTATGCTTCACGCCCATGGCTGGCCAAATCCATCACTCAGCTTGGGCCAATTAACATTCACGCCTGGGAGTGGGAATAAGGCTGCCTTCCCCGAGGGACCGTCTGCCTGTCCGACAATGGACCCAGTTCTGCTAGGAAGGAAGAGAGATGAGGCCTATGGCTGACCAGCGTCTAGAGGGGAGAATGAGACGACGTACTTAACGCTGGGTGTGACAGCACCGGGGCAAGTGTGAAACAGACGACTGGGCATCCAGGCGGTGAAGAGTGTTCATCAAGAAATCACAAGGGGCTTTATTTTCATTTTAGTCTCAAGACCATCTTGTTGATCGTTTACTTTAACGGGATCCTGAAGCTGTGGCATCTACTTTTTCTTGCGAGGTTTCTCGTCTTCCCTGCTGTGTGGAAGTCGGGATCCAGAGGGAGCCCGGCCGTCTCACTGAGCCCGGCTGAGTGGTGGCCGTGAGGGAGTGTTTGGTGCTGCCAGGAGGGAGAAACAGACAACAAACAGCCACGCTGTAATTAAGAAAAAAACTTCTCTTTGTCCTTCAGATGTTAGAGTTAGGATGAGGTGAAAGCCCATCGGTTACTTCTGTGGGGTCTTTGTGCCAAAAGCCTGGGTGAACCAGCTTCGGTGGATGCAGCATCTTTAGATACGTTTTGTACCGAGCGCACGAAGTTCCCCAAACGTCTAGATCGGCCTTTGTCCCCGCCATTCAGAACAGCCTTCATTTCTCGCTAATTCACGGACTGTATCACGGACACGAGGCTCCCTCGAGAGCTGCCTTTTACTGTAAATATTCTAGCACTGAGGTGGCTCTGTGACCGTCGGCGGTAACGACGGTCCCTGGGATGTCATAAGCCAAAGTGGCTTCTGTTAGCAGTTAAAACACAAATATACAGATCTCGTACCTTTCTTGCTCAGTGAGGTGATAGTGAAAATTCCTACGGTAAAAGGTTTGGGAAGCATCGTAAGGCTGGAAAAACTTGTTAAGTAGGATGTGCTTGGTTAGATAGATTTCTAAAATGAATACGGCTGAGTCACTCCCCATGGGGCGGACGGAGGTACTGCCCTGCTGAAAGGCAGTTGGTTGAGGCCCTTTTTAATCCTTTGGACCACAGGACTATCTTTTTAAGAAGAGAGAAAGCAGAAAAAGGAAGGGAAAAAGCTTATTCTGTGGGAAAAAGTTGCATCCTCACTCTTTGTCGGGTGAGTTCGCTAAATCTTTACATAAAGAGTTTATCTGGGACAGTAATTGAACGTAATTACATTGGGCTTTAATAATTAGCACAAGAGGAAAGGTCCATGATGAAATGTTCCCAACATTCAGATTAATTACACTGAATACTTAAATTCTTGTAGAAATCGTTTCTGTTTCCAGACATGGGACGTTACTCTTCATGATTTTTATGGCTCAGCGCTCCGGGCATTGTAACACACATTCTGAAAGCCCGGCTTTCCTGGGGAAGCGTCTGGGTGGGCTGCCCTTGCCCGTGGGATCTGTCCTCCGTGTCATAGGTCTCCTGTATGCACACCTGTGGGTCACAGTGTGTGACCCCCTCCATGTCCGCCCCCTCCATGTCCACACAGCTCGTTTTCTCTTTTTTTCCCCAACAGTGCAGCACGACGACGGGAAATCTCAGAGAGAGTGGGAAAGTGAGAGGCAGGTAGACGCTCAAGTCCATAAAAAAGCTAACAGCCTCCCTTCAATAATTATATCTATAAAAAATAATAAAGAAGATACAGGGCCAAAATTTTATGGCCTTTATGCTAACGTGCTGCTGAAACTGACTAGGAAGATGTAACGCCGAAGAGGGTTGCGTGTTTCTGGGAAGCGTGATCTTGTCTGTTCCATTCAACCCGTCCCTACTGTAGCCAGCTTTCCGTGCGGATGGACAGTCTGGGCCGTGGTTCCTCGTGGCCCCTCTGTCTCCCGATCTGTATTCTGCTCAGATCAGGCTTTGGAATTTCCTGACTGTTGCCTCAGTGCTGCTAAATTAACTTCTCCAATGGTAAATAGCTGCAAACATGTCCTTTATGGACCCCTCAGGGCTCCTCCTCAGTGGAAGGGAGAAAATATTCTTGGGTGGGGATTGCGTGGAAAGAACAAAGACTGATCCCCTCAGTAGGATTCTTTACTTTCAGATTTAACTCTTTCTGCTAAGACCCTAGTTGCATGGTTCTCATTTTTCTCATTGTGCAAGGGAAAGGAGGAGCATTCCTCTGGATGTTAGAATGACAGAGTGGCTAATATTTGTCTGGCATTACTCTGTACGTATAGTGCCATGCGCTTCTCCCCCAGCTTCATAATGAGCAGTGGCCGGCAAGGTATTGAGGCAAGGGAGGGATGACTTGATCCAATTTCATGTTTATTCCATAGCCAACGTCTTCCCTATTGCTAATGAAAGAGTCTCCCGGGACTGGCATAGCCGAGGCTGGCAGCTCAGTAATATCATACTTTTGGCTTTAGTTCCATTTAAATCCACATTCTTGTAGGGTTTGTAGCCACATTTAAAACGGATCCAAGTCTTTTAAAAAATGCCTCCAAACATCTACTTAAATAGTTGAAAATGATCACGTTGACAGCGTTGGCAGTCGTTTTCTTCCTTTCTGTGTGTATAATTTTCTGCAGAGTGGCTCATCCGCCCCCTTTGTGAGAGCAAAGGCGGCAGTCCCGGGAGACAACACCCTCACCTGCGGGTTGTGCCTGCTAGGAGCCATGCCTGTCACGCACCGAGCCTCTTTTGAGATCGGAACTGATCTGGCCGTGGAAAAACACAGCGCCCTGAAAACAAAACGATCCTCCCTGACACCTCTGATTTAACAAGCGAAGGTTTACGAATAAAAAATGGAAATGCTTCCCCAAAGGGAGCCGTGCTTGAAGATCCTAAGGGCTCCCACTGCCACCGCCGGCTCCCGTGCAATCCCACCAGGATGACTGCTCTCCGGCAGTGTGAAGTGGGATACAGAGGAAACACACATACAGAGCTCTCGATACCAGAGCAGGGGATCAGTTGGCACCATGACATACATATTCATAACCTGGCAGCTCTAGGAGCCTGGGTAGGCATAAGGGACTGGTGAGAAAAAAAGTTGATTTATGATGATCTCAAAAACATGGTCTCCAAAGATGTATTCTGCAGCTCTGAGACCTCAGGTTTAAGCTCTATTAATTTTACAGAGCTGTCTGGGATTACCCATCTGTTTAAAGGTTAACTGTCTTCACACTTATGAAATGGGTATTTCTGTTTTGGTTCTTACTTTGTTCCCGTTAATGATTTATAAAATACAAAATGCAAAGCCAGTGAAGTAGCTTTAAATCTTCAGTACGAAACACCTACCTGACCAAATTTTTGAGAGACACAAAGCATTATTTCAAGTTCTTTGCAGTGACAACCTGGAAATTCTGCTACTTTACATGTCTCATTTTGAATAGAGTGAGAGGAAAGCATCAACCATGCGAAATCATGCATTTTAGAAAGGAAAATCCATTTGGATGAATATCATAGAGTATATATGTTTGGGTGTTGGGAGTTTCTTCTTAGATTGCTCTTGCAATATTTTTTCTACTTAGAATAGTACCCAAATACATGCCTTTCAGTATCTGAACACGATTATGTTCTTATGTGCAGTTCTGTTAACATTTCCGGGATTTTATTTCCTTATATAAAACAGCATATCATTTTTCTCTCTTGATAGTTTTGGAAGTATGACAGCTTGCTCTGCAAACCTGATTTGGAACATTCCATGTTGAAAATTCTGTGACCTCAGACCATTTCTTAGTCAATTGGTTAGCTTTCGGTTCTGTTGTTAATAGGATCAGCTCAGGGAGGTAATGACTCGGATTTCATTATCTACAAAGCACTCTGTTGATGTGGAGTGAGAGCCTGACACCTAAAAGGCCCTGCAGCTTCACCACACACACACGTGTGCCCCGCGATGGTGCAAGGGGTCCCGGTGTGCTGGCCTAGAGGTGCAGCTGCCCGCCGGTCCACCTTGTCCTGAGTCGTTGGGTTGGGCTGCTAAGCTTCTGCCAGACACTTGGCTAGGATTAGGGTTACCATGGTTACCCAAGAGTAGCCCCATGGGGTGAACTAAACTCAAGCTCTGTGCTCCAATCCAAACTTTTTTGGTTGCATAATCCGATCATTAAAGTTTTTTGGGTATTTCTCTTTCTATACACATTTTATGATTTCATAAAGTAATATGCATATTAATATTTTAAATGCAGTATAAAGCATACATAAAATAGAAATTAAAGCAATCCTATGTGGGTGAAATCGAATATTTTTAAGTTACGTAGTCTTTATTTATTTATTTATTTATTTATTTATGGCTGTGTTGGGTCTTCGTTTCTGTGCGAGGGCTTTCTCTAGTTGCAGCAAGTGGGGGCCACTCTTCATCGCGGTGCGCGGGCTTCTCATTATCGCGGCCTCTCTTGTTGCGGAGCATAGGCTCCAGATGCGCAGGCTCAGTAATTGTGGCTCACGGGCCTAGTTGCTCCGCGGCATGTGGGATCTTCCCAGACCAGGGCTCGAACCCGTGTCCCCTGCACTGGCAGGCAGATTCTCAACCACTGCGCCACCAGGGAAGTCCAAGTTACGTATTCTTTATATCATTTATTAATTGTACAAAAATATTTTTGCTTTCATCTTGTAGAGGTTTGCATTCATGCTCTGGATGCTTGGCTGTAGAACGTCTTGTGAATTATCATGGCTTTCTACTATCATTAACTAATATTTCAATGTACAACATGAACTGAAGTTAGGGTGGACATTAATAGTGGGGGACTGGTCAAGTTTCCATTATCTGTGTTTGGTGATTTGGCTGCGCAGGGAAGGGTCACTCCTGTTTTCTTGTAGCTAGTCTTTGCTAGTCCGTCCTATCTTCAAGTCCCATATTTTGTGTACATACCTTTCTTAAACCACCTGCCCATTTTGTGAGTGCAAATTTGGTTAACACTAAGCAATACAATCTGAAGTCCACTTAACTAGTCACAGGTAAACTGTACCATGTGATAACTGGCCAACTTGCCCTATGGTTTCCCAATGGATGATCTTGTTGGGGTGTGTACATTCCACTCAGTGATCACTGGTTCATACAGAGAACAAAGCACTCAAGTGTAATTTCAGTGTCAGCAGAAAGTGTTCACTGATTGCAGAGCACACTTACTGGAATCAGAAGCCCAGGGTGAAGAACTGTTTCCACCACGTACTGTCCCAGAGACCTTGAGCAAGTTCTGTCACATCTCTGTAGCTCAGTTTCCTCATCTGTAGAGTGGGGGCAGTAATAGTATTTCTCTCATAAGGTTTATGAGGACTAAATGAGTTGAAGCATCTAAAGCAGTGTCTGTTAGGCAGGGTGTGTTATAAAGTGCTAGCGATTTATACCATTGTCATCATTATTCCTACGATCTTATTTCCAGTCAATATTATTTATTGAACTTGAATCTAAGTGATTGTGGTGAATAAGAAAGATTAAGACATGAGCCATGGTGTTTGATTGCAAAAGTCAAGACTTGGTTAGAATTTCATTTGGGGGTTCTGGGCACAACCAGAAATAGTTTCAAGCTAATGACATAAGTGACAGGCTGGCTGCAATGGCCATCTGCTTCCCCTCCTGCCCTTGGTCTGCGCCCACGCCCTCCACATAACTACCCTAATGTAGATGTCTCAATTCAGCACAATGAAGAGGGTCCCGAAACTTGCCCAAGTTAAATTTTTTTTTTGTACTGAAGTATAGTTGATTTACCATGTCGTGTTAGTTTCAGGTGTACAGCAATGTGATTCAGTTATATATCAGTTTTATATATATATATATATATATATATATATATATACACACATATACATATATATATATGTATATATATATGTTCTTTTTCAGATTCTTTTCCCTTATAGGTGATAACAAGATATTGTGTATAGTTCCCTGTGCTGTATAGCAGGCCCTTGTTGGTTTTCTATTTTATATATAGTAGTGTGTATATGTTAAACCCAAACCCCTAATTTATACACCCTCCCCCCAATCCCCTCTGGTAACCTTAAGTCTGATTTCTATGTCTGTGATTCTTTTCCTGTTTTGTAAATAAGTTCATTTGAATCACTGTTTTCGATTCCACATATAAGCGATATCATATGATATTTGTCTTTCTCTGTCTGGGTTACTTCACTCAGTATGACAATCTCTAGGTCCATCCATGTCACTGCAAATGGCATTATTTCATTCTTTCTTATGGCTGAGTGATGTTCCATTGTATATCTGTACCACATCTTCTTTATCTATTCATCTATCGACGGACATTTAAGTTGCTTCCATGTCTTGGCTATTGTAAGTAGTGCTGCTATGAACATTTGGGTGCGTGCATCGTTTTGAATTAGTTTTCTCCAGATATTTCCATGGTAAATATTACACTCAAGATTTGGTTGTGTTCCCCATATACCTCCTTGATGTTCTAACCTTCATATTTTCATCCTTAAATCTCAGTAAGAAGATGCTAATATTTTTTTTAAAAAGACCTAATAGGTAGGGTAAGTTTTGATTAACTGTGCTGGCAATCCGAAATGCTCTTCTGACTTAACTTGCTAGTTTCCCTGTGGCTTAGCAGCGACCATGGTTTTAGGTGCAGGAGTCAATCACACCCGCCCTAAGAATTCAGACTTCTTGAGACAACGGAGGCTGATGATTACTTTGTGTCTATCTCTGTCTTTCTCCCTCATTCTGTTCTTTAAGACTCGCCTTCCGCAAATGTTCTCCAGCTGTTGAGAAACTGTTTTTCATCTGGAGCCAGCAATTGTTTTTAAGAGATTGATTCAAATGCAAAAGGAGCCCCAGGGACGAGTGTTTGCATTTAAACAGTAATTATTAGATGCTGAAACTGTGGTTACATGAGGCAAGAATTTCTAATCACCCTCTATTATTTGGACCCCAACTTTTTCCCAGCTCTCTGGGGTCCATGCAAGCTGCGGGGCACAGCAGCCGTGCACGCACCAGAAAAGACACGCGTGGTACGTCTGCTCCAGCGGCCACAGGGCCCGGGTCCTCTGGATGCCCCTGAGTTGACCCCAAATTTGTTTTGGTTCATTCAAGACCCCAAGGACAGACATCCACCTCACAGCACGCTGAATGATGCCATAACCTCTGGGGTCCCTTGGCCTTTAACGGAACTGGGCTCGGGGAACCGCGTCCTGGGGCTGCTTCCCAGAGCTGGAGAGAGCAGCCACTTGGCTGAAACGGGCATAGCAGTGGTCCAGGGGCTCAGTTTCAATAGCCCCATCTGATGACCTTTCTGGTGACACCGTGGCACAGGCAAGAGGCCTGTGTGAGTTTTTTTTTTTTTTTTTAACAGCTAGTTTTTTTTTTTTTTAATTAATTCATTAATTAATTAATGGCTGTGTTGGGTCTTCGTTTCTGTGCAAGGGCTTTCTCTAGTTGTGGCAAGCGGGGGCCACTCCTCATCGCGATGCGCGGGCCTCTCACTATCGCGGCCTCTCTTGTTGCGGAGCACAGGCTCCAGACGCGCAGGCTCAGTAATTGTGGCTCACGGGCCTAGCTGCTCCGCAGCACGTGGGATCTTCCCAGACCAGGGCACGAACCCGTGTCCCCTACACTGGCAGGCAGACTCTCAACCACTGCGCCACCAGGGAAGCCCCCCTCTGTGAGTTTTTAGTGGTCAAAACTATCACGCAAAAGGGGCCAAGTTTGAAGGTTGGTTGTTTCAGTAATACAGTAGGACATTGCTATTAATTCGAATCCCCGAAAAATAAGATATAAATAAATATTATAATAGCTACATAAATAAAAAAAAATTACATACGAACATAAAATAAAAAGAATAGTAAAGAGGTTATACATCATGAGCTTTGTAAATGGTAAAGACAGAGCAGCGTGAGTGGTTTCCTTCTCCCTCTTTTTTTAATGGATCTTCTTGAGATCTGGCCTTCCGGGTTCCCACTGAGCAGGAAGGTGACAGGTGCAGATTTCCCCTGAGCAAGAGGTCGTGGTCACAGGATCTGGCACAGAGAAGAAAGCAATGTCCCATATAGTTTTGTTCCACGTTGCCCAACAAACAGTCTCCAGGAAGAGCTGAATCAATCCTGCCAGGGATGATGGACCAAAGCAGATCGGGGACCATTGCAGAGGCTTCTGCCTCTCATTCTGTGTCTGAGTTTGTCTTCTGAGTGAAGGAAGCCAGAGTCAGAAGCGGGAAATGGATGAAGGGAAGGGTCCGATGAGGTCCTGAGGTCGGGGAAGGTGGCTTGGAAAGTCGGGCCTGGTCACCAGCCGAACCAGGGCTCTGTGTCCTTGTCCTCCTGGTTCCTTCTGGGCTCCCGCCTGCCCTGCAGCTCCTCACGCATAGAAATCTGTCCCCCGAACACTGTCTGTGTCAAGACGCTATTTCCTATTCAGCCATCTGGGATCTAGTTGGGAGCCATATTTGTTTTACAGAAAGGTTGGGATGAGGGAGTCACAGACTGTGGCCAGAGGGTCTAAGCTATCAATCAAAGAATCAAAAGAGGGTGGTCCTTATTCCCAGTTCACCCTGATCTCTACCTTTGGGTCTGAAAATGCACTTGGGGTTTGTCTTTGTAAGTGTACCACCTTACACTTTGTACCCTGATGATATGATCAGCCCGAGTTTTTGCCAGAGTTCACCTCCCTGTAGGACTCGGGGTAATGAGGTGATGCAGGACACGTGCCCACGGGGCTGCGGTCTGCACGGAACCGGGGCAGTCCCTGGGCTTCATCATGTCAATAAAGGGACTCCAGGAAAATTGGTGCCAAGAAGCCGAAATGCAAAGTATCTGCTGATAATTCAAAGTGGGCAACTCGGTACATACTTATATTTAACCGAAGAAACCATTTGAATTCACGTCCTATGTGATCCTGCTTTTTCTTTTTTTTTCTCCTCCCAGACTCTTCATAATCTCAGCTTTATTGTCCCTGGTCAAACATTTAAAAATTATCATCAAAAAGATATTTAAGAAAATAGTGTAAATGTTTCTAATCGTGAACCTGCTTGAGAAAAGGTAAAAAATAGTGGGAGTAAAGAGTCACCAAGGAGAAAACAGGCTTGCCTGGCTTGAGTCCAGCATCAATGCAGACTCTGCTCTCCTAGAATTCCAACCCCAAGGCAAATGATTGTTACCTGGAAGAGAAGAATAGTCCTAGGAAAGAAAAGCCTTCTTCTTTTTTTTTTTTTAAAGATTTATTTTTTTATTGATTAATTGATTGATTGATTGATTGCTATGTTGGGTCTTCGTTTCTGTGCTAGGGCTTTCTCTAGTTGTGGCAAGCGGGGGCCACTCTTCATCACGGTGCGCGGGCCTCTCACTGTCACGGCCTCTCTTGTTGCGGAGCACAGGCTCCAGACGCGCAGGCTCAGTAATTGTGGCTCACGGGCCCAGCCGCTCTGCGGCATGTGGGATCTTCCCAGACCAGGGCTCGAACCCGTGTCCCCTGCATTAGCAGGCAGATTCTCAACCACTGCGCCACCAGGGAAGCCCAAGCCTTCTTCTTTAATTTGCCTCAAGGTCAAGTGTCTCTGTCCCTCTCTCATTGTAAAGAGATTTGAAATTCAGGGACTAAAGAGTCCTGGAAATGACAAAAAGGAAAGAATAAGCCACTTACCAAAAAGATACACTCCTTTTGTAAGAGCTAAGTTGACATTAGCAAAGGACAAAATATTGCCTAAGCAAGAAAATCAGAACTGAGTCCGATTGTTTTATCCCACTGGGGGGAAATTACAACTGTTTCAGTTTTTAAAACATGTGTATGTGAGGAATGCATTGATAGGACTTGCCACAAAGGTTGCTTATGAGTTTTCAGAGGGCAGGTCTCAGCCAAGTAATCATTACAAAAGATTTATAATTCGGTCTTCATTGATGCGGTATCTGTCACATTGCAATTGCTACTGTGATTAGTTATTACGACACCCAGCAAAAGGGCTCCTAACAAACCAGCATCAAGACAGGTTAGGCAGCTCTTCCAGAGGTACGTTCCAAAAACTCAAATGAGAAGGATTTGCTTTTCCTTCCCAATCTCCCCACCTGGCCCCTGGCTTTGCGCTGCTCCCCCCTTTCCTGGCTGGCAGGCCTTGGAACTCCTGCGAAGTGGCATCTGCTACATTCCAGCGCTCAAAATTCTTATGCAACCCTTAAAATATTTTCATTTGCTTTTAAAATAAGAGAACTCTAAAAAAAAATGGCCCAGTTCCCTTTAAAATTTTTTTACAAGTAGGAGAGGTGCTAAGATTGTCAAAGTCTTTTTAACCCAATCCTGGAAATCATGGAGGGATTTTTTTTTTTTTTTTAACCTCCGGAGAGTGAGTCAGTGGAGGATTTGTATACAGCTGAAAAAAATATAAGGTGAGATTATGGTCAGGTTTTTTTCCCTTCTTGTTTGTGTTTTTCTTGATTTTTCTGCGATAAGCATATGTGTTTATAATAAGGAACACAAGATTTTTTTTTTCAATCTAACAAAAAAGTGCTGCAAATGTTAGCTATGATGGGTAGGGTGTTCCACCCATGATGTCTTTTAAGAGGACCCCAGACAAAGGTGCCTGTTAAGGAGATTCCAGGCAGGAGACAGCAGATCCAGTTCCAGACCCTCCTCGGAAATGATGGGCTGGGAGCGTCAAGTACCTGCACTGAGCCGTCTGTGTCTGAGACGCCTTGGGTGGTGCCCAAGATTCCTCGTCTGAAGGCGGAACATCATAATAAAGGGGCTAATGTGTCCTCTTAGCGATGGTGACTTACAGGAGCTAGTGGTGGGCTTTTGAAGGCGGAGATGACCACACAGAGTCTCAAGCTCAGGGAGAGCCCCTCTCACTGGCTGAAAAGGCTTTCTGTAGAAAATTTAAACAGAGACTAGAGTCGAGAGAGCAGTGAGCCCCAGCTCCGAAGCCATCGACTCTTAACTAACCTCTTATTGTATTTAAAAACAAGTCTCAGACGTTATAGCATTTCATCCATAAATACTTCAGCATTTTTCTCCAAGGGCTCTTACAAATAGCAACAACAACAGAAACAAGCACCATGCCATGATCATGTCTCAAACTTAATAATTTCCTAACGTCATCACATATCCGGCCAGCGGTCTCTTGGATTGTTTTGTGTGAACCTCACTGTTGTTTTTTCCAAATCTGAGTCTAAATAAGGGCCATGCATTGTATTTGTTTCATATGCCTCTTAAGGGTCTTAATCTACAGGTTTACCCTCCCTGTTTCCTCGTCATTCACTTGTTGCAGAAGTGGACCATTTGTCCTATGGAATTTCCTACCTTCTGAATTTTGCTGATTGTATCCCTTTGGGTTGTTTAACATGTTCTTCTATCCCTGTGTTTCCTATAAACTAGTAGTTAGATCTAGAGTGCTTTCAAAAAAGTTTGTTTTTCAGGAATAATTCAGAGTCCTCTGATACTGGTTTTAAAAAAAATTTAGACTTGTGAAAACTTTGAAGCTATTTAAAAATGCTCCACGGCTGATTACTTCAAACATGAAACTTTCATGTATCTTTATAATGCTCAAAAAATGGGGGCAGTATTATTTTGGTGAGCTAATCTTCTACCAGGCAGTGGATTCCTCCTTGAAGATTTTCCCTCTTACTTTCCAAATGCCAGGATAAATCCAGAGGCCAAAGAAGTCTCTAATAAACTAGTATAGACTTTGTGGAAGTTTCTGACAGGCTTTTTTCCAGAATTTCAGAGGAGGGGACAAATTTCCTGCTTTGCTCTGGGAGGGTCAGGACTTCCACTGCTTTTCTCACTAACAAAGGAGGAGACTGGCTGTGCAGGTTCCAATGAAAGGATGTGATCAATGTTGAAATAGGGAAGATTTGGACAGTGTGGACACAGTTTGTGTACATTTTAGAAAATGATGAATTAGCTGGGTGTGGTTGTTAAGGTGCCCAATACCTGTCAAATCTGTTTTGACCCAAGTGAGCAGAGACAGCCAGCTCCACCCGACGTCACTCCCAGCATCCACAGTCCCCGGTCTGCCACTTCACTGGCCACAGGCCTGGTGATGCGACGCAGTTAATGGATGTGGAAATCGCTATTCCAATGGCAAGCTTGAGATGGCATGACCCAGCTGCGTGGCCACCAGAGGTATCTGTCTCTGCGCCTTGACTGCCTTGGAAAAACTGTTCTGATTAGACCACAGAACTTTCGATTGCAAATCATTTCCATCCACATGCATTGGGGTTGTTCCTATGGACACGCTTTCCAGTTGGGCACGAGGGCCGGTGAGGCCCCCAGCTGCCACCTCTAGAATGCCACGCTTTCTAAGCCCCTGAAAGAAGGAAAGGAGGTTATTTAAAGCATAAACTCTTTGGCACCAAGACAACAGGACCATTTGAAATGAAGTCTCTCCAGAGAAGGGAGCCTCGGTTCATGGGCATTGTTGCCAAGACGGTGCTCAGCGAGCTGGGAGCTGGGTGAAGCTTCTGAGTGTTGGGCTGTGAACAGAGTGTACCAAGTTGCCATTTGAGTTGATTCTCAGTTGTTCTTCGCGTTGGGGGTGAACTGTGAAGGACTTGGGCAACCCACGCCCCCATGCAGGGACCCTTCAGCAGTTCTCCCATCTTGCTGGGCCTGTTTTGCAAGGAAGCAGGTGGTGAAATGCCAAAGCCAGTGTCCAGAGACTTTTGCCACTATGGTGGATCCCGCACCTTAACCCTGGCTGACTCAGGCTGCATCCCGACCAGGACTCCTTCTCATCTCAGTAGCCGTTTGCATGCTGGTGGGAAATGGTCCAGTAGGTCCAGAAGTCGGGGGTGGGAAAAGGAGTATTTTCTCCTCCAGGACGCTCTACCGTCTGGGCTAGAGTGATTTGCTTTTCCTCCACAGACAATGCTCCTAGCACTTAAAACTACTTCAATGAATCTGTTTTGGGGGAAGGAGGTGTTTTGCAAATGTGACAGGCACTCATGAGATAGATAATGGATTGATGGTGAGCGTGTAAGGGAGCCCCGCGTGCCGGTCGCTGGCGAGGCCGAGTGTGAGAAACATAATTCGGGTAAGATCCAGCCCTCCAGGACAAAAAATGAAAGAGGCATTTAATTGGAACACTCAGCAATCACAAAACCAAGACAGAGGTTAAATTGTTTTGAGCAAGAGAAATTAATACATTAAAGGTTACATTTCCAACTGTGAGGCAGTGAGCTGGGCTCTTCCGTGGTGTCAGAATTACATAAGGCAGGAGAAATGGCTCTGAAATGATTGTGGAATCATTAACAAAAGGCAAGGCAGAGTAAGACACTTCCCAGCAGGAGGGAGCAAAGAAGAATAAAGACATGGAGAGAGCTCATTAAGAATGAATTGCAGGCCATAAACATTTGAAACCACTAAGTGTGGAGTTCTATCTGTTATCTAATGACTCAGAAATTATAAAACTAGCAATGACTTTCAGAAAAGGAGTTGACTTTGCAGGAGGTTGTTTGCCATTACACATGCAGAAAGGTTTTTTTTTTTTTTTAAAGTGGGGAAAAAAACTCTCATCTTTGTAAATCAGCACGATTTAAGCAACTTCAGCTATCCTCTGACAGATTTTTCTTCTGTATAATTACACATTGTCTCAGATTTAGTTATAAGGATATTGAAATGAACGTGCTAGGCTGGGGAGAAGAAGCCATGGGCCGGGGGTGGGGTGGGGAAGAGGAGTCGGGAGAGACAGAAGTCCACACCTTGCCATCTAACTGCAAATTGACTCATCACTTTGTCTTCAGGAAGATCTAGAAAGCTTCATCGAGAAAGCCCTGCCACTAAATCCTCCAGAGTGGACTCAGGCTTTGTTGTGATTGAGGGAGATTCCATTTGTACGTTGTTAATTGCATGGTTTGCTAGACAGTCGGGCTCAATGAAAGGAGATAATCCATCTTTGGTTTTGCTCTCCCATCCCCCGTGCACACCCTCCTCTCGGTGAGAAAAAGGGATGCCTGGAATTGAATGATTTAAAACTCCATACTCCTTAATCTTTCAGAATATTGGGTGCTGTACTTCCCAATGCCCTTTACTAGGTGATATACCCGCGGCAAACATGGTAGAGAAGCATCAAGCCATATGACTGGGCATTGCACCCAGGCCTCGAAAGTGCCTCTTGGGAAAATAGATGAAGCTCCAGTAATGGGTAGTCCTTCCGGAAAGAGCAGAGTTCAGAGCAGCTGGGGGGGCCTTGGAGGAGAGGACGGAATGCTCCTAATGGCTTTTAGAAGCCAAGGCTTTCACTGGGCAGTGTGACGTCCAGTGGGCTCTATTACTCAGAGGGGAGGCATGTTTGTAGACAGCTCATAGTGATAACTAGCACCGTTTCATCCTTCAAGTGCCCCCGAAGAAATGCAGAAGTTGACAAAGCCCGTCTGACCCTTTCTAAATGCCTCCTGGTCAGTTGCTGTTTATCTTTAATGGCAGAGCAGGGCGAGGCCAGCTTTCTCATCTTTCCTGAGCAACCAACTCGAGGGAACAGGATTCAAGTGAACCACGAATCATTTGAATAACTATTATTACTAAGAAAAATTCACAAGTGCGGGTGTTCATTGCAAGAATACGTTACCAAAGACATTGAGAGGGCTCCTTGGGGAAGCTCCTCATCTGTCTTCCAACCTTATGATTCTAAGATGAAACATTCTCATAGCTTATGAAGAAAGGAAATTCCATCCTGTTCCTACTCGATGTTAGCGCCCGTGGTCAGCAGCGTCCTGTTGAGACAGGGGGTCTCTTCAGTCGACTGGTGGTCTTTCATCCAGTGAGCCTCTAAGTGAAGGCTCCAGGTAGCACACTCAATATGCTCCATGATTTACTGGGGTACAAGAAGATTTTACATATATAATATATACACATAATATATATGTTATGTATATAGTTTTTCTTTTTTTTTAAGAAGAAAGAAAGGAAGCTTTAGGAGCATCACTACTCAGGTTGATGTTCACGTCCCCTCTTTTTGGTGTGTTGACTAATCCGTCATGTGTCTCCCACAGTCTGCGCGGTGGGTTTAGGGCGGGATGGAGCTCTACAAATCAGCAAATGGGCCAATCAGTGGTGTCATTTAGGGCCCTACAGTTCACACGTGGCCAGCTAAGAGGCTTTACGAGTCATATTTTCTGGTCTTAACCAGGGTGACTCTCCCAAAACAAGATTCTCACAAAGAAACTACGGATTGAAGGTAATGCTGACAATGTAAGAACACGGTGACAAGAAATCCCTCACGTTGACATTTCAATTCTTCTTAGGAGTGATGCTCTGCCACGATCAAGGGCTAATGTGACAAAAAGCTGACCAGAAATCCCAGAATGATAGAGAGTAGGAGTGGAAACATGTATTCACAACCACTACCCTTAAGAATGAAGGTTGTCCTAAATGCTAATTTATATAGTATACCTTTGGGAAGGATCATTTTTCAATGATGATGACAAATATAACCAAAAGCAGGTTATATATGAAAAAGAAGCTGGATTTTGAGCTGTTCCTTAAATTGTATCACAGTGGCTTAAGTGGGCAGTTCTCAAACTTTCTGGTCCCAAGACCTCTTTATACTCTTAAAATTTATTGGCAAACTCCGAGAGCTTTTGTTTATGTGAGATATATCTAGCTTTTGTTTATAGTAGATATATCTACTATGGTATTTAATTACCATATTAGAAATTAAAACTGAGAAAATTAGAAATATTTCTTTATTAATTCATTTGAACACAACATCAATAAACACATGCTGTTTATTTTATGTTTACATAAATAAAATATTTTGGATAAAACAGCTAATTTTCCAACACAAAAAATTTGTGAAAAGAGTGGCATTATTCATATAATACATGTCTGGATTTTCTTATTTGCTTCTGCATTTGATCTATTGTGATACGTTGTTTTTGTTGAAAGATGTGAAGAAGACCCTTCCTCATACAAATATGTAGTTGAAAAAGGGAGAAATATTTTAGTAGACTTTCAGATAACTGTAGATATTCTTTGATACTACACCAAAACTCCACAAGTGTTTGTTTCTTAAGAGTTAATAGTGATTTGGAATCTGAAACATACCGATGAATTTTTATACCCTGTAATATTAAAGCCCATTAGTCTCTTTTGCACGTGGAATAATTTTTTTTTATCTGTGCATAATTTTGTAACATTTTGCATTGGTTTGAAATTATTGGTCTGCTGAGCTCTGCAGATCTTGACACCTTTCATTACATACAATCAAAATATCTTTGTTAATATCACCCAATCTCGACAGCACAGCCTTTGACATTTTGGGGAAGCTGTCAAGCTCGTGGTGATAGACAGTGTTTTTCAAAATTCTTATCTTCACTGAAAAGATTGAATTTTATCCTTGGTAGAAAATACTGTTAGTCTCTTTCCCCTATAGTTACAGGCTTACTTTGTTTCTGAGAAAAATCTGCCAAATATCCACGTGCAAGTAACCATAGTTTATCTCTCAGTCATTCTTTCGAGGAAAAGTGGTGTTCTGTGGAAAAAGCTCCGACAGTCCCACAAATGCTTTTCCTGCAGATCAACACCTTCCTTTGATGTGCTGCTCACATGGTTTATGTGCAACTTCTGTTTCACCATCACACATGTTTGAGGATCTAGATTTAATAAAATAATAATTCTTCCCACTTCATCAAGGAAGTGAAACTGGCTTTTTTTGGTAAGGTGGGTGTGTGGCAGTAAAAAATACAATGACTCCTGATAAGGTTGTGTGTAAGACGTTCACTGTTTTGTTTACCATTAATTTCATGCCATCAAAGCAAATGTCAACACACTAGAAAAGGCAAAGAAAAACCATAGTTAGGATGAAAATAGTTTTGACCTCATGGACTGAATGTCCAAGTCTTGGGGACCCTAACTGAGAGTGAACCGTACTTTGATAAACACTGGTTTACAGCAAGATTTTCAAAGTTAGTGAGGCATATTCAATCACATTGCTTAATGTAAAAAAATTTAAGAAAAAATAAATCAATGACTTTCAAATTTGAGGTATAATAAATAAAATAATTAAAAATATGGTTTATGTAATCTTATTTTAATACTTATTTCTTGTAGATCACAATAGATGCAGTATTAGTATAGTGGCACAGGTCTATAATTTATAAATAAATAATTATACTTACATTGGGTCTGTGAGTGCAAATTTTTAAAGGTATATATATTTTCCTGGTAAACGTTCATAAGAAAATAATTTGGAGCCCGCAGCTTTAAGCCAAGAAGGGATTCTATATATGACCCACCTGGGAGCCTGTAGGAACATCCTGATTCTAGGTGAAGGGAGGGTTTGGGATTAGTGAGGGTGGACTAGGACATTCCCTAGGGAAGGGCACTAATTGGGCTCCTTGGAGAACAGCATCAGGCTGGGAATAGAGTGTGTGACTGCGGCTTCTGCCTTGTGTCCCTCAGGCTGGAAACCTGGGCGCTCCCCTCCCTCCCTCCCTCCACATCAGCTGTTTACAAAGTCCTGGATCCCCCCCTCTGCACCCTTCCACCCCTCCTGTCTCCTCTATCCCAGGTCAGACCCTCCTCCACCCGCCCTCCTGCTTCCCCACAGCTGCACGCCTGTGTCCTTCTCCATGCCACCAGTGCGGACTCCCCAACACTGGACATGCATCTCGCCTTTAAGAGTCTTTGATGTTCCTGTGAACTTCAGCGTAGATTCCAGATTCCTAACTCAGCACCCACACCCGTGACCTGGCCGCTGCCTTTCTTCTTGGCCTGCTCTGTCCAATATGGCAGCCGCTAGCCACATGTGGCTTTTAAAATTTTAAATTTAAATACATATAAATGAAGTCAAATTAAATATCAGCCCCTCAGTCACATTAGCCACCTTTTAAGTGCCCAATAGCCACATTTGGCTAGTGGCTACCACATTGGACAGCAAGATTATAGATCATTTCTATCGTCTATAATTCTATTATAGAATTATAATTCTATAATAGAAAGTTCTATTGGGCACTGCTGCAATATTACATTTTCTAACTAGTGGCTGTTGATTTTACATCTCTCACTCTAAAATAAAAAACTTTCATCCCAATGCCTTGATATAGAAAAATAATAACGATATTAATGTTAACAAGGCATAACCACTCTAACAGTCAGAAAACTACTCAACGGCACCGTTGGCAGAGCGTATGTAAGACACCGTCATAGCGAGAGGGAGGGATCATCCTGGAACCAGTCTGCTAGCACTTCTGTTCTGTCCAACAAGGGTCACCTGTCTGGACGGGGCAGCTGAATGCGGGGAAGGGGTAGGCCTGCAACTCTGAGTGGTGCTGTCATGGAGACAGGACTGCTCATGAGCTTGACTTGAAGTAAGAATAAGAACCATTTTCGTGTCTATTCTGCTGCTGCCTCTGTGTGTAGCTGCAGCAAGAATGGGCATTTAATGGCCTTTGGGGGGAAATATTTGATTGCAGTTTGTAGGGCCTGTCACCACTGATGGGATGTCTTTTCCTTGGAAGCGACACAACATTTCTTTTTCAGTTGAGTCGCCCCATCATCTGTGGGCTTTAGCCCACCTCTGCCAGAACGTCCACCGCTGTCATGATGATGCCAAGTTGGTGGCCTGTGCCCTGAGACCTCATTATTCATGACCTTGCATTTAGATTTAAACAGAGCAATAAGCTACTGCGTATAAAGTTTACCCAGAAGCTAATTGTGAAGTCCAGCGTTCGCGGGTGGATGGTTCACAGCAGGGAGCCGTGGCTTCAAAGGCCTCCCTCTTGGTCTAGAACTTCCTCCTATGCCCACGCCAGACACTGAAAGTCTGGCCAAAATGTGCACTGGCTTTTTGGTTCCGTTTTCCAGTTCCTTGGATCAGAAGGCATTGTTTGACTGCATCCTGCCAAGGTAGCAGAAGTCAGGGACAGCTTTCAAGTTTTCCGTGCCAACAAAGACTTGGTGGTGAGGAGGGCTTCCCTGGATCTGAATTACCCAAGACCCAGGTTTTCAGGATGATTAATAACCTGCCGCACGGGGCTCCTGTGGAAATGTGACTCACAGCCTCCAGCAGGATGCTCTGGTTGGGGGTAAGGTGTCTTTGGGTTAGGGGTGCCAACTCTGGACCACGGGATGTCAGAGATTGGAGAGATATTAAAGGTCATCGACTCAAATATCCACTTTTGTCGACAATGAAGGAGCCCTGGCTAAGTGGAGGGACTTCCCCAAGGGGACAGAGCCAGATTCTCTTGACTTCTGGTCTTGTGTTCTCCACGTGGAACTTGCTGCTTTCACATTAAATCCAGGGATGTTGATTGTGGTTGTTCAGGATGTTCAGTTAACAACGTGTGTCTCCCCAGCTAAGCTGCTTCATGACGAGAGAGACTTTTTCCTGTTTTTGTTTTGTTTTTTGTATTCTCAAGAAATTTAAATTTAGGGAAGATGAAACTAACATATGAAATCCATAAAGAGTAATCATATACTAGGCTGTGTGTCAGGCAGAATGGAAATTCAGAGAAAGGAGACATTGGTATGGTCTCAGATAATTGAAAAAAATCTTCATAGAATTGGAGTTTTCTCTTAGTAAGTAGAAGAAAGAGGGAAAATATTCTGGGTGAGGGGATGCCTGCACCGCGACTTGAAGAGGGGATGGGAAGTAGGCTTGCGGGGTTGGAAGAAGGATACACCTGGGGAAATTGTGGGAAACGCGGTTGGAAGGATGGGGAGGGCCCAGTTCTTAAATGCCATGAAAACCAGGCTGAGGCATCTGTGCCATTTCAGCAGCTTCTGGGGAACTTTGGAGCTGGAAACAGAGTCTGGAGGCCTCTTGCAAGGTGGACGGGACACGGGACAGGGGACAAGGAATAGGTCAGGGTGTTCTGTAGAGAGGGTTCCTCCGTAGTGAGTGAGGCAGAGAACGTGGAGCTTGCAGTCCACAGACTTGAGTCCAAATTCCAGCTCCATCCCTTCCTGGTGGTGGGACCTTGCACGGGGTACATTCTCCCACCTGACCTTAGTTTACTCCTCCGGAAAATGGGGATGATGATATCATTGCTTCCAAGGACTGATGAAGGACTAGATGTAATAAAATACATGAAATGCTTAGTTCGGTGTCTTATGCATGGAAAACACTCAGTCAATGATGGCTGTATTAGTGTCCTGTTTCTGTCGTAAGAAATGATCGAAAACCGGGTGACTTAGAACAACAGAAATCTGTTGCCTCACGGTTCTGGAGGCCAGGAGTCTGAAATCAAGGTGTTCTATTCACAGGGTTGGTTCCTTCTGGAAGTAGAATCTGTTCCGCCCTCTCTCCCAGCTCCTGCTGGTGGCCGGCAAGCCTGGACCTTCCTTTCCTTGCAACTGCGTCCCTCCAATCCCTGCCTCTGTGGTCACATGGCCAGCTTCCCTCTGTGTGTCTCTGTGTTCTCGCCTCTTAAGGACACCAGTAACTGCGTTTAGAGCTCACCTTCTCCAATATGACCGCATCCTAAGTTAATCGCGTCTGCAGAGACACTGTTTCCAAATAAGGTCACATTCACAGGTATGGGGAGTGAGGACTTGAACTTGTCTCCTGGGGAGACACAGTACAACCCCCAACACTCCCCACGTCAAGACCCTTAACTTGATCATGCCTGCAAAGTCCTCTTGTACCGTATAAGGAAGCATTCACAGGTTCCCCGGATTACGACCTGGACATCTTTGGGGGCCATTATGCAGCTTACCAGAGCGGTTATTGTCTGGGTGCTGAGAGAGCCGGTGGGTTTGCTCTCCTCACTCGTTGATTAGACCAGAGAAGGCACAGGTTTGGGGACCAGGCCTCTGGAGCTGGGCTGCCTGGGCTCAGGTCAGGGCCCCATCCCTTGCTAAGTCTGTGCCCTGGATGAGTTAATTTGGCTCAGGTCAGGGCCCCATCCCTTGCTAAGTCTGTGCCCTGGATGAATTAATTTCCCAGCTGTGCTCTGTAACAGGGGTAACAGAAGCCCCTCCGCAGAAACTATCGTGAGGACGAGCGAGTGAATACAGGCGGCACCCTGGTCCCGGGGCCGGGCATCGGGCAGCTTGCTAGTAGGCGCTGCCTCGTCGTTGCAGTCATGGTTACCACCCTTAGTCCTATGCACCGTGCCCCTGCGTGGTATGGGCATAAAGACCCTTGGCATTGCGATTCAGGGCCCAAGAGGCCCCTCAAGGTGAAAATTGAGAGACAGCAGTTTCCTGCAATAGGTAAAAGAGTTCAGGATGACAGTAACAAGCTCCTGTGATGCAGGGCCCTGGTGGAGGGGCTGAAAGGGATGGGGGGCTGGAGGTGGAGGAGGCGGAGGATGGGGACCAGTGGTGAGTCCAGGAGCGGCAACTGGGCACCAGGGGTGATGCCAAGGGCACCCAAGGCCCCTCAGGATGCCGAGTCACCTGAACCTGAGGGGCCTTTGTGCTCGTCTCTGCAGGATTTCTGTCTGTTCTCAAAGGGCGGGTGCAGTATGTGGTGATTTCTTGCATTTCTCTGAGACCACGGGGCCGTCATGGCAAGTGGCAGCCCCTCGGCTGCTTGGCAGTGCCGTCCCCCAGGGAATCTGCAGCTCGGATCTCCCCAGAGGCCGAGCGTGTGGGTCTGGGGAGGGGGACTGCCCAGGATGGCAGTGTTTCAGCTGTGGCGACAGGTCCCCAGATCGCGCCGTGAGGAGGGGACTGCACGGCAGGTGGCATTTCCTGGGAACAGAGAGACTTCCCGTGGCCATGTCCCCGGGTCCTGTCTGGTGTGAGCATATAAACGTGACAAGTGAAGGAACGCGGTTACACTGGGAACAGAGCCTTGGTGACATCCTACGCCCATTATTTCCTGGGTGTTGGAGAACAGTGCTCATGAGTGAGAGTGTGTGAGTGTGTGTGTGTGTGTGGGAGCAGGTGAGAATAAGTGTGAGTGTGTGTGAGAGTAAGTATGAATGTGTGAGTGTATGTGACTGCACTCACGGGTATTTGGTGCAGGGAGGTGGGACAGGGTGACGGTCGTCGGAGGGACGCACAAAGCCTCTCTCCTCCCGCACAAGCAGACCCTCTGCAGGGTGTATCCCCCTGCACCCTGGCTGGAGGCCAGCGTCAGGAAAACTGCTCACAGAGGGGGAGGAAGCTGACACGTGCGCGGAGAGGGAAATCTTCCCGAGCCTTCTCTCCACCTGCAGTGTCCAAGCGCATGTGGCGCTCCAGCCAGGAGGGCAAACTCGCCAGCAGTTTCAGTGACTCCGGGCCACCAGGAAATGTACAGAATGGCCCCGAACGAGTAGGAAAAATACCCCAGAGCAACCAAACACCAGCATACTGTCCTAGAACAGAGAGGGGGGAAAAGGTCCTGAAAAAAACCCACTCCTAACTCGCATGCAACAGACAAAACAAAACCAGGCAGGGGAATTTCAAGGTGGGAGAAACAAGAAGAGGACCGCAGAGACACACGAGAATGGAGGGGCTAAGGTTTCCCTTGCTGCCAATGGGTGGAGCAGGAGAGGATGCTTGCCAGGGGGAGGGGTGCTTCCTGAGGGTCCACGGGCCATTGGCCACCTGGGCATCCTCAGAGGTGCGGGCTGCTGGCGGCCGGGAGGAGTTTGAACAGCACAGTAGATAAGAACCAAGATTACCAATTCACTGTGGACCAAATAAAATTCCTCCCGCACAGGTGTATAAATACACCCGTGTTTATTTATAGCCACCCACGTTCTGTACGGCTGCCCGTATATAAACATGCATGGCAGACACAATGCCTTAGTGAGGTGGAGAGGAAGGAGATAACAGTTCCAGCAGTTGGGCCCACGGTAACCTGAGTAAAGGGCAATTTACCCTTCATTTAAAATCCAAAGGCATCTTTTTATTGGGAGCTCTTGGCTCTTTTCTGGCCATTTGGAAGAAAAGAAAAGAAATGCTTTGGGATTTGGAAGGAGAATTTCACAACCGGTATGTCTTGACTTTCTTTTCCCACAACCAAGACATCCTTTGCTGGAGCCCTTTATCTAGTGCTTTGTATACATATTTTTAATCCTATACAAAAATGATAGGATGTCAAGAAGGATCTATAATAACACCATTTTTTTATTTCACTTCAAAGACTTGGCAATTTCTGATCCATGTGACATTCACACTTCTTCAGGGTCAAACAGCATCTTGCAGCCTTCATAAAATGATTAAATATTTTAAACAGTTCCTGCTTATACCTCCAACGCCCCTGGAGACTGATACTGTTATCGTTTTTGTCAAAGCCAGTTTCCATCCGCATTTGTCATTCCTGCTTGCATTTATGAGTTATCAATCGCGATGTCAAAATGCAAAATAACTGATGTTCTTTGGGCGGTATTGGATGGTCTATCTGGGGCTTTTAATCAATGCTGATTTTTATTTTCCATACCCATACATAAATCTTTACCATTCTGGGCCACATATAATGCGTTTGTACAAAACGCAGTGACAGAAGCAGTAGTTATATTATCAAACATTATACCTCGGGGCTGACTGAGTATCAGGGGCTTTCAAAAGAGAACCCTGGGAATTACTGAGCAGGAGACGGGATCGCAGTGCAGAATGTAAGGAATTGGTTGTTGCCATTTATAAATCAACATCCTGCTAGCTAATCCTTCTCACTTAAATACAGTCCAAATTCTCTCCCTGATCCTCTGCAACTTAGTCATTGTTTTTTAAAAGGCAAAGTTTGCATAATCTACACAAATAATAATGAGCTGTGTTTTCTATTTCCTTCAACTTTTCCCCAGGGACATACATTCAAATGGCAGAACGGAACTTTTTCAGGAATAGCTTCTTTTCAAGTGATAACTGGAATTTTCCATGTTACGTTTCACCCCCAGTCGAGCTAAGAGAGAATTTGCTTTGCCCTTTAAAAGGGCATTTGCCTAGCTGAACGGAAACCGTTGCAGAAATCATTCAAACAAGACATTAGTGCCCAGCAGAATCTTAGTGCGTTGCAGGCACCCGAGGCCGTGGGCAATCACTCGGGTATCTCTAAAGTGAAGCAAGAAAGTATAAATAAGCTCAGGGTGGGATACAGCACAGGTGTTCAGCCAGTAGGTCCAAAACCCCACAAGTATTCCCAAGCCTTCTCTAAAGATGGGAACATTAGCGGTGATCTCCAAGTGGTCTCATGGCCACCCGCTTGTATCTTCATGGACCCGCCATAAACTAGTTGTCCTTTGCTCCTACCTCAGGCCCCTCCTTCATCTCAGGGCTCATATATGTCGTCATTTAGCTCCTCCAGCGGCTGAGCCAGTGACCAGGCGAGGTTTCCAGTGCAAGAGGCTCTAGCTTAACTGGTTCTCTGGGATTTGCAGCGGAAATCAAGAACCCAAACCGTTGCTGCTACAAACTTATTTTTAGAAAGCTTGGCAGCGGGAAAGACATCTCCCAGCCTTTGAAATAGAAAATCAGATATGAAACAAGTCTTGTGGAGGGATGACCAGTGGTCAAGTCAAAGATGAGATGAATGGGTCCTGACAACTCAGGCTCTCGCCTAAACCAGGGTATCATCTGAAAGGTGGTTTCCAAAGGCAACTTCCAAATAGCTAATTCCCAAGAGTACGGTTTGATGAAAATGGCTTTCTCTACCGTGTTTCATGAGGCAATACGTTCTGTATTGAATTCAGGCACTCACAGCTTAACAAAATCAGTGAGTAGCCAGCCTCATTTGGCAACTTGTGTGTTCAATAAACAGCAGGTGATAACTTCAACATTTATTTATCTGAGCCCGGGGAGACTCACTCACTCACGAAACAGGAGGTCCTTGCCATCCATGCAATTTCAAAGGAGACTGGAGCAAAGCATCTCCAGAGTGGCCGTGCGGTCAGGAAGTGAGGCTGGGCTGTGGATGGCCGCAGATGCCTAAGCACGCTTAGAACACGCCTTTGTTCTGTGCCTGGGGACAATCCAGGCCAAATCTAACTGCTTTTTACCTCGGGGAGGACTTCGAATGTTGGAGAGATGCCTGTCCCGAATGCCCCAAATCTTCTCTCCTGAGTACCTTTCGTTCAGGTCCTGCTGCCTTGGTTTGGTCTTGCATCTCTCATCATCCTTTCTCCTCACCCTCCCCTCACACCCTGGCATCGTCCCCATCCCTGAAAGCCACCCACGTTGACCACCGCCACCACAGGCAGTCAAATCGGGTCACAACAGAGCACCTCTGTCTCGACTGCAATCTCAACACTGCTCTTCTGTACATGCGTTCCAAGATTAATTTACTCCCCAGACATTTGTAGAGCACCTACTGTGTGTCAGGTGAGGGGTGGGCCCTCTGCTGCCCCCGTGCTCACTGATAACCACGCCATACTCGCACGGCTGGCTGTATTTCCACGTGGCCGGTGTTTCTTGGTGGCCAGGCCTGCTTTGTTCTTTCTTCAAGGGCGATAACACCGCTGGCACCCAGCAGGGCCACAAAATGCTCTAAGAAAATACTTCCACAGCGATTTCATGTGGTTGTCTGAGGACTGACATCGTTTTGCCACAATTGGTTGTCTGAGGACTGACATCGTTTTGCCACAATTGGTTGGACTATTTTGGCTTCTCAGTATCTGTTCCCAGAGGACCCCTATTCCTCAATGCAGGTGAGCCCGGGCCTCTGAGGGAGCAGAGACGGGGATGCCAGTGGGGTGCTGTGAACCGCAGGGAAGAAAATACAAGGCTGCTTTCCAGGGGGTTAGGGGACAAAGGGGTCTGAAGCCACCCTTCAGAAGGGCAAAGCCCCCTAGGAGATGGCCTCAAGGTGACCGAATCCTGAGAGGGGGAAACGCTGAATTTGCTGGACGATATACTATTTGTTCATTCTTCCAATTTCTTTACTGACTTATTGTTTGACTATGGCTCGATTCCAAGCTCATTGTTCACAGTCTTTCAACTTAACACCAGAAAAATTTGGAAATGTACACATATCTACTCCAGTGGTTTCCAATCAGCGGTGACCTTGCCCCTTCCTCAACAGTTGGCGATGTCTGGAGATGTTTCAGGGGCAGAGGGGCTGTCTCACTGGCATCTAGTTGGTAGAGGCCAGGAACACTGCTCAACATCCTACAAGGCATGGGATGGCCCCTCAAACAAAAAGCGATCTGGCCCCAAATATCAACGTTGCCGAGATTGAGAAACTTTGGTTAAATCCTCCCACGATGCATATTTGCATGGAAGAAAAAAACAGGAAGAAGAAAGGAAGAAAAATGAAGCTGTTTGTAATAGGAATTTATATATTCCAGCCAGTGTAAGATAAGAGGAGACAATATGTTTCCCTTTTCTGCTTGATAAGAATTGATAAATGTTTATTAATATGGTATTTTTAAGCCTGAGGTTTTTTTTATTACTGAAGTACATATTCTAGAAACACTGTTTCTATAATGGCACAAGGTAGGGGTATAGATCCCGTTATGACATGTTTAAACATCTCAATTGCACTTACACTGAGACGACCAGCCTTGGAAAAAGCAATGCTTTTCATATTTATTTTAAATTTTGGATGAATTACAGCCAATGCAGTTAAATTTAATTTCTGGATTCACAAGAAACTGTACATGATGGCTGTTTTGCCTTGTCATCACAGCATGTGTGTCAATATTTCTGGGTGAAATCAAAGACAAATTCCAAATGACAATTTTGCAAATCATTCCAAAATGGAGAGCACTGAGATTTTTGGCAAAGGGTTCCTCTATCTCTGTCTGGAGCTTTGGTATAAGTTTTATTAGTAAAGCGTATGTGTATCTCATCTTGAGGTAAATATTCTGGAACACAGTGTGAGGTCTTCTGTTGACAGACTTTCATTTGATTCAAGTTCTCTCCCTGTCTACTGGTGTGAACTTGACCAATTTATTTTAACCTGCCTATCCCTTTGTTTTCTCTGCTCTCTTCTGTAAAATGGGGATAATAATGGATGCACTTACTTCACTGGCTGTTGTAGGATTACAGGGAATCCAGGACCCAGAATAAGCATCCAATTACCATTTTATCATTATTAATATTATTATTATAACAAAATTATACTGTATACATTCTAAGTGTATTCCTTTCCTGGGGCTCTCTAACAAAGTACCACAAACTGGGTAGCTTAAAAAGACAGAAATTTAATTTCTCATAGTTCCAGAGGCTAGAAGTCCTAAATAAAGGTGTTGGCAACGCCACGCTCTCTCTCAAGGCTCCGGGAAGGATCGGTTCCGTGCTGTTCTCTTAACTTCCGGTGTTGCTGGCATCCCTTGGCTTGTGGATACATTGCCCTGTCTCCGTTGTCACATGGCGTTCTCCTGTGTTCTCCTCTTCTTAGAAGGAGAGCAGTCACGTGGATTTGGGTTAGGGCACCCTGAGTGGAGTGGGACCTCATCTGAATGTGATCACACCCGCAGAGACCCTGTTACCAAGTAAGGTCACGTTATCACGTGTTGGGACTTAGGAGGTGGACATTCCTCTTTGGGGCCACAGTGCTACCCACACACCAAGTATCTCAACAAGACTCTGGATAAACTGGCTTTGCTGAACTTAAATTGAAACTCGTCAAGGTGTCGTAGCAGGAAGGCTCCCACCTGCGGGCTTGAAGAAGCGTCATAGCTGACCAGGCGTGTGAGGACAAACTGCAAACACTGATATGGAACGTGGGATAGGGCTCTGTGGGCTGCACACGTGAGCAGCGAATCGTGTAGAAAAATGAACTCGGGGATTTGGAGCCTAATGTTGATTTGCAGGGCGCTCCTGTGAAGATTTTTAAAGCGATTATGATGGCTGTGTGTTTATGAGCTGTCACGCATGTCACGTGCAATGAACTGCAGGAAAATCCTGAATTCTTGGAACTTGGGTGATGTGCTTGGAAAGGAAACTCTTTCTCATTTCATGGCCAGTGACGTTCCCGTGAAAAAGTTTAACCTTGTGTCAGCTGTTGCCTCAGGTTAGGACAATTTTGGCTTTCTCGGGCCAACAATAAGTCGTAACTTAAACCTTACCTTACAGGTTTTTGGGATAGGTTGAATTGTGTCTGCCTGGAATTCAGATGTCAAAGTCCTAACCTCCAATTGCTCAGGATGTGACCTTGTTTGGAGATAGAGTCTTTGCAGAGGTAACCAAGTATAAATGAGGTCATGCAGGTGGCCCTAATCCGATATGACTGGCATCCTTATAAGAAGGGGAGATTTTGACCCAGACACACACGGGGAGAACCCATGCGAAGATGAAGGCAGAGATCAGGGTGATGCTTCTGCGAGCCAAGGAACGTCAAACATTTCCAGCAAACCGCCAGCCACTCTGCCGACACCTTGACATTAGACTGCTGATCTCCAGGACCGTGAGAGCATACATTCCTGTCGTTTAAGCCCCCAGTCCTTGGGACTCTGACGTGGCAGCCCTGGAAACTAACAAGAGTTCTGGAGCACTTCCAGGAGAGGAAATTAGCTCCTAGGGTGGGAGGGACCATGGCATTAGTTCAACTCCCTGTGCCTGAGACGTCCTTTAAACATTATTCATTTAACCTTTGCTTGAATACCTCCAATAACAGGGAGCTCACTCTCTCACAAGCACAACCCATTCCTTTTTTAGACAGTTCTAACTATTGGGAGATTCTTCTTTACCAAAATCTGCTTCCTGTTGTTGTTCTGCCTTCCAAAAGCACATGGAATAGGATGACTTCCTCTTCCCTGTGGCCGACCTTTGGCTACTTAAAAATAGCAATCAGGTGCCCTCAAGTCTGCATCTGACCGGCCACCTATGATTCCAGAATGAATACCAGGCAGGGACACGCACCAGGCAGCGGGCACTGGGGTAGAGGCTCCTGTAGACCGATGGGGAGGTGTCCGTCCCTCTGCCCTCCCGCCCTCAGCGTTAATCCCAGCAGAGATGCCGAGGTACCCGCTGCCCTTCCTGGGGGTGTCTGGTGGGGAGTGCACTGCCTTGCCGAGCGGATGTACAGCGCACAGTGGGGCTTCGTCTTCTCTGAGATGAATGTGGAAGAAATTACGGGGAGATGTTGACAGCTAAGACAGAAGCTACCTCTCACCTAACAGCTCGTACCTGTGTGTGAACATGGTTTTAGCGTCAAGATGAAACTTTGGACATGACAGAGAAATGCCCTATCCTGTTTACAGAAGGAGGTGTTTACACAGAGATGGCCATGAACACTCTTTGCCCCAGACACCTTTGTACCAAAAAGGATGCCCATATTGATCTGAATGGCAGTGTGTAAATATGGTTATCAGCCCACGTGGGATAGGGACAGTTTTCTCTTTCTAGCTGATACTAGACTGTGTCCCTTTGTAGAACCATGTTAAAGGTTAATTTATCTTAATATAAAATAAACCTCACAGGCAAGAAGGATTTATTAAGTATCTGCCGGCTGGAGAGCTGTTCTGGAAACTCACTATCTCCTAGGATGCAGGGCGTTTGGTCTTCCTGTTCCTCCCCTGCCCCCTGTCCCGCCCCTCCCCCCCCCCCTTCTCTCCACCTCCGTCCTTCAATGAAGATCTAATTGAAAGACTCAGACCCAGAACGAGTCCACTTAGGTAGAGGCCAGCACTTCCCATCCCCATAAACAAATCTCGTGGCACCTGTAGTTTCACGGAAGGTCGTAGGTAGAGCCGGTTTGGCGATGGTTCCCCCGTGTGTGTGGCTGTTTGGCACCAAGTCCTCAAGGGCGTCTTTGTCCAGTGTTGGCCAGGGGTTGCCAAACACCAGTTTTCCATTTAATCATTTCTCTGGCAAAACAATGACATCACTTCCTGTCATTTGACACTTCACTAAACTTGACTCACATCCGTTATGGTCCATGAGATACTAAAACTCAGAAAATAGCAAATAATAGCAAAATAGAAAATAGTGGGGAAATAGCAGTCAGAATGGTGTTTATAGCCACGGTCAAGAAACCTGTAGAGTGATAACTGATAACTGCTACATATTTACGTCTGCAGATGCCTGTTTGGGCAGACACATAGCCCACGGTGGTGCCCCAGACTAAACCTCCACACGAGGTCAACTTTAGTCTCAATGTTAACCACGTGATGTGTGTTCAGTGGATGCATTCTTGGGAAATCACTTGCCTTATTCCTGAGAAGACTTCTTGAATGCTGCCATCTCTAAGACTTCAGAGAGCTGAAAGCCACGCTGTGTTCCTTCCACCTTGCCTCTTTGTTTGTTGGTTCTTCTAGGTCTCTGTTCTTACAAACATCTTCCCTCCATCACCCGCCTGGCCCACGCCAGGAAAGCCTCAGCAGCCGTTGAGCGAGGCTCACTTCTCTCTCCTGCATTGTGTCCTATACACAGCTGGCAGGATAACCTCCAAGAATGCTATTTTCATCAAGCTAAGAGCCCGCAGTAGCTCTGAACCACCTTTTCCAGCCCCTTCCACCCTTCTCTGACCTCGCTTTCCCCTTGACCCCCCAAAGTTCTGTCCTCTCCGGCTACGTCAAATCCTCTCCCATCCCCTGTGCGGGTCTTGCTAGCCCTGGCAGTGGCACCTCTGAAAAAGGAATGACCTCACCCGATTTTCCTGTTGCCCCGTCTCCCCACTTTGCAGCCCCACTTCAAGTTCAGATTTCTAGTTTCCAACATGCCCATCTATGCCCACCCCACGTCACACTCAGCACCCCTGGACTCTCAGAAATGCACTGTGGTGTACTTACTTGGGTCTAGTTGGCTCTTGAATATGGTTTGCCTTGCAAACTCCAACACAAGCTACTCAGTATGCTTCCTTCTTTCTTTGCTATAACCTCAAACCTGGCACTGCAGGGGACAGTGGCAGATCCAGGCCAGGCTGGCAGGCAGCTTAGCATGATGTTTGGAAACCTGTGCCATGGAGTGTAGAGCTGAGTTCCAATTCTGGTTCTGTCATTTTCTACCTAAGTGACCTTGAACAAGTTATGTGACCGGATCACAAAATCAGTGGCGAGCCCTCCTTTTATTCTGATGTAGAAAGCTGTGTATTAGGGTTTGCTTTTGTTTATTTCCCCAGTCTTATAGATGATTTACCTGCCAGCTCTCTATGTCTGAAACAACTCATTCCCTTCATTTTCTCCATAGGAAATATTCTGAACTGATGGGGTCATCACCCCACCCCACCAGTGGGCCATGTTCCCTTGGAAGTCTGTGTACTGAGGAGAGTACCTCAGTCATGGTCCCTGTGTATCAGTTAGCTGTGCTGCATAACAAACAGTTCCTAAACTTCTGACTTCAAGCAACAGCATTTTATTTAGCTCATCATCCTCTGGGTCAGCTCCTGAGCTGCACTCAGCTGTGCTCACTCACTCGCCTGCCATCAGTCGCTAGGCTGGTGAGGTCACCAGCTGGTCCAGAATCTCAGCTGGTGCAGCTTGTGTGTCCTCTTCCAGTGGGCTAGCGCAGGCTCCTTGACATAGTGATGGGCAGGGTTCCAGGAGGGAGGAAGAGAGTGGAGGCCTCGAGTCTAGGCTTGGAGCTGGCACGCTGCCCCCTCTGCTGCACCGTACAGGTCAAAGCAAGTCACCGAACCAGCCCAGCTTCGAGGCATGGGGAGAAGACTTCATCTCTTGATGAGAGGAGCTTTCAAGTCACACTGCAGAGAGGCCTGGGGACAGGGAAGAGGACAATGGTGGCTGTTTTCTCAAGCAATCTCCACACCCCTAGTTCCCTCTTGAGTGAGAAGGTCCAGGTGGAAGCAGAATGGGAAGAAGGAGCCATGGTTTCTGGCCTGAGAAGGGACGTTAGTCTGGAGCAGAGGGGACCCCCCCCTCTGCCGTCTACCATTGCAAGATAACAATCAAGGGTCTACAGTTATATGTTTATCTACGAGCATCTTTATCAGGGCCTGGAAATGTTCTCTTCCAATGGCCAGAGAGTAACTATCTTCCATGCATGGGTCACAAGCGCTCACCCTGGCCATAGCGGCTCGCGGCAGCCACAGATGGGGCATCGCCGGCTCCCGTCCAGTGCGCCTGCATTGGCCCCCAGGCTGCAGCTACCCAGGGCTGATCTACACCCACCCTGCACCTGTCTTTGGCTTTCTCTCTGGAGGGTTTCTTATGGGAAAACAACGAGGTGTCAGGTATTATTTTTTTGATTATTGAAGAGCCTCTTTCCTGACTTCTCTAGACTCTGTCGGGTGAGAAGGGGGCGGCCGGGCTGCCCTGCCTCGACTGCACTTGGAAGCCTGGCCGTGGAAACCGCGCTCTGCGGTGTCCTGAGTACACAGGACTCCGAGGCCATGGGTCCCGGTGTCGTCCGTCTTCCAGGCGCTGACTTGGCATCTCCCTGAAAATTAGCGCTGGGCTCCACTTGATGTCCTGAAATATCATCACAAAGAATACGACAAATCAAAGAATTTGGTGGCATTGTTGAATCGTATCATCTTCTTGCTCTAAAACAAGATGGCCTTCCTGGGCTGCAGGCTGGAAGGACCGGCGGAGTATTGAAAAGCCAGCTCTGACAAATGAATAAACACGACAACGAACGCAGCGTCTGCTATTTCACGTGGTGTGCGCGGCATTTATCCGGGTCTCGTCTGTCACCCACCCTCTGTTCTGAGAATGGCACAGACGGTTCTGCATTTGGCTTCTGGAATCGGCGAACCACACTGGTAGAACAAAGCCGTCATATTTAGCGGTGTTTCGTTACAACCATTATTTCACTTAAGTTTAGACATCTCTTTGCAGAATCAGATACTACTTTAAAAAATTGCTGTGCTTTGCAACATTAAACAAAACGATGAGCTGGGGGAAGAAAGTTGCCTAGTAGCCACGGGTTGAGGAAAACTCTTTCAGGTTCAGAAATGAAGGCTTAAGGCAACAGAGGCAGTCACCTTTCTCATAAACAAGAATGTCATTTGGAACACGGCGCAGAGACTTCCAAGGAAGTTATGCTCGTTGAAACCAGAACCTGCTCCCCGGCCAGGGTGGTGGCGCAGAGGCTGGGGAGGGCCGGGTACCGCCGCCTCGGTCAAGTCCCCTGGAGCGGGTGCCCTGGCCGTCACCCGCTCAGCACATGGGCTGACCTCTGCCCACCCTGGGGACCGCTGGCCCCCACTGACCTTCTTCCCTGGCCATCCGTCTATTTGGCTTCATACGGACGCGACCTGCATTTGAAGCCAACTTCTGAGAGAGAAAAGATAACATACCCCGAGTCCAAATCTTTCTTTTCCCTACGTTTTTTTTTTTCATCAGACAAATGTTTTAATAATTTGTTTTTAGTAACACAACTTGATAATAATTCAGAAAATGTGCTGTGTGCTTTAAATTGGCAGAACTAGCATCTTCCTGTTTTCTCCTTTGATTAGGCTATTTGCTACAATAGAGCAAACATTCTATTTAAAAGGTTCTTTTTTGCCATAAAACTTTATATAATATTGAATTAGTGAAAAGGTAAATGGTTCCACCACCCTACTGGACTAATGTAATGCTAACATATGATCATCCAGTCACTATCTGTAAAGATCCTATCCAATGAGAGGGAAATTGTTGCTTCACCAGGTAAGCATTTTCAATGTTAGATAATACTTTCATTTGCAGGTATACAAATGCTCAATTTCATTTAGTTTTTAAATTAAGAAAATCAGGTGTTAATATTGTTTTTCTATTTATGAACACTCTCTGATTTAAAAATAAAATCCAAAGATACACTGTACTGTGATGCTCAAAAGAAATTAATAATTAACCACTCCTGCTACTGAATGGTCAGTAATGGGGAGGGATTCATTTGTATAGGTTAGACCATTTGATTCTACGGTGACCAAGAAGACTATATTCTTTTTTGTTTGTTTGTTTTGTTTTTAATTTATTTTTTTATACAGCAGGTTCTTATTAGTTATCCATTTTATGCATATTAGTGTATATATGTCAATCCCAATCTCCCAATTCATCACACCACCATCTTTTCCCTACTTTCACAGGCTTTTCTAGAGAGAAGGAACAGCCTTTACGAGGAAATGTGCAACTCGGCCATAACCTTAGGGAAAGACCACAGCTTGTGATGGGACCTGCTGGCTCTTGGGTCTCCTGGGATTGTTGTGGGGAATGTTCCGGTCTGGACTCTCTCTATGAAATTCACCAACTGTTCTATGTTTTGGGTTCCACTCCCCGTCTGCTTTTGACTTTCAAGCCAGGGAGTCATCGTGGAGATGGAGTTTCAAATGTGTTTCAAGAGGCACAGAGACGGAGTAATCATATTTATTCATACTCAAGGGAGGCTCTTCATTTGGAGCCATCGCTGGAAGCAGCGGCCAGTGAGCCTGTCCTGAAAAGGGCCGGAGAGGAAATTGCGTAGGATGCCCGGACCGCCTGGTCTCTGGCGCATTTCGCAGCCACGGTGGCTGCAGCTGTAGGTGCTGTGTGCTTGGGGCGCGGCTGTGCTCCCACAGAGCTCTATCTACAGCATCAGGCGGCACCGGGGTCTGGGCGTGCAGCCCTGTGCACAGAGTCCCCGAGTTAAAGGCTTAGAGCAGAAAGAAGGGGCTGCAAGCAGGCGTGTTTGCGGTGGGCACAGGGGGGGTGCCTTGGATGGGGGTTATGAGGACAAAGAGTGTGGTGTGAGATCTACAAGTTACCCCGAGGGGACAGGCCTAGCATCTCCCCAAGGAGGGAACGGCCAGATCAAGGCAGAGACCAAAGAATGTGGCATTTTCTCCTTTGAGACTACCCAGTGATTATTCTAGACTGTTAGGAGGAAAGAAAAGAAAACCTCCATGTAGTTAGTGGAGTTGGCCTGTGGTCCTTGTGAGGAAGACCTTGCCAGCCCGTTTACAGGAGGGAAAAGTAAGGCTCCTGGAGGTGGGATGAATTGTCCACAATGCTTTCCTGATGTTTTTTCCTCTAAGGCACAGGGCCATGGCGGGTTCATTTTGAATTCTTCGCAGCCCCGAGCTGAGGGCTCCGCTGGTACCGGGTGACGCATTGCTCCTGTGGGAGCTCAGTCGCCCTCCCTCTGCGGTCCACATGGTCCGCTGCCCCGTCCCTTGCTGGCCGGGCCCTGCTCTGCCGCGTGTCTCCGGGCTGCGTTTCCCGGGCTCAGGCTTGGCTCGGGGTGGTTGGGGAGAAGAGGGCAGGACAGGAGAGAGAGGCCTGGCTATTTCTCCCCGTCTCTGCCTGGGAGCTGGGTCTCCTCTGTGTTTCCAGCTCCTGGGGTCACCCCACCCTGGGCTCAGGAAACACCGATCTCTCCCATGTCCCTCCAGCCTCCTGGGAACGGCTTTCTGTTCTTGCAAATTTCCAGGCTGCCTCAATGTCCCCTGTTTGGCTTTTAAGTAACGCTACAACTTACAGACCAATTCCCTCCATTCCGCCCTGAATAGACCCCTGCCTGATACGGGGTCTGTTATCCTAAGGCCCACTTATTTGTAAACACATCACCTCTTTCAGGTAACACTTGCATTTTGGGCCAAAACCTTATCCAGAGGAGTGAATTTCCTTTCCAGACAAGCCCGTGCCTGGTCTGTTTTCGAATGCTCCTGCGGAGAAGACAAATTCCAGCAGAAACACTTCTCCGGCCCTGTCGGGTGGTACTTCACTGTTGACCCCATAAACCACATTGACCTTTCAAAATATCACAGGGCCATGCCCCTCAGCAGCTCTCGTTAATTGACTATGGTCTTCAGAGTCAATTAAAAATGTTAGAAAATGCCCTACTTCTTGCTAAGAAATACAAAATTTAAGGCTATTGTTAAAAAACACAGTGATGAAATAATAGTGTTCTGAGAATGCATTCTTCTGCCTCCGATTTGGCTCTTGTTTTACCTCTCATGTGCAGGAGGGGAGGATTTCCTAGGTCATCACTGAAACAATAAAACAGTCTCTTTTCTTATTTCTGAGAATTGAAAAAGAAAATTCCAGCGTAAGAAAAATGTGACCGAAAACTTCTTGGCTCTGGACGATGGCTCATTCAAGCCCCGCCGTAATTCCTTACGACTCGGAGCCCAAAGGGACACAGAGATATTACGGACCCATAATTATTGACCACGGGGACAGCCTGTCCTCCTCGCCTTAGGGGCTGGCTTCAGCTGGAATGGTACAGACAATGCCTGGAGGACTGGCCACCCCATCATTCTAATGCAGCCCACACTCTGGGATGCAGTGAGCAAGACGCAGAGGGGCTTGGGGTCATCATGTTTTGTTCTCAAGGCCCCTCCGTCGCGGTGTCCCACATATGCGCCTGTGCTGTGTGCACACGTGCTTGAGTGTGTGTATGAACTGTGTGCAGACACGTGTATGTGTGTTTACTCCTAATCGGATGGCAGGTTGTTACTCTCCGTTTGCTGTTGGCAGACAAAAAAGAGCCCAGTAAAGCCCTGCTAAACTTTGAGACGCTTGGTGCTTACCCAACTCGGGATTGGAGAGAAAGAGAGAGAGGAGAAGGAGAGGGAGAGAAAGAACAGGCGGGCTGGTGGGGGGAGGAGCTGGCTTTTTTTTTTTTTTTCTCGAGAAAGTGAATAATGTCATCGTTGATTTAATTAGCAAATTCTAGATGTGCTGACAAAGGAGATTTTCTTGGGAGATGCACTGGGTTGTGTCAATGCTCTAAATGAATAGGCAGAGCCGAGTTCCTGGTAATCACAGATGAACAACAGCACTCGCCAAACCTCAAACAGTGCATAAATCAATTTGCTGGGAATTAACCATTCGCTTCAAAATTAGGGGTTACTTGACAGGGTTTCAGTGGTTAGGTTGTCAGGGGCCTGTATTTCGAGCTGAGATTTATCTATCACTGACACAAGCGCATCTCGTCCTGGGCTGCAGGCTGACCCCCGCCGAGAGCGGGGAGGGGGAGGCCCTCCTTGGGGGACAGAGCTGGGGGCGGGGGCCCGCTTGTCAAAGGCAAAAGGCGCCCCTGCCGCTCTTCGCGGTGCCCCCCGACGGGAGCCGGAGGACCTGGAGGAGGGGGTGTGTTTCGGGCTCCATCACACGTCACGTGACCCTTTGATCGCACACAGAGCCTAACAATTTGTGAAATGAGAAAATGCCTGCAAGTGTACCGTTGCCCAGAAGAACTGATGAAAAGCAGTAGGACTCTGAGGTCACTGGTTCCCGGGAGTCGCCTACGCTGGGGTCAGGGGTCAGGGGTCAGGGCCGGGGCCTCCTGACCGCTCGGGGCAGGGGGAGGGGGAGGGGCAGCCCTGAGCCAGTCCTCGGGGGGCCAGACTGGGCACCAGTTGGGGAAGGGGAGCGCCTGCGGGTCAGATTTCTTATCTGACGTGTAGTGTTTGTCGCCCAGCCCTTCAGAGACCTTTCCTGGCCCCTTAGAGACACCCTCCCTGCCCCGCAAGAACAATACAGATTCTCCATCCTGTGTAACCTGTTATCGTCACCCTTGCTCCCGGGCCTGACTGTATGATTAGGTCCCTGCTATGGATTATTCTTTCTCTGTCAGATGCCGTGAAGCTTGTCTTTCCGGGCAGCCCAGAGGTCCTCAGACACATAGCTATTGGAGACATTATCTTTTCTAGTCCAAATTTCTTCTAAATAATCCTCTTCCTGTCTTCAGCTTGTGCCCTGTAATTAAATCAGTCAACCCATGGATGTATTTTACAGGGAAAAGCAAGCAGGTAAAAACCAGCCGCTTGATTTGAATTTGGTCAAGGAAATGAACAAAAACAATTGACGTAACCCAACCCTGGACGACATGACCCTAAGCCACTCCTGCTTCCTTATCTGCGCACCTTTGCCTGCTGACCAGCTGGACCTTCTCGTAAATTCTGACTGCAGAGTATCCCTAACACGGCAAGCTTTTTGAACTCAAGACGGTGGTCCTCCTGCTGGTTTTGGACCTGTGATATTCTTGACCACCCGCTTCTGTTCTGCCTTCAGACACTGAGCTTTCCATCTGGTGTTTAAGAAAGGTGGCCCTGTTTGCTGTCATTTAGTTTAAGTCCGTTAGGATCTGAATATTAGTCCACTAAGGGAAATAAAACTAATTTGGGGGTTGTTACTATATTTTGGGGAGTTGAACGTTTGGAAAACATTTGTGCGGTGTCTCCTCATGTCTAACATGGAAGTTGCTAGAATGAATGGTGTGTACACGTGGCTTCAGGAGATCAGAGTCCCAACAAGTCTCCTGATTTGAGCCCCACTTCCTGTGTCAACCAACGTGGCCTTATTCTGTACACTTTTTTTTTTTCCTGGATCACCTGTTTGCTCCCTCTTAAAGCCTTCTAGAACCAATCTAGAACATTCTCTGTCCCACAGGAGGAAACAAGGCAAGCAACAGTAACTGGACATGGGGTTCTGCTTTCTGTCTGTTTCCCACGATCACAAAAGTCTCAGCAGGAAATCCCTCCTGAAGGGACCTTCTCCCTCCCCGCCCTCCTTCAGATCTCTGCGGCAGGACTTCCTGCTCCGAAATCAGCATCCTGGATGGAGTCTTTTCCTTTCTGTGGAAGGATCTCTTCTCTCGTGATGAAAATGGCTGCGGGAACAAAAATGGCTCCAGATGAAACCATTCTCATGACAAAGCCTGTAATGAGTACAAAAAAATGGCACAAAATCAATTCATTCTCATGACAACCTTAAGATTGTAATGAGGACAAGAAACAGTCTGAAATTTATCAATTCTCGTGACAACCTTGAGACAGTAATGAAAGCGGCAAATGGTATGAAATTGGCCCACTCTCCCGACAGACGGTGAAACAAACCTGGAAAATAGCACCGTGTTTATCTACCCCCTTGACAACCTGGGGGCTGGAGCAAGAACAGAGAAGGTGATGAGATTAACCCATTCCTGTCAAAGCTAATCTTAAAGGGTGGCCTCCATGTGTCCTTTGAAAGTGACCCCCCCCAGGTGAGTTACCTGTGTGAACCTCAGACGTCTCTGTGGGACGGCATTCTTTAGGGCTTCACTTTTCAGTTCTTTGTCATGATTCTTTATGTCATGATAATTAACGAGTCCTGATCTTACAGACTAGGACGAGTGGCCGTCATTCCACTTCAGCTCTTATGTGATGACCTCAAAGTGCTCTGGCAATCGGACTTATTAAACGAGAATGTCTAAGAGGCATAGGCATTGGAACGGTGGTACGAGCTCTCATTCTAGAAACGTCCATCAGGACTGCAGGTGAGGAAGGACATGGAGGACATGGAGGATGGAGGTAACTTTCTGACTCAATGAAACACTGCTGCTGATGCGTATTTCTTAGAAAAAATGGAGTTTTCCAGCCTGTAGTCGCTGAACCAGTATCTGTTCTCCAACTTAGCTTTCCTATGAACTCACAGATATTCTCATACAAGTCACTGAGGGAAAAGGATGCATCAGCAGGATGAGCAGTTATTACAGGGCTTCTCGAAGGTTTGGAACCAGCCGGGCACTGGTTACAATCAGTGGGTCTGCAAGTGGGGCAGGAATATGCATTTGGACAAGGGAATGCCGTTCTTGAACACACGGAAGTTTGAGAAGCATTGATTTACTGTGTGCAGAGGTGCTGATATGAGGAATGTGGATTTATGATTCCTAGTGAGAGGCCCCACTCACTCACTCTTTCCTGCTAAAATGGCAATGTTCCACTGATGAATAAGCAGCGGAGGGCCAAGTTTTGATGTCAATTCAGGTGCCAGTCAGCGTTCACTGGGCTTCTAATAATTATTGATGAGTGATTGAATGACAGTGACTGGAAATAATGGCTTGCTGTGCTTGGCTGGCGACTCTAGAGATAATATAGGGGTGAAGCCCCTCCAAGCGTCATTAGTGGCTTTCATTATGAGGGATGTGGAGCCGTCTCATCTTTCTTTTGGTCTATCTGCCTGTTTACTCTTCCAATTAAGTCGGTCGGTATTGAGTGTTAGGAAAGGATGTTTGTGTTTGTTTGTTGGGAGTAGGTCAGTTTCTTCATCACTGTGTTTCTTAAACAATTGGATGCTAGGCTGAATTCTAACATTTTCTCCCACATCTCTTGGTGGTCTCAGAGACATTCTTGTATTTTTTGCAGAGCTCAAGGGTTGGATCTAAGTTATAAAGTTTTGGCCAAGGCTCTGGGTTCGGTGTCTTTAATCTTCACCCTGTTTTGGAATGAGCTGGTCATGGGATGGCTGCATTAGTATTGATTTCATGTTGCTTCCCCAGGTCCTCTCTTTGGATTCCTCTCTCCGCATCAGTGGCCTTAAAGGTCTGAATATTTTCCATCAAGTCAGGCCATTGCTGAAGGGGCTACCACAGGAGTGGGTAGTAAAGAGAAATCTACAAGGATTGCTCTTAGGTTAACGTGCATTTTGTCTTATGACAAGTGTGCACGATTGTGTATTTTATTCTAACAATGCTAGGTGGCCCAGGAGCCCGGAAATTGGATACAAGGCTGGGGATTTTCAGATCAATGTCAGCACACTTTCACGAGGTTGCAGTGAGTGTAGGGGGTGGAGGAGGGCAACCTTCCAGGAGGCAACCTCGATTCAGGGGCCCACGGAGCCAAGAGGTTAATAGTTGGGTTGAGTTGGGAGGGGCTGAGTGATAGGTAAGGACAGTGTTTCTTCCTGTTTGTTAGGCTGGGAGAGAGAGAGAGGGAGAGAGCACATGCGAGAGAGAAAAAGAGACCAAGATCAACAGGAAAACATAATCCTAAATGGAAGGCAATAATTAAGTCACTTCTTGGTGTTCCTTTTTTTAGCCTAAATTATCTTTTGTGTCTCTTAACCTTTGTTCGAGGAATCCAGCTCCTTCTTAATCATCGTTGTCTCTCTTTTCTGCACCCTCTCCAGGTTTCCCCGTAAGTTCAGAAGTGTTATCTCATTTCTTTTCACAGCATGCCCATGAGGTAACTAAGGGTCATTGCTAAGCTCAGATTTACAGATTGGGTGAAAGTGAGGCATAGTGTGTGAGACGATTTACTCAAGGTCAAATTGCAAGGTCAGGGTCAGCCTTAGAACGAGTCCTCCGATTCTGTCCGGCAGGCCCCGATTCCTCTCCTGCTCCTGAGAGCCGTAGCAGTTACCCCATTTCCAGACTCCTTCGAAAGGACTTTTGGTTTGTACCATTCAGAATTTTTTTTGTGAAAAGTTAAATAAACACGTGGAAAGCGCTTTCACGTGGCTGCATGTCCCCATTACCTCTTCGTGCACTCATGTAGGCCGTGTTTACACAGATAATCACTGCTGCACACACACCTGCTTTGTGACAGAGGTCAGTCAAACAAATGGTCACATTTTACATTTTCATTCATAAATACTCCTAACGAATTTTGATGGCCAGGTAATTCTTTGCACATGGGTTTGTGGGTATGTTGTTTAGGACAGCCTTAGGAAAGATACCAAATCTGAGAGGCCGAGGGGTCATGTCCAATTTTAGACCTGAACACAATCCAGCATAGTTGAAGGCCCAGTTTCATTTGCATATTAGATATTCCTTTATTCCAAAATTCTTCCTTAAAGTTTGCCAGCCCAGGAGAAATGTCAATGTAGAAAATAACCAGAGAATTGTCCAGACTTTTTTCCTGTAATGAAATGTTGCTGTCTTGGAAACTGCATGGCATGTAGCAAGTTGTCAGGCCTGCGTCCTGTGGGGTTTACAGCAGTGATGTGTTGTCAAAATGGGCTTTGCTAGAGCTAAGTGCTCGTGTTCAATATCATCCCTGGTACACAGGTGATACTCAGTGAACTGTTAAGAGATACTTAGCCCACATTCTTCTGTTGTGTCTCAATGGGCAGAAGCCACATACTTTTTGGGGTGTTTGAGTGATTCTTTCCCTAATGTTTCTTTCCCTGACTCTTTAATGAGCTCTGTGTCAGGGAAAGCAGGATTTCCATTTTGCCCCTCATTGTACCCCTGTGCTGAGTACCAAGCCCTGCACATTGTAGATTCTCAACAAAGATTTGTTCAATGGATGAAATCTGGAGCGAAAGAACAAATGAACCTACTTCCCATCTTCTCCAGATTTGGGAGGGAAGGCAAAGCTGATCTTGTCACATCTTTGCCTAAAATTCTCTGCCCATGGCGTGTACCATGCCGGACCAGGACGAAGAAGAAGAAAGAGGAGGAGAAGGAGGATGGGGAGGAGAGAGTTGCTGCCCTGCATTTGGTCATGTCCACCAGGTGGGACCAATGGGGCTGAGTGGTCCCTGGGTGAGGCTGCCAGGGTGCAGTGCGGGGAGGAGAGCTGGTGGGGAAGAGGTGAGCTGTGCGTGAGTGTGGGCTGGGGCAGAGGTGATGGAGGAAGGAGGAGAAGCAGAAGCGAGGGAGAGGCAGTGGAAACTCCTTGGAAGGCTCAGTCGGACCTACAGCTTGGGGCTCTCTGCCCTTGCCATGGTGGGGCTCTTGCTGGCCCTTCCTGGCTTGTCTTGGCCTCACCTCTCCCTTCCTGGGCGGTGTTTTGCTCCAACCAAACCTAAGCACCTGCCCTTTCATACGGATAGATCCGGAGCCCTGTGGTGGGTGTGTACTTCCTTGCTTACATGCATCTCCTCTGCACCGAGTGTCCCAGCCCTTTCTGCATCTTGTCAGTTCTGCTCACCCTTTCAGACTGGGCCTGGGCTCCTCTGCGATGTCACCTCTGACCTCCCTGCCCCCCAACATCTGGTTTATATCCCCTCTCTGCTCCCACTGGGCCTGGCGCATACCTCTTAGAAGTAGCACTTACTTTTGGTTGACTTGGCATAGAAATCAATGGATAATCTTCTGTGGAATAAATACATGAGGCAGCAGTGTCGCTGGGAGTGTGAGCAGCCCTCCAGCTGCGTGCTCAGACCCCAGGAATTTCATAGACTCGCATCTTCTCCAGGTGGGAGAGACTCCTCGGTGCCGGCAGCCAGGGCGGCTTCCGGGAAGTGAGAGCCATGTCTTCCTCTGTGTCAGAGTGTCCCCCGCCTTAGACTTAGAAGACAGATTTCTCAACGGACAACACAACCCACATCTCCAAATAAAGAAGATCGAAGGAGATTTCAGTGATTTTCACTTTGCTGAAATAGTCCAGTTAAGGACCTCGGTCCCAATCTCATCTCTGCCACGTGTGACCTGTGGACCTTGGGCGAGAGATTTAACCTCTCTAAGCTTGATTCCTCCCCTTAATGGGAGAATTTCTCTCCTTGGTAGGTTTTCAATATGTCTTTTGCATCTGAGTAGAAATATTCTTTATCCTCATTTAGGAATCGCCTTCAGAAACTGTGACAGTCCCTCTGGATGTTCTAAGGAGGATGGATCTTTCTGACTCTTGACAAAGTCAAATGCCATCTGTGGCCAATTGTTAAATAAGACGAAGGACAAATAGATTATTACATTTTTCCCTTCTTTTCCTCCCCTTTTTTTGTTTTTGTCCATGAAGGATGGGTTCACACAAAGCCAAGAAGTACCAGCCTTGGGCAGTAGCGACAGTGCTGAGCTGGGATGTGAGACCCGAGGTGCTGGTGGAACCCCTGCTGCTGATTCCTGGAACCTCTCTGGGGCACATGGCCTTGACCCCCACTGTCAGGTTCTGCAGGACTCATCCCAAACCCAAGTCACTGGATCAAGGGTTTAGGCCGCTTTACATTTCAGCAAACACGCACAAGAGTACAACGATTACAGCAACAGTTGCTATAGTTTTTCCCTTCTCTTCGTTGTTCTAATTTTTTCTCTGATTTTACACTTTTCTCTCAATTGGTATATCCCAAGTGCTAGACTGTATGAGGCTGGGGCCCTAGGGGAGTGAGAAGTCATTTATAAAACGGTTCTTGCAAAGATCAATAATATCTGTAAAACACAGGAAAAAAATTATAATCCCCCATGGCTTAAAAGAACTTCATTCATTCCACAGCACAAAAATACATATGTTTATTGGTAGTACTCTTTCTCTTTTCCTTTAAAACTCCCAAATCTGGAATATTAAAAAAAAGACACTGATTACAGGGTTAAAACTCTGTGGATGTCAGATGAGCCGGTTGGACACCAGCAGGACTGGTAAAAACAGGGCCAGATTTAAAATCTCATGAGACCCTCACCTGTGCGTGACGTGCATCCCAGCCTCTCAGAGCGGTCTGGCCACGCCCCCCTTCCAGACGGGGAGTGTGGCCACCATGGAATACAGCGGGCAGGGGAGTCGGGGCAAGTGTCATGCTTGCCTTTGGCCAGCACCCACCTTGACCCAGCTCTGCGATGACAGCGGACTCTGTCATCTTCAGTTTGGATGCCTTCATCTAAAAGACCATTTTCAGCTGCAGGCTCTATGTACCTTCTTTTTTTTTTAAATTTTTTTTAAAATTATTTATTTATTTATTTATTTATTTACTTTTGGGTGTGTTGGGTCTTCGTTTCTGTGTGAGGGCTTTCTCTAGTTGCGGCGAGCGGGGGCCACTCTTCATCGCGGTGCGCGGGCCTCTCACTGTCGCGGCCTCTCTTGTTGCGGAGCACAGGCTCCAGACGCGCAGGCTCAGTAGTTGTGGCTCACGGGCCCAGCTGCTCCGTGGCATGTGGGATCTTCCCAGACCAGGGCTCGAACCCGTGTCCCCTGCATTGGCAGGCAGATTCTCAACCACTGCACCACCAGGGAAGCCCCTCTATGTATCTTTGATGTTTTCACACAGGCAGTTCCAAAGAGGAGTCCTGATTATATTTTGAGCAAAGACAACATTATTGAAACTTGCCAGTACGCTGACGTGGAAGGAGGTAGTCATCACTGAGCGGTGTATCCCCTGGGGGCGGGCGATGACTACAGTATATTCCAAACAATTCATGACTTAATTTTTTTAGGAATGGAATTCAAGAACATTTCCTATCCTAGCTGCATAAACGATAAGTAAACAGAGATCCCAATGCTGAATTTTAGTGGCTCACGCTTTGTGAATATGTGGATGAATTTTCAAAACCCTCTCTACTAAGTGATTGCATTTCCTCAGCAGGGATCGAATGTTAAGTTGTCCCCTTCACTTGATGACAAATGTGATTTCTGAGTGTGCGTGTGGCCACGTTGCAATTACCCAAGTGGAATACAAGAAGGATGAGCAAGATAAGAAAATCATTTTAAAGTCTCCTGTTATTAGGGTCAGCATGTCCCTCTGTGGACGCGCCAGCCTTTGAAAAAGTGTTCATACTTAACCTCAGTGCTGCAGGGTCATGGGTGAAGCCCTGGCTGGCTCACAAAGGGCCACCGGGGGACAGAGTGACAGCCAGGCAGAGGGGGCTCTAGAATGTGCTGCGCATCCCCCAGTAACCTGTGGGGCCTTTTCCAAGTTCCATACCCTCCCTCCCCAACTCTAGGAAGGAATGTTAGGAGAAGCCTTGATTATTCCTTTAGCAAAACTCTCTCAAAAGGTACTGTTAATGAACTCAATGTCTAACATTTAAGTTTTACCCAGAATCGGGCTTGCTTTGAACTATGCAATGTTCTTGGGTCTGTGGGTCAAGGAACAGTATTTACCCACTGCCTCCATTTCCAAGATTGAAAATAGGGTTTATTAATTCCCTTCCTAACTCACAGGGGACACCACACCCATTAACAACTAGGACAGACAGATCTGCCTTGCGGTCCATGGAGTGATATGCAAATGTATGGAATTTTTCTTCTCTTTTTTCCTTTGGATTGCAGCACCAGTGCTTCTTAAGGAAAAAGAAAACCCATTGTTCCAATCACCGTGTCTCTCTTTGCCTCCCACTAATGTGCTTCTGAGGAGCAGCTTTTAAATGAGAAGTTACGGGCGCTATTCTGATTGAAACGAACTAGTGTTGATTGCTGATCAGCCATCTGTAAAGGAGGCCACCTCGGGAAGGATGTGAGCTAATGAAAAAATGGGCCTGATTTGGGAGCGTGGTGGGCTTCATGCCACCGGCCAGTGTGAGTGGCACGAGATGATAGCGGTGTGAGGAACGATAGATTGAGAATAAGTAACTTCTGTCTGAAAGATTAAATGGCGAATTTGCTATTAAGTGTGAAAGACATAAAATGGAATTATTGCTTGGCGGGTGTAGCCGTGGCTATACACCTCCAGCAGACGGCACGATGTCCTGTCCTGCTGTCAACAGCTCACTCTTTCTGTCGTGGCTCAGTTAATACTGATCCCAAGGTGCCAATTAAAGACACGGAGAGCAGGATGGCGACCCCCGTATCCGGCCACACAGCACCTCCCGTGCAGGCCTTGCCTTCCCATGAACTTTGGAAGTCGTCCTCGTTATGGATGAAGTTGTTAGGTGTCCCCGAAAGCCGATGGCTGATCCTCAGGACGTTGATGCTTGGAGGGCGGGGAGGGAGGGGTGGCGGGAGGGTCCTGAGTGCGGGCGGCCAGGGGATGGGGACGTGGTCATGAAGTCGGAGGGACCCAGGCTCCCTTGGCTGTGGCAGTGGGGCCTCGACGTGCCCGGGCGCGTCCTGAAGCCGACCCAGGGCTGTCCACCCCGCGGAAGGTGTTCAGTGCTGTCTGTAGCACCCGGGCGCAGACATTCCTTGGGCAAGTGAGACAAAAGGGACTCTGCACCCTGGGGCTGGAGGTGAGCTTTGTGCTGCCTGCCCGGCTCTGGGCTCTGTCTCCTTTCTGTGCCGAGTCTGCACCAGGTGTAGACAAGACATTCTCTCGTCCCCACACCTGGTACTTGAGACTGGGGGCGTTGGTTCAGAATTTTGGCCTTACTTCCCTTTTCTCCCTGATACCTGGTAATACTCTGTGAAGTCAGAACATCTGAAGAAGTGAATTCTAACAGTTTTGGTTCTGTGGTTTGGCTCCATCCAGGCCTAAACTGCAGGCGCTGTCGTGAGCCGGAGGCTGCCCTTGGTACAGCTGGGCCACACCCTTGACTGCCCCGTCAATTGTCAGAGGACCCTTTGGGGTCGGACTTGGATGGCCTGGTCTCTGTGTCTCCTCCCATGTTGGTGACGTGTGAGGCCCGGAGCCCATTGGCTCAAGCCCTTTGCCTTCTTTGGGGGGCTATTGGGACCAGCTCTCAGTAATGATTCAGATTTACTTCTTCGCTTGGTCTGTTTGCATTGATCCCAGCCCACAGGAAACTCCTGCTTGGAATACCAGAGTCCTGTGGTTTCCCAGGGCAGTCTTAACACGTTTGATGGATGAGTGAGTGAGTGAATGAATGAAGAAATGAATGAATGACAGGACGAGTAGCAGTTCCTTATGAGCCATCCCCGTCCAGTCCGGAAACATGCCCCATCCCCTTCCAGGCACCAGAACCCCATTCTCAGGAAAACCACACGTGGCTGCAGAGAGTCTGGAATCGCTGCTCGGTCCTTCAGTCATGCCCTGTGCTTCTTGAGCATGTAGACCATCTTGGAGGTGATGGGTTATGCTGTGTGACACTTATTGTGCAAAGTCTCATGTTTTGCTATATTGCATCATTTTATATGCTTATGTGACTTCAGATTATAGGGCACAATCAATGAAACGAAACGCAAGTAGTGAAATAAAGTAGATAACACTATCTTTTAGATTGGATATGCATCATTAATTCCTTTCTTTTTTTTCTCTTGCTTTTAAAATCGGCCCATATGAATTTACTGCACATGAAATCAAAGGACTAAAGCCCTGGCCAGTGCCATTTATGTAAGTGTGACGACAGGTCTCTGGAAGCATCCCTACCTGCTGGCCTGGCCTGGATCTGCCACTGCCCCCTGCAGCCCTGGGTCTCGACACGACCTGGTGGCTCTGCCAGACTCTATGAAAGTTCTGTGATGACGATGGTGTCAACAGGGATCAGAGTGAGAGAACCAAGCTCATTTTCACTTTTGACCCAAGAAGGACGCATTCCCAGATTTTCAGATGTGAGGAGCTCACGCACTAATTAGCGCTGTCTCTTGCCCTCAGCATCAGTTATGGAAGTCACCAGTTCAAACTGAGCATCCAGAAACTTGGCAATAAAAGCCAAAGGATATCCAAACAGATTTCAGATTAAGAAGCTTATGCATCCAATTTTGCTAGCCGTAATAAGACTTTATGTTTACATAACACTTTTTTTTCTATTATCGTTCTTACAGCTAATAATGCTGGAATAAATATTGATTAGATACAGTTCAGCATACAACAAAGGCATGACTCCCACCCTGAAGATGGAAAGGTTTCCGACTGGCCATCTCATTAATTCTGGACCATCTCTGTTAGAAGGCCGCTGTGTGCCTATGACTTCACCAGCCACTGGTGTTCTTGGGATGCAGGAAAAATCTCTCGTCCTTCAGAGACTGGATTTGCTCACGCATCTGAAAGCTTTCTGCCTCCGGTGTTGGTCTCTCCACTGGACTGGTTTCTGGTTTCACGGTTGTCTTTGTTGCCGAATCCTATCGCGGTCCTTTTACATGTATCCACCTCACAAGCATCCACGGCCCTGCGGAAAGTCCTAGAGTCTCATTGCCCTCTGGGCTCTGGCTGCAGAGCTTGTGCGCTTGGCTCTGAACCTGCTTGCCTCCCATTTCGACTTTGGTGGCGAGCCTGCCCCATCCTCCTGCGGCTGCAGCCCCCTTCACTGCTCTGCTCTGCACACGCTCACGTCACAGGGCTCCCAGGGAGGCCCTCCCCCTCCTGGCCCTGGGGCTCCCGCAGCACAGCCCAAAGTGGCAGCACACCCTCTCTGTGCGGTGCCGACCTCTTGTTGTGGCCACAGTGTCTCCAGAGGGGCTTTGAGTTTTGGGGGCCCCGCTGGGAGGAGCCATGGATTTTGTTCCTGCCTTTCCAAGCGTCTGGAAGATCCTTTGAGGAGAGAGCTCCATTTACAAAACCCCAGGAAACAACCCCTGATTTTAAAATATCTGTGCTTCACTTGCAGACATCCCGCTACCATTGGAGCCTCAACCAGGAGAGGATCTTCCCGAGCTTTTGGGAATCCGTGATTTCTTCCTTCCCTCTCTTTCCCGACACACACACATCGGGAGCCCGGGAGGCACTTACTAAGGAGGTCTGGCTTTGAAATGGGCCACGGCTCCCACGGTGCTGGTCCAGCTCTGGCAGAGCCCTGGAGACGCAGGGTTGCCTCAGAGCCCTGCATCCTCTGAACTCCCGGCCACCCTGCATCCCGCATCCCGGGAGGGCGAGGGCGAGAAAGGCACACTTCCGAAGGGGAGTGAGGGGGAAGCAGGCTGTGACGCTGGGTTTCTGAAGGGAGGCTCTGTGGGACTGATCAGTGGGGGGGGAGACTGTGCAAGCTGCAGCAGAAATGGAATTAGGCCAAGTGCGTAAGGAGAGCGCTTATGGCGAGCGCACCGAGCCCGTGGGCTTTCCGCTCTCTCTGCTGCACAGACAAGGAGGAAACCCAGCCCAGGGCGAGTGGTGGGTGAGGGGGGGCGTTTCCCAGGCTCCCATCCTCACCCGGCGTTGGTGGCCCCTGCAGCAGGTGTGGGAGACTGTGCATTCGCCTTTCTCTGGAATCGTCTGTCCACCACCTTCCACCTGGTGGAGAAAGCAGCCGCGCTCGGCCTTCAGAGACTGAGGTTCTGAATGTTCTCTAAACTCACTCTCAGCAACAGCAGTGAAACGTGGTGGGTATTCTCAAGACTCTCTTTGCAAACATTTTTATACCTTTCCAGCAGGGAATCCTTGCTTTTAAGATAAGGATGGGTAGAGTTGTTAAATACACCCAACTCAGAGCCATGGATGGGAAGACCCGGTCCGGCTCTGCAGGCAGTGACATGCTCTCCCGAGGTTGGAGCCCGTATCCTCCCTGCCCGCCTGAGCTCCGGGACACTGCTTGGCCTGAGGGTCAGGAGGTTTGGCCCTGGGCTCTTTCGGGAACTGAGATTAGGCCTACCTCCCCACATCCAAGTGTCCTCCTGCCCCCTGTCTTGTTGGTGGGCCCGGGCTGGGGGTCCCGTCTGCTCCCAGCAGCGCCCTCATCCGATCAGTTCTGAGAAACGCCACCCGGGATGAAGGTTACTAGCTCTGGTCCGAGATCCAGACAGGCCTGGGTTTGAGTCTTCGGCAAGTAGCTTCCGATCTCCCAGCCACCATCCACGTCTCTTTCACGAGGATAATGATAATCACAATGGCGAAGGCTGCTTGGAAGATTGTTGCGAGGGCATTGAAAGAACTTTGCCCGCATCTGCCCTGGGGGAAGCTGAGTAGGGCTCTCCTAGTTCCTGCCATTAATTCTGCTGCAATCCTGCCCGCTTGAATCCCAGACTCTGCCTCCTGTGGGATCCCCTGCCAGGCCCTGCCCATGTTGCGGGCTGCTCTGCTACTCGGACGTGGGCCCCTGGCCGGCTCCGATCTGACCACAGCTGGGTCTTCTTCACCCGCCGCAGGTGGTGGTGCGTTTAAGACCCCCTCTCGGCAGGCAGAATGGACGCGTGGACTCCCCGCAGCCAAGGCGCCCAGGAAGCTGCGGCAGACCCCTGGGGGAGGCTCAGTTCTGGGCCAGCCCCGCCCCGCCGCCCCCTTATCCGCCCCGTGCTCTGCTGGGTTCCATGATATGACAAAACTAACACTGTCAGCAAAGTCAGATTGACTTACAAGGGACCTTTGCCTCTCCTGGGCTGCATCCCTTTTCTGAAGGGTGCGTGAACCAGGGGGTGTTTCACAGCACTGGTTTTTCTGCTCCTGTTCACCGTGGGGTCCTGGAAGTGCACAGGGTTGTATTTTTCACTGGGGTTGTTCAGGGACCTGAGTATTTTCCCTGGGTTTCTTGGACATCACTTTGACCACTCCCAGCCCATGGAGAAGGAACTGCAGACCCAGGTGCCCCAGCTGGAGGGCGGTGGGCCGTGGGCTTGCAGGGAGGGACTGCCATGGGGCAGTGGGTGTGGGGAGGAGGAAACTGCCCCACGCAGCCGGTGGCTACTGGAATCGCGTGTTCTCTCTGTGGTCCGCGCTCTGGATCTGTCTGGAGAGAGCTGGGCTGCGTGCTCCTGACTTGTGTACACCTCTCGGGGAGGGCGTCTCAGCCGTGCGTTCAGCCGTTTGCCGTCTGGGACTCTACTCATTATTCCATAAAAGCCATTGTCAGTCAACAGCCATCAATCACACAGAATTCCCGAGCACCACGGATCTGTCAGGAAATCAAAAGACTGTAAGCGTTGTTGTGATTACCCATTCATGAGCCATTTTGACTGGAAACTTCGAAGACCTGCCCTCTTGCTACAAACGGGGAAAAGTTAAAGTCAATCATTCGAACAATTTATCAGCGAGGTCTGGTTTTCCCTCTGAGGAAACCACGCTGCCACTGCCTGGTCTCTGGCTTCAGAAAACATCTCTTTGACTTTTACAAAGCCAGCCACGTGGCGCTGCTCGCCGCTGGTTTGCTTGCCTGACGTGGAAGATGGACGGTGGCCCTTGAGTGCCCAGAAGACGACCACCGGACTGCGGTTCAGGCTATCCCTGTTCTCCTGCCACCAGAGAAGAAACGAGGGGGAGAGGGAGGGATGCTGGGATTATCCCTGTTCCTCTAGGGGAAGAGCCCCCGAGTCCAGATCCACGTTTCCACGGTCGATGCCTCCCACGCCTTGGAACTGCCTTGAACGTGAGGTCGCGGTGCAGCAGGTCCTCAGCCGGGCGCCGCCCCACCCGCGAGAAAGAGGGCATCCTTGCTCCATCCGACTCCCTGCTTGTCTCAGCGGGCTCTGCCGTCTTTGGACTGGGGCTGATAAATTAATGTTTGCCTTTCTGATCGTCACCTTGTGGGTCGTTCTTACCTGTCTTTGCAGCAAGCAGACTCACAGAAATTCTGAAAGACACACAAAAAGCCACTCCAGCCAATAATCCTGAGCTGCCCCCGTGGCGCCCCTCTGCGTCCGGGTTGACAAATGTTAGAGGGTTAAAGGACCTGCTGGAGCTGCCGGGCGACCCGCTGCAGTCGGAGGGCGTGGGGCTGAGGCAGCCAGGTGCACGGCAAAAGCGATGAGATGTCAGAACCCCGCGAACGTGACCATTTCTCAACGGCCTGCCGTATTGGCAACTTGTCCAGCTGACCTCGGCCTTGAATGTCTCCTTGCAGAGGCGAGCCAGGTAGAGAGAACGAACAATTAAATAAATGCAAAGCCATCCAGCTGGCCAGCCAACGAATGGGAACAACTTTCAAAGCAACCACGAGGAAACAAGAGGGCTAGAAAAAAAATATTGTCAGATAAAATGAGCTCAGAAACAATGAATGATTCTGACCACAGGAGATAATCGGGAACTTTCTCTGGGAGGCCCCTGGGTGGGCTCCTGGCTTCTAATAACCCCCAATGGATGTAAAAGTCCCGACGTGACCGGGAGGAACATTGCTTCCCTGCGCAGCTGTATTTTATCAATGTTTTACCCTTAATGACTACACGAGTATTGATGATAATGAAGTGTGCTGCAAACAGGTGCACTGCATTCTGTCTCTGCTGCCCCCGGACAGCTGCTGCTGTTACCTGATAGCTCAAGCAGGGTGTCAGGTGGAGGTGTGAGTCCTTCCCCGGGGTGACAGCCGCACCCTCCTGGCCCCTCCCCTCCCTCCCAGCCTACTCCTGGTCCCTGGTCCCCGTGGACCTGCCCTGATTATTGCAGCCGACTTCAGCTGAGCGTGGTGCACACCTACGGCTCTGGAATGGCCACGTGCCAACCAAGGGCTCCAGCCCGTGATCAGCAATGAATCTCAGAGTGAGAGGGCACCAAGGGCATGCCGACAATTCCATGCCCTTGATAGCATCCTGACCTACCTGAAATGCTACTGCTGTCTGCCAGCTCCAGAATGCAATCCCTAGACACTTGTGTGTAGTTTAAATTGGGAAAGACAATGCCTAAAAAGCCGGTGAAAGGAGACAGCTTCTGGAAGCTGAGTCTTACACAGCGAGCGCAGCCAGTGCTGTGGGGAGGGAGAGGTTTTGATGGTGGATCTCATCTGCGGCCTGCCTCTCTGTATTTGTACCCAGACTGTGGCCAATGCTTCAAACAAAGGGCCGGAAGTAGGACTGCAAGGCAGGGCATTTGGGCGTGCTCTCCGCCCTGGGGTTCAAGATCTTCACCAATCAACATAGGCTTTGAAGAAGCAACTGCATCCCAAATGCAAATCAGAAGGGAGGCAGTTTAAAAAAGTGAAATGAATTCAAAAGGCACTAAGTGTCCACCGACAGATGAATGGATAAAGAAGATGTGGCACGTATGTACAATGGAACATTACTCAGCCATAAAAAGGAATGAAACTGAGTTACTTGTAGTGAGGTGGATGGACCTAGAGTCTGTCATACAGAGTGAAGTAAGTCAGAAAGAGAAAAGCGAATACCGTATGCTAACACGTATATATGGAATCTAAAAAAAAAAATGGTTCTGAAGAACCGAGGGGCAGGACAGGAAAAAAGAGGCAGACGTAGAGAATGGACTTGAGGACACGGGGAGGGGGAAGGGTAACCTGGGACGAAGTGAGAGAGTAGCATGGACATATATACACTACCAAATGTAAAATAGACAGCTAGTGGGAAGCAGCTGCATAGCACAGGGAGATAAGCTCGGTGCTTTGTGACCACCTAGAGGGGTGGGATAAGGAGGGTGGGAGGGAGACGCAAGAGGGTGGGGATATGGGGATATATGTATGTGTAGAGCTGATTCACTTTGTTATACAGCAGAAACTAACACACCATTGTAAAACGATTATACTCCAATAAAGATGTTAAAAAAAAATTCAAAAGGCGCAGCAGCTAAATATGAGGAAAATCCAGCGCTGGCTAGATTTGGGGATTTATGATCATGAGATGCAGTTGGAGTCTTCTCCAGGGTTATAAATATAGACCTGATGAAAAACAGAAAGTCCTTCCCTATGTTCACGATGTTCCTAAACTCTTATCTCTGGAATCTGCAGGAATGTCCAAAGCCGCAAGCTGCGTGGATGAGCCAGGGCTCAGCTGATGCCCCAGAGCCACGTTGCTTATTCAGATGACACGGGGTTTTCTCTTTACTGTGGGAACATTGGGCTGGATGTGATTCAGGTGCCGAGGCTCCCAAGCCCAGAGCCAAAACTGCAACGTCACATGGGGTCTGATCTTCCATTTAGGTCCAGCTGCAGAAATGTTGTGTTTACCCATGATAAAGAGACAGAAATGTCATTAGTGGTTTTCAAAACAATTTGTCCCTGTGATTTTCAGCAAAGGATGAGACAGACCTCTCTGAGCCTCCAAGATTTGTGTCCTGCTTACTCTCATTTCTCTTTTGTCTTTTTACGAGTATTCTCCTCCAGTGAATTCATTCATCAGCCACCATTTTGGGGCTGTTTGTATTGAAAAGCTCATTCTTTCAGAGGAAGTGCCCTGTGAATAAAAAAAAAAAAAAGTTATAATTAGATAGCTGGGATGAGGAGAGGTCTTGTGTGTGTGTGTGTGTGTGTGTGTGTGTGAAACTCTCCATCCCTGCATGAAAATCTGGAGAGGCTACTTGAAGAATCACGCTAAAGATGAATTTCAGAATGAGTTGTGAGTAAAGCTGGTAGTGTATCAAGTATAAAGATTGGACTTTGGGATAAAGGTTGTGATGTGATTATTCATTAGTGGTTCCATGCCGAAACTCCTCGAGGATGTCAACTGCTGGAGGAAACCGAACTGGGCTGTGAATGTGCGTCCCCGTTCACTGGTACCTGGGGGCAGTTTGGTCGACCTGAGTGGGAAGATTCCCTCCCCCATCTTCCTGCTTTATGACCACCAAGAGAGGAGCAGAGGTGTGCCAGGAGCCGGACCACTTTCCAATAACCACTTGTGGAAGCAGAACAGTCAGTTGAATGACCCTCTCATCGGTCCAAGAGTATCTGTGCTGAGCAGGATGAATTTCCTGGTCTTCTTCATTGTGTTCAGTGATGTTGGGGAGAAGACTCTTAACTCATGTGTTATTCTTTACAAACGAGTAGAGCCAAACTCATTCACTCAGGATGGAGCAGTGCTTCTTCTCCAGCTGTCACCTGCTCAGCCATCCACCCAATTGCTCACCAATTACATGATGGGTGGGTGTGGAGTGGGTTCTGGGGCTCCCTGGCGATGCTGATGCCACCCATCTGTGGACCCCTGCGGAGCAGCAAGGTCTTAGAGGAAATGCAGGGTTATTACTCCCAAATGCACACCTTGAAGTATAATCTAGTGAGGCCCGCCCTTGCATAGCTGAGACTCTTTGCAAATTTCTGAAGGCTTGAAAATATATATATATTTTTTATCTTAGGAACATGAGTACTATTTATGCTATTCATTTTCATAGGAAACCCGTTTTGCATAGATAACGTTGATGTAAATTCTATCTTAACCTCAAATTCTTCAAAAATTCCATTTTTAAAGAAATACTATTTACTGTAGGGTGAGGTTTAATACCAGGCATACGTTCTTGTGTCCCAACCACAATGTTTAGTTCCTGAAGGGCCAAACCTTGATAGTCCCTGAGTAGAAGCCATTCACAGCTCTTCTCGTGCAAGTCGTGAAATGGAGGAGAAAACGAATGTATCCTACTTGTGCAGAAAAAAAGGTTTTTTCTCCCTGCATGGGTAGGTTCTGTATTTCCAAGTTTGTTTGAACTGAAATATCTTATGGTACTGTATTGTTTTCAAATAAAAAAGGGGAGAAAACCCCCAGTACTTTCTTTGGATGGCTTTATCCCTCAGTCAGCTACTGAAATGCTTGTAAAAACACTTCGAGTCAGTTACTCTTGAATTATCCTGCCCTCATTGTACTTAAAAAAAAACATTTTATTGAGGTATAATTGACATATAAAAAGCTGTACATATTTAGTGTACTAGTTTGGAGGTAAGTATACACCCATGAAGCCATCACCACCATCAAGGTCATGAATATGTCCAACACCTTCCCAAATTTTCCCCTGCCCCTATTATTATTATTTTTATTTTTATGGTAAGATCATTTGACATAAGATCTACCCTCTTAGCAAATTCTAGGCATACAGTACAGTGGTGTTAGCTATCAGTACTGTGCTGTGTAGCAGGTCTCCAGAACTTATTTATCTTGTGTAAGAGAAAACTTGTACCCTTTATCTGTCACCTCCCTGTCGCCCCCTCCCCTCAGCCCCTGGCAAACACAGTTCTAATCTCTGCTTCTGAGTTCAACTCTTTTAGATTCCTCGTTTAAGTGAGATCATGCGGCCATTTAAACACTGACTTATTGAAACCCGTGAGGGTGTCTTAGGGAGGCCAGACGTGAACGGTGGTTCAGGCTGGACAGCAGGCCAAGTTCACCTTTCCCGCTGTGGTCTCTCCTTGTTGCTAATAATAAGTTTGGAGGGTACACAGAAATAACCACCTTAGAGTGTATGGAAATAAGCAATGTTCTTAGTGTTTTGTGCCCCATAAACACTAAAATAAGTGATGGGTGTTATTACTTATTTGACTGTTATTGGTCTACTCAAGTGAGAAGTTCACCTATGGCTACACACTGTATGATCCCAACTATATGACGTTCTGCAAAAGACAAAGCTACGGAGACAGTAAAATGATCAGTGGGGTCAGCTGGGAGTGAGAGATGAGTAGGGGGTGCCCAGAGGCTTTTTAGGGCCGTGAACCTACTCTGTAGGAGACTATGTTGGTGGATACGCGTCATACATGTGTGCAAACCCATTGAATGTCCAACACCAAGAGTGAGCCGTAATGCGAACTACTACTGGCTCTGGGTGGTGATTAGGGGTCCGTGCAGGTTCATCAATGTGAACAAATGTACCAGCTGGGGGAGGCGTTGGTAATGGGAGAGGCTGTGGGTGTGGGAAGGAAGGAATGTGTGGGAAATCTGTTCCTTCCTCTCAATTTTGCTGTGAACGTAAAGCTTCTCTAAAAAATAAAATCTTTAATGATAAACTGCACTGATGGATTTTGTGTGGCTCTCATCCAACGTGTATGCGTATGTGTGTGTGTTAAAATCTCCTTGCTTCAGAGCTCAACAATTCCTTGAGTGTTTGACCAAGATCCTTTTACATGAAAGCCATTAGATACGGAAAGACAAACTCAGTAGGAAAGAATTGAGAATCTACAGCATTCTGAAATCATCCTGAGTGTTTCTCAGGGTTTAGGAGAGAGCCCATAAACTCCTACTGAAAGTGTCTCTCCATATCTAAGAGCATCTATATAGAAGGACCTCGGCTCATGGGATCATTGAATAAATAACACATCTTTCAGGGGCCTAGACTAGTGAGCGGAATGGACCTGTGGACAGCTTGCCATAGGAGAGGATGGAGCCGAGTCCGTGCTGTAACTGGTGCCAGGCACGTGCTGGGAGTGAAGAGAAAAGACGGATAACGGCCTGGCGGGGAAGAGGCACAAGGTGGGAGAAAGCTTCAAGGAAAAGGCACCAGGGGAGCTGAATTTTATATTAAGATAGTGCACCGCATGGCGGGAAATGTGTGATTGGATGGCTTTTGGAGGGAGTTCAACCTATAATGGAAGGCTGGGGTTCTCGCAGCTGAGGGCCTCAAATGCTGGGTAGACAGTTTGGACTTTATTCTATAGGCAAATGGGAGCTACTGAGGTTTGTTGAGGGGGAGAGTGCCTTCCTTTGTGCCGCATGGGAAGTCATCAGTAAAGTGAAAATCTTATTTTTACTTATACCTGTTGCTGAGATCAAGCTGCTAGCTAGCTCAGCTCCTTTTTGTTAGTAAAAAGGAAGAACTGCCATCTAGAAATTAGTCCACCAATTCAGAGTACCCACCCCATAATATTCTATTCTGCAGCAAAATGCTTCCACGGAGTCTCTACAGCAGAACCCTCTTCCTGGGATTGGGAGCAGATACTGGGACAATTCTTTCTGCAATGGTCAGTCTCTTCCTCGACTCACCAGCCTGTGTTGCGAGAATTGTTTATTCTTTATTTAGAATGATTTCAGACTTACACAAAAATTTCAGGGATAGTGTAAAGAATGTCCATGTACCCATTGCTCAGGGACCCCTTTCTCATTTTACCAATTGTCCCAGCAATGCCCGGTGGGTCCAGCCCAGGATCACAGGCTGTTTCCCTGGGATCCTACAGTCTGCACTAGCTTCCTTGACTTTTGTGACCTTGACAGTTTTGAAGATTATAGGCCAGTTATTTTTGTAGATCATCCCTCAGTTTGGATTCGTCTAACATTTCCTTACTGTTAGACCCAGGCCGTGCACCCTTGGCTGGAGGATTGCTGGAGTGACGTCTGTGTTCTCACTGCATCGTATCTGGGGGCCCAGGATGCGGGCTTGTCCCACTGCTGCTGGGTCACCCTCGCCAAGCTCCTCTGCTGAAAAGGTGCTTTATGTCCCTGTTGTAATTACCAATTGCTTTTGGAGAGACACTTGGAGAGTGTGTAAAAGCCCTTCTTCATCCAATTCTCATGCCCTACTGTTAGCCCACTGATGCTTCTTACCTGAATTAATTGTCCCTCTGATAGTTGCCAAATGGTGACTTTCTAATTACATCTTTGTTATCACATTTCTTAGTTGGCTTTTTATTATTAGGAAGAGATTTTTCTTCTCCCTGTATTTATTTATTTATATCCTTATGGTCAACTATTTCATCCAATAGGATATAATCAATTTATTATCATTATTAATTTTGACTCTCAGATTATCCTCATATTGGTCGGCAGTAACACATTCAAGCTCACTTCTATGTCCTTTTAACATGTTCTTATCATTCTTTGGGCAAGTTCTTTCCTTCCGTTGCAAAAATTCATTCCAGACTCATCTTGTTCTTTTCCTAGCCTGGTCTAATGTCAGCCATTTCTCCAAAGAGCCTTTGTTCTTTTAGTGGAGACTCATATTTAAAAACCAAGAACTATGTGGTAGGTATAATCATTTTTATAGCAGGAGTGTTGCTCCTAGGCCCTCAAAGCTGGAAAATGTATGTCTGTAAATATGAAATATATAAACATAAAATAAATATATAAAATAGATAAATGTATCATATCCACATTTATATCTCTTCCTATATACGTATGTATTCAGCCATTATCTATGTATCTATGTATGTATTATCTATCATCTCTCTATCCAACTATCATCTATCTATCTATCTATCTATCTATCTGCTTATCTATCTATCTATCCATCCATCCGTCTATCTATCACCATGAGTGTACACTAATAACTCTAATTTGAATCCAACACCAAAGGATTTATTCTAGTTTTCTCCTTTTTCCGTATCTGGACCTTCCTTCTCCCTCAGTGCAAACACTGGTTCCTGTTACATTGGCTGAAATGATGATACACTGACATGTATTCATTCCCCCGCATGAAGCCCGTCTCCCATCCCTGCCTGCTTCTCCCCACCCCAAACTGACACCCTCCCAGGTGGCATACACAGCTGCTGGCCACTGTTTTCACAGACCTCCTGAGCCTGCCTGACAGACTTCTGTCTAAAAATGAAGGGAGGGAGGGTGGAAGGAAGGAAGGGAGGAGAAGGAAAATAGAAAGGCAAGTAGGTAGGTATCCTCGGAAATTTTCATCTCAGCATAACCCACATTCCAAGCCAGTAATCAAGGCAGGTGGAAATCGCTTCTGTCCACCGCTGTGATTGCCGCCTACCTTGGAAGAATCGCCCATCTTCAGACAGGTGCTGAAATATTTCCTTTCTGAATAGAAAGCATCGCTGGTCTATTTGTGTGTCTGTGACTGGGAGTGCCCGTGTGTGTCTTGACAAATGGAAGCAGCAGGTGTTTAGACACGACAGCATAACTCTTCATAGAACACACTTTTTAAACCCCGATTAAATATACAATTTGAAGGCTGACCTTTCCAAGTAATTAAAGATTTCTACTTTATGGTTTTTACAGACATGGTAGAGGCAAGAAGAAGCTTTTTAATGATTCAGGTGGATAGTGTGTAGAGTTTTTCTGCTGCGTGGGATTTAAAGGGACAAACGCCGGGCAGAATTCCAGGCCTGAGGCAATGGTGGCTTTGGTGCCCACGGATGCAGTGGACCCAGAGCTCCCGCTTCCAGGAAGGGGGGCACTGAGAGGACACTTGGCCAGTCGCCGGGTTATGGAGTAAGAGGCAAATAAGGGGGACTCGTGCGAAAGAGGCCGGGCCGGGGCAGGGGGTGGCACCGGCTGTGTGCTGGGAGGGCTGGGCGGGTGAGACGGAAAACCGTGCCCAGTGAGCCCCCTCCCTGCGGGTACGCTGCGGCCGACCCTTTGCCACGTCCTCTGCCTGCGGTGTCTCCGCCTTTAACACCCCGCCTAAGCACAGCGGGCCGTATTCCTCCCACTTTACGGATTTGGAAATGCCTTGCGCTTGAGGAAGAGCGTCTGGCCGGGGCCGGAGGACACGTGCAGAATGACGGCTCCAGAGCCACACGGCCGCGACTGCAGCGAACACGGTGCCCGCAGGGCGTCCTCTTCTTCGGGGCCTCCGTTTCCACGTGGGTACAATCAAATGGTTGGACGAGACCATCTCGAGGCCCGTCCAGCTCTGACTTTCTAGGGTTTTCCGCGATGCTGTGGATTAGATTACTGGTCAGAATCCAGGGCACCCCGTCGGGGGAAGGACTTGCTCAACGAGGAGAGATGCAAGTTTCCTGCTAGGCGGATGGCAGGTCGGGGAGGGGCCTCTGTGTCCTGGGACGGCAGGGGTCACCGACAGCCCCGGCGTGTCCCCCTGCTCCGACCCAGGCCACGCTCGTCGTCAGAGGCGTGGAGCTGAGTCGGGGCTCCGAGTGGAGGCCTCTGTGGCCCTTTGGCCGTGTTTCCTCCTGGCAGGGCCGCCCTGACCGTCACCAGCCAGGAAGGGGCAGGGCTGGGTCTGAGCCGACGCGGCAGCGTTTGGGGAGGTCCAGAGGTCTGGTCCCAGGCCCGTGGCTCTGGGCCTCCCCTCTTGCCATGCTGGGGGCCGTTCTTCCCCCTTTAGTGCTCCTACGTCTGTGCTCCTCACATCACCCAGCCACAGCTTTGTCTCCAGACCAGAGCTCAGTGTAAGGGGTCAGTGTGTTACCTCTGCTTTTACATCTGACTGGAGAGTGGCAGGGAAATTAGTTAAAGAGCTAATCTCATTGCCTTGGAAACGTAACAGACATCCTCACGCGGACCGGAGCAGTGTTTTTCTCTTTTTTTTAAATTTTTGCTTTATTTTATTTTTTTATTTTTGGCTGAGTTGGGTCTTCGTTGCTGTGCGCAGGCTTTCTCTAGTTGCGGCGAGTGGCGGCTACTCTTCATTACGGTGTGCAGGCCTCTCACTGCGGTGGCTTCCCTTGTTGTGGAGCACGGGCTCCAGGTGTGCAGGCCTCAGCAACTGTGTCTCACGGGCTCTAGAGCACAGGCTCAGTAGCCGTGGCACATGTGCTCAGTTGCTCCGAGGCACATGGGATCCTCCCAGACCAGGGCTCGAACCCGTGTTCCCCGCACTGGCAGGCGGACTCCCAAACACTGCACCACTGGGGAAGTCCCCAGAGTGGTGTTTTATGGAGGGACACAGGGAATGTGTGCCTCCCTTCTCTCTGGAGGCCCGAGGAGGCTCTTCCAGTGCGAGATTCAGGATGCTCTAAACCCCGCCCAGGCCTCCACAGCTGGAACTCCCAGGGCACCCCAGGACTCGGGAACCACGTGATTCTAGAATTCCTCCCGCTGGCCTTTTCCTCTTCTTCCGGGGTCTCTGTTCATGAAAGGGGATGTCACGTTCAAGGACCTCAGACACCAGGGCTGGAGGGTGAGGTGCACGATAGACACCCCACATCTCATGCCAAATCCTGAAATTGCGGGTATTGACCATGACAAGGGCCACCTTGGGGAAGGAAGCCATGCACCATCTGGAGGGAACAAGCACCGCCTTCGTAAGCACTTCACAAAGTGCCCCCAAGTCTCATAAATCCAGGGGGTTCAGCCTGTGATCTTCATTTTCCATTTCAACATGACCCTATTTGAAGGTGGAGCTCATCAACTCACCTTTAACCAACTACCATTTTTAATAGGCCTGTCCCTTTGATATGAGGATGAACATACGTTTTATTTTGACATTGCCCCCAAATCTTGTTTCCAGAACAATCCTGTAGGAACATCAGATTTGCTCTCTAACAGGAAAATGCAGCTTGTAAATGAGGCAAAGAAGAATGAGATCATTTAGGACACAGTTGATCCACATATAAACTGAAAGAAAAATGCTGAATCAAATGCCAGGTTGTCACAGTTTTCTTCTGAAATTCAAATCAAGTTTTCTCAAAGAGAGATGGCCAAGACTCGGGCTCCCATCCCAGGCTCACAGCCTGTTTACACAGCATCTCAAAATCCATTCTACCATCTGAGGAAGTTTTCCCGACAGAAGGGATTGCTCCCATGTCTCTCCTGCCTGGATGCCTTGATCCCATTGCTGCCATGACCCTATTTGGTAGCACATTATTTTAAACATCCATTACTATTAACATTAACGAACGGTTAATTACAACAGAATTCCTGTTGAAGTGCATAGGAGAGCCATATGAATGCCAGATGAGTACATTAATGATTGGTGTTATTCACGGTGAATACGAAATGATTTCATAATGACCGGGGAGGTAATATATAATAAGAAAGGATTACTCCCACTTTTATACACTCATCACAGATTTAGAACTCATTCTTGGCCTCCATTCAGAAACCATGAGTTACCTGAGAGCTTTTCCCTGAAGATTTCTAGGGACCTGGATGTCCTCAATCAAAATCTAAACAGGGTTACTCATCATTGAGTTAAACTTTGAGGATAAATGTCACTTTATTCATTGAGTTAAACTTTGAGGATAAATGTCACTTTATTTCTCCCTACCAAGGGCCCTAGAAACGCTACGTCATAGTCTTAAGTAAATTCAATTCATTCATCTGTTCATCCAATTAGCCTGTAAACATCTGTTGAATATATATGATGCCCTTGGCATTGTGCAAGGTACAAGGGCTCCAAAGAGAATAAGAGAGAATTCTTGTCGTTGACGAGAGCCAAGTGGGAGAATAATAAAAATCTAATTACAATGATGTGTTTCATGTGCTGTTATAAAGAGGAAAATCAGAGGGTTGAGGGAGGTAAAAAGGAGCGATCCCATTTCCAGGGCTTTTGTGGGAAAGTGCCACAGGCTAAGAGACATTGAACTGGGCTTTAGTGAGACCGTGCGGTACTGGTAAGTTGATAACAGGCTGGGAGAATGGTCATTTCTAATAGAAATCTCAGCAGAAGCAGAAAGGTGTGAAATCATGCATTGTATTTGGAAGATGAAATGCAGAAGACATGAGATAAGACAGTTGGAAGCAGAGCCATAAATACAGAATGAAGCCAGAAGTATTTGGCAAACTCTCAGAGTGTTTGGGATTCCTTTTTTCTCAAATTTTGTGTAAAACATCAATTTACACATCCAAGAAACTCAGCAAACCTCAAGCAGAATAAAATGGAAGAAGACGACACGGAACCACATCAAAGCCAAGCTTCTCAAACATAAAGGTGAAGGTGAAATGCTGAAAGCAGCAGAGGAGACGCGGTCTTACACGTGGGAGAACAAGGGTCCATGGGGCGGCTGACTGTTCATCAGAAGCATTGAGGCTGGAACACGACAGAATAACTTCTGTGAAGTGCTAGAAGGAAAAAACTGTTAACCAGAATTCTATAGCTAGCCAAACTATCCCTCTAACGAAGATGAAGTAAAGATAACAGAGGACTGAGAGAATTTGTTGCCAGTGTATCTGTGCTACAAGGGAGGTTGTTCTCCAGCCTGAAGGAAGTGACACCAGATGAAAACTAGATTTTCAGGAAGAAGGGAAGAGGGACAGAAATGGTGAATGTAGGTAAACATATATACTCATACATATGTATCATATATTTCTTTTATTAATTTCTATAAGATATATGACATTTAAAGAAAAAATTATAGCATGGTATTGAGGGATTGATAACATATAGATGGATATTTGTGGCAACAGTAGCACAAAGGATCAGACTGCTATAAGTTTCCAATATTTTATGTGTAGCAGCACAAGATTACCTGCAATGGGGTACGTTAAAGGTGCTAATGTAATCCCTAGAACAACCCCTAAAAAAATATGCAAGTGGTATAGCTAAAAAGCCTATAGAAGAATCAAAATGCAAGGCTAAAAATATCTGATGAACCCAACGCAAGACAGAAATGAAGAACAGAGGGACCAAAAGAGCTAACCCTCCAGGGTGGGAACAGGGCAATACCTTCAGCAGAGACAAGGAGGAACAGGCGCCTGAGAAGCAGGAAGAAGTTGAGTTGGTTCCTGCCAGCTCCACATATGGTGTAGGCATCCAGGAGGCAAGCCGACAGAGTGCTGGCATTTGGGAGAGAGGTCAGAGCCGATGTGAAGTTATTATCATCTAGAAGTAGTAATTAAAGCCAAAGGAGTGAGTGTACTGACTCAGGGAAAGAATGCAGACTCAGAACAAAAGACCAGACAAGCATCCTTTATTTCACGGTAAAAACACTGATACTTAAGGAGTGGGTGCAGGAGGAGAACCCAGGCTAGGAGATGAAAGCAGAATATTCAGAAAGACAGCAGAAAAGTCACAGTGTTCCAAGTGTCTTCTGAATCTCAAGTCTGACATCTTCCAAGAGATCTCATATCATGTCTTGTGCTATTTTTAATAGGATTTTTAAAATTTTATTTATTTAATTAATTTATTTTTGGCTGCACTGGGTCTTCATTGCTGCATGCGGGCTTTCTCTAGTTGTGGCGAGCAGGGGCTACTGTTCGTTGCGGAGTGTGGGCTTCTCATTGCAGTGACTTCTCTTGTTGCGGAGCATGGGCTCTAGGTGTGTAGGCTTCAGTAGTTGTGGCACACGGGCTCAGTAGTTGTGGCTCACGGGCTCTAGAGTGCAGGCTCAGTAGTTGTGGCACATGGGCTTAGTTGCTCTGCGGCATGAGGGATCTTCCTGGACCAGGGCTCGAACCCATGTCCCTGCATTGGCAGGTGGATTCTTAACCACTGCGCCACCAGGGAAACCCTTGTGCTATTTTTGAAATCGAATTTGGGAAGACTGAAAAGTAGTCCCACAAAATGGTACCCATGTTTATCTCTGGGCGTGGGATCACCAGGGAAATTTGGTTTTCATGTGTCTTTTACTGTTTGTTGTACAAATATTCTACCATTTACATGTACTACCTTGGCAAATAGAAGAAAAACAATGACATGATTTTTGAAGGTGGATTGCTGGGTGGGCCCAAGGGGCAGAGTCTGGCGGGTGAGACATGATGGTGGAGGGGAGAGATGGGCCAGGTGACCAGTGGGCCTTGACAGACATCTGAGGGACCAAGATCAGAGCTTCAGGTCCACTGTTACTGAATCCTCTATGTGTGTAGGGAGGTGGAGCTTCTTAAATCACATTTGGTTTTCCATAAACGTTATACCTACTCACGATCATGGGCTGAACGGCCCAGCATGTGGACAGGGTGGGGGGGGGGGTGATGATGTCTGGCTGGGTGTGACAGTGAGGGTCAAGACAAGACAAGATGCTTCCTCCTGAAGTTCCCGTCTCCAGGATACGATGGGGCCAAAACGTTCTGGAGGTTGGCCTCCTTCAAAGATCATGAGCTCCAGGAACCATGTGTTCTCTGCAAAGACTTATCCTATTTAAACTTAAAGGAGGTAGAAGCTGCAAATACACGTCAGTGTTTAAATGTGATCAGGAGGATATTAAAAAATATATTTACTATGTTGTTTCTGTTAAAAATAGCTTAGCCCACGACAGGAAAGGGAGATCTGGGGGGTTTGGTCCAGGTAGCCAGTGGCAGGAGCGTCAGAATCTTGGAAGACACAGCCGTCTCGTGGGTGTCCAGAAACCAGTGGGAACAGCCCACACCGAGACGGGAGGAGGAACTTCACGTTGAGGTCGGGCTGGCACACACCTCCGTGCTTGAGCTAAAATGCAACAGAAGACGGAGGAAACCTGGAGAGACTGTAAACACCAGGGAACATCTGCATGGGCTGTTCTATAGCCTCTGGAGGAAATGAAGGAGATGGTCCCTGAGTATCCCCTGGCCTCCTATCAACCAGCCTCAGCACTGGGGAACTCGCACTGCTGAGCGGGCGGGGAGGGGATTTACAGGTCCCGCGGGGGAGGGGGAGGAGGTGAGCGGGATACAGCTTCCATTCTGGGCCTTTCCCACTGAGGATGTTACCCCTCACCAGGTGGACATCAATATAAGGGGGGAGGGAAGGTAAAATCGTCTAAAATGTGGCCCTAACCATCGGGTCCCCTCGGACAGCACAGCAGGTGGACTATTTGGGGCCATCGCTGTTTGTTAATAAAGAACCTCTTTTACAGGCTGAGGCATACGGACTGTTTTTAATGGCTGTGCCTCTTTTTTGAAAAACATTCCTGCAGCATTCCCTGGAGTGAGACTCGGGACAATATTAAATCCAACGAATCATCCAGCCTTCAGGAGGGCAGGGCCCGCACTGCAGAGCAGCGCTGAAGGATGGCTCAGCCTGGCATCCCTAGTGGCTGTGGCGACCAGGCCCCGAGTCTGGCTCTCATTCGACAAAGAGGCTGCTTAGCGCAGGTGGCCGCCAGTGCCAAGTCCCCCTTCCCTCCTTATCTCATTTTTGGGCGTCATGGAATTTTTCTTGATCGTTCAGTCTCCATCTGGACAGTTCCATCAGTGTGTTACACAAGATGTTTGGACAACCTATTGCTTCACGGTGGGCACTTGGTTTCTTGATTGGCAAATTACCCGGCATGACTGGACCTTGTTCCCATGTCAGACTCAACCAAATATGGAGAGATCTGAGCAGCTGGGGAAGGGTCCCCAGGCCTGGGTGGATTTGCTAGGCTGTGCTGTGTTTGTCTGGTCATGAACAGACACTGCCCTCCATCTTCTGGGGATTCTGCTCTGCCCCTCACCACCTACTGCTCTCCTCATATGAGGGCCCGGAAGGTCATGGTCCCAAAAGTGGGCCTTGAAGACCGGGCTGGCCAAGGGGCCTGGCGCTCCAGATCCTTTCTGGAGGACTTTGACTGCATTCACCTCCCTTGGGTGGTACTTTGCTCATAGGACTTATTATGATTGTACTCCTGGGGTTTACTTAGCACATTGGCCCTACTGATAAGGGCCGGGGGGTGTGGGCAGGCATAGAAGCATGAAGGTCTGGCTGCTCCGAGGCTGGCCCACAGGCCTGGCAGCCACGGTCACTGCCGGGGACTTGTGGGACCTCTGCACCATCTCTGGCCCCTTCCACATCTATGAATCAGAATCTCCATTTAACTGGGTGACCCCTACGTCCACCTGAGGTCGAGGAGGGATGCTTTCAGTGACTTGTCTGGGGTTAGGTGGGGTGTTGAACACCCCTGTACCTGATTCATGGCCTGCGGCTGCAGGAGGGGGCTTCCTTGCTCCCCAGGTGCACGGGCTTCCTGCAGAGAGCACACAACCCACACGTTCCTCCAACGCACTGTTGTCCAAATGCTCTTCCAGCCGTGAGTCATTTGTGTGCGAGTTTTCTCAATGATGAGTCATCATTTATAACCCCTTCCTGAAGTGTCATCAGAGCCCAATGATGCCACATGTGGTGCTGATGGAGCTGATTCACCAGTGATGCGGAGATGAACCCCACTCATCCCGTCGTGAGCAGCACATGAGCTGGCTTCCCAGGGCGTTGTGTTGACAGAGCCACGTCTCCCTCCTCCAAAGGGCCCAAGGAGCTGTGCAGGCGCCCAGGTGACTAGAAGCCACGCGGGAGAGTGTGGACGGGACCCTGAAGCCTGGATCCTCAGCTCCCAGGCACTTCCCTGATGTCGGAGGCCCAGGTACCCAGGATGCACCTGCAACTCCGGGAACAAAGGAGCTACTTCCCCGTGTGTAAGGAGGAGGGCACCACAGTGACACACAAGATGAAAAATGGCTCCAAGAATTTAATTCAAAAAATGGTAAAGAGTGCCTTGCCACCAGCGGGCGGTGGCTTCTGAGGTTGTGGACGACCATCTCCTGGCTTCTGCTCGCCGTGCAGGACCCCAGCGTCTGGACAAGACTCTAGGAGATGAAAGACTGAACCAAACTGTTCCATCAGTGACAAGAATGTTCTGTGTGTGTGTGTTTAATTAGAAGCTCTGTTGTCATCTTTTTCTCTGAGACACACAAGTGTGGGCAGTGGACTCAGGGCCATACCCTCCATCAACCCCCCCCTAAATTTGGACCAGGGAGCCCCCCCACCTGCACACACGTCCTTGGGCCCATCTCCCCTCTGGCCGAGGGCTGCACTGGGGTATCTGAACGCCTGGCTCACCTGCTCGGACTCTTCCGTCCGCGGCCACCACGCCAATCACCCACCTGGACCAGCCAGCCAGGCAGCCAGAGGGGGCGAGTCAAGGACTTTGCGGCCACCTTAACTTTGAGTCTCCTTGCTTCCGCCAGGAGGTGTCACAACCTCAGACGTCGCTCTTGTTGGTGTTAATTATTTCCTCTTCATTTCCAGCTGGCTCGGGCTTCAGCACCTTCGGTCGCCCCATTTGATCTCCGCACCCGGGAACAAGGTAATTAAGGCTGCGACGATTTCAGAAAACTGCTCTGCCTCTCGACTAGCTGCCCGTCTCCAGACAGCGCTCCATCCTAAATCATTTGATAATGTAAGAGGCTCGATGCTGCTCTCCACTTGACTGAGGGTGAGTTCATTAGGTCACAAATCAGTAATTGATTCTCAGTGTGTCTCTGCTGCTTTTATTACAGTAATGAGGACTCTCTCTTTTTTTCATCTCCTCTAATACGTTACCCAAACCATCAGCTTCTCAGTTTGGTGTCAGGATGACTTTGACAGGTTGTTAGCAACTATATGATGTACAGAACATCATAGCCATGTCTCAAACTGTGCTGCTGTGTACTGCACGGGGCCTCAGGTGCCGCCGAAATGAGTGAAAGCACTTGCCAGGAAAAAAGTTACAGCCACGATTGAAAATATGACTACAGGCTCGATGTCCTAATGAAGAAGTTTTGTGCACCAGCGGACGCGTTTCCACTCACAGGGCGTATTTCGCAGGGCTGGTGGCCCCGGCCATTCTCCTCCAGAGTATCGCTGGGTAGGAAAGGGGACGAGTGAAACTCAAGAGCAAAGCAGACGTTCTTATGGCAAAAGTCACAGGCTCCTCCCTCCCTCCGTGGAGCTCTTTTTAAAGAGTGAGCAACGCTTTGCTGCTTTCTATACAATCTGATTTCCCCCTTACGTTCTTCTTCTTAGGGAAGGGAAATCCACAATATGAAGTTCCATGGGAGAGAAATATGGTGTTATTTGCTGTAATTCAACTGCATTCCTAGATGACTTCAAACGTAGAGAGTTAGACAAAAGGGGGAAAAAAGGCATTTTCTTTTCCTTTTTTTTTTTTGGTGGATATGATCAAAATATTCGAATAAAATGCAATGTTTATTTTTATTCCATGAGCTTTTTTTTCTTTTTTGTTACGGTTTATTACAAGATATTAAATATAGTTCCTTGTGCTATACAGTAGGACCTTGTTGTTCATCCATTCTACATATAATAGTTTGCATCTGCTATCCCCAAACTCCTAATCCATCCCTCCACCATCCCCCCGCCTTGACAACCACAAGTCTGTTCTTTATGTCTGTGACTCTTTCTGTTTCATAGATAATTTAATTTGTGTCATATTTGATTCCACATTTAAGTGATATCACGTGGTATTTGTCTTTCTCTTTCTGACTTACTTCACTTATGATAATCTCTAGGTCCATCCGTGTTGCTGCAAATGGCATTATTTCATTCTATTTATTGGCCGAGTGATATTCCATTGCATGGAATGACCGCATTCCATCATATAGACCGCACCATCTTTATCCATTTATCTGTTGGTGGACATTTAGGTTGTTTCCAACAATGAACTTGTTTTTGAATTTAAACTTCTTTCCAGAGTTTTCCTATTTTTGAGGCTGAGGAGTTTGATCATAGGAGTTAGCACTGCTTGATGATGGTGTTGGGAATTTTAAGTTCAGGGTAGCTAAGAGTTTTGGAATCATTCTCTGACGAGGCCAGACCCCAAAATCAAAGGCCATAAAACCAGTCACCTATAGTGCACTGGCTTCTCACAGCTCTTCCCAGCCACATAGAAAGGAATACAGATGGAGATGAGGGTACGTGAACCGTGAAGTAAACTCTATTTATATACCTTGCCACAAAGGACCAGCACCAAAATAATAGACTAGCCAATGCTCCCCTTAAAACCAGATCTCATGAGGCCACTGGGCCAAGATCAAAGAGCCCAGGGGTGGGGCCTTTCAGCCATGAGTGTGATTTTTGTTACACAGCCAAACGTCTTGCTGTTTAAGTCACAAATGAGGCTCCTTGGGAGATGATGCTGTGAGATGTGTCCCAAGCGTAGAATCACATGTGTTGAACACAAGTATTTCTCCCGCTTCAAGCTTGAGGTGGAGGGACAGGAGGCCTGGGGCAGCCTGGTGACCAATGTCATGGGTGGCATCGCCTGCCAGCTCCAGCATGTAACATCCAGAACTGCCCATTTATTTAATGTTTGCAGCCTGGGGTCATGAAAATCTTTTATCAACACTAAAAATAATACTTAGCAAGCCTCATCTATCCTTCTTTAAATAAAGCACCTATTTTAGGTGAGGTTAGCAATTTTATTCATAGGATTAATTTCATCCCACAAACTGCTGTGCAATGTCTGACAAAGGATCTTTTTATAAATTCAACATTGGAAAATAAGTCATAATCCCATCTGCTCCTTCACTTCTGTCCTCCCTGTAGCAGGAATTCAACAATACAAGGTCTCCTGCAGACGGAGACAGGTAGAACAGACCCTAATAAATCACCAGCAAATATATAATGAAGGTGACAGCGGCTATAAGAAATCGAATCATTACACTTGTTCTGCTGCTGTGGGCTGAGTGACTTGTTCTTGGCATAGAACTTGGACACCAGAGCGTGCAAGTTTCCAAAGGCCCCCAGGCCCAAGGCCTCCTGAGGTGCTAGTTTCAACACCGTTCTCACCCTCTGGTCTCGAAGAGGTGAAGCCGAAATCCCCCAGGAGAGAGAACGTACATCTGAAAACAAAAATTATTTAGAAGGATTCTCAATCTCCTTTTTATGAGTGTCTGTAGCAGTTGAATGCAGGCAACTTTGTTAAGGAAAAAAAAGAAGGAAGGAAGGAAGGAAAGCAGGAAGGAGCGAGAAAGAAAAGCAAAACACCAGTGAATTAAAAACAAACCGTTAAATGAAATAGCCAATTTCCGTTTAAATCCTCAGTTGAGCAAGTTTTCCGTTTGCCAGCCGTTAATTGGATTTTGAAGAAAGGGGAATCCCTGAACCACATACTAAGAAGATTTTGCTGCCTGCTGCTTTTTCTGGCAGGATCTTCCTGGTTTGTGGAAAGAGGGCTGGTCTGACGTTAGATGCTGCTGGGAGCTGGGTGACAATTTTAGTGCGATGACCGTCATCGGGGAAGGTTCCAGGGTTTGGAAGCACCATTGGGCACCCGGACACAGTCACTCAGGTTCCTCTAACATTAAACAGCAAAAGAACGCGTTGGCCCCCTGGGCCTCGAGCTGTGGCAAAGCTGGTTCCCCAGTGATTATCGCACGTGGGCCCCGAAGACCATGCTCTGAGGGCCGAGTGTCATGGAGCACCCGACTACAGAATTACGGGAGCTCCACTCGAGGGAAATCTGCACCCAGCACACTTACAGCCTCCCAGGGACACCTGTTCTCTGATCAGAAGTCAGTTTTCCTTTGTCCTTTTACCTCCAGGCTCAAGGCCGTTCTTTCCACCAAGGTTGTTCCCTTGCCCCTCCTTTTATTCAAATCCTAACTATTATTTGAATCCAGTGTAGTCTAACCATCTTAGTTGGCTTGGGCTGTTCTAACAAAACACCACAGACGTTTATTCTCACAGTTCTGGAGTCTGTTCAAGGTGCTGGCAGAGTTGGTTCCTGGGGAGACTCGATTCCTGGCTTGCAGACGGCCCCCTCTTCCTGTGTCCTCACATGGCAGAGAGAGCAAGTGAGCTGTGGTCTCTTCCCTTTTTAAAAAAGACGCTAATCCCATCAAGCCCCCATCTAATCTAATCACCTCCCAAAGGCCCCATCTCCAAATACCATCCTGTTGGGGGTTGAGGCTTCAACATATGAATTTGGGGGGACACGGACTTTCAGCCCGTAGCACTCACCATATCTGTAAACCTTTTGCTCCCCGTCCTGGGCTTCCTAGTGTCCTGACGCGGGGTCACACTGCGACACTTGCTGGTAACGGGTGAGGTCGGGGCTCCACCCCTCCCAGCTGACGCTACTTGGCCCCTCTGCCCAGAGGAGTGTCCCTTGGGCACCTCAGGGTCAGGAAGTACGAGAGGGACTCCCACTGCCCTTCTCCCAGAGGCGCGCCCTCTGCTGTCCACGTCAGCCTCTGAAATCCCGGCGGGTGCAGGACAGCCGTCCATCCCCGCTCTCCCTCCACAACGAAAGCATCTCCAGGTTCTGCCACTGCGAGGTCTCAATACCTGCAGTTCTGTCTGCTTTCCTTTCCTCTGTCTCCTCTGAAGCTACCCACCTCCAGCTGATGGCCTCTAACCTGTATCTTAGAGGAGATACTTACCCACTGGCATCTGGAGGCCTCTAATCTCGCCCCTCCAATACCCTCCAAGCTGCTCCTGAGCTGTTCTCTCCGGAGCAGGGATCCCGTGTCACTCATGTACCTACAGCCCTTCACTGACGCCCCAGTGCTTCCAGCAAGAAGCAGGGCAAAAGGCCACTTACGGTTTAGCGTGAACTGTTCACCCCTCCAGTGTCTTTCTCAGCATCCCTGCCCCCGCCATGCTTTGTAATCTACATTCCAGCCAGACTGAACAGAGCACACGCCACAGTTTCTAGACTCTGACAGGCTCCCTGTGGTTTCAGGATCTTTGCACAGGTCCATCCTTGATTTAGGACGTCCTGCTTCCCCAAGGTCCCATCCTCAACACTTGTCCACTTCGACACATTTTCTCTATTGTCTAGAACAAGGACGAGCAAATTGTAGACACTCCAAATATATTTAAGGAATCAATAAAATAAACTCGACACATAGACATTCAAACGAGTGCCGTGCTCGTCATAGTTTTTCCTTTAGGAAACAAACAAACAAAAATATTTTGCAAAAATCAAACTCCTGGTTTCAACCTGCTTAGGACAACAACTTCTAAGAGTCTCTCTGTGTCTCTGTCTCTGTATCTCTCTTTTTCTCACACGTACGTACACACACTCACACACTCCGTGGGATTATCTAGCATGGGTATCCATATGTATCCTCTGATGGATTCCAAGTTAGTATTGATTATAGAGATAAAACTTATCACCAAAGGTTGAACATTTTCTTGCAGTAAAGGAAGGTAATGAACGGGCCTCGGTCTCAGAGTATTTATATTAATATAAATATATCAATATTATATATATAATATTTATATAATATAAATATATTTATATTAATATAAATTAATATATTTATATTAAGGGTTACTTTTCTGTTTACTGAACCTCTGTGAGCACCTGCTGCGTGCTAGAGGCTGGGACTGCAAGAAGGAAGGAGACAGAACCCCTGCCCCGTGTGGGCTTTTCTGAAAAGATGTGTGATATGCCTGCTGGTGCCCTGGTGCTTCCTGGAGAGGAAGGAAGCAGGAAGAAGGAAGGAAGAAGGAAGAAGGAAGAAGAAGGAGGGTCTGCCGGGGGCGGGGGTCCTGAGAAGAGTGCCCCAGGTCAGCACGGAGGCTGGGGGCTCTCCCAGAACAGAGGTGAGTGATGATCACTTAGACCGTCTATCATCTATCTGTCCATCTGCCTACCTACCTAATCATTTATCTGTCTAGCTTTGATCCATCATCTATTCACCCATCTATAACATCTCTCATTTATCTAGTTTGCTTTATTCTCTTGCTAGAGAGCACGAATCCTTTCATTTCTCGCTGTAGTTCTATCCCATTCTTTTCAATACCTACATAATATTCAGTTTAATGGTGATACTACAATTTACTTACCCCTTCCCCTATTGAGGGAAACGTGGTTGCTTCCAGATTTTAATGGGAATATGACATCCCATTTTATGAACCTATCATAGTTTATTAAACTGTTCTCTTATTGATAGATAATTAGGCTGTAGGCTGTTTCCCATTACAAACAGTATTCAGTCTGCATCCCTGGAGACATATCCTTATTATGCTTTTATTTTCTGATAAAATCATAAAAGTGAGATTGTATGGTCAAAGGGTATGCAAATGTCATCTTTTATCAGATAGTGCCAAATCGCCCTCCAAAATTTTGCATCAGTCGGTTGTTCCTGCCAGAAATTGTGATTTCATCACATCCTCAATAGCAATCGGTGCCAGCAAGACATTACATCTAAAAATCTGATTGGGAAAAAAGTGTATTTTTATTGTTATTTACTTCCATATTCCTTTAATCATAGTGGTTGAGCATCTCGTCACAGGTTTATTTACCATTTGTACTTCTTGCTTATGCATATTCTTTATTCCTTTGAGAATTGTTTGTCATTTTCTTTAGGTCTGTTGGCTTTATTTAAATATGGGATATTAATAGTTAGTTGTAAATGTTCCCCTCCCCAGTATGTCACTTATCTTTCCATTTTGTTTAGTCTGGTTTTTATTGGAAAAAAGCTTATAATATTTTGTTGCCAAATATGTCATTTTGTCCATTATTTCATTTTGTTTACTCTCTCTATAAGATTACAAAAATATTCTCTCATATTTTCTTCCAATACTCTTTTGATTTTACCTTTTTACATTTAGGTCTTGATTTAGCAGAAATTTATTTTTGTTTGTGGTATGAAGTAGGAATCTTTATTTTATTTTTTTCCAAACAAGTAGTTGATTTTTCCCTAGGCACTAAAAAAAAAAAAAAAAAAAATTCTCTCCACACTAATTTGAAATGCCACCTGTATCATAGATTACAAATTCATATGAACTTAAATAGGTTTCTGAGCTATCTTTTGGTTCCACTGGTGGATTTGTCTGGTTGTGGACCGTTACACTTACATCATCTGGACTCTTCTATTTCCAAGTTGGGAGACTTGTCAAACCCGAAGATTCTGGGGGGCAGAAAGGATGTGTCAAACTTTTCTACTCCCCAGAAGATAGAGCAAACTGCTGGACACAATGCTTTTGTTAGGAGAAAATTTGAATTTTCACCCATCCTGTAGGAAATTATTATACTAATTAACTAAAACTCAAGGTTACGAAATCACTTCTAATGGTGCAGAAAGGTCTCCCAGAATTTAAAGCCTCCTAAGTGTCCTCATTTGCATTCCCGTAGGAGAGCATCTCCTTAGAGCAGGAAGACTCAGCCTTAGGATGGCTTACTTTACTGCTCTGGTTTCTGCTCCTCGTCGCCTTTTCAGTTCCGTCCCAGAGAAGGGAGTGCCTGCCTCAGGAAGAAAAGCTGTTCCTGCTACATCCTCAGATCTTAAAGGGCAGTGGGAACCTTCACATTCTCCCAGCAGGAGAGTGGAGACTGGAGCGTAGGTGTAAACCTCAGGCAGCTGATTGCTGGAACCCACGAGCTCTACCTTGTAAATAATTCACTTCGGCGCAGGAAATCTGCATATGAGGATGAAATGTCATTTATAACTCATAGGATATTGGCTTGGCTGGGAACAACTTTCCAGTCTCTTCAACTCATTAAGCGCTGCTAAGGAAGAGAGAATAGAGATGATGTAGCATAGACTCCCCACAGTAAGCCTGTGACCGGTACAGACTAGTTAGCGATACTCAAACTGAAAATAAAACTCAAGGATATGCCTGCAAAACCGCTCAGCTCTCCACAGCCCCAGCTGCTTCCGGGTTAGTTGGCTGTCCCTCATTCCCACGTTGCTCCCACGCCTGCCGTTGACTACAGTCCCCATACAGACCAGGAGAAAGGGTGGCTGAGGCGTGTTCTCGGGAAGTGGTGCGTGCTTGCTGGCTGCAAAGAGAATATATAATGTTCCAATTAAGCACTTAGCTCCTTGAGATTCTGGAGTCTCACATAGGTGACTTTTGGAGAAACAAGAGGGTCTTTGTAATGAGCTCCTTTCCTCTCTTTATTAAATATTGATTGAATATGGAAGAAATTCGATTTCCAGTGGAGTCGAAGTCTTATACCTAGGGTTTTTGGGAGTAAGCCTTTCTATTTTTTCATTGGTTTGTTTGCTTCTGTTTTGATACAAAGACTCTGAACATCTCCAGAGCAGGAGAAACAAGGAAGGGCTTTGCTCGGTCCCGGCCGCTGGTACCTGAAACGTGACCGCCCATGTCATTGGGTGGTTTATCGATTGAGGCCGGGCGCGTCGAAAAGCACAAAAAGCTTCTACTGGGAGGAGGGATGGAATATTTTATCTATGGAGTAAAAAATAAAATTAATATGTCCCTCACCCCCAATTTGAGTATAAGCCTCTGAAAACATTTCCAGCCAACTGTACACCTATCTGATACAGAAACCTTAATTAAGCAAGGCGGTAATCAGTCTAGGAATAAACTCAGAGAAGGGCTGACGTTTCTTGGCCTGCTTCCCAAGAGACTTATTTACTAAAGGACCAGGAGGGACTCATTATGAAATGGTTTACCTATTAGAAGGTCCCATGTCACTGGCTCTAAGAGGCAATTAGAGTTCTACAGGCCCTCACCGATAACGTGCCTGGCCCGTCTCAAGGAGAAACCCGGTAGAAGGAGGCCACTGCAGGCTCCGTGGCCCCTCTGTCCATCTGTGTGGTCCAATGCTCCATCACAGGTGGATATTAATTTCTTCTGGCCCAATTTCCTTTTTACAAAATAACTTGATAGCTATTCAGTATCGCTGCTCTTCTAGGGGACTGCCAACGGATGGCTTGAGGAATGTTCTAGAATTGTTTTCTGAAATTGCTAACTTATCCTTCTCCCACTTTTGAAAGGTGAGCAGATGCTACGTTTATCCTTTTCCTTTTCTCCATCTCCAGAGGCTCCTCGTGTCCTCTTCTGATTCCTGAGTGACAACAACCATGTAGGAAAGAACCAAAATGTGAAGAAACACAAATATACTGTTCATTTCCAAAAGTAAAACAGGAGATAATTACAGTTATTATTTACATCTGGTTTTTAAGCTTCATGGTATAAGCAAATCTGTTCAAAAATAATAAGTTTATATATTTAAGGTCACAGTTAAGAAAAAAAGTAAAAATAGGATTTTTTTTTATTGAGTTATAAAATTAGTTGAGGAAAAGGTAACACATCTAAAATAACTCTGAGATCTAACATGTAGAATGTTAAGTATCACTGTAAATGGAAGGCAGATTCACAAAGAATTCTATGACACAGAAATCCCTATTCATTTGAGGACACTAGACTGAATTACTTCTCAGGTTTCTCATACCATGAGAATACAAGTCAGAGTCTAAGTGAGTTATCAGAGACAACTGTGGTCAGTAGTGCTCTCCGGTTCCAATGTGATTTTCGTATATAGATCACCGACTGAATTTTCCAGTTTTCAAGAATATGTTTGACAATGTGCCAAGAAAACTTTCTCAAATCATATACCATATGTCATTGGTTTAGCAGAAGTTACAGCTCACATCCAGTAAGTCGTGTGCATTTATCCTTAATGTCACAGTCTCCTAAGAAAGCATATTGAATGATAATTGGCTGAAAGATTATAAACAAAAACATTCCATCAATGGAAATTAAGCTAGTCAGGGAGATGGCCATTGGACTGACAGAGACCTGGAGTGAAGCTTCACTTAGGTTTCTTATTCCTTCTATGAAAGAGAAAAAGAATCAGCAAATAAGATATGTGACCCCCAAAACAATGATCCTTAAGAATTCTCTGGTTAAAGAATTTGTAGATACATTGTCAAGAAGCGGAAAAAATGAAAGAAAAAAATTTTCTTAAAAGGGACTGATGAATGAGAAACATAGTTAACTTGGGGTTTTATTCTTCCTGTGGCTGATGGCTCTGCCTGGTAGCAAATTATGGGAGGAGGGAGGGACATTCCTTTCATGTTATTAAGGGCACGGAGTTACGGAATAGAGAACTCAGTATCACCTGCTATTAACTAGACCAAGCTACTGCGTCAATTGTTTTGGAGTCTTTTTTCCCTCCTGGTATCCATCTACATGGTATAATAGGTCTAGACACTCCTGAATAATTTGCAGTGGGGCTTCTCATAAGCAGAAAGTGATCATTCTTAGATCTTGGCCATTCCAGAACCGGTCTGATTGTGGGAGAAACTGGACCAGCCTAGTAGCTGGAGTACTTAGTAGAGGATGCAACCATCCTTCTCTTTCAAAGACAGAGCTACTTGGGTTGACTCCCATTTGCATTTTAATAGTCTACCTGCTAATAGGCCTCCAGCCTTGAGACAGGCAAGTATGAGGCAAAAGGAGAAAGATCGAGTTTCTTAATACTGCTAACATCTTTATTCTTGTTATAAAAAGGTGGAATTGGTGGATTTAACTATTGTTGAAATATATGTCATTGCATCTTAACTATGAAATCGGTAGTCTCTTTTTTTTTTAAATTCCAAATTGTCTTCATCATACAACTTTGGTAATTAGAGAGCTACTCTATGTATCATTCACAGATGAGTAAGAATTTTTAAATAACTCGATCGCAATAAAATATGTTTTATTTATATTTTACTTATATCTGTGCCATTGGCTGAAATCATGTCTTAATGCTACGGAAGGTCCATCCGGAAACATTTGCAGGGTGGAAACCTGGAGCTTCCTTCTGGGCCGAGGGGAGGGTGATTAAGGGCATCTCTGGAGTGTTGACCCCAGGTTATCCCTCTCTTTAGTTCTATACTTGCCAGACATTTGAAGCAAGGTGTTGTTTGAGGCAGTTATTCAGGCATTAATATAAATAAAACCAAGTTAGAGGTGATGGTGCAGAAAGAAATATTGGGAGCTGCCTCAGGCCCTAATCCAGGACCTCCACTTACAGGATCCTTGGGGCTTGCCTGGGTCAGTCAAGACCACTTTTCATAAAACACATTACGACTGGTTTTAAGAGGAAAGTACTTTGATGGGAAAACTGGAAGGAACCCAGTGAGTCGTTCTTAACGTGGAGCCTGAAAGCAGGGACACGATTTTCTCATAGTCGGGATTTCATAATGTGTGAAATGCAGGGAGATGCTGGAGCTCCCCTGTAGAACCTGAACTTGGAGGTTCTTTTGCTCCATTTGGGCTGACCATGAGGCACTTTTTTCTTTAAATCAAAGCCCCTGTTTCTACATCCCTGGCAAGGCTTTGCTTTATCTGAATATTTAATGCCCGATTTTTTAAATCAAATGAGATTTAGCTGAGGCAGCCACTTTAGAAAACACCCCGGCAGTTCCTCAAAACATTAAACACAGAGTTGGCCTTTAACCCGGCAATTCTGCTCCTAGGTATACACCCGGGAGGAATGAAGCATATGTCCATGCACAGACTTGCTCACAAATGTCCACAGCAGCATGATTCATAAGAGACAAAAGGTGGAAACAACCTCAATGCCCATCCACTGATGAACAGGCAAACAAAATGCTGTATATCTGTGTAGTGGAATATCACTCGGCCATAAAAAGGAATGCAGTCCTGACACAGGTTACAATATGGTTGATCTTTGAAACATTACTCTGAGTGAAGGAGGATGGTCACAAAAGAACATACATTGTGTGATTCATTTATATGAAAGGTCCTGAATGGGTAAAGCTATAGAGTCAGAATTCAGCTGAATGGTTCCCAGGGGCAGGGGGAAGGGGAAGAGGGAGTAGGTGCTAATAGGTACAGGTTTTCTTCACAGGGCGATGAAAAGATTCTAAAATTAGATATGGTGGTGGTTGCACAACTCTGTGAATACAGTAACAACCACTGAATTGAGTACTTTAGAGGTGAACTTTATGGTGTGTAAATTATATCTCAATCTGTTGTAAAGAAAATAATTTGACCCTTAGTTTATTAAGCTAGGACTTGAGAATTTTAAAAAGAAAAGACTGTGCTCTTACTAATTGGGCTCAATAAGTTTTGCTGTGACATCAGATCAGTTATAAAAATTAAAACGCTCTATTTTTTCTTTTACATTCTCTCCCAAAGTATAATAGCTCCACCCCACCCACAGGACTTCTCAGAGCCTTTTTTTTTTTTTTTTTTTTTTTTTTTTTTTTTTTTTTAAAGGGATTTTTTTTTTTTTTTTTTTTTTTTTTTTTTGAAATTTGAGTCTCAGATTTTTTTTTTTTTTAATTTTATTTATTTATTTATTTATTTATTCATTTATTTTTGGCTGTGCTGGGTCTTCGGTTCGTGCGAGGGCTTTCTCCAGTTGCGGCAAGTGGGGGCCACTCTTCATCGCGGTGCGGGGACCGCTCTTCATCGCGGTGCGCGGGCCTTTCACTATCGCGGCCCCTCCCGTCGCGGGGCACAGGCTCCAGACGCGCAGGCTCAGCAGCTGTGGCTCACGGGCCCAGCCGCTCCGCGGCATGTGGGATCCTCCCAGACCAGGGCTCGAACCCGTGTCTCCTGCATTAGCAGGCAGATTCTCAACCACTGCGCCACCAGGGAAGCCCTCAGAGCCTTTATTGTACATCGGTATGCTTTGTGAATATCCAAGGTTGCCATGGTTTCCAAATGCAACTGTCCACTGGACCTCTTTAATCTCAGAGGCTTTGGTGAGAATCTCTGGTGGCATTCATGTTCTAGAGAAAACAGTTAGATAAATGTTGCTCCTTTTTGACCTCAAGAGTAAAAAAAAGGCTTGACTGATGTATATGGAATGAGAGAAAATGTTGGAAATAGAGTTGAAGATAAACATGGCTTCAATCAGGATAAAAACAGTGAAAGAGCCCTGAAAACAAAGGCAGCCCCTCAGGAGCCGGCTCTGAGTGAGGGTCACGCTGGGCATGTCCACAAACCACGTCCCCTGATCTTCTGGATGATTCTATGAGGCCAGCGTGATGTCTACCGTAACATTTGAGCAAAGAGGTTTGGGGAAGGCGCTTTGCTGAAGGCCTAACAGCAAGAAGGTGACCGACGGGGATCTGGCCCCGACAAGGTCTGAATGCTCCCAGAAAAAGTTGGGAGAACAGCACTGCCACAAGCGCATTTCAGGAGAAAACAGTGAATTGATAACAAGCTGGGTTCACTTGTGTTCTCAAAGACGACTTTTGATTGGCTTAAGTTCTTCCACCTTGAGAAGTGAAATTAACCTGTAATCTGTAAAGTTCAAGGACGCAAGAGAGATAAAAGTCCAAATTCTTTTCACTAAATGGCCTTAATCAGTGAAGAAACCTTCATTGCTAAAAAACAAAATGTTTTATTTTATTTATTTATTTGGCTGCGCCAGGTCTTAGTTGCAGCATGTGGGATCTAGTTCCCTGACCAGGGATCAAACCCCAGCCCCCTGCATTGGGAGTGTGGAGTCTTAACTACTGGACCATCAGGGAAGTCCTGAAATCTTCATTTTAAGGGTGGACTTTTGGCAGGGACTAACTTGTTAATTGCTGTCTAGAACTATTTTCATTTTTTAGTGTTTAGATCTATTATTCAGATTGAGGCTGTTCTGTGCAACACGTTACTCCAAGAGAAAGACTCATAAACAGTGGGCGTCTCTGTTGTACGATCCATGAAGTAATGGGAATTATCCTTACCCCCAGAACATCTTCCTACTGGCTACTGAACTTTACCGTCGTATGATTTATTTTATTTATTTATTTATTTATTTATTTATTTATTTATTTATTTATTTTTGGGTGTGTTGGGTCTTCGTTTCTGTGTGAGGGCTTTCTCTAGTTGCGGCAAGCGGGGGCCACTCTTCATCGCAGCGTGCGGGCCTCTCACTGTCGCGGCCTCCTGTTGCGGAGCACAGGCTCCAGACGCGCAGGCTCAGTAGTTGTGGCTCATGGGCCCAGCTGCTCCACGGCATGTGGGATCTTCCCAGACCAGGGCTCAAACCTGTGTCCCCTGCACTGGCAGGCAGATTCTCAACCACTGCGCCACGAGGGAAGCCCTGATTTATTATTAGGTGTTGTTTTTCCTGCCAACATTTTGTGCTTTAACAGCCCACCCGAGTGTGAATTAGTTTATCAACTGACTTTCTTATTGAAAAGATAGATGAGGCTGCATGAGAATGCTTAGCACGTGGGTAAGAAGCAGCTGATGAAAATAGCAGAAAGGCCCAGAAGATGAACTCCCTTGCCTTTGAAACTTTGCCCAGACCTGATCATTCACTGAATTCAGGTTCCCAAGCTGCCATTCACTGAATTCAGGTTCCCAAGCTGCCAATGGGAGAAAATCTCTTCATCAGCAAGTTAGCCTCAGACATGAAAAAAAGAGAGAAGAAATAAAGAGTATGAGAAGGAGGAACGCATGGAGGGTCTGTGTATCTGCGAGTTCCCCGAGGCGAGGGATGCGGCCTCACCCATCTTCATGCCCCTCCTGCAGTACCTGGCAGAGACCAGGTGAGCAGAGATGTGGGAGAAGCATCCCCTCTGCCTCTGCCGATTTCCCACTGGGCACTTCCTGAGTCAGGGGTCCCATCCCCACCTTCGTGCAAGGCCTGGAGACTAAACCAGTGAACACGGGTCGAGGGTTAATTCCTGAACCATCACAGTTCGCCTAAGCTTCCGCTTAGTGCGGATGATGAAATTTGTAAAGTGTTACAGGGACTTCAAATCCACTTACCACTATCGCCTATGAAATGCATAAAACCAGCTTTTTAAACCTTCTATGAGGACATTTTGTTTGGGGTCAGAGCACTTTAAGGCCCTTTCCTTTACGAGGTTGAAAAGAAAAGCGGTGGAGAACAAGAGAGGACGGGGGTGATGGCCACCTGCTACGTACGTTCCTGTCCTTTGCATCGTCAGAAACACTGGGCGTGAAGCCCGGGCAGTACAGGGGGGCTGCGGAGAACCTGCTTACTTTGCAGGTAATGGGATAGAGGAGGACTTTCCAGAAATTTTGTCCCAGGACCTCAAACTTATTGATGCATGACTGGTCATAAGCTTCCCTTCCAGAAGCTCTTGATCACCCTCATTGCCTCTGCAGGTGGAACGTCCGTAGCCAGCACATAGGCTGGCACATTAGCACATGCAGATACATGAGTGTAGAAATGTATGCCTATAAAATATTTGTTATTAAACTGTGAACATATGTATTAAATAAAGTTGATAGCTCCATAGCTCAGGGTTGTAGCTCCACGGCACAGGAGTGAGCGGCATGGCCTTGCCCTCAGCAAGATCCCCCGTCGACTTGGGAGACAGGACTCTTCCCCAGAGAGAAGAGGAGCCAGGGACAGGCGGTGGGTGGGGTCCTGAGCCTCGTGGAGGGCCAGGGAGGGGCCGGCAGGTCCTAGAGTGGTCGCTCAAAGAAGCACACGGGTGCAGGAGGACACCCTGAGTTCTCGCCGTCTCTGGCCAGAGGTGGTGACTCAAAGAACATGATAAAACCAACTGAAAATTAGCCCTTAATTTCCCATAGGCCTCAGACTCCCAGCTGCTAAGTGGTGGCCATGGCAGAGGCGGGAGGGGATAGACCAGCTCCAGGGAGGTAGGTGGCCCTCCCCGTGACAACCGAGACCAGTGCTAAGAAGGGACGAGGGGCCTCTCTGCCAAGTAGGCTCAGAGGCAGAAAACCTACATAAAATCTTACGTTTTCACGAAGATCATGTGCAAACCAGGTCACTAAGATATGAAAACACGGTCACTCCTTTTTGGTGGATAAAATGAGAGCAACTTAAAAGTCACAACCAAGAGTCAAAAAAAAAAAAAATTAAAAAAAGTGTAATTTTCTAGTTTTCCAAAGAGCTTGGAGCTTCCACCAAGTCCCATCTGAGCTGTGGGCCATGGTGGGGCTTTTCCACCTCTTTCTCTACTTCCGCCATCGTGGGACAGAACGTTCGATGATCCAGGGGCAGAGCGCAAGTGTCAGCCTGGCTCTAGCACACGGCCTTGGGCGGTTCATCCAACTGAGGGCTCTATGCCTCAGTCTTCTTTCCTACAAAATGGGCAGGATTACGGGGAGGCCAGAGTGAGGGGACAAGATGTGAACCTGAATTTAAGATAATTAACCACTATTCACCTGGAAAAGATTAGTGTTTCTGGAAGAATCACTTAGAGGTTCTCTAAGCACGGTTCTCTCTGGAAAACTGTGGAAGGTGGGTTTTAATTCCAAACAGCTTTATGAATCAAGACCAAAAATAAAACCCAATACCAAAGTAAAGGTAATCTATATAGTTCCGTAGGCTTTTAGACATTTCATTTCAAACAATTGGGAATTGTCCTGAAGTATCCGCCTGGCCATATTTAGCTCATCTGCTGAGAATTCTCTTCGAGAACTTAAACCATACAGTTAGGCCAGGCTTGTCTTCCAGCCAGAAGAAGTGCCAACACAACATTGGCCGAGGCAAGAAGCAGCCCCAGATGAGAGAAAGCAAAACGGATTTGGAGACAGGCTGGCGCCTGTCTCCCGCCTTTCTGGGCATCTCCTTCCCCCTTGCCCCTCCATCTACCCTCCTTCCACCTTCCTTCCAGGTTTGGATGTCTGGATCCCTGAAATGCTCATGGGCCCGGGTTCCTCAGGGAAGCATTTGTGAGCAGGCAGGACGTGGATAAGTTACGGGAAACATCGTCCCCCATGCAGGGGAGCAGACATTAGCGAGATCACTCCTCCAGACCTCGTTGTGCTTAGGACGGCACCCCAACCATCTGTAGGTGTTTAAAAACGCCATTTGGTGATTTTTATTATGTCACACTACAATCTTCTTATGTCAGTGGGCTCCTCCCACACCTATTACACGGCACGAAAATGAGAGATTCCACAATTTATGGGCCGAGTCACAGGGGATGATTAATTATCATTGGCCTTTCATTAGACTCTTCATTAAATGAATCCCTGTTTTCTCCATGGGTCTCCTCCACTGAGAGAATCAGTTCTTTCAAAGAAAGTCCAGGTTTTTCTGTGAACCAGCTTGACTGGAGAAGATTGTTGGCATATTTAAGGATAAATGATGCCCCACAGGCTTTTTTTTTAATTTTTTTTTTTGAAGTAGAGTTGATTTACAATGCTGTGTTCGTTTCTGCTGTACAGCAAAGTGACTCAGTTACACAGGTATAAACACTCTTTTTTATATTCTTTTCCATTCTGGTTTATCCCAGGAGATTAAATACAGTTCCCTGTGCTATGCAGTAGGACCTTGTTGTTTGTCTATTCTATATGTAAGAGTTTGCAGTAGGACCTTGTTGTTTGTCTATTCTGTATGTAAGAGTTTGCAGTAGGACCTTGTTGTTTGTCTATTCTATATGTAAGAGTTTGCATCTACTAACCAACTTATTCTTCTCATTTTTCACCCCTGAAAAATAAAGAGTGGACCCTATTTACTCTCTCTATGAGTGAAGAGCTTTTCTCTAATCTGTCATAGAAAAGGGGATTTTCATGCACAATGGAGTTATGCCAGTCTCTCACTTACGCTTCTCAGTCCTCCTGTTCTGGCCTAATTGAGACTCTCACTCTAGCCTGACGGACACACGAGTACAATGGTTCCTTCACAGTCACCCTGCCAAGCCATCTACTTCTCCAGCATTACCTGATGCCTGTTCCTAAATCATGTCACGATTATGCTCAGACAGCCCTCGGACCTGCACTGGTTACAAAAGTAAGCCTAAATATCTTACATTAAAGATATTACATATCATGCCCTAGATATCTGGTCCAAATCTGCTTTGTGGCCTGTGAATCATCACTCACCTTCACATAACCTCCCTCTGCCCACCCTGGGGCTGTCCTTTCAATGTTTTCCGTATTGTGTTCTTTGATTACATGAGTCTTCTGCCTCAAACACCCAGCACTCCTCCCTGAGTCCGGCGCAAACACACCTCCTCCGAGAAGCCTTCCTTGGTCTCCAAAGAGACCCTTCCTCTGGGCTTCCATCCGTCACTGAGTTGGCCACCCTGGAGGCACGTGTCGCAGCAGCATCCTCCTGCCCTGCAGCTATCTGTGCTCCTAGATGCCTGTCTTCTTTTCAACTCAAAGGCCATTGCATCAGGGACCCTTTCTTCTTAATATATGTATCTGTCACTCTGTGAACTTCCATCACTATGGTGCACCCTAAGAAATGATTTATTTCATCCTGTTGGAAGAAAGAGCAGAAGACTTTCTAGAGACCGCCAGGCTCCCATGAGGGGTGTTTGATGCACCCATTACTCTGCAAAAATCCACCTCATTTAGGTGAGGCTCTGGTGTATGGATGAGAGCAAGGCGGGTCACGTGAGAGATTTGGCAAACGTGATTCTTCTTTGGGTATAATTTTCTGAGTGATTGAAAAAAGTTTCCCTATACATTCCTTTGGGTGTTTTCAAATCTTGAACTGCAGTAAACCTTTGACAGCATTTTTAAGGAGGAAAGAGAAACACATAAACTTGAGAATTTCTGGTGGCTAAAATGCCTCTAAAATGTAACATAATAGAATTAGCTCAAGAGCAATTATAAAAACCTTAAGTATTTGGCAGTTAAGTATAATTTGCATAATCCTGGAATAGAATATCTTTGTGGTTTCAGGAAAGAAAACTAAGGATCAGCATTTATTGTTTTACTTTTTGATTGCTTCTGAAAAACTGTATTGGTATTGCTTTGTATGAATAGGTCTCCATGAGTAAATTATGACCAAAATTCAAAGCCATCATAAATTAAATGTGTTTTCTCCTGCTTTGGTATATAAGACTTTCCATTAAGCTAGCCCCATATAACATACCTTGGATGTGTTCAAGAAAGCCCTGTAAATTATAGTAAGTATTTAAAATGGTAAGTAGACATTGGAAAAGGCCGCATTAGAATTAATGAATGAAGGGGTTGATACTGAAAATGCACTTGTAAATAAATAACATGAAAAGTAAAGATGACACATTGTTAGGTTAGAGTTACAAGTAGGGGATGACAATAAATTGCAGGGTGGCAACAGAGTGTTCCTGGAACTTCAGTTTCTTTGTAGAAGCCTTTCTAATTTCCTTCTAGCAGAAACTTCCCAGTTTCATGCAGTCGGTGTTCAACCCTGAGGACTTCCCCATCCCTTCTTTGCAGACTTGGGAAGTACCTGCGTTTTCTCTGCTCATCAGTTTACTCCCTCCCAGCGAACGTTGGCTGAATTATTCCTACAACAGCTGAGGACACCTATGAGTAGGGCTGGCTCTGGGGTAGGAGACGGCATTTTCCCTCAGCAGTCCAAGACTCAACGCGATGGGGAAGGAGGTGGACCCAGGATGCGTGTTACTTGTGACAAAAGTGAGAACACAGAGCAAAAATGCATACACGTGTAGAGAGAGATATGATTTAAATACATGTGCCTATTTATCAGAAAAAAAAATAGGTTTGGGGCAGTGAACAGCACTTTTAGGAGAGAACGAACAGAGGAAAATTTGTATTTGGAGTGTTACTTTAAAATTTGTGTGGCTTTGACAGGACAGAATGGAGACACTTGGAAAAGTATCTTGGGTATACTTTAGAGATATGGCAGCAACTTTAATGTTCTACTTAGGCATATAACCTTGCAGCTCTCTAAACGCTGGTTTCCTAAATTATCCACACACGTACATGAATATGCATATATGATATAATGAAAGGAGAGAGGGGTTTCCTTTGGAGATGTTCATTTTCTCTAGTACCCAAGTTTGCATAGCTCCAGTTAAGTGATTTGCATACCTGTTTGATTTCTCATTTACCAAAGTAGATAAAAGAGAAGGAAAGAAATGAACACTGATCAGATCTAGGTTGGATTTAGCCCTTCAGGACTTTAAAACAACATTTATAAATATGTTAAAGAAAAATGTGATTATAATAAGTGAACAGATCAAGAATCTCAGCAGAGAAAAAAAAGCTATAAAAATAAATGGAAATTTCAGAGTGGAGAAGTGCAAGGCCTGAAATTAAAAGAAAAAAAAATTCTGATGGATAAAAGCAGTGATGGAACTAGAAAATCAGGAATAGATGCTACAAATAGTGGGTGAAAGTAAGATGAGAAACGGGTGTTTATATCTCCCAGAAATTACCTCTCACAAATTACTTACTAATTACAAATGGAACAGTTCAAAAACCTGGTGAATTCCATTTTGTACAAGTGATCAAAGGCAACATCACTAATATTGAGACAGAATACTATCATGTCACTCCTCATATAATGCAATGAGAAGGACATGACCTTTCTGTGGAATTCTTGCCAAAAAGACATAACCTGAATCCAAGTACAAGGAAACATCAACAAACTCAAATTCAACAACTTCTATGGGGTAAGTGATCTGTATTTTTCAGAATATTAAGATAAAGAAAGATAAAGGCTTAGCAACGGTTCCCAATGAAAGGAGCTTAAGTAGACCTAACAACTAAATGCATCATGAGACGCCAGACTGGTTCCTGGCCTGGGGGTGGGGCGTTTAAAGGACACCATTGGGACAATTTACACAGTTTGAATATAGACTATGGATTAGATAATAGTATTGTTTCAATTTTCTGGTTTTGATAATTGTTCTATATTCATGTAAGAGAAAGTCCTTGTTCAGAATACACATTCAGGTATTTAGGGGTAAAGCGGCCCAGTGTTGACAAATTACTCTCAAATGGTTCAGAAAAAGTATTCATCTCTTTCCCTTTCTGTCTCGCTCTGTTTCTCTTTCTGTCATTCTCTCTCTCTCTCTTTCTTTCTCCTGAATGATAAAGCAAATTGTAGCAAAATTTAAGCTGGCAAATCTGGGTAAATAATACATGAATTTTCCTTGTATTATTTTTGCAAATTCTCTATAAGTTAACTTCACACATATCAAAATAAAACATTACAAATAGTCATATATACATTTGTAATGATTTCATTTGAGCGGCTCTATTGCCAAAGCCAATGACTTCTAAATTTTTACTGTTTTAAACCTGCTGCTTTGACACAATCCAGCCCTTTCTTTCTTGACAATATATCTCACTTCAGCTTAAGGATTACTCTGCCTTTCAGAATTCTTCTTATACTTTATGAAAAAAGCCTATTTTATTCTTTTTTTCTCTTGGGTCCTTTCTCAGTTCTCCATCTCATGAACCAGACTTTCCTAAGACTCCATTCTAAGACTCTGCTCTTGTCTACTTATTCACATTATCTTGGGCTGTTATACCAATCACGTGGCTTCAAGGATTACCTGACTAATGAACAGAGAGAAACAGGGGAACCAGTTTTGATCTGTGAATTAATGAATTTTGAAGCGCCTCAAAATAAATCACAATTTGCTCTAAATCATCCAAAAATATTTACATGCCAAAAAAATTGTGCACAGAGATCACATTGTGAATGGTAAATTCCTTCTCCTTCTCTTTCCCATCTTCTTCAGCCCTTTCTCTGCTTTATCTGTTGGCATGTGACCATCCTGATTGTACCCCCTGCAGCAGATGAAAAGGGGTATTAGTTTATTTGAAGTGTGTAAACTCATTCTGCTAATAAGGAACAAGTACCTGTAGTAGTTGTCACAAAAAGCACCAGTGGTGAATATTAACAGTTTGTATCACAGATATTTTAGAGAATGTCATTGACGAAACTGTCCAGCCCTTCAGGCTCTCCTATGCTACCTGACACTGTTCTTCTGGTTCTAGATCATTGACGGCACAATGGTAGGTGTATTCACGCCACAAATATTTATTGTGTCCTACTTATGTGCTCTAGGCTCTGGGACTCAGCTGGGAAGAAATCAGAAAAATATCCCACCCTCATGGAACTTATATTTAATAAGAGAGTCAAACAATAAATTTAAAAAGTCAAATAAAGTATATGTTAGATAGTGGTAAGCACCAGGGAGAAATATAAAGCAGGAAAGAGGCATCCAAAGCTTTGCCAAGGAAGGAGGTGACATTTCAGACCAGTGTGTTGAAATGTGAAGATGAAGAGGAGCCTTTCTGGGAGAGAAGGTCTCCGGGTGGGAAGAGCATGGCCTCAGGATCCACGCAGAAGCTTGCCTGGTGTGTTTATAAGACAGCGAGAAGACGGGCATGGGAAATGCGGAGAAGGTGAGAGCAGAGACGTGAAGGGTGAGAGGGGAGCTCATGACGCCCTCGGGGGTCACAGAAGGCGCTGGGCGTTACCGTGAATGAGAGCGAAGATGTCGGAGATTTCTGAGCCGAGGAAAGGCGTGACCTGTCTTATGATTGGCTCACTCTGGACCCTGTTGAAAGTAAACAAGAGAAGTTCGTGACAGGCGGGAAGCAGGAATAGTGCCAGGATAATGACCCAGGCCAAGATGTTGGGGGCTTGGAGTGGGATGGGAGTAATGGAAGAAACGGTTAGGCTCTGAGCATACTTGGAAGGAAGAACAAACAGGATTCGCTGGTGGATCCCATGTGCGTTGGGAGCTGAAGAGAGGAGCCCAGGTGTTTGGTCTGAGTAACTGGGAGAATGGAGTTACCATTAACCACGGCGTGAGGGGCGGGGAGCTGAGAGTGGGTCTCGGGAGCTCAGTCCAGATGTGTTAAGTTTCAGACTCCTATTAAATAAGCACGTGGCAATATCAAGGCAATGGTTGGAGTTAAGTCTGGAGTTCAGGGCAGGCTTTTGGGCTGAAGATACAAATTTAAGAGTCATCAACATGGAGGTGCTTTTTAAAGATGTGAGGCTTGTAGGAGACGCTGAGAGGGTCAAAGGTTGAGCCCTAGACATGCCAACAGAGGGCATGAGTCCCACTTACCAGCAGTGTTCACCATGACAGTCAGGGGAGAGTTTTGGGGGAGCAGGAGAAGAACTTGAGGCACTGTTTTTCTCAGATGGACTCCATCCTAACTGCAGACACCCAGGGAAGACTTTGCAAAATCTCCTATCACAAGGATCCCTTTTAATAGGCTGGAGTCAAAAATGATTGATAGGCTAATTCCTATGCGCCCACTTGGACATTTCTAAAGGGGGGTACATCTTGGACACGTGGAAGCGTTCACGAGAGAGGGGGTGGCATTTGTGTTGTCAACAAGGAAACCCCCTAATGGTCTACAGTTTCCAAACAGGGTTTCCCCAGGGGTCACAGAGGCAAACGCTAGTGCCTGGAGGCCGTCACCCCAGGCATCTGAGCTGACCAGGGCAGGGTCCCCAGGGGGTTCTCCAAGTTTGAAAATAACTCCAGAGATGGCCAGTTCTTTGACTCTAGAGTTTGCCTTTTTGAGAGACCAGATGTTGGCTCGCAGTTTTCGCATGTGAATATCGATCTGCAGAAGCTCACCCGTCTCCCTTGCAAAAGGAAGCAAATACACGCAGATCCAAGATGCAATGTGAGGTACTGAGCAGATTAAGTTAAAAAATGCTTCCTGACACTCTTGAGGCCCCAATGCTAGACGTATTTCCCATTTAACTAGGTATTTGTGCTTAGTTATTAGGAAAAATGCACTAAACATTTAGTTCACCTTTAGCGTCACCTTCATTCTGTCCCCGTTGAACTAGGCTAGTATTTATCTCCTCGGGAAGAGAAGAAGCTGAGCAAGGAGGGAGAGAGAAATTCAGGGCTGAGCACCATGGCGTATTGATAACATCAGGTCCGGAGCCTCAGAGAGGCCTTGCTCACATGCTAAATAGGAGAGGTGGTTATGCTGGGGGGTGATGCATGACCCTCTGGGCTTTGTCCAGAAGAACGTTGACCTTGTATGGATCTACTGGCTCTCAGGAAGGACTGTATTCTAGTCCTTTTCCGCCATCATAAGACTGGACTCAAATGAAAACCCAGCTGCCCAACCCAGGACAAAACACTCTCGGTCAGTTCTGTTCTCTGATGATGATACGTGGGTTTTGCTTTTCATTTCTGGAACTTCCCCTTGAATAATGATGACCTTGATCAATTTAGAGGAAGGTTAACTTCCTTTTTTTTTTTTTTTTTGGCCATGCTGCGCGACATGTGGGATCTTAGTTCCCTGACCAGGGATCGAACCCACATCCCCTGCATAGGAAGCACGGAGTCTTAACCAATGGGCCGCCAGGGAGGTCCCCAAGGATAGTTTCCTTGGTTCTTGCTGATGAGGCTAATTCTTTCCACCCAATTCCAAGGCCAGTTAGCTTTGATCTGTTGGAAGGCTGATGACTACATTCTCATCAAGCGTTTTGAACCTTGAGGGGCACTGGTCACAGGGAAGGCCGGAGAGAATAGTGAGACACCCCTTCATCCCTTTATTCCTCTCCCATCCTAGGGAAACGCTTTGCCTTGGACTCTTACATGGCAGCATCACCTCCAGAAGAAGTGGCCCATCTATTCTGAAGAAAGTTCTATTGACACTTCTTGGAGACCATTCTGCTGGGGGACTAATGGGGTTGGTGACGGCACCAACGCTGACAGAGCTCTTACACCAGGGCCGTTTTTAAGGACGTTAATCACTCTTTCAGAGAGGTTATCACGGATGTGTCTGTTGGTTTAACTTTCTATGTATCTCTCCCACTTATCCTGAAGATTTATCCATCCAGGAGGCAAATCCGTTCACAGTTCTGTGCCTTTCTAAGTAATTCAAAAAGCAGCCTTGGCAAGAGACTTAGTTGAAATCATCATTCCCCCAAAACTTTAGACTCTCAAGGTAGGATGAGCCAATGAGTGATAGACATAACTGGGTAAGAGCTAGATTTGTGTGTCTCATTACACGCGGGGGCTGATTGGACCCAGAGCAGGAGACTGGGAGGGAAGAGCCTCAGAATCGTACTGTTTCCAGCAACCCTCCTTCTCATTTTTTTTTTTTTTTTTTTTTTTTTTTGCGTGTGTTTCTAATCTCAGGACATTTTCTGGTCTCTGGGCTCTTCATAGCCATTGCTCCAAATTCCTTAAAATAGCAATCTTTCCTCTTTCTTTAGTGTTCAGAAGTGTGAAGCAGAGAGTTCTAAAGGCATTCAAGTCACCACCATAAATATTGAGTGATTTTAGAAAGATATATAATACTCCTAAATGATGACATTTTTCCGGAAGATCGGTAAAACATTGCTTAGTGATATGTGGCCGGGCAGTTGTTTCTGTGCTGCAAACCTGAGGGACAGTATTGAGCTAGCACAGTATTTTAGGGGTGTTACTGGCCATATGTTTTGTTTTTCATCTGCCAAAAATGCAGCTAAAGAGGCTGGTCACACAGAAAATTGGTCTGCTTTATAGCAGATCTGGCTGGGAAAGGCTCTGGGATTTTTGATTTGCCATCAGAGCAAAAGGCTGGTGTGGGACATGGTGTGCGGGGAGGTGGGTGAGGGGAAGAAGCCCAGCGTCCAAGAACTGGGTGACGGCATCTGAGAATGGTTCCAAGCATTTAAAACAGTTATCTGGGGGGAGGAGTGGCTGGATTTATTCCCAAAGACTGTTCTGTACATTAACTAAACTTGTGATTTTATTTTTTTAAAGGGGAAGATTGATTGATTGATTGATTTTTTAAAATTTTCTTTTATATTGGAGTAGAGTTGATTTACAATGTCTTCTTAGTTTCAGGTGTACAGTTAAGTGATTCAGTTATACATATACATACACCTATTCTTCTTCAGATTGTTTTCCCATATAGGTTATTACAGAATATTGAGTAGAGCTCCCTGTGCTATACAGTAGGTCCTTGTGGATTATCTATTTTATATATAGTACTTTGTATATGTTAATCCCAAACTCTTAATTTATCCCCCCTCCTGCCCCAAGTCTCCCCTTTTGTAATTTTAATCACTGATAGAAAACAAAACAATGAAAAAACGTACACACACAAAGCTAGGAAATACCCAGCCGGGCAGGCCTTTTCTCTGGATCCCCAGAGGCCTTCGCAGGTGAGCATGGGTTTGGGAAGGAGGTGGACAGGCTCGCTGCAGCTGATAGTTCAACTCAGCAGCCGCTGAAACTCCATTGTGATAGGTGAGCTGGTTAAAATCATGCATGCGTCTGGCTTCCGGGGCTAAGTATAAAAAGGCTAGGAGAGGAGGGACAGTCTTCTGGCTGCACCGACGGAGATGAAAAGGAAAGAATGTTTCCTCCCGTCCACAGAGCGCTGGCAGGGCGTGCGTTCCTCATCACAGCCTCTCAAGACTGCGCCCAGCACAGCACATCTGGAAAAGCTGCTCGGGGGCAGGTTACACCACTCACGACCTCACATGGACCTTCGGAAACAGCCTTCTGGAAACCAGGAGCCTTGGAGCTGACGTGCACGTTGTTGAAAGGTTCTGATCAGTGGCGGAGGCATCCAGAATTAAGGATGGTGTTTATAAAACCACAGTTATATGGAGCGTCTCCAGGCTTTCTTGCGGTGAGTTATCTGCTTTTGCGATTTGGTAACCAGCTCTTCCACTGACATGGTGGCCCCTGCGTAGACAGGACTCACCCTACGAAACCAGCATCCAGAACGAATCCAGGAGGGAACTTGTCAGGAGTAAATGATGTCATACCCCCCCAGATGGGAAAAATGATCTTCCGGGAAAGCCACGTAGCACAAGCTTCCCAAATCGTAAAGGTCTCCCGGTGTACATCCTGAATTCAAATATCAGTGCAGTTAGAGTTGCTGTATGCAACTTTGCTCCTCACTGATTATTTTATGCTCTCCAACAGAGTGATTTGCCAAAGGGAAAAACTGCGTCATTGTAACGACCCACTTCCCCGGAGTATGAAATAACACAAAAGTGCATGTTCTTCGATTACGTGGAACTGCTTGGGGAGTCCAGCTGAGTCTCCAGAGCAGGACCAGAAATGGAGGGGAGGAGGCGGTGAGGAGGGGTCTCTGAGGATGTGCATTAAAATGTCTCCTTTGTCAGAGATGATCGCCAACTTCTAACTGTGCAAACAAACAAGTATATCCACATTGGCCTACCCTAAATTGGAATGAATTACCAAAAGAGAAAAAAAAAGTTCTACCGTGAGCTTTTTGCGTGGTAGAAATATGGATGATCGTTTTCTTTTCTTCTTTTCTGCTTTTTCCAAACTTTCCTTAAAGAATACAGAGTCCTTTTACAATTAAAAAAAACACCTTATATTAAAAATCAAATTATTCTAGCACTCAAGACCTGGAAATACATTTCTTATCGTGACCTTGTGCCTTTTAAATATTGAATGAGTTAACACATATAAAATGCTTGCAATCGTGCTCAATGATGTTAGCAACTATTGTTATTGTGATTATTATTATACGTAAATGACATGTAACTCATATCCATAATGGTTAAAAAAATAAATAAAATGTCTCAGGAGTCCTGGCTTAAGATTGTCCAATAACAAATGACTTACTAAAAATCTTACATGTAAATGTAGAAATATCAGCCATCAAGATTTTTCTACCAGTTCCCTCCAGTGATGGTTCTACCACACTTTCCAGTGCCGGGCTTGAATCTGCCCTGGGCCACCCAGAGACTAGCACTGAGCCTATGATGTCTATGACCAGTTAGTCTATACTTTCCCCAAGTTAATTTGCTTTAACTAGACATTAATAACAATAATAATCGAAGGGGTTCATCCCTTCCATAAGAATCAAGGCAGCGAACTGAAGTGTGATATTGTCTAACTCTTTGAGGCCGGGGGCTGCTTTGTGGTCTCATGTAAATTGTGTATCTACTTCCTATTTCAAAGGTATGAGGAGAAAGAAGGTCATCCTACCTCTTACATCCTATAATCTGGTGAACACAGGATTAGTTCTTACCATAGAAATTGATAATTGTAGAATTAAATACAGTTCCCAGGAAAATCAAACCCCTACACACATCAAAGGTTCACAGAAGTTTTTCTACAATTTAGCTGCATAGCACATGAGTTTTCTGAATCTCCATTCAGCTGTTTCAAATGCTGGCTTTAAAGGGTCCCCTGAGTCCTATAGCACACCCGTGATTATAAAAATATTTAAAGCCACAGAAAGAATATATAGCTGTGCAGACACATGTGTTGATTTACTGTGTACCGTGGTTTGACGCACGCTGGAAGGTGAGGTTTCAGGCTGACAAAAGCCTCAAAGTAGCAGGCTTTAATCCATATATTACGGTACCAGCCCCAGAAAGGGAGCAGGGCCTAAAACAAGACCATAATATAGGGTTTCTGAAAACTCCCCTACATAAGCAGGAAACAACATAAAAAGTTACATGACTATTTATGTGACATGAAGTCGTATTCATAGTGATATGACCACATAAATAGTACTGTGAATTTTTGGAATATGGAAATTAAAGAAAAATATTTCAAACCTAAACCATATATTATGAAAAACAACAAATCTTCCCAAATGCCATTATAAAAAAAGATGAGGTGGGAAAAGGGACAAGTTTCTAGAGATATCTATGAATTTTCTTTCTTGATGAAAATTTCATTTTCTTAAAATAGCTCAAGATTTGCACTTCCTGTCTCTTTGTCTGGAATGTTGTGAGCTCAGATCTCCCCAGATCAGATCCCTCTTCTCCTCAGAGCAGTCTAGTTTTTCCCTGTACCACCCTGGACTTTTCTCTTTAAGAGGCAACCAGCAGGAACCTCTTTCTACATGATTGCAAGGTAACCCCAGTGCCTTTTTCAAATCAGTTTTCTTCCAATAAGAAGACACTGAGGTCCATGAGGACAGAGATAAGGACAAAGAGAAAGACAGGAGAAGCTGTATGATGTTTGAATTAATTTATAATAACCTAAGAACAGCGCTACAGACATAGAAGGTACATGGTACGTGTGTGGGTTATGAGTCAACAAATTAATGAAGTTATAAAATAAATGAATGAACATGTTCAGCTGATATGAAATACAAGGATTGCATTGTGGGGAGTCCCTAATAGGTTTTTCTTATGAAAAATCAATCATGAATGGCCAAAATAGAATATGTACAGAATAGATACTAAAGATCTATTTGATGAGATAAAACTGTGTCTTTAACATTCCTATCACCATATTTAAAACCTTCAGAAAGCTTGAATTTGTAAACACTGATTATAAATTGATATTATACGTATTTACTGGCAGTGTGCAAAAACTGAACACTAGCAGGTTAATTACTGATACATTACACTGAGTTCGATATTTTCATTACGAGTATCATATCCGGTTGGCTATAACTGAGAGCAGTATAAAATCAATCCACTGTTAACTATTTGTGAACTGGTGCACTTAAAGATTTGAATATCTCGCTATGCTATACAAAGACTGAGAAGTGATTCTGAAACATTAAAAAAAAGTTTTCTTTCCCACATCCATTGCTGGATTGTTAAAGTTTGTGGAGAAGAGGTTATGAATTGTCACATGTATTTAAACCAGTTTATACCATTTTTCCTTATTATTATAAGTAGATTACTTAATAAAATATCATGTGAATGAAAGTTACTGTTTCTATGAAAAATAAGTTGAATTTTTAAAAAAGACTCAATAAAATTGAGAAGAAATTGCTGATAACTGAAGTATGGACAGGAAAGCTACTCATTTTTGGGAAAAAAAATCTTTAAAGTACAAGATTCTGCACTTAAATTGCTCCAGAAATTTTCTCATTCTCTTTCCACTTGAAAGTAATGTATAGAAGAAAACATAAAGGATGAACTGGGGTGTGGTCCATGCAAAACAAACAAACAAAAACTGTTGATGAATCTAACCTCAAAAAGGGTCTTGGCCTCATTGGTGAGTGTAGGCTTATAAGGTTTGGTTAAAATAAAGAAATTTAAGTTACATGATACTTTTAATGATTTGCCTTGTCAGTGTCTCTGATAAGAGGACTTCAACTGGACTTCAACAGAAATAGACAGTCAAAAAATATTTGAGCATGTCTTCTCATGAATAAATATGCAAAGTTTTTTTTTTTGTTTGTTAACTAGATCAGGAAAGAACAATTTACCAGAGCTTTTATATTTTATGCTACTCAGTTATTAAGGCTAACCATTTGTTCAAGTTGTTTTACTTTAATAAAGCCTCCGATGATAAAGATGAAAAAAAATGAATTGGAACAAGTTTCTTGAAAAAAATCAAATTGACATCCAATTACCTTACTAGCTTGAATGTATACTAACTGGCAAGGACAATACCTTCAAAATTCTGAGGAAAGAAAATTTGAACCTAAAATTCCAGTAAAAGCAGTGATTAAGCATGAGAGTAAAAAAGAAGAAAAAAAAAAAAAAAAAACAACTCCCCAGTTATAAAAGGCTTGGAATGTTTCCTTTATCTAGAAAAGTCAGTCTGGGAAAACCCCTCCCAAAACTGGATGTGGAGGGGTAGAGGAGAGTTGGATAGTAGGTAAGCACATCCATTTCCTCATCTTTCATTACAGGGGGAACCAGATAAAATCCACAGATCAGTACTTTATACACTTTTGAACTATTTGGTATTGTAATCATGTCTATGCATTATGTGTATAAAAATATTTAATTTTATTAAAAAAGCACTTCATAGTATAGTAATATCTTCAAGTCATATGGTGCCTTATGGTTTACAAAGAAATTACACCTACACTGTAAAACTTTCTTCTAGCTTTTCCTAATCCGTCATTCCAAGAGCTGAATAAAGCAGAAAAAACAGTAAGATTGTTCATAAGAGAACTACAAACTTTAGGACCCTATTTTAAAATGTCTCTTTAAGGAAATACTGTTTTGAAAATGTGTGTAAAGACATTTAAAATTCTTCAACTTTATATTTCAATTTACTAACAATTTTAAAGTCAACTTTAATAAAAAGAACACTTTTAAAATTATGAAAGCTTAATTAGGCACCAAAGTCAATCTTTATTTAGGATTAGAAATCACAAAAATTTACAGATATAGGGACTTCCCTGGTGGCACAGTGGTTGAGAATCTGCCTGCCAATGCAGGGCACACGGGTTCGATCTCTGGTCTGGGAAGATCCCACATGCCTCGGAGCAACTAAGCCCGTGCACCACAACTAATGAGCCCGCACACCACAACTGCTGAAGCCCACGCGCCTAGAGCCTGTGCTCCACAACAAGAGAAGCCACCGCAATGAGAAGCCCACGCACCGCAACGAAGAGTAACCCTCGCTGCTCGCTGAAACTAGAGAAATCCCGCGCGCAGCAACGAAGACCCAACACAGCCAAAAAAAAAAATAAATAAAAAAATAAAGGATAGGCTTTTTGATGAAACAATATAAAAAATTTACAGATTTATAAAAGTTTGCAAATAACACAGAATCCAAAATATGCACTAAAATTACATCGTATTTTACTAATCAGCTGCCTAATTCTTTTTTCCTACTTTTTACCTACTTAACTTTGATAGTCTCTTCACTGACAATAAATTTGTGATACCGTTTTCTATGAAAAGAATAGAAAGATACGTCTTTCCTCTATGTGATGGTTTAAAATTTGTTGTTATTGATAGTTTAGAGAAATTTCTTTCAGGTTCACAACTTGTTATTGACATTTTAATACAAATTACTAGATTTGTTATCAAATTTGGGAAACCTCTATCAAGTTTCTGCTATATATGAGCTGGAGGATTTGGAAGACTTTTTTGTTGATCAGCTTCTGGCTTCGCAAAGTTAAAACTTTGTTTCTTTTCCACTGTTGGACGTGGATCCTCATTTCGCAGGGCTTGAAGACTATATAGCTTTGAGTTCCATTTTTAAGAATATATAATTATGAATACAAAATTAGGTACAGGGCCTGAGAAAGGGCCTATGCAAATGCAGAACTCAAAGATTAAGTTTTATTAACTTCATGGTAAATGCACCTTGCTGTCCTATCCAAATATCATTTGCTGGACCTGTATTAGCAACCAGAAGTAAGTGTATTTCTAGAAGCCCTCTCGACAGTGGGACAGTTCACAATAACTTAACTTTTCTTGGAAGTGACTGTGAGCTACATAAACATATCCCACTAATCCCCAAATAAACATATCCTCAATTCAAATTCCCTTTGTGCAAATCTCCAAAATGCCTATGGCTACTGCATCACCTGATAAGCCTGACATCTGATATGAGGATGTGTCAGAGAGAAAGTAGGAGTGGAAAGAGAAAACAGTCTTAATTGGTAGTACATACACTTTTTTTTTTGGTTGTTGCACATTTTACAAATATGATCATATGAACCCAGGTCTTGGGCTCCTCCGAGAGTTTTAGAAGAAGTCCATGCAAGTGAGGGGCCCAGAATTTAAGTGTCATTAACTTAACAGTAAATCTGCTTTTATTGAGGACATTAACAAGACATTTAAAAAGTTCTTAACACAGCTCTATTATTAGAGGTTCTTACCATAGCTCTATTATTAGTGTCTATTTCTACATATATCTACTAAATTTTGATTGAATGTTAGACATTGTGTATAAAAATTGTTGAGACTGAATAAAATCATCTTCCTTTGGAGAGAGTTCACAGGATCCTCCTTTGGGTAGAAAGTCAGGGAAGGTTATTCTAATACAGTTAGGGGTTTCGGTGGAAACGTTGGGATTTTTAGTAGGACTCTTCCTCTCTGGCAGGTTCTGAATAGCTATCTTTTCAGAATCTTAAAACTGCTTAAAATTCCCATTTGGTGTTAAGCAGCTTTCTGCTTAGCGTCTTAGCTCTTTGCCTTGTGAAGGCTAAGAATTCAGCAAATGAATGGGGCTGAAGAGGAAGTGACTCTTCTCTGAGTATAATTTTTTGCATAGCTCTGACTCTTAGAGTCATAGTAATGTTTCACATACCACCTCCCCGCAATAAATAAATAAATAAACAAATACATATTATTAACCAGGATAAAGGAGAAACCCCAAATGGGATACAAACAGTAACTTATGAACCCAATGGATTATAAATGAAAAAGTAAACCACAGTGAATGGGATGGAGAAGAAAAGAACTAATGTAAATAACTTTGCAATATAATATTTTGACTTTATAATGTTAGGCTAAAGATAAAAAGAACTTCACAAAAACACCCCAGTTAGTAAATTTGCTTCTCCCAAGGGTATTAGTTAGAAACTCTGTGCATCCTAGGTTTGAGCAAATAAGTATATATATTGCAGGTGATGGGAACGAGGTTTTCATCATCCAGCTTTCATCATCTACAGAAAGAAAGAGAGAGAGAAGTGAGAGAAAAAGTTACAAATAAGGAAATAGGAAGACAAAAATGAAATGTCTGGTTTTTGATTTGGAATTTGAGGTATGAACTTGTGGTTTAAAATATATACAGCTAGATAACAGAGAGATCAACTCGATGCTTTGTGACAACCTAGAGGGGTGGGATAGGGACGGTGGGAGGGAGGCTCAAGAGGGAGGGGATATGGGGAGATACGTATACATATAGCTGATTCACTTTGTTGTACAGCAGAAACCAACACGACATTGTAAAGCAATTATACCCCACTAAAGATGTGAAAAAAAGATAATAGATGTTTAACTATAAAGTATATAGATAGATAGATAGGTATAGAAACAAATATAGATGTGTACATATATGTATATGTGTGTTAGTACATACACATATATTTCCTAGCTCTGTCTGCTGAGAAGGCTCAGGAGAAATTACAGCTCACAGCAATGAACTTAAAAAGCCCAGATATTGTTTTCTAAATACCGTTTGCAATAAAATGTGCCATGGCTTGGAAAAGTGATGGAATCCAGAGGTGGGGCAGGGAAAATGCCACATGAGCCTGGGACATCTTGTGGATCTGGAAAATAATAAAGATCTTGAAAAATGGTGGCAACATGCCAGTAGGGCACAGGAACTAACATGAAAAAACTCCCAGTGGCTAAAGCTAGAATAATTTGAGCAACAAAATAAAAAATGATGTATTAGATTATAACCCATAGAATAAAATAAATATTGATTAGTCTATGCTGATATAAAAATGAACAAATGGGAGAGAAGTGACAAATCTTCCCTACAGAATAATTCAAATTAATAAATGTAGAAGAAATGAGGAAAATACAAAATCACCAATAGGCGAACCCCACGGTGTTAATTAATGTGGGGAGGACCCACTGATAGACACTGAACTCAGTGGGCAACAGTTGTAAAAAAAAACCAAAATATTTGCAGATACTCCAAGGCTCTTCCCAAGGTACTGACCAACTACAAAGGAGAAATTGTCATTTTACAGTGGAGAAATATGGTAGACAGCACCTTATACAATGATAAAGGTTAACACCCCAGGTAATAAGAGATTCTGGCATGATATTCCCCCTGAAAAGATGCACTGAGAAGGACACTACATCACTTCTGCAGTATTCTTGCCCCAAATCATAACCTCACTCTAATCATAAGCAAACACCAGACAAATGAAATCAAGAGACATTCTACAAATGAACTGACCAGGTCTCATCAAATGAATCAATGGCATGAAAGACAAAGAAAGTCTAGGGAAGCATCACCAAGGGAAGTTGTTTAGGGAGAAACAGCAAATAAACACAATGTGGATTCCTGGACTGGAATCTAGAACAGAAAATGGATTTAGGGGGAAATCTGTATAAGATACGTATTTTAGTTAATAGGTCTACACCACTGTTAGTTTCCTGGTTTTGACAACAGCATAATGCTTAAATAAGTTGCTGATGTTGGAGCAGTCCTTTTCAACCAAGGACAATCTTTCCCCCAGGGGACAATTAGCAATGTCTGTGGACATTTTAATTCTCACGACTGGCATCTAGTGGGTAGAGGCCATGGAAGCTGCTGCAGAGGCTGGGGTCAGGGTATATGGGAACTCTCCACACTATTTTTTCCACTTTTCTGTGAGTCTAAATTATTTAAAAATTAAAAGTTAATGTTTAAAAAAAACAGAATTTAGTAAATGCCTTGAGGGGAAATCCTCCAGATGTTGGGCATTTTACTCTGAATCTTCCTTGGAAGTACCAGGGTCCAATTATTCTCTCTCCAGCATTGTGAGATGACCCAGTAAGACTGTGAGTTTTCTGCTGGATTCTCTGAATTTTAGCTGCAGCTTCTGCTTGGATTCTCAGCCCCCTGCTTGACACCAATAATTGGTATATGCAGCTTTCACTTCTTTCACTGAGAATCTCTCCTCCCCAGGGTCTTGCCCCCTCAAGTCCTAGTAGCCTTGGTAAGTCCTATAAGCATTAAAAAAAAAATTAATCCAGATTTCCTATTTGTTCCCAGTGGGATCATTGGTCTTCCACAAGCTACTCAATCACAGCTGAAGTAGACATCCCACCACCATCTTATTTAACAGCTTTTTTGAGGTACAACTTATGTACCATAAAATTCACTTTTTTAAGTATACAAATCAACAACTTTTGTATATTTACCTAATTATGAAACTATCGCCATGATCCAGCTTTAAAATATTTCTTCACCCCAGTAAATTTTTTCATGCCCTTTTACAGTTACTCTCCATTTCTGCTTCAGCCCCAGAACACCATTAATTTACTTCCAGTCTCTATAGATTTGCCTTTTCTAGACTTTTCACATAAATGCAATCATATGATAAGTGGTCTTTTGTGACTGGGTTCTTTCACTTAGCATGTTTTTGAGGTTCACCCATGTTGCCGCGTGGAACAGTATGCTGTTTCTTTTTATTTCCAAACGGTGTTTGTTGTATAGATATATGACATTCTGTTTATGCATTCATCAGTTGGTGGATGTTTGGATTGCTTCCACTGTTTGGTTATGAATAATAATGCTGTTATGAACACTTGTGTACAAGTCTTTGTGTGAACATATGTTTTCATTTTCCTTGAGTAGATACCTGAGAATGGGATTACTGTGTCATACGATAAATTGACGTCAAACTTTTTTGGAGACTGCTGAACTGTCTTCCAAAGTGGCTGTACCATTTTACATTTACACCAGCAATGCATAAATGTACTGATTTCTCCATATTCTCACCAAAATTTAGTGTTGTCTGACATTTTGATTATAGCAATCCTAGTGAGTGTGAAGTGGTATCTTATTGTAGTTAGAATTTGTATTTACCTAATGATTAATAGTATTAAACATCTTTTCATCAGTACTTATTGACCATTTTGTGTATCTTCTTTGGGAAAAATTTTATTTGAATATTTTGCCTATTTTCAACTGGGCTATTTATCTTCACAGTATTGAGTTGTAAGAGTTCTTTATATACTTGGGATACAAATCTTTTTTAGGACGTATAATTTGTAAATATTTTCTCCCAATCTGCATGTTGCCTTTTTACTTTATTAATGGTATATTTTGAAATGAAAAGGTTTTAATTTTGATTAAGTTCAATTTATCAGCTTTCTCTTTTATCATTTATGCTTTTGGTGTTTTATCTAAGAATTCTTAGCCTAACCCAATGTCACAAAGATTTACTTATATTTTTCAAAAAAATTTATATCCTTAGGTCTTACATTTAGGTCTTCAACCATTTTGAATTAATTTTTGTGTATGGTGTGAGGGAAGGGTATAGCTAAATCAGTTTTTTTCCCCAGGTAGATATCCAATAGTCCCAGTACCATTTATTGAAAGGTCCATCATTTCCTCCATTGGATTGCCTCCATTGACTTTTCAAGTTGGATTTTCACTTTCATTTTATTTTCTAATTTGATGTCCCTTGCATAAAAAGGACATCTACTGATTTTTATTTTAACTTGTATTCAGTCACTTTGCTGAGCCATTTAATTTGATTCCTTTTTTTAACATATAGTAAAAATCATCTGAAACAAATGATAATTTCATGTATTCCTTCCCAATGATTTCTTCTGAATATGTTTTTATTGCATTGATTTGGAATTCCAAAGTGATATTAAAAAATGAATTTAGTTATTCTTATCATATTCTTACCTTCACTGGAATACTTCAAGTGTTTCATCATTTGGCATAACATGTTTGCTGTGAGTTTTGGAAGATATATTCCCCAGCCTGTTTGAAAACTTTCTGTCTTAATTTATGATACATTATTAAAAAACAGGAACAGCTGTTAAATTCTATTCAGTCTCTCTCTGTCTCTCTCTCTTATTTTTTTTGCATCTGATGAAATGCTTATGTGAAATTTCTTTTTTTAATAATTAATGTACTAAATCATGTTAACAGACTTTTTAGATTTGAATTGTAGTGTGGAATAAACCCACATCTTCATAGTGTGTTATCCTCTTTTATTTTGTTGGATTCACTATACTTAGAATTTCTTTAACCTACATCAGTAAGTGAGGGAAAACTATATTTTTCAGTTTTTCCTATGTTTATCTGGTTTTGTTTTTAGATTTAGCTTCACAAATTTGTCTGGGAAGTTCTCCATAGTTTTCTATGGTATAAGATAGTTTAACTGATGGAAAGAATTATGTGTCTCTTGAAAGCCGATAAATAATTCTGTGCCTGAAAACTTTTTATGGTAGAAATGAGAAGCTTTTAAATTCCTTTAAAAATTGTTAGTATAATAGTTTTTTTTGTTTGTTTTGTTTTTTTGTTTTTTTACCATCTCTTCCCTTGGTGGATAATTTTGGTAACATGTTTCCTTAAAAATAATCTATTTTGTTTGTTCTGTATGCTCAAATGATTGGCATGGTGCTGTGCATACTTTATTTTGTTATGATTTAAAAAATTATCTTTATTTGTTAACTTTCCTCTTTTTCCATTTCTGTTGTTGGTAATGTATTTTTATATTCTCTATTTTATTGTCTATTTTATTAGTCCTTTCAGAAAACTTCTGTTCTGCTTTCCACTAATTTCTGGTACTAATTATCTCCACTGTCTAACGCATAGTACTTGCTCCAAAGAAGTTCGTTGAAAAGCATGTTTTCAAAATGCAGAAAATAGTAGAAGCAGAAAAGCAGAAAAAGAGACTCTATATTTCTCGGACATTAATCCCTAAGTTACTTTCATGTCTGATCTTTTAATAAACAGTCAATTTTTTCCTTTTACTGAGTAGAGTGTATTTTTACAATAAAAAAAAATGTTGCATCCATCTAGATGCTCAAATTGCCTTTGTTCTGAAAAATCCAGTGTCAGGTCATCGTTTACAAGTAGAGTTACTTGAAAAGCGTTCAGACTTCTGGAGAAACTCCTGAGGACTTCAGAATTTAAAAGTACACTAAGTGTGCTGCCCTCTTGAAGGCCCATTTGAAATGGAGTCAAGCGTGCTAATGGTTGGAGCCGTGTAGAAGAAGCGCCTCGCTTATTTCTTTGCCAAGTGAAAACTTAATTGTTTATTATTTCATAGTCTCATCCCCTCTTCATACACTCTTAGAACACTCCCTTGGCTGCTCTTGGCTTTTCCTGGAAGAATGGCCTTTGCAGCTGTCGCCTGGCTGGGGGGAGGGGCGAGGGGGACCTCACAGCCCCCCTGCCCGGGGACTAGGGACAATGCCACCTCCTGTGCCCTTAGGACTAAGGTCAGGTCTCGCCTCGAATAGGTTTCGGCAAAATGTCTGCCAGCGAATCGTTCCCCCCGCTTTTGGAGATATTAAGCAGTATTCCTTTGCTTTGTCTGCATTTCCGAGAGAAGAGAAGGTGTATCTGCAAAGGATGGTGTTGTGAGCTGAAGTCTGAAGCTGCTGATGCAGACTGGAAACGAGGAAGGCTTGCCCGGAAATTGCAGGGCTCAGAGCCGCCCATCAACCAAACCCACCTCTGTGCTCACGCTCCAGCCACATTCTTTGCTTGGGAAAAAAAAAAAAGACACCCTGGATCCATCACTTGAAGTAGCCACAATTAGGGGAATTTTGGGACTGCGTTATCCTGAATTCTTTGCTGTGATCACTGAGGTGAGGATGGGGAGGGGCAGAGGTGGGGTTGAATAGACCCTTCAGACATGCTCTCGTCTCCAGGGCAGGGAGTTCTCTTTAAAACACGTGTGAGGGTCTCCTGGAGCAATTTTCAAGTCCTTCTTTTCAAGGTCACACACACGCAGAAGCGACCCTGGCTCTAAGAACCCAGGCTCTGTGCAACTGGAACTTTCTGAGTCACGGTTTTGTTTTGTTGTGTTTTGTTTTCCTCCAGGGATTAGACAGAAGTTGGACATAAAAGGACTTTTTAAGTCTGCCTGCCTTGGCCTCTCCCTGTGACATTTCTAGCTTAGTCATCGCCCTGCCCTTAGCAACACTCGGTGGTGCAGGCAGAAAGGTGCCTTTCGCTCCCACAAAAGCAAGCAATCTTCTCCTAGGCAGGGATGCCATCACTGGATCATTTTTCCTCCCACCTCGGCCAATACAGAAATAAGGAATGGCGCCCAGAGTGCTGCTAGCCGGCGGGCGCTGGGCCTGCTGGGTTCCCAGGCCCCCGGGGGGTGCTGGCTGGCTGGGTGGTGGCTTCCGCCATGGGGCCTGGCCGCCCACAGCTGTGCGGCCCCGAGTGCAGGCCCAGCCCATCCATCACTGGGGCCCCTCGGCCAGGAGCTTCCTGGCAGGCAGGACAACCTCCCAGCCCGGGGCCTGGTTCTAGACAACCCCTCCCGCGCACCCAACGCTATCAGTCAACTTCTGGGTGAACTCCGTTTCACCTCCTGACCTCCCATTCACCCCGGACAAACATGAAAGTGTGAACCAGGCCTCTGAGGGGCGAAGAGGCCTCTTGACCCGCCTGGCTCCTCCCAGCCCCACATCAAACGCCCAGCCTCACCCCTCCCGCTGCCATGTGTCTCGACGCGTGTGCATGAGGCTACCAGGCAGCTGCCCACCTGAATAAACGGGCCCTGGGCGGGCAGAGGGATGCAGGGCGGCCGGAGGGATGCAGGGCGGCCAGAGGGATGCAGGGTGGCCAGAGGGATGCAGGGCGGCCGGAGGGATGCAGGGCGGCCAGAGGGATGCAGGGCGGCCAGTGGGATGCAGGGTGGCCAGTCGGACGCTGGGCAGCTGGCAGGATGAAGCGGCCCAGAACACATCAAACCAGAACACAAAACAGAGCAGAACACGCTTGCCACCTGCCAAGTCTCGCAGAGTTTTCGGGAAAGAAAACCGGCCTAGAGCGGCCAGAGTTTCTGGGGAGGAAGCCCATGGGTAGCTCCCCACCAGGCCTTGGTGGGACGGGGGGAGAGGCCGGAGGCCCCTTTGGAGGAGAGATCCAATGCTGCCCCAGCGGGTGGTGACCTGGCCTTTGGAGCTGCCTGGCTTGAGAGGTCTGAATGTCAGTGTGCTGAGAAATTAGATGACTTTTCCCTCTCTTCGAAAAGGCAGGTGTTAAAATGGAACAGTTCTTCCGAGACGGCCTCGGCGTCCCCTCCACGCGGAGGCCGTGGCTTCCCCTCCAGCTGGGAGGCCGGCTCTGCTCTGCCGCCTGGCTCTCCTCCCTCGCTCTCCAGAAAGCCAGTCGTTCCCGTGATATCTCTGCCTCAATCCTGGACTCAGGCACAGGAGTGGCCAGGGGTGTCTCTAGTGGGCGTTGGGGGCCCCTAACCTCCAGTCACTAAGGACCTGCTGCAAAGCCTGGTTTTGAGTGGCCTCCCGGAGTTGGAAACACTAAAGGTAGGCAGTTAGAGCTCATGCTAAGAAATGCTTTCCTTCAGCAGTAAAGAGAACAAAGGAGAGTTCTTTCGGGCTTCCAGCCCTGCCAGAGGGGAGGGCAAGAGAGGGGAGAGGCCGCAGCTCCAGTGAACCCGGGAGACTGGGGTCAAGACCTCGGCGGCTGGCGGGGCTGGTTGGGCCCTGTCTCCTGAGAGCCTCCAGGTGGAGGTGGGAGAGGGGTCATGGGTGTGGAGGCCAGGCCGGGGCTACACCTGCAGCAGTTCTGTGGGTGCAGGAACTGTCCTGAGAGCCCCAGGGCCCAGCCTGTGAGGCCTCAGCCCTGGAAGCACAGGGCCCGCAGGAGAACTCTGTGTCCAATTCCTTATGGCTTCTAGGAAATGACAATTTTGAATAAAAAGAAAACCGTCGCTTCGAAGCTACTTGTTGAGCATTGTGTATTGTCATATGTGTATTGATACATATTGATCTCTGACAGGTATCCAACAGTGCCTGGATTCTGGATTCTAGAGCCGTTTCTCAATTTACTCACTTCATACATATGAGTATATTTCCATCCTCTGAAGGTCTCAAGTTACGATCATATTTCCTGTCACCTTATACTTGTTTGCTCTGTTATATTGGGTATACGGGGGACACAATTTGTCCTGAGAATGGATAAAAGTCGTGGTATCATTGGACTCTATCTCAGGACTTAAAATAGATTATTTTGATATAGATATAAGATATGGTTTCATATTTCTAGATTCATGTGTTACACACCAGTTCAAACAATTATAAACTTCATTAGTTAGAATAGTGTTGTTTTCAAAATAGTCATTTGCTTGGGGTTGAATTCTGTCCCCCTAGAAAAGATGTGCTGAAATCCCAATCTCTGGCACCTGTGAATGTGACCTTCTTAGGAAACGGGTTATTGTAGGTGTTGCTAGTTAAGATGAGGCTGTACTGGAGGAGGGTGGCCCTAATCCAATCTGACTGGTGTCCTTATAAGAAGAGGAGAGAGATACCGAGAGAGACACAGGAAGAGGAAGCCCACGTGATGGTGGAGGCAGAGATGGGAGTGATGCAGCTACAAGCCAAAGATTGCAGGACAAACAGCAGATGCTAGAAGAGGCTAGAAGAATCCCCCCATAGCTTTCAGAGAGAGCATGGCCCTGCTGACAACTTGATTTCAGCCTTCTGGCCTCCAGAGCTGTGAGAGAAAAAAATTCCTCTTGCTTTAAGCTACCTTGTTTGTGGTGCTTTGTGACAGAAGCCACAGGCAACCATACAAACCTCTAAGAAAGGGATAGGATTACCTCACTTTTCCCAGATTTATCTGATCAGAGAGCGTCTTTGTCTTCGATGGTGTATCTTGAGAGCACTTGGCCAGCCCAGTGTGGCCATCCCTGCCTGCTGGGATGGCCTTTCTTCTTCGTTTGATTCCTGCATCCCTTAAGAGCAGTGTGGTACCCAGGGTAATGGCTCCCCAAGGATGTCCACGCTTAATCCTGGAACCTGTGACTATGTAAGTTATGTAGCAAAGGGCACTTAAGGTGGCAGGTGGAACTAAGGCTGCTGATCTGCTGACTTTAAAATAGAGAGATTGTCCAGGTGGGCCTAGGGCAGTCATGAGGGTTCTTAAAAGTGAGAGAAAGACTCAGAGAGAGACAGAAAGATGGCAGCAGGGGACGGGCTCAGCTCACGATGCTGGCTTTGAGGATGAAGGAAGAGGCCACAAGCCAAGGAACGTGGGTACCGTCTAGAAGTTTGAAAAGGCAAGGAAATGGATCGTTCCCAAGATCCCCCGGAAAGGAATGCTGCCCTATTGACACCTTGATCTTGGCCCAGTGAGGTAGGTTTATGTTGTGCTTCTGATGTGTAGTACAGTAAGACGATACATTTGTGCTGCTTTGAACCACTGAGTTTGTGGCAATTTGTCATATCAGCAATAGAAAACGAATACAAGCTGCTAGTCAAAGAGTTCTTGTTCTTTAGAAAATTTGTCTTTCGATCTGGGAAGCTAAATTTAAGATTTTTTAGAATCTTGTTCCAGAATATTCTTTATATCTGCGTGAATTTGTCTCATCTTAGACTCAAGAAAAGACTATCTACGTGAGTGTTTGTAACAAGACAAGCACAATATGGTGTAAAACCATTTTTCCCCTGGTGGTTTTGCCCTTTTCCTGGAAAAGATTTTATAGACTAGCAAAGTGCCATTGTGGTTCTGTTTCAGATCAACTTTCATGTTCATGTTGCTATTTTCAGGAGCCTGAGATCATTTAAATCATTTAATGTGATTGGAAGTGTAATGATGAAAACCTGGTGTAGGCTCCTTCTAATTTGTCATAAATTTGCTGCATTATCAGGTTAGAACATCAGCTCTGTTTCTTCCCTGTTTCCCAGCTCCCTTGTCTCTGCTCCCAGTTCTGTTATTTGAGCTTCTGGGTTTCCAGGTGTCTGTGAACTTCAGCGTTTCTCTCTACCAATGATAGGACCCATGTGCTTCTTTTCAACAGTCACCGTGTATGGATTTGATACACAGTCAGGATCCCACCTTATCAGTAGGCCCGGATGCATCCTCAAGTCATTGAAATGTATCTCACAGAGCTGAGTTTGACAGGCCAAATAAAAATGTTAGATTTTTCAGGTAAGTGTTGGAAAGCTGTAACAACTATCTCTCATCTTCCTGCATGGAGACAGTGAAGACCAGAAGCAGGTCCCCTTGCCCTAAATGCAAAAAGAATTTCTCAGAAAAGTGAAGGGAGTGAAAAAGATGCTGTGAATTGAGATACTTCTTAATCTTTTTCTCTCCCGCCCTCCCTGCCTCCTTCCCTCCTTTCCCTCCTTCCCTCCCTCCCTCCCTTCTTCCTTCCTTCCTTCCTTCCTTCCCTCCTTCCCTCCTTTCCCTCCTTCCCTCCCTCCCTCCTCCCTCCCTCTCTCACTCCCTCCTTCCTTCCTTCTTTCCTTCCTTCCTTCCTTCCTTCCTTCCTTCCTTCCTTCCTCTCTCTCTTTCATTTTTATGCACTGAGATACTCCTCATGGCAACAGAGAGGAGTCACTTCTTGGGGTCTGCAGGCCAAGTCCATGGCAGCCCAGCTCCTGAAAATGAGGATTTCTGTTCTCACAAAATTCACAAGGCTTTGGCGTCAGAGGTCCAATGTATTTTAACAGGAAAGTAAAGATTCAAGAAACTCATCAGCGAAGTTGCTTGTCCTCTGGCCCATTGCCATGCTGCTCTTGGTCTTGGCTTTCCTGCCTGGTGTGAAACTCCCCACAGGGCAGCGTGTTTCCAGATAGACTGTCAGCAAGGGGCCTGACAGGCATGCGGTCGAGGGCATTGAGAAAAGATTGGGGAAACGGACACATGCATGCACGTGCACACACAACATACAACACACGCAATGCCCGATACACACAGACACACAACACACATGCATACTTGTATAACTGCTTGCACACGTATGCACATATACAACACACACGATGCATACATGCACGCACACGCACAACACACACACACTTGGCTCCACTGGATGGAGGGGTAGCTACACTGAATAACTGAAAAGCTGAAGCACAACACTTATTCCACAGATGAGAAGTACAGTGGTTCCCCCCTTACCTGCGGGTTTGCTTTCTGCAGTTTCAGGTACCCGAGGTTAACCTTGGTCTGAAAATATTAAATGGAAATAAATAATTATCCGTTTTAAATTGCAGAAATAAACAATTCATCAGTTTAAAATTGCAGGCCATCCTGAGGAGTGCAATGAAGCCTCTCTTTGTCCCGCCCAGGATCCCCAAGCACTGCCCTGGTCTGCTCCTGACCTTCAACCATCAGCATCGTCATGGCTCAACGAGCCAGGGTCACCCAAAGTAGATCCTCCCGCTGAAGTTCCATCAGAAGGTCAACGGCAGCTTAACGCTAGATCACAATGTCTACGTCATCCACTACATCTCATCACAGAAGCACTATGTCATTTCACGCCATCACTCGGAAGGTCAGTACAGCACAATCAGATATTTTGACAGAGAGAGAAAAAGAGAGAGAGACCACATTCACGTAACTTTTATTACAGAATATTGTTATCACTGTTTTATTATTAGTTATTGGTGTTCATCTCTTACTGCGCCTAATGTATAAATTAAACTTTGTCATAGGTCCGCGTGTATAGGATAAAACAGAGTACCTATAGGGTTTGGTACCCCCCGTGTTTCAGGCATCCATCGGGGGGGTCTTGGAATGTTCCTCCGTGGATAAGGGGGTCGCTGTAGAGTGAATGCAGCTCTCTCCCCAGGGGAATCAGGCAGGTCAGGTGTATAAGACATGTTTACTTAGCAGCCTCGTCTGTGACCTTGGTCCTGGCATCCCCATGCCCGCGGTAGATGTGGGGAGACATCCCTCGGGAAAACCTGGTGTCTGAGGGCAGGGGACCCTCTCTCCCCGGGCAGGAGGCGCTGTGGCTGCTGGATTAGCCAGTGATTTTGGGGTCTGCAGGGTGACAAATTAGGAGGGGTGTGCTCAAAGGTTATTCAAACATTTCAAATAAAGCATATTTGAGCGTGGAAAGGCCAGGGAGCGTTAATCAAATGTCAGCACCAAGACACTTTGTGGGCTATTTCTGGCGTGTTTGCAGAGTGGGCCTGGCTGGGGCTCTGCAGGACGCATGTGTCCCCGAGGGAGGACACAGGCAGAGCCCTGCGCCCATGGCCCGAGCACGCGGGGCCGCCGGATGTGGCGCAGGGACGGGATACTCTGAAACAGACACAGAGGACACGCACGTGTGTGGCCCCCCAAGGCCGGGGTCTGTTCCGGTCTGCCCCTCTTGGGAAGTTCGATTGAAAGAGGGAAATATTCTGCATAAGAATGATCGGCACAGAGAAATGACTGACGTGATCACATGCCGGTGATGGACACCAATCGTGGAAAGGAAACATCCTCCTACAGCCTTCACACCACGGACCGCGGCCCCAGAAGCGCCTTCCCTGCCGCATCCGTCCTGCGTCTTCCGCATCTCCCTCCCAGCCTCCTTCCCAGGAATCCGAGCCTGCGATGCCACTCTCTCCCCAGCTCCGATCAAAACAGCTCCGATCAAAACCGCAGCCCCAGTCACAAACTCAAGAGTCTTTTGACAGCAGCAATTAAGCAACTTAATTAATGAGTGAATAAAAATGATAATATTTACTGAAAGGAGCATCCTGTTTTGCTTTTTTATTCAAACTCTGCACCTGAAGAATGCCACCCAGGAAGTTCCCGGCACCCCTGTTGCCGTGGAGGCTTGCAGCTCTGTCTCCCTCTGTCTCTGTCTGTCTGTCTGTCTCTCTGTCTCTCTCTCTCTCCCTCTTCTCTCTCTGCTCCTCTCTCTCTATCTCCTGCCTCCTTTTGTTTGAGCCCCATCCACACCCCAAGGGAACAGACCCAGCGGAAGATGATCATTCAAGGCTGATCCCTTTCCTGTTTCCTGTTTCCAAGGGGAGTAAACTCCTATCTCGGTCAGAGCCTCTATTCACCCCTAAAAAACCTCATTCAAACACGAAGGACAATTTCATGATACTTTTCTGAGGCTGAACTTCACATCAAAGTGGTGATTAATTACTGATAAGGGTGTAATAAGACACTAAAGCATTTTGTAATTAACCAGCCTAGGAATGACATCCTCCATCCCTCCATGAGTGACACGCTCACAAGCGCTCGTGCGCGCACAGACACACACACTCACAGAGAACTTTTTGAAAAATTCTTTATTTGGCTATTAATCTCAGCAGTGCCCTCAATGCATTACATTCTTTAAAAGCCACATATATTTTCCTCAATGAAATATATAATCCATCTCGAGTGTAAGAAAAGCCCCATACATAATTATTTCATCGTGACAGACAGTGAGTTTTTTAGCTATTATTTTTGACGGTGCTGTCATGGATGCCAGGTGTATACAGCGGTGGGAACCAGCCAGTGCTGGGAAACCCACCTGGAGAGCAGGTTCCTTTCTTCTCTCAGAAAAGGTTCCCCGAGTTTGACAGGTCCACCATTCTGGTTAAGCTTAATTAGTCAAGAGAGAAAAATGACTGACTTCAGAGTGTTAGGTTTGGGGCTCCCCCTCTTCTTCCCCTTTCCACTCAAAATGTGACATTCTTTGGAGAAGACGCAGCTCCAAGTGGGATGTGTGTTTCGCGTTTTTCGACCCTCTCGCCAATTCCCCCGCGGGACACGCTTTTCCTGAGACCCATCTTGTGTCTCCCTGGCCGCTTAGAATGTTCCAGCTTGCCCGTGGAGCCTCTACATGAGCAGAACTGATGTGCTGGCTCCGAGAGAAAAACGGATTTATTTCAGGATGAAACTGGCTAAAACGGCAGCCACCAGGATTTGAGTTGGCTGGAAGAGGACGCCATCCCGGTAGTGGGGTCACACGGCCCCCATTTCTCTCTCTGTGTCCACGCTGTTGCCAGCGCCCTTCCACACCAACGCTGGCCGTGGCCATGGAACTTGTCCTGGCCGATGGGACAGAGTCCACACAAGCTGAGCTGAGAAACGTGCTTTTTTTGTGTGTTTCCGCTTTCTTTCTTGGACACTTGCTCGTCTCACGGGGACACCGGCTTGTTGGAGGGTGTGGGACTTACAAAGGGGCTAAGCTGCCCCGGCCAAGGCCACGCCCACTGGCCAGTCCCCAGCGACTCATCCGCTGGTGGCAGGTGAGTGAGTCCAGCCAAGGTCAACAAAATGGCACGGCTGAGTCATAAACTTGTGACAAATGATAGGTTAGAATTTAAACATGAAGCCTCCGAGTTTTGGGGTGGCTTCTGATGCCCTAGTGGCTTGCTGGTACCCAGGGCTCTTCAACACAAAGGTTTACACCTCCCATCAGACGGTAGCCACTGCTAGGGTTCTCTCTCTCTCCCTGTGGCCCAGCAGATGGTTGGCACCTACTCACCAGCAGGTGTTGGCTGTGTGAAGGGCAATTATGGAAATTGCAGGATGGGGAGGTGAGGGGCCAGGCTCGCAGGGAGGGGTGAAGAGGGGCAGAGAGGGGCAGACTCTCCCTGGAGACCACTGCAGAGGTTTCTCTGTGGCTATAAAGTATAGTCACTGTTCAACTAACCAAACCTCCTGCATCTGTTTCTATTCAACTAGTTAAACTTGACAAGAAGACAGGATGAGTCCCGGTGGGGAATCCGTCGTGGTGAGCACTGAAGAGAGCAGGGCGCCAGGCGAGACCCGGCGGGTGAAAGGCCGCCGGTCTCTCTGCCGAGTCTATGGGGGGCAAAAGACTGGAGGGGGCAGAGGGCTGTTTAGGGTCTGGTTCCCACCCGCCCCCAACCCCAGGGAGACGGACCAGCATCGTGGCTACGAGCTTCGGTTTAAAATCAGACCCACCTTAATTCACATCCTGCCTTTGTCAGCTCAGTGGCTCTCCGAGCTCTGCCCCCTTAGCTGGCAGAGGGTCCCTGTAAGGATTAAATTGGGGAACAGGGTGACTGATCACACATCACCCCCCGGAACAGCAAGGATTCCATGGACAGCAGCCAGTACCATTTCCGTTATTGATGTCGTGCCCGCGTCTGGAGAAACTCCTGAGTTCTGGGGTGGGTTAGGGTCCCAGCCAGGAAAGAAAGATGCATCTCAGGAGCACATCAGTGCTTGCAGAAGAGCTCCGAAAGGGACGATTTGAATTGTTGAGAGATCACCGCAGGGTCAAGCCCCCCGTGGGTTTCCTTGCTGCCGTTACCTGGGCTGTCACCACTGCATCAGGCAATCCTAATAGGAATGCCCTCAGCGCCTTCAGTTAGTGAGTTTATAAATCACGAGATTTTAAAAGGAAAAAGTGACAAGAAACAAGCAGAGTGGGTGCTGACCATTCTGGAAGGGCAGCTTGGGGTATGGATAGAGCCCTGACAATAGAGTTCCCGGGCCTTGGAGTCCCAGCCAGTTGCCACTGGATGCTGTCCTCAGGCGAAACACCCAGCTTCTGTGACATCACAGTACCTCACCTGCAACTGGGCATAATTACAGCCGCTTCTCTCTCCGTCTCTCTCTGGAGTAAGGTGCACAGCACATATGGCGCTGCTCATAAAGATGGTTTGAAATCTGTTCGATGCTGAGCAAATGTGTGCAGCCAATAATAATAAGGCTTTAGCGACTCCCACTTGCTGAGTGTTTACTACCTGCCGGTCACTGTCTCTCCACGGTGTGTCATCTCCTCCCTCGGTCTTCACAACGATCTTGTACAACGCGTTCACTTATTATCCCAATGTTGCAGTGACTTTTATTTTTATTTATTTTTTATTTTTTATTTTTATTTATTTTATTTTATTTTTTATTTATGGCTGTGTTAGGGTCTTCGCCTCTGTGCGAGGGCTTTCTCTAGCTGCGGCAAGCGGGGGCCACTCCTCATCACAGTGTGCTGGCCTCTCACTATCGCGGCCTCTCTTGTTGCGGAGCACAGGCTCCAGACGCGCAGGCTCAGCAATTGTGGCTCACGGGCCCAGCCGCTACGCGGCACGCGGGATCTTCCCAGACCAGGACTCGAACCCGTGTCCCCTGCATTGGCAGGCAGATTCTCAACCACTGCGCCACCAGGGAAGCCCCTGCAGTGACTTTTAATGTCATGATGTTATGCATCACGTGTTGCATTCCATGCCACTGTGTTTGGCTGTCCACGGCCCCAAACACTGGGTCATAAGAACGTTAACCCTGTGACTTGGGCTCTCTCAACAGCTTGGGTTGCTACGTGTCGTGTCTGGGATCAGCTCGGGGCGATGCGCCTTTGCCGAGATTGAACGGTGCCCACTGGCTACAAAACTGGTGATGGGATGGTCGGGCATGACCCCCCCCCCCCACCCAAAGAAAAGCGTGCTGGCGTAATGAAATCCTGATAGACGGTTCCCTCCTGCAGATGGAGCACATGTTACAAGAAGGGGCAAATCCACACCAGCCACTTGCATTTGGCGAGGCCGTAGGCAGACGTCCAGAACTTTCCACCAGCTCAGGGGCTGGGCCTCCTGTCTCTGTGTAGAGTTAACTTTGCTGGGCTCATGCAGACAGGACTCAAGATGATTTCCTTCTCTGAATGTCCCTTTGATTGCTCTTTGTCATTGTTGCCACCTCAACTGTCACTTGAGCTGAACATCAACAAGAGGAGAACTGCGTGATCCACGCCACATTCTTTCCCCCTGCTATGATTACACGCAGGTCAGGATTTCCCCCTCTTGTTTCCCTGATACTCTAAACCTCTTTTTCAGTCCATCCTAAATACGACAGCTGGACCTCTGACACTGTTTCAGCTGTGGGACACACTGCTCGATACCCTGGGCAGTATCGATTCTGTCACTGCTGGCAGCCCCATGTCCCAGGTCCAGACCCATCCAGACAAGCTTGGATCTCCTCCATGACACCCCTGTCCCGACGTAGACACTGAGACACATGCACACGTGCCGCCCCAGGTGCTCAGCAGCAGGCTTTGAGAGGTCCCAGGCTGAGCTCCTGCTCGGCACCTTCACCTAGTCTGTGCTTCAAGTTACACAGGAAATGGGAGAATTCAATACAGTTCTCGACTCCCAGCCACCTGCTAGCTAATGAGTGACATCATTTAACACTGTTTTGAAAAGAGAGATTTAAAGTTGTTTTGAAAACTGAAGGAAAAATACAAATGTTTGAGTGTTAAACATTTTGCCGAAATACGAAAATGTTAATGTCTTTTTATTATGACAGTTCTGCAGGAACCGAGCTTCAGAATGCCTAGGGTTGTCAATGAAAATCTGAGCACTGAGTTTGGTAAACATTATGGCAGTAGAGACGCAGCTGAAAAATCAAATTTAAAGAAAAGAAATGAGAGGTGTTCGAGTTTCTTCAGATTTCCCCAAATTCACTCAATATTTCTCTTTCTTTTTTAGTCTTTTAACTAAAATTTTTTAAAAGGCCTCAAATTCTCTCCATATCCTATAATTGTTATTTATTGTTTTCTCTGATTATAAAATATATGCTTTCAGGAGGAAATTTGGAAAATACAGAGTTGTGAAGAGTAAAAGAAAAATCACCCCAAATACCAAACCTTAGGAATAATTGTATACATATCCATATTATTTTGAAGTATACATATTATACTCCAAATGCTTAAAAACAAAATTTGGACAACACTTTAAACAGAAAGTTGTATTCTGATTTTGTCTCTTAATATTATAGTTTCCAAATAGGGGTTTTATTACTTTTATTTTTCTTTATTACACAAGTTTATAGATTCTTTATAAGAAAAACAAAAATACAGAAAATAAAGATAAGGAAATAAAAATCAGTAAAACTTCCTTCACTTAGAAATGACAACGGTTATCTATTCAGTTTTTTGTTTCTATTTTTATACACTTTGAATAAAAATACTATTAGATATGTGTGTAAGTATATGTATATAAATATCATTATATATTTATATAAATTATATGTGATAATATATCTTATACAAGATTATTTAGCTTATATATTATAATTATATATAAACATATATTTATGTAAGTTTATGTGATTATATATAGTGCATATAAATATATACACATATACACTATATACATAGTTTACATAATGATTTAATTTTACAATAAATAATATTATATAACTATAGTGAATAATATTCCATATGATCATTTTTATTAGCTGCATGGTGCTCTACTGTTAAGTAACCTAACAAATGATCTATTATCAGACAGTTAGATTGTCATTAGTCTTCTATGATTTTTAATGAAGCTACAAACATAACTTGTGGCTAAATATTCATGGAGACCCCCTAATAATTCATCTCTGAAATAATACATAGAAGGAGAATTTTAGGATCAAAGAATGAAAGCATGATTTTGTTACGTTCAGCTGATATTCCGTTATATGGCTCTACCATAATTTACTTAATCATTTTCCCATCTTTTGACATTTCATACATGGCAATGAACATCCTTGAAAGTTTTGTACTGATTATAGGTTGTTAGGATAGCTTTCTTGAAGAGGATATAGGGTCAAAGGACATGAAGTAATTAAAGGTTAAAATGGAAATTGCCAGATTGCTTATCTCTAGAATCGGGGTCTGAAGGAATAGAAATACACTATTTTGGTATTTTTCCTTTTTTTCTGTCTTAGTGAGACATACTAGCTACCAAAGTAACCTAATACTAATCCTAATAATTGTATGGGATGTAATGAATGGTTTGGAAAGTACATGATAAAACAGTGTGTGTGTGCGCTGGTGATATAAAGTCTTGCAAGAAGGGAGAAGAGAAGTAAACATGGGAGTACAATGGAAGAGGATGAGGTGATAAAAGTAGCATTGCTCACAGACACTTCAGTTGGTTGTAATGGGGATCAACCTGTATTTGGACTGCAGACCACTGGGATTAGCATCTTTAGATGATACTCCCTGGGAACCACACACAAACTGACTTGAGCAATTTCACGTGAAAATTTGGGTGCAAAAGAAGCAGAAGCAAAATGAAAGTTTCTGTCTTGGCACAGAGTATCTGAACTGTTAGTAACGGAGCTTAGGAACCTTGTTTACTTCCGGAATGTAGATCATCCACTTCCATAGCTTACTTGGATTGAGAGTGTGAACAGTCAGAGGAATGATCTAGAGATTCTGCATGATAGTCAAGTTATCAGTAGTAAAAGTTTAGAATTTTAATGAAAGGAAAGGTCTCACAAGAGGTAACAGGCTAATGAAAACCAAACTGATAATCCTGCAATGCAGAATTTTCTTCTTCTCACCCCAGATGTAGCTTCCTCAACACCGGTCAGCCAATTGCAAGAACAATGCACGTGGCGGGCGCTGTTCTAGGATGTAGGCTAGATTTTGGAAATACTGAGAATTGAAGGCGAGGTGCTTGCCCTCATGGTCACGGTTCAGTAGGCAGATGGATGTGTACACTGATGATTGCGTTACCATATAGCAGGTGTAGCGGAGGCTATACATAGGCTTTTAGTTCCTTTTTTTATGCCATTCCCTCACAGTAACTTTGACACCTGGAAAAATCTTATGCAAGGGCAAACAATACAGCTCTTTGAAGGCATTTGGAATTTGCCGAGGTTCCTTCTGTGGGCTGTCTCTGAGGAGACATTACAGCCCTGCATCCCCAGCAAGGACCTATATCATGGCTTTCAGAAGAAAGTGCTTAGGGAAAATGAGAGAACTCAGGAGCTTGGCATAGACTTTCAGACTCTACAAAGGAAAGGACAGACACTGTCCTTGCCTCTCTCTATGATGTGGGTTGGGTGGGGCTGGTGGTCATGGTACAAGACAAAGGAACTCTGTCCTTCGCCCAGGTGGCCTCACCATGGCAGAAACGTCACATCCTGCCCTTGTCATCACACCTCACCGTCCACAATTACTCATCATCTCTACACAGACAGCCCTGGAGGAGATCATCAATTGCCATTGCAATTCAGCAGATACACTTCATAAATTTTAATTACATTCCCACTGAAAATGAATGGTCAGAAAATATAAAACATCTGCCATCCAGATCATTTACATTTTTCGTACAATAAATCATCAACAACATCCAAAATCATGGCTTAAATCATGGGAGCATGTTAGGTCATGAAGAAGGAACGCCATCCATCGTGAAATAACTGCTTGGATCCTAGCCCTTCTTCAGAGTGTGGGAAGCAGGGCAAAAAGACTGGGGGGCACCCAACAACTTATAGATGTGGTGGAGAGCATTTTGGCCTAGTCCTCTTAGCTGTGAGTTCCCAGGTCTTATCTAGAACCTGCTAATTGATCTCTTTACTATATTGTGTCCATAGTTAAACAGGAGCTTGTTTAAGTAAAAGAATATTTGGCCAATTATGACTAGGAAAACCAGGCATTTATCACTCAAGTGGCTTGTTTATTTACCCTGCAGGTAGTATAAAGAGGCAGCTTCATTTTCAAAAATCAATTTTTATTAACATTATATTCATAAAACTCCCATTTGCCTCTAAGCATTTTCCATGTCATAAAGCATAAGGTGGGAGCATTCCATAGAGATGGGCCTCCTTGGCAAAGCTTGGCAGGCACGGGCCCTACTGCTAAGGAGAAATAGTGACTCAGCTAAGGTGTCCTGAATTACCCAGGCCACAGCCAGAAAACAACCTGTAATGGACCCCCAGGAAGCAGATGAAATGTCCTAAGGGAAGGTCTATACAGCTGCCTGATATGTTACCAAACCCTTTTTTTTTTCAATTCATTTGTGAGTTTTTCTTTCTCTGTCTCTTTTCCAAACATTTGCACCTCTATAGAATGAGAACAGCGACTGGGAGCAATCCCACTTCTTTCAGTAGAGAAGGCTCTTTTCCTGGATTTGGCGGAACTGCTCCCTGATACGGAACATCAGTGAGATTGTGTCCAATAAAGAAAATGCCCATCGAGCAAGGGGCTCAAAGGTTGATTCAGAGGTGGGTGTGGTGGGAAGCCACTGGTTCTGTGATTCCTGTCATTAAATATGACAGGAAAAACGAAAGACTGTTACCTTTTTAAAAGTCAGAGAGACATTGGAGTATTATTTCGAGGTCTTTATGGTTCAGGACACTGGGGCCCACAGAGGTCAAATGACCCGCTCAGTCACAAGCTCTCCATCTTCACAAGCTGGGTCTCCTGAGAGCTGGTCGAGCACTTATCTGCTCATATTCTCCTTCTGGGTTTATCGAGCATGGCTGTAGACTCTTCTGACCCAAATGTGTGCCTTTAAGACAAAGTATTCACTTGTGTGGTACAGAGTTGAACTAGGAAATATAAAAAGGGTGATGTAAGATATGGTCCCCCTCTCAATAAGACAAGCCCCAAACCCGAGTGTCTGTGGAATGGTATATGAGCGTGTGATGGGAAGAGTGAAATGGAAAGTGTGATAAGATTGGTAGGTGTTATTTTGAGTTTCGAGGCCCTGGGCTCCTTCTCTCCCTGCCTAAGTTGCCCCTTTGGCCTTGATTCAACACGAGGATGCCACAAGCATCCTTCATTGTCTCTTTGACCACTTTGGACCACACATTCCAAAATTTAACAGACAATTCTCTTCCTGTCTCCCCAAATTCGGACTCTGTTTCCAGATTCTGGTTGGTGTTTCTTCCTCTCCAGGGCATGTTTCCTTTGACATGGTCTCAGGACACCCCACAGGTGTATGGGCCTTGCTCAGACTCTGACAAGGTGTGCCTGGGACCCACTTATAAACATACTGGACCCAGCCCCTTCCCACAGGGTGTACTTGGAACTCAGAGCTGATTTTGACATGATCTTTTACAAGTTGCTTTTGTATCTCCCCCTAAAGGGAACTGAGATGCCTAGTAATTTCAAACAATACAAATGACTTAATATACCTGTAAACATGATAAAATCATTAGAAGACATCGTTCAAAGTTAATGGACATTTAAAAAAATCTCTAGCAGAGGTCATTGTTTTCACAGGCATTTTTCAAAAATAAAATCTTAAAGTTTACTGAACAATTTTTTTTTTTGCTCTATTCTATTTTGAGTGAGGCTGTTCTGGCGGACTAACATCCTCTTTACAGATTCAATTGGATATGGTTCTCTAGTGTTTCTTGGCTCTAATTATAGTAGAATGTGCCTGCAAGGTGTCCAACAGCTGCCACGTCCTTGTGAAAGGTAGCTGCTTTTGAAAGTTAGTCTGGGGCTAGATGTCCTCAGCAAAAGTGAACTAGAAGTTGCCATATTTGTCTAGATAATTAAGAATGCGATGTGGTAAAAGTGGGTCTGAATTTCAGATGGGCACCTTCTTTCCTGCTTGGATGTAATTGAAAAAAATGCAATTGGTTTGGCATTAGCATATTTCCACCTCCCAGAAAAAAAAATGTTTTTCATTGTAACCATATCTGACAGGTCTAGAATTCTCTAGAAGACTGAGGGTCCTATTTGCCTATCAGGGAAATATTCAACACACCTGTAGAATTTAATATTGAAGGTGGATAATATTTTTCTTCCCATTGAGTTTGGTAGATGTTTCTGACAGTGTGGGATTATGAATCTTTATTTTTCTCATAATTTTCTAAAATCATAAGAAAAGAAAACACTAAAGAAATTTTTTTGGATAAATTTTTCCGTATTTTTCATCTTCTCCCAAAGCATCATTTTTGGGAAATCCTGAAGAAATTTTATTTAACTTTAATAGGTATAAAAGACTAAACTGTTAAAACTTTCTAAGCAAATTAGATATATTTTGGCTAAATGAAAAACATTAATATTTTGACTTTTCCTGGTCTCGACTTTAATGAAAAAAGGTCTTCTGAGAAATTTGAAGGAAAAATTAATAAAGAAGATGAATGACAGCTGCACAGTGGGACTGGTCCAGCCATGGGGACTAGTGACCCTTCTTTTCCTCTCCCGTGGACCTAAACACAGAGCATCCAGTTGGATAGGTAGTTCTGAGATTGTTGCTTTGTTTATAGTTTATAAAAACAAACAAAGCCACCAAAACACATTCACTCATGAGCACTCAGCCAGTGCTACATCCACCTTCACATCAAAAAAGAATGTTCCCAAAGTGCCTCTGAGAAACTCTTCCATAGTGGGAAGTGGTCTAGGAGCCCTTTCGCCCTATAAGTAAGCTCATCTGAGGACCGAGAGCTGGATCAGAAAAGAGTAAGACAAACATTTAGGTGGTTATTTTAACACATTTAAAAAACCCATTATGCGATTAATTGTTGACAAATGCCCATAGTAAAATGGAAAAAGAAGAAAAATTAATGAATCAGGTGAGATTTACTTATATTTTAATATCAGTAATAATTTGCATTATGTTTGATGAGTAAAATTATCAATACAGATGCTCCTAATTCCATAGCCCCCTGAGCCTTCGTAAAGGACATGTAAGAACAACAGGGGCCCCATAGGTTCATGCAGTACTCCCTGTGTCAGGCTCAGCTGTGCTAACGCTTAAATGTTGTTACATTTAACCTCTTCTGAAGCTTGACTTATCAGATCAGGAAACAATTGTCAAAGGCTTAAAGAACCTATGAATGGGGTCATCCGGGCACGTCACTCTTCTGTTTACAACCTACGATGGAGTTCTAATGCCTTCAAGTAAAATATAACTACGTGAACATGTTATAAGCAATTTATCATGATGTCCTCTTCCATGTGTCCATGATAATGAAAAATCAAGCCCACTCATTTGTCTTCCTACCATGTACCTCTGTGTTTATTACTTCCTAAATTCCTTGATGATTACTTTTTTTAAAACTATGAAACTGATCAAATTGGTGACCAACTGTATTATCCTTTGGTTAACCTACTTTATCATGATGATAAAGATTTGGTCTGATTTTGCAAATACCCATACTGCCACAAACCGAGCCACTGATGTTTTGATTCAATGACTCAGCTTCTTTCACTTTAAGAATCTTGCTCAGTCACTGTCCTAAAACTATCTGCCAACCGTGAGAGTCAGCCAGCTTTGTAACACCGTCTTACAGATCCAGTTCAACTTTTATTGGTCATAATTTGTTTCTCTGAATTTATATGGCTTTCAAACCTTCAAAGTTAGTGACGTTTTCAGCCAGGAGACATCTGTTTACAGAGCAGAGTGGGTGGTTTTGGAAGCCTTGCCATGTTAGAACACCAGGCTGGGGAGACACATGCAAATGCTCATTGAATCCGCATTTCCTACTGGGAGTGCAGTCCTTAAGACTTTGAGCCCTTTGCCAATAGGAAAAATTAACACCCCTTAACACTGAATCTGCCCCAGTACTGGGATCTCTGTCCTGATGGCTTCCAATTATTGTCAGTTTATTTTTTCCTGACGTCATGAGCTATGTGCTTCTGACACATTCCTGCCTTGGCCAGAAAATACACTGCCCTTTCTGGTTGTTGCTTTAAACCATAATGAAGACAATAGTAGTGTATTCACACTCAACCATGGTGTGGTGAGCTGAATTCATCCTCTGAGCCCAACTATGTGGGGAAAAATGTTTCTCATGTTCAGGAAACAAGTTTTGTGTGTCCCCTTGGTCTCATCTCTAAATGCCCTTGAACATACTAGTTTGGACAAATAAGTCAGAAATAGACATCTTCCCTCTCCCTACCTCTGCCCCTACTTTGTCCACCTTCATGGTGCTTCCAAATATAGATTACACAAGCAAACGTCACAAACCCAAAAAACCAAAGACAAAAAAAAAAAAACAGAAAACAAACCACTGTTACCCACAAAAATTAATTTTGTTTTCCATGAATGATTCCTTTAGAATTGATTAATTTTATATTCTCCAACAAATCTGTGAAGGTAATACACAAATATACAAACACACTGATATTCCTGAGTTTGAGGAAATATCATAGCTAGCTAAAGTACTGATTTAAAACTCTAAAGTAATCCTGGTACCCCAAGCTGAAGGATACCTCAGTCAATGATTTGCTATATCTCTTAAAATTTTGACAAGATGTGTGCATAAGTACATGATGTTTGTATTTGGAGCACTTCTCACTTACCTTTTCTCCCTCTTGGTCCCCTGGAATCACGAGTACAGAAAAGTAGCTGGCTGTGTGTATCCACGGTTCATCTTGTTTGGAGGACATACTCGCTAAAGCAAGATGAGCCAGTGTTGGTCAACCTCAGCATCTTTTGGGTCTGATGAAACAGGCTAATCATGGATCCACAGAGAAAATGTTAATTTTGACTGGGAGCCCTGCCATTCTGTGACTTTATTAGAAATAAAGAGACGTACGGTTAGCCTGAGGATGTCTCTTTTCTTTAAGAAAACAAAAATGCCATTGATAGGACGTCTCTAAAAGGCTACTTCTTATTCACTTCATGTTCTTCCAATGTTCCTACACTATTCCATATCAGGGGGAAGGAATTGGGATATGTTACTACAGGGTCATGGGTAGGGATGATACAGGATTTTAGAACATCTTTCACCCTGTATTTATTACCAGTTATGTAAACCATTGATACTACAGAAGTCAAGCATTGATGCAAAAGATTGTTCCTAGATTCCTGCTGCCCCTACCTGCACAGGTGTCCCTGCCTGTCTTCCCTGGACCAGTGAATCCTGTCTTCTCTAGCTGCCCCCTCCTCTACTACTTTTCTTCTCCTTCAAGCTTATCAAAGGAATTTCTACCAAGATTTTTTCTTCTAATTTTGATTTGGTAAAGTCAAATACTTGTTATCATTTTGCTTGCAACATTCTTTTTCTTAGACTCTTTGCCTTTGTATTCTTCTCGTTTTGTTGTCTGGATTGACACTTCTTATACCAGGACCCTGTTCTCATTCTACACTGGACTAGCCCTTTCAGGGGGCAAGGCTCAGTCAAACACAGCTATCTCAGATGGTCGGGGTTCATTACAAGGACTCAGAGGGATAGAGTGACTGCATAATATATTGTCTTATCAGAGCTCTTTGAGAATGAAGAAAGGCACTCTTAACTACCTGTCATGAAGCAGATGTACTGAGACTGTCCTGGCCACACCGACACAGGTCTTTCCTCTTTCCTCCTTCTCCTCTTCAGCCTCTTTTGGCTCCTCTTCCATCTCCTTTTTCTCCTGCCCTGCTACCTCCTACTCATAGGGGAAGTATTTATACCACCTCTCTTTCTTTTGTCTATCTATCTATCAATCAATCTATTTATCAATCTACCTATCTATATATCTATCTATCCATCTATCATCTATCTATCTGTCTATCTATTGATCTTATCATCTATCTATCCATCTTCCAAATCACCAGTCAATAAGTTTCTTTACAAATTTTGGGTACCAGACCAATGCAATGTTGGGCTCACTTGCTAAACTTTTAGATAATTTCACAATGGAGAGGAATAGGTTCTAGGTTGTTTAGGCTATGGATTAAACTGTGGAGACAGAAACACAAAATAACGGTGGCCTAAACAACTTAGAGACGTGTTCCTCTTTCCCATAAAGGTCTAAGCTCGTTCTGGTTGGCAAAGGTATAAGGAGGTATACCTATAAGGTATAGGTCAAGCTTCTCCTATCTCACTGCTTCCCTCTCTGGGATGTTGTTCTCTGCACATGGCCCGGGGGTGCAGGGAGAGCGGGGGTCTGAGGGTGTTCTCTTCTCTGATGTGGTCTACTACCATTCACATCCGTTCCGTACAATCACTTCACTTCCATTCATATCCCATTGGCCTGTACATGGCCATCTAGCTTCCACTAGCTTCAAGGAAGTCTGGGAACTGTAGTTTTTCCTCTGCAAAGCCATATGTATAACTAAAAATTGGTCATTCTATTAATAAGAGAGAGCAGGAGCAAGCAAGTACTTGGGGTGATCCACGGTTTCTGCCACACTTAGCAATATGACGCTGGAGGATTTATGCACATTGAAACATAAAATTCTTGCTGCTGTTGTCTTTTAGTAATGACACTGTGCATTTTGTAGTCTTCAATTTACTGTATCATGATATATGTTATAGCATCTGTAAAAGCATTGTTACTTTAACTCAAAAGTTCCAATTAAGAATTATGTAAATCTCCATCTAATTGTGAAATTATTATTTTAGTAGATTACATGAAAAGCTTACCAGATATACCATTCATTTCCTTACCTTTTTATTTAACTTAACTACAGAATCTCAAGTTTTTCAAGTCTAATACTTTTTGAAGCTCTTTTCATTTTGTACATCCTGCATTATAGTTTATAGTATAAAGCCACCTTTCTCAAAGTCTACAATTTCCTTAGTCTGAATTTTTCTTCTTTCTAACCTTTCTAAACCTTCCTTCATATCAAGGAGATGACAAAGCTCATTACGACCATTAAGATTCAGATGCAATTAAGTTTTATTCTGCTTTAAGTTATAGGTGCATGATTCCTTCTTGGAATGGGATCATTTTCTACAGGCCCACAACTTGTATACCCTCATTAATTTGCAAGGCTGTTTTAGAAAAAATAAGTTCTCGACTCTGAATGAGGCGCCTCTCCAACTTTGACCAAATCATTGCATTAACGTTCTTCAGATTATAACATCCCTTTAAAAAAATCCCTTGCCATTGTCCCCAGAGGAGCCCATAAAAATGCTTGTGTGCTTTGTTTGCGGCCACTTAAGTAATAGGAGAGCTCCCCCTACTGATTGGCATCGGGGAATTAAGGAGGAGGGGCCCAGCCCAGGGCCTTGGCTCCAGGTAACTTCGCGAAAGCTCACGCGCAGACCAAGAAGAAATGGCTTGCTTGACACTGGCTTTTGAAATACTTGAAAACATCAGCATTTGTCAGGTAGAAAGATTTTCATTCCCAAGTTCCAACAGGTTATTATTATTCCAAGCAATGGAGAGTTAAAAAAGGTTGAACAACTGTAATAATGGTGGTGTCTGGATGTGGGGAGTGATTAGGTTTTACTGATTGTTTGTATAAAGTTCTCTCACCTGACTTTGTTTTGGATTTGTTTAAGAGATGTGTGCTAATTAGACCATGCAAATCACTTTGTTTTCTGAAAATTAATTAAGCTTTCTGGACTTCCCATGTTACAGGGGCAGGTCACACGGTTCCTCTGGGTTACCTGGGAGGCGAGCCTGTCTCACGCTGAACTGTCAGAAGATTCCATCATGGGAAGAGTGGAGTTTAGTAATGCGGCATTTGAAAGCTTGTTCAAGTTGTAAAATGTTGGATTCTATTTTTATTAAAATCATTTAAACTTTCAACATTGTGAAAAAGATTTATTTAACATACGACTCACAAGCCCTTTTGAATGCATATTTTAGGGGAAAAATACAGCAGAGGATGTTTCTAAAACTAGTTATTGTCCTGAAGGGACGAAACAGATGAGTTAACAGTTGAAATCCTATTGTTTCATTAGACTGTCCATAAAAACATTTAACATTGTATATTTGTAGTGTTATGAGGAAGCTATATATCCATCTCCTTCAAATATACAGATATAAATACTCTTTATTATTTGGGAATATTGTATAGAAGCTACATAAAGCTGTAGAGGCTGCAGAGAAATGTTTTGGAAGAACCCCCAAGTAGAGAAACCAAACTCAGCAGCTGGAGAAGCATATTATGCAGTAAGCTTGATAAAAACACCACAGCTGTGGGAGGGAGGGCCATTTTTTAGACAATCCTGTTTTGTATCTGAATGGGTTTTTTTTTAAACTGCTTCACTGAGATATAATTTACGTACAATAAAATTCTCCCATTTAAAATGTACAGTTCAGTGTGTTTAGCTTATTTACAGGGTTCTGTAGCAATCACCACAACTTAATTTTTAAAAATTATTTAATTAATTAAATTATTTTTGGCTGCGTTGGGTCTTCGTGGCCACGGGCTGGCTTTCTCTAGTTGCGGTGAGCGGGGGCTACTCTTCGTTGCAGTGCGCGGACTTCTCATTGCGGTGGCTTCTCTTGTTGCCGAGCAAGGGCTCTAGGCGTGCAGGCTTCAGTAGTTGTGGCTCGTGGGCTCAGTAGTTGTGGCTTGCGGGCTCTAGAGCGCTGGCTCAGTAGTTGTGGCACACGGGCGTAGTTGCTCCGCGGCATGTGGGATCTTCCTGGACCAGGGCTCGAACCCGTGTCCCCTGCATTGGCAGGCGGATTCTTAACCACTGAGCCACCAGGGAAGCCCACTACAACCTAATTTTTAGAACATTTTTCATCATCTCTAGAGGAAACCCTGTATCCATTAGGGGTCACTCCCTGTTACCTTCCAATCCCCTCAAACCCCGACCCAGCCCCAGACAGACACTGATCTACTTCTGTCTCTATGGATTTGCCTATTCTGGATATTTCATATAAATGGAGTCATATAATATTTGATCTTTTGTGACTGGCTTCTTTCATGGCATAAAGTTTGAGGTTTATTCTTGTGGTAGTATGTATAGGTACTCCATTCCTTTTTTTTTGTATTGCCATTACATGGGCATACCGCAGTTTGTTTATGCCTTTAACAGTTGATGGACATTTGAGTTGCTTCCATCATTTGGCTATGATGAATAACAGCTGTTATAAACATTCGTATATGAGTCTTTGTATGGACACACATTCTCATTTTACAGGTAGTTACTAGGGTTAGAATTTTTGGGACACATGGTATCTTTATATTTCACATTTTGAGGTACTGCCAAACTGTTTTCCAATGTGAATATACCATTTTACATTCCTTTCAGCAAAGTGCGTTTCAATTTCTCCACATCCTTGCCAACAATTGTTATTGGCTGTTGTTTTGATTTTAACCATTCTAATGGATGTGTAATGGTCTCTTATTGTGGTTTTGACTTGTGTTTCCCTAATAAGTAATGACAGTGAATATGTTTTTCATGTGCCTTTTCCACCGTTTGTATATCTTCTTTGGAGAAATGTCTGTTCAAATCCTTTGCTCATTTTATAGTTGGGTTATTATTGTTATTATTATGTTGTAAGGGTTTTTTGTTTGTTTTTGGTTTTGTTTTTTAGTATGGTCTGGATACAATGAAATTGAAAAGAGGAAATCAATAGAGGAAATTTTAATGAAAACCTCAAACCTGGTTTTTTGAAAAGATCAATGAAATTGATAAACCTTTAGCTAGGCTTACTAAGAAAAAAAGAGAGAGGACAAAAATTACTAATAACAGAAATGAAAGAAGATACATCACTTCATATCCCATAGGCATTAGAAAGACAAAGAATACTAAGAACAACTCTAGCTTACAAGTTGATAACCTAGATGAAACGGACCAATTCCTTGAGAGACAAATTCTGCCAAAACTCACAGAAGGAGAAATAGACTATCTGAATTGGCCTATATCTATTAAAGACATTAATTCAATAATTAATAACCTTCCAAAAGAAAAATTGCCAAGCCTAGATGGGTTCACTGGTAATTTCTACCAATTCTCTGCAGTCTCTTTCAGAAGATGCAAGCAGAGGAAATACTTCCTAACTCATTTGATAAAGCCAATTGAGGCCAACATTACCCTAATACCAAAACCAGACAAAGACATTACAAGAAAGCAACAGACCAGTATCTCTCATGAACATAGATGCAAACACCCCGTAAAAGTTATTAGCAAATTGGATGCAACAGTGTATAAAAAGATTTATCCACAATGACCAAGTGGGATTATTTTAGAATTTAATTATTCAACATTTAAAAATCAATTAATGGAATCAATCTCATCAATAGGCTAAAGAAGAAAAATTGCATGATCATATCAATATGTACAGAAAAGAATTTGACAAAGTCTAACACTCATTCATGATAAAAAAAACTCTGCAAACTAGAAATACAAGGGAGCTTCCTTAACTTGGTAAAGAACATCCACAAAAAACTTGCAGCTAACTTCATATTTAATAATTAACTAGAAACTTTCCTGCTAAGACCAGGGATAAGGCTCAACATTGTACTGGAAGTCCTAGCTAAAGCAATATATATATGTGAGAAATAAAACTATCTTTGTTTATAGATGACATGATCATCTACATAGTAAATTTGAAGGAATCAACAAGAAAACTCCAGAAACTAATAAATGATTATAGCATGGTTGCATAGTATGATGTTAATATACAAAAGTCAGGTGCTTTCCTATTTCCAGCAATGAACAAGTGAAATTTGAAATTTAAAACACAATGTCATTTACATTAGCAACCCCCAAAATGATATTTAGGTGCAAATCTAATCCAATATGTACAAGATCTACATGAGGAAAACTACAAAACTCTGGTGAAAAAAGTAAAAAAGAACAAAATAAATGGAGAAATAGTCTATGTTCATGGATAGGAAAATTCAATATTTTCAAGTTGTCAGTTCTTCCCAAATTGATCTATAGATTCAATGCAATCACAATCAAAATCCCAGCAAGTTATTTTGTGGATATTGACAAACTGATTCTAAAGTTTGTATGGAGAGGCAAAAGACACAGAATAACCAACTCAATATTGAAGGAGAAGAACAAAGTTGTAAGACCGATGCTACCTGACTTTAATATTTACTACAAAGCTACAGTAATCAAGACAGTGTGGTACTGGTGAAAGAATAGACAATAGATCAATGGAATAGAATAGTGAGCCCAGAAATATACCCACATAAATATAGTCAACTGATATTTGACAAAGCAACAAAGATAACACAATGAATACAGGATAGTTGTTTCAACACATGGTGCCAGAACAATTGGATATCAACATGCAAAACAATAAATCTAGACCCAGACATTGCATCCTTCAGAAAAATTAACTCAAAATTGATCATAGACTTAAATGTACAATGAAAAGCTATCAAACTCCTAAAAGATAACACAGGAGAAAACCTAGATGATCTTGGGTGTGGTAATGAGTTTTTAGATACAGTACAAAAGGCATAATCTGTGAAAGAAAGAATTGATAAACTGGGGTTCACTGAAATTAAAAACTTGGAGAAAAAGTTTGTAAATGATAATCTAAGTTACTGTCAGTCAAAATATACCAAGAACTCTTAAAACTCTACAATATGAAGATGGACACCTCAATTAAAAATGGGCAAAAGATCTAAACCGTCACCTCACCAAAGATATACAGATGGCCAACAAGCATATGAAAAGATGTTCTACATCATATGTCATTAGGGAATTGCAAATTAAAACAACAATAAGATGCCACTACACATCTCCTAAAATGGCCAAAATCCAAGATACTAACACCACCAAATGCTGGGAAGGATGTAGACACCTGGAACTCTCATTCCTTGCTGGAAAGAATACAGAATGTTACAGCCACCTTATAACACAGTTCAGCAGTTTCTTACAAAACTAAACATACTTTTGCCATACGACCCAGCAATCATGCTCGTTGGTATTTACTTAAAGGAGTTGAAAACTTATGCCCACACAAAAACCTTCACAGAGATATTTATAGCAGTTTCATTCCTAATTGCCAAAACTTGGAAGCAACCAAGATGTCCTTCAGTAGGTGAATGAATAAATATACTGTGGTCCATCCAGACAATGGAATATTATTCAACATTAAAAAGAAATGAGCTAGGAAGCCATGAAAAGACATGGAGGAACCTTAAATACATAGTACGAAGATGAAAAGATCCAACGTGAAGAGGCTACATATTATATAATTTCAATACACGACATTCTGGAAAAGACAAAGCTACAGAGAAAGTAAAAAGATTAGTGGTGCCAGGGGTCAGCAGGCAGTGAGAGGTGAATGGATGGAGCCCAGAGGATTTTCAGGGCAGTGAAGCTTCCTGTATGATGCTGCAATGATGGATACGTGCCATTTTACCTTTGTCCAAACCCATAGAAGGTACAACACCAAGAGTGAATCCCAACGTGAACTATGAACTTTGGGTGATTTTGATGGGTCAGTGTAGGTTCATTGACGGTAATGAGTGTTCCACTGTGGTGGGCGGTGTTGATAATGGGGGCAGGCTGTGCATGTGTGGGGATGGGAGGGTCTACAGACATCTCTGTTCCTTCCTCTCAATTCTGTTGTGAACCTAAAACTGCTCTAAAAAAACTCTATTAAAATGAATTAAAGCCAATATATGATAGTTGAAAAAATGTGATTTTGTATGTAAAGTACTTAGAATAGTGATGAGCACCCAGTAAATGCTAGCTATTATTATTACATCAGTCTCCCCTCAGAGTTCTAACGAAACTGGAAGTTGAGTCCATTTTCTCCCCAACCCTGGGCAGAGAGAATTTGAACAAAGAATTAAGACGAAAACTCAGATTTTGTAGCCATAAACCTATTCTTTCTTCCTACATCTCCCCTCCACATCCTTTTCCTCAATACATCAACTTAGACATATTGTTTCTTCTCTTATCTCTCCTACTTAATCAACCATTTCCCTGGATTCAGCCCACTGGAAATCATTCCCGTCAAAATTAATGACAGTATGCTTTAGCCATTTGAATGAACTCACATTTTCGTGAGTTTTTTTCTTTTTGTCTGAGGACGTTAAAGTCTTATTAGCTATTTAACAGTGGACTAAATTATCAGAAGTGAATCTGCATTCATAAGGGCCCGGTGACAGAGTTTAAGTAGGGGTTGTTGACATTCACAAAACCCGCACTGACTTCTGTTCCTGTCGTTACGAACAGCAATAGTACAGACATCTTGGTGAACATTCTCAGGATTCAGCTTCTACAACCAATAATAACCTCTAAGTAGTTAATAAGACTGTCTAAAGGACCCACTGGCATTGATAGTTCTAGCCTTGGGATTCCAAACTCGTCCTGTCCTGAGATGGGATAGGTACAGAATAGGCAAAGAGGCCGAATTTTATCATTTATAAGGAATATTTGGTTTACATGTAGTTGAAATGTAGAATCTGGTTAAAATGACAATACACAACAACTAGAACAATAATGAATATTAACTTGAAAAAGGGTACCATGCCAGCCAGATGTTCCTTTTTGTGCTGCATGTTGTGTAATTCTAACAACCTTTTAAAAAGAAACATCCTGACCCTCATTTTACTGATAAATAAATGGAAGCAAAGGAAGTGACAGCTTGACCAGGTCCCGCTGCTGTTTAAGTGGGTTGGGTCCAGATGCCAACCCAGGACTTCTTGAGTCCAGAGCATCATGGCATGGCTGTGCTGCAGAAGGACAGACGTTCAGGGACTGCGGTCCTGGGGATGCCAAAATTTCCTCGGATGGAGATCTGGAGGAATGTGGGATCCTAGCCCTTAACTGAGAGTGAGGTAGGGGAGAGCCCACTGCAAGGGCAGAGAGCTGAGAGGTGCTGGCTGCACACAGGGAGGACCCAGGGCTGCCAGCCCTGCTCTTCCAAGGTTAGGATGCTGACCTGCACATCTCACTCTCCAAGGTCCACATCCAGGCAGGAACAAACATGGCAGGTGTCCCTTCATGCCCAGGGACCAGGAACCCCTGCCGGCAGCAGCATCTTGCACAGCGATAGACCTGTGGGGGAGGCTGACTGATCCATCATTTTGGTATAGTCTAAATTATCGATCCTCCTCGATCTTTATTTCAGCTTTTATTTTATGTCACTATTGGTTTCCATCACTACCCTGTTGATGGTTTCACACTTGGAGTCTTCATGGAGTTTTACACTCTTGTGGGGCAAGAAAGACAAATATGTGAACAAATCCACGAGATGCTTTCAGTTAATGACAAGAATGACATTTCAGCCCTACGTACATCCACACCACCTGTTCTGTGTTCTCACTTCTACTTCTGTGTTGGAGTTAGCTGGGCAAAAGAGGGTCCCCCTTTTCGGAAGATTTTCCTTCAGTGTTATATGGGCTGTAACTTCCTTTGCTCCCCCAGCCTTTCTGTTGCTGTCGTTGTTGTTGGTTTTGTGACAAATTATTTTTGCATAAGAGTTTGACGAGTCTTCAGGAAATGTGTCACAATTCCTAGTTTGCTATTCCTAGTAATATGCTCTTTCTGAAATCCCAACCTGGGCTATAGGTAAGGAGGTTTTAATTGCTGGTTACTTCATTATTGTCATAATGACCCAGAAGATAGTCTCAATAAGCATAAGAATTTAGTGATGTCACCTTTTGCACGTGGTACCTTGCTTTCTTGGCCAGGTAAAAATGTATTTGAAATGCTTTTGTATAAACCATTGGTTAAAATGAAACACTTTTATAATTTGTTAAGATAAATTCAACATTATATTTCTTAAATTTTCTAAGGAAGTTTTTTTTGAATCAACATCAAGTTCGACGTACCTGAAACCAAATGGATCCCTTTCTATAATGTATAGATAGGCTATAAATTCTTTGAGGACAAGGATCACATCTGAATCATGTCTTTGTCCCTAATAGTTAGCATAAAGCTAAATGTTTAATAGCATTTGCTTAGTAATTTCTGAGTGACTGAATTATTTTAGCAGTAAAAATGCTGGTATGAATTGTATAATGCTGGTGTATGCATTATTTTCCCTATTAATCAATGTAGTAAGGATATAAACTGGTTAAAAAAAAGTCAATTTGGCATTTAATCATTAAAAAATACATATTTATCTAAAATTAAATTGACAAATTCTTTAACAAAACGGTCCTTAGATCTCTTTAGAATAAATGGTCTTTATCTTGACATTGAGTGGATCTCACTGTCGTCTAGCATATCAAATTTACTTTCCGGACTTTAAATGACTCATTGTCTACCATGTTGCTTATCATTCTCTCTCTCTCTATTGTCTATATCTATCATTTATCTATCTATCTATCTATCTATCTATCTATCTATCTATCTATCATCTATCTAATCAAACTATGACTTCAATATTATTTTGGTAGAGAAATCTTCTAGAATACTATCTTGGAAAATTTTAGAATCATGAAATTTTGAAATGAGCATTCTATAATCTCATTTTAAACAAAAACAATATGATGAATCATATATTCCAAATAAAAACAGACTGGAATTTCCAAACCAAATATTAAAATATTTATTAACATGCACTCCGTGTCTGCCTACATGTCAAAATGAATTATGTTTTCATTAGACACTGCTCTTAGTTCTTGCTCAATTCTTTTTGACTTGGGTCCAAAGGGGTTCATACAGTTATCACTGGGAAAAATGGTCCAAGAGAGAGGAAGAAGTTTTCATTATTTGGAGATTTTGTGTATCTAAATAGTGAGGGATAGTTCTAGTGGGGAGAGAAGCAGTAAATGTAGTGAAATTTACAATGGCTTAATTTTTTTACTCCCTTATTTATTTATGCCAAATAAATAATTATTTATGTGGAAAAATGGGGACAGGGTCAAGACTATGTTCTATTAGTTCCTTTTTTAATTATTATTTTAAGCACAAGGGTCATTATAGAGACTAGCATTTACCAGAGTATTGTTTTGGAACATTAGCCCTGCAAATAAATTTGATGGTTTAAAATGCACATTAATAATAAACTTGTCTAAGTTTGTTCAAGTCAGCACTTCTCAAACCTGTTTGACCAGAGATCACATTTTTTTCACCACACCCCTGACATCCTACAGATCTAGTGTTCCAGGAACACACATTGTGGAAAGCAGGGATGCAGCTGTTGTGTGCCAGGCTCAGATTCTCTTCCTTGATAATGCAGTTTCCCTTGTGTGTGCACAACACACCCACATATACGCACATCCATCACACAAGGATAGATTTGAGTCATATTTTAAATATTCCTTGGTCAACAATTTTCTCTAGCTCTTATTTCTGAAATCCTCCTACAAATGTCCTCAATTTTGCACAGTTGTACCCTACTGACACCTTTGCCCCTGTCTGCTTAATTCCTATTTACCCCATTAAGGAAGAAGGGATCTGCCACCTTAAATAGAAAGATGGCCAAATACATAACACCCGAGACAGAACAGATGAAATAAAGCAGACGTTTATTCATTAAACATACATGCACCCCCAGAAGAGGACGTTGCATGTCATGCAGGCCTACAAGGGTGGTGCACTAGGGAGCAAAGAGAACCAGCGGGGGCAGTAAGAAGCAGGTCTGTAGTAACAAAAGGGAGAGGTGGCCCTGGCCCCTGTGGGAGGATGTGATCGGCTTGTTTGAATAATTCTGTGGGCTGGCAGGGAAGGGAAGCCTGTTAGCTGAGGAGCAGGAGGGGCACAGCTGGTTCATCTGATAGGGGGACCGGCTGGCGGAAGGCCTTTCCTGCTGTGGGAGGTGGTTCATCTCTGGTAAGAGCAGGGGGGCTCCTGGTTGAGTTGTGGGGCCCTATGAGATGCAGAGATGTCAAGGCGGCACCTGAGATGTTAGGCCTCGCATACAGCCTCCCCCACATGGCTCCAGGGATGTGCTTGCTGCGCTCCGGATGTGGTACAAGCAACACGCCTCTCCTTCCTGCCCCAGGGCAGAATGCCTCAGGCTGTGTCAGCTTTCTGGGTACCAAATCACAGCACTGATTCACTTGGTGTTCGGAGGCAGCCAGACTTCTACCCAACACCGTGTTCTTGTGATACCCCTGGTGCTGTGCCTTGCTATCCCAGTTGATGGAGGCTATTACGCTTGATTCATTACATGCCATTGATCTTTGAAATTTTGATTAATGACAGGGAAACCGGAAAAGTTCAGTGTTTGGCTTTGGTTCAAATGAGCACCCAGAAGTTCAGATGCTTAATTCAAACTGTCTAAACCTCTTGGATAAGCAAACACGGTTATGCAAAACGAGTCTGAAAAATCTCCTGGAAACACCCCTCTGTTGGAAATTTGTGGTATTTCCTGCTTCTACTTAGACCACAGACTCTAAACCTTACGAAGACATTACTTCTTTCTTTCATTTGTTCTGCTCATTTACTTCTGGCCAGAGCCCAGGTTTCTAGGTTTTTGTGGGACAGGTAGCAAATCATGGTGAGAAAGTTCAGGATGGCATTGTTTGACTGTCGTAGTTCCACCAGGCATAGGTACATTTTTCATGTACCTGGGCACACAGAGAGAGGCAAGCACATCAACTCCCACGGTCACAGTAAAGAGTTATCTATTTATCCCTGGCAAACTGACTTTTTTTTTTTTTTTCAGATTCATGAGAATGTGCTAGTACAGTGTGAATATGCAGGTGTCATCAAGACAAAGCAAGAGGTTGTTGATAACTGACAGTGGGAGAAATTCCCCCCAAAATGCACAGTTAACTCTTCTCAGGTCTCCTTTGCTTAATTCAGGCAGGCAAGCCTGAGAAACAGATTGTCTAAGGGCTGTGCTCTAAAGGTCAAAAAGGATGCACTCTCTCAGGTTCAGAGGAAAAATCATTAGAAAAAAAAGGCTCCTGAATGAGAACACTCAAGAACCTTCTCTACCCCTAAACACTCCCTGCCGCCCCGATGTTCAAACCAAAGGTTCATTAGCCAGAGTTCCCTAGTTTATCCAGGTTTTTGAGTTTCACATGCTGACTGTTTTAGAAGGTACCAGAGTAGATGTGGCAAAATATCCTTCCACAGGTTTGTTTGCACTAAGTGACCTATTTCAATTCCTTTGAGACCAAACAATAGTAATAATGTCTGCATGATAATGAGAAATTCTAATAAGATTCGGAACATCCTGAATTATTTAGAAAATAAATAAAAATTTCTGACCTTGGATATTTGCATGTGTTTCAAGTATGTTGCAAATCCCGGGAAGCATTAAAACAAGCATCGACCATTACCCTGCAACTCAGAATTCTGGGTGAGTCTTCACCCTGCTCCTCACTCTTTGCCATAGACTGTTCACCCAGATGTTAATAATGCCTTCTTTGTACCCAGAGGAGGATAGAACTGGTAATAATTTATACTTTCCCAAATTGCAAACCTGTCAATTTTGAGTGAAACAAAACCCAAAATCTCCAGCTTCTGCTGAGTAGAAAAGGAGAACCCACTTGAACACCAAATATTATCACGTTATTTATAATATTGCTACATTATGCCCATGTCATGCTTCAAATTTGTTATCTGAGCAATAAAACATATAGTAGCTTTGGACTTTAGCTATATGTTCCCTTAGAAGGGAATACACAGACTGATTACTGGACAACCAATTAGCAAACTCTGAGTGATTCTAGAGAGTTATGGACAATCAATAGAAGATTTTATTAAGTGGTTTTATGTAATAATTTAATTTTGAAATTAAAGTTAATGCCTAAGGGTTATATATTTCCATTTTATTATTTTTATAAACACAAAAATTTGAAATTTTCTTTTCCTATTTTATATTAAAGTATAATAATTATTTTTTAATTATAAATGCTTAGAAGGCTAATACACTAGCAATCATGTAAAGAGACATTTCTGTGCCACATGTTCAGTGGGTACTGTTCTATTACACTGATATTGTATTTGATTTATTTATTAGACTTTTACAATTTCTTTTTTTCTCAGGGTCTTTCTAAGGAGAAATTTATGAAAGTAAATGGACCCTTACTGGACTGGCACATAGCCATCTTCTCGACAAAATTCTACCCTATTAGGGAACGATTATGGCCTATGAATGGTAAACATTGATATTCTCTAAAACTCTTAACTTTCTCTTTCTGGACCTGAGTCCTTAAGATCAATTGGTGGCACTTGAGGAATTGTGACCTTTCTCCCCTTCTCTTAGAACCATTGTTTCCTTACATAACATGACCTGAAGGTGACCTCCTGGTCGCCCTTGTAGGTCTGGCCACATGAGTTCAGGAGGTCCCCAGGTGGTCACAAAAAGCTTGTTTTGTCTTGTACAAATGCAGGAATCTTTGTTCAGCCAATTGCCCTTTGGCATGCACTCTCATGCTTACCTTTCTGGGTACTGACCCTGCAAGCAGCAGATACTGAGGCAGGAAAAGGGGAAACTAGAAAAGCACATGGGAAAATGACTTTCTGGTTTAAGGAAATGTTACCAGATGCCAACAGCTTTTTTAAATTGACCGCAGTTCTCTTCAACCATGACTGCAGGACGGAGTGTGGCAGAAAAGGCTTCCGGGAGCAGAAAGATGGTACAAATGGGCTATTCCTCCGCCCCCGTCTTGCTCTTCTTTCCTTCTCCACCTTCCACCTCCCACTTCCCATCCTACCTCCCACCATTTAAATTTGTCTTTCTTAACACTTCCAGAGTCTTTGCTAAAACTTGAATCCTGACTGTCATCCCAAGGCTCAAACAATGTGTTTAATCAATCATTGGTTCTATGACTGAGACTGAGTTTGGATTAAGATCAATAGGAGATGAATGAGCAGCTCTATAAGCCTCATGGCACTTGGAGACCCGCCAAGTACTCATTTCTCTGATTATGTAGGTCTATGTCTCTTCCTCAACTTACCTGTACTGCTTCCCAAAAGGTGTGCTAGGAATGAAAACAAGGGAGCTCTTCTTGGTGGGTCCCGGGTGGGGCAGCCACTGGATAGTTTTGTCCCCCTGCGTGGTGGATCCCCATGAGCTGTCGTCTGTGAATCTAATGAAGAATCTGGTCCATGCTGTGCATTTCTTATCTGACATTAGTCACACCTACCTTCCACAATGAGTCCGTTCCACATAATTTAACATTAAAAGATTTGGGGCACTAGAAGAAGGCCTTGTCTTGATGCGCTCCCCTAATCTTCATATATCCTCCCAGAATTTCCCCTTTCTTTGAACAAATTTATGGAAGTTCCTTTCTCCAGCATCAGTGTGACAGTGAACTCTGCCACAGAACGATTTGCATAGGAATTAATACACTCAAACCTTGAAACAAAGCTGAGGGAGCTTAAAATATCACTTCAGTACCTGCTGAATATCACATGTATATAATTAAAAACCAAACATTTCTTTTTTCATATCACTGATAGAACAAAACAGCACAGTGTAGATTTAGTTTGTTAGAAACCAAAAAAAAAAGAAAAAAAAAAAAGGTCATACACCATCATCATGTTCTATGCATTCTATTCTGCTATGAAAACTTTATATATAGTAAATATAGAATACAACCTGGTTAAAAATAGAAGCTATTCCCAAAAACCACCTGGGCCACATCCCGGCAGCCAGGAATGTTTCCCTCCCAAGCTGAAGACTCTCCACCTTCAAGGAAGAAACGTCATTAACATATTTGAGAGTATATTTTAATGTACAATGATCTCGACCAGGCAGCTCTTGGATAAAGGATAATAAGATTGCTTTGGAGGATCAGATTTAGAAAAATGAACTCATGTAATTTTAAATAAGAAATAAAGTAGAGGATGTGGAGAAAAGGGAACCCTCCTGCAGTGTTGGTGGGAATGTAAATTGATACAGCCACTATGGAAAACAGTATGGAGGTTCCTTAAAAAACTAAAAATAGAACTACCATACGACCCAGCAAACCCACTACTGGGCATATACCCTGAGAAAACCATAATTCAAAAAGACCCATGTACCACAATGTTCATTGCAGCTCTATTTACAATAGCCAGGACATGGAAGCAACCTAAGTGTCCATCAACAGATGAATGGATAAAGAAGATGTGGCACATATATACAATGGAATATTACTCAGCCATAAAAAGAAACGAAATTGAGTTATTTGTAGTTAGTTGGATGGACCTAGAGACTGTCATACAGAGTGAAGTAAGTCCAAAAGAGAAAAACAAATACCATATGCTAACACATATATATGGAATCTAAAAAAAAAAAAAAAAAAGGTCATGAAGAACCTAGGGGCAAGGCGGGAATAAAGACGCAGACCTACTAGAGAATGGACTTGAGGATACAGGGTGGGGAAGGGTAAGCTGGGACGAAGTGAGAGAGTGGCATGGACATATATACACTACCAAATGTAAAATAGATAGCTAGTGGGAATCAGCCGCATAGCACAGGGAGATCAGCTCTGTGCTTTGTGACCACCTAGAGGGATGGGATAGGGAGGGTGGGAGGGAGATGCAAGAGGGAGGGGATATGGGGATATATGTATATGTATAACTGATTCACTTTGTTATAAAGCAGAAACTAACACACCATTGTAAAGCAATTATACTCCAATAAAGATGTTAAAAAAAAAAAGTGACTGTAGGTTGTGTTTTATAATACAAATGCAATAAAAGTATATCATAAAAATTGTGCAGTTTTCTGGTTTCTCTGAGTGTAAAGTTTTCTCTTGGTATGAGGGCCATTTCAGATACTGCATTTGACCCTTTCAGTCTGCCAGCAAGCCCTTCTGTACCCACTTGGAGCATCTTTGTAACGAATCAGAGCGTCTCAGGGCTGAAAGGGATTGTAAAAGCCATCAGTCCACCCAGCTCAGTGTCCAAATGCACAGAGTGATTTGCCAAGTTTAGATAATGCAGCTGAGATTGTTTATATGTTACAAGTTGTCTGAATTAATAGGTTATAAAAAGAATTAATAAGACATAAATGCTTCACTCAGATCCCTCCCTTACCTAATAAATAGTGAAGCTTGAATAGTTGTAAATTCTCTCAAAAATAAATTACATTACAAATGTGAATTTGAATGGCATGACTGATTTATGGCTACTGCTGATTTAGAGTTTTTTCTATATTGCTTGGTTGGTCCATCTGGCTATTTTTCAGATTCAGAGTTTTATCTTACTTTGGTCTGTGTGAGCTACTTTATTCCTGGAAAATCAAATATAACATTTTAATCAAAAAGAAAGGAAAACTGTATCATGTGACTTCTATACAAATAAAGGAGAAAAGCATATTCATCAACATAAAAGTCAATACTGAGATAAAATTGGAACTTCCTGGCATTCATGCATTTTAAAATGAAAAGAGAAACCTTTTAGAAAAAAAAAAAGCTTTATGAAATAAATACATTTGTGGATATTAAAGAAATAATGAAACTTTACCAGTGAGTTGGGGAAAATTTAGGATTACAAACAAAAATATTTTTTTGTTAAACTAAGATTAAGAAGGAAGAGTGTGACATTATTTACCTTTCCAGGTCTTTCAAACACTAACCAAATTTTATATCAATACTCATTTGCATAAGTTCGATATTATGTTATATCCTATTTTAACTTAATTTGTGCGTGTGTGTTTTGTGAGTAAAATGTGGATACTGCCAAAATTGAACTAATGTTGATTCATTTAGTGGCTTTGGAAGTTTGAGATTTACAAAGTTGTTTGCTACTTTAAAATCAAATGTAAATCTGCCCTTGTTGTGTGCAGTCTGTTCCTTTGGAGACGGTTTTCCAAGTAGGGTTGTAGTCATTCAGAAAAGGAGGTATGAAATGTCAGAGTTGAGTGTTTGCAGCTACAGAATTTCATAAAATGTTGGTCTGAAGTTTTGAATTGATAAGATCAGTGAGCACATTTTTAACCAAATGATTCGTCTGCTCTTGGATAACCGATTCCTAAAAACTTGGCCTTGATGTTAAGTCGCTTTATAGTCAGGGGAATAGAAAAAAAAAAAGGTTAACACTTATAATTCTCTATGAAAATTCAATGCAAGTCATTTTGAAACAAAAATGTGGAATAAAGAGTTAAGATGAAATGAGAAGATGTTGTATAACATTTCATAAACGTCCCAGGTGTTTACTCTCACAAGTGGCTTTCTAGTCAATGGATTTACAGTCTGACCGATGTATAGATTTCAGATGTCTCTGTTGGGAGCTTCGTGAAGTGATGCTGATGTCCGTTCTTTAAGAGAAGGTCACGGTGCCTGAGGGGGACTCCGTTTGCATCTACACGCAGGGCTGTGGGCTGCTGCTCTGCTTACGTGCTCAGGACAGTGCAGTATGCTGCCAATTATATAGAGCAATTTACATGCTGACACCTCTCGAAAACGTACTGTCAGGAGTTTTCAATTAAAACCTACTTCCTCCCTGAAAAAGGCATAAGAAGAAGGAGGAGGAAGAGAAGGAAGAGGAGGGGGAGAAGCGGAAGCATTTTTGCTCGGTGTGTAAAAATAGCTTTGATTACGAGTCTTTTCATGCAGATCTAAAATGCCAACTCTCTGGAAGGTGAAGGGGTGAATAAGAAACCTCATGGAATTGTGGTCCCCGGAATTAAACAAACATCGCAAAACCATGTGATTACAAAAGGTGCTTATCTTGCTTTCTTGAAACCATGCTTCCTTGAATATACTCTGCAGATCTCTTTGGATATCATATTCTTTATGCAGCTATAGTAGCTCTTTCTTGTCTTGTATTTGAGTCATTCCATCAAGGATTTAGTTGGGGATAAGACCTTCGGGAGCATCGAGAAGTCCAATGTTCTGTGACTCAAAATGTGGTCCATGAACTACAGCATCAACATCACCTGGGAGCCTGTTAACAACGGAGATTGGCAGTCCCACTTCAGCCCTACAGAATCAGAACGTGTATTTTAATAGGATTCCTGGGTGATTCATGAGCACAGTAATGTTTGGGAAGCACCGATCTCTCTTCCCGTCTCTTCCCAATCAGATTGGCTCATAGATTGGCATTAATGGGCGAGTTTAATAGAGAAACCAAGTCGTCTGACTGGAGCATTTAAGACGCACAAGTCCGATTTCCAAGCCATGAGGTTGTTTTGTTATTTATGTGGAGCCATAAAACACAATAGGATTTTTAAAGTCTATTTATATGCATAAAGCTGGCATACATATTCACAAATCAAGGCATTTGTTTTCATTATCCTTGCATGATAGCCAGTAACCCATAAATTTTCAATCCTGTCATTGCAACCTCTGAAAATCCTAAAACTGGGCATAATGAAGTTTTTGGGTGATTGAAATTAGTACCCTAATAACTTATAATAATTACTTTTATCTCTGGCTCTTGGATTATAACTGATCTGATTGTACCCATAATTGGTAAGAACATCATGTCTGTACATCTACACCTCAGCATCAAATCAGAGCCTGTACCATCCGCTGGATTATTTCAACTCTCTTGACAATAAATCCCAGTTTCTGTGTCTGTGTCAAGTAGCAATTTGTATGATTCATAAAGGTGATTTGACTGAGACCTAGCCAAGAAGATGAGCAATTCACTGGTGGGAATGTAGACGCTTTGTTATTGAAAAGGTTACATTCGGCAATTTAAATCTTATTTAAGGAAAGAGAGAAGATATCTACTGAATTGCAAGACCAACCAAGATTCCTACTGATGGATGACTTGAAAGAAAGGATGAACTGAGTTGCAGGATTAGGAATTCAAAGCTGTGAGCACCTGCTTGCATTAAATAAAATGTCTGTGTGTTCCCAGAAGTTCCATACCTCCCCTCGGATGCAGACGCTAGCGGGAGCTGCGATGGCCATTTGTCTTTCCACTTGCCAAATTTTTGTTCTCTGAGATAGTTTAGACCAAAGTCTAAATAAAATTTTTAAAAGGCTATCTAATTAAAAATGTAAACTATTTCTATATTTTTCTTTCTCTTTGCTAAATTTCCTCAATAGGGTACCAAAATAATTGGATGATAATTTCTTGCAGAGTGGAGAAAAAGTAATTGGGCCTGAAACTTTTTCTTTCCTGCTGGTAGCCGAGCGACCCTTTTAGGAAGCGAAGGTTGTAGGATCAGAGGGAAAAAGGTGAACTAGGTTTGTCTTTGTATTGCTTTTTCAGGGTTGAGCACATAGCTGGCATTCAGTAATTACTTATTAACTGGATTACACCTCTTAGCCTAATTCCTGCTGTTGATAAACAGCCACGAGGGTCCCCTGGAGGGAGAAGGGGGTGCTACGCAGCGCCTGATTGTGTACAATGTTCCCCTACCTGAGTCCAAATGCTGGCATTGTTGTGGGAAAAGGGAGCAGGTTTTTATAACCTATAGGTTTTTATAACCTATTAATTCAGACAACTTGTAATATAATAACTAATTATAAGTTATTAGGGTAATAATTTCAGTCACCCTAAAAGCTCATTATGCCCAATTTTAGGATTTTCAAAAGTTGCAATGACAGGATTGATAATTTATGGGTTACTGGCTATCATGCAAGTGTTGTGGGAATAGGGGACGGCTCCTTACATTCTCTAAAATACACTTTTTCTCATCTATTAAAGGGAGTTACCCCTATATCACAGGGTGATTCTAAGCCTTCAAAATTATATCTAAAAGTGCGTAATACTTTGCCCAGGATGCAGTAAGACTCAATATACAGCCGTCACTTCATCATTTCAGAGCTTTGCAAAGGAAAAGTACCGTCTTTGTCTTTCCCTTTTCAGCCCTTGACGTGGTGGGAAGGGAGAGGAGGGGTAAGGTTGAGGAAACCCGAGGGGGAGCGTGTCAGCACCACTGCTCTGAGGGTGGACCCCCGCCTTGATCGCTTGTGTGTTCCCGGTAAGCGTGGACCAGCAAGGGAACCTGTTTGTGAACATGTGACTCTCCTTTTTCAACCCCAGGAGCCATGCCAGCACCACCTTCCAACAAGGCTGACTTTCCATAGCCAAATCCTGGCATCCTATTGATGCAATGAAGAGTGAAGGGTGTCCTCGCAAGGTTGCTGGGTATTCAAAAATCTCAGGAATGCTCACTTTGCTGTACAGCAGAGATAGGGACAACGTTGTAAATCAACTATACTTCGATAAAAAGCTAAATTAAATTTTAAAAAATCTCAGGAATGGACCAGTAATGCTGTTCCACAATTCAATCTCATCTTTTGGCATAGTAAAGAAAACTGGTACATTCTCAAGTCCTTCAATTTTCTCAACTGGCTAAAATGAAGACATTCATTTCAAAGGAGATAATTAGATGGACTTTTTTTTTTTTTTTTAAAGCAAGCTTTGAGGAAAGAGAGGGAGAGGAAAGGGAACATGTTTACTATAGTTGGAAGAGCATATGACCTTTGTTTCATCACCCTGAAAGGCAGAAGTCATCTATCAACTATTGGGAATGTCATTCGGTGTGCAGTCCTGTTCTCTCGCTTATTTTAGGAGTTGGCCCTGTGAGGCACAATTATCTGGAGCTTGAACTTCAGGGATTATATGTGCGATTCTTAGAATGGCCTATAGTATATCAGGAAACTTTTATGTATCACCCCATCATCAAACCTTTTCGAATTGTTAGATAATTTTAGCCCCATGTTTGTTAGCTGCACTTGGGAAGCCATGCCTATATTCTCACGGAGCTTGCGGAATGGAAACAAAGCTGCTTGAGATGATTATGTTGATGTATGTCTGTTAGTGTGTAGCTCCATCGACATATGAATCTTATAGAGTCACCTGGTAATATTCCAGCAAAATCATTACAATTCATCCGAGGTTGTCTTTTTCCTCTTACTATTTCAAGATGAAAGTTTTCAATACTAATGTTGCAAAGTGGGTATTATGTTGACTTATGCTAATCGATTTCATGGATGCTGTCATATTACATTGTTCAGCAAAGACACTGGTGAAGTTGTCTTGTGTCCACCGTTATCTTGCAAACAGCCCAGTGGTGTCAGAACGCAACATCCAGGGACGCTCTGCCTTGTTGTGGGATAGCTTCTGTCCGGAGAGGTTTGCTAGGAATAGTGGGAAGGGAGGCAGAGAGGGCTGTGTCTGTGCTGTTATATGTCCTCTTAAAGAGAAAACAGTGTAAAAAAGGGCCGATGTATTGTGTGCGGGAGCGTGTGTGGATTTATAGTGGCTTCATTGCCACGTATTATTTTCATGGCAGCACTTCTGTAAACGGTGTGTCAGTCCCTCCTTGAGGAGCTTCTGGCTTTAGGATTTTACCACCAGCCCATAAACTGGGGAAACTCCACTGTTAAAGCTAAGGGTTCCAGAGGCAGTTTTCAAAGGTAAGTTTATTTGAAAATTCTGCAAGGGAGATTGATTTGGCGATTTTCAATGTTGCTTCTGCAAACCTTCTCGGGCGGTGTTCCCACCATTCCCACCCCCGCCCTGAACAACTGAAGCCACTTTATGGGGAGCTCAAGAATTGTTGGACAGAGGTGGTTTTCCCCATAATAAAGGCACTGGCAATGGGGTCGGTCCGCAGGAACGGGGTGGGCAGGCAAGGTGGGTCTTTACAGCCCTACTGCTGGTGGGCAAACCCACTTCATGGTCAGCATCTCCATGAAGTGCCCAGTGTCCCAGGGTCCCTGGGTCCCCCTTGCTCTTCTGGGACACTCCCCTCACCAGGGCAATGCATTCTGTCCCTACTCACTCTGCCTGTGTGCTCCCTGACCTGGGATCTCTTTGGGTCATTGGCTGTCTAATCTAATACAGTCATGCAAAAGAAGACTAATGATGGCTGAGAACTTGACATGTTGTCACTCCAAGATTTCAGGGGTCCCTCGAGTGCTTGCTGATGCCCTTAGAGCTGTGGTAAGATCTAGGAGACAGGAGCTATGGTACAGCTCTTTGTGAAGCTGCAGCACCCTTCCCCTGGATCACGTGGGTGGCTGACGACCGAATCCTCCCTGCCTGTCACAGTGAACTTGAAACTTGATCACCTCAACAGCCATGGAAGAGCCATACTATGCACAGTCTTGTAGCAGGAACTGAGAATCCAGGGAGAAAGAGGAACAGCCCTTGTCTCCCAGGAGCTAAGATCCAGAAGGTCACTACATTTTATTGTAATTACTGGTTAATGTGTGTGCGTGTGTGTTGTGTGAAGGCTTGAGTTGGCTTGTATTTATCTCCGTGTCACAGAAACCTCTATCCAGAGCTTTTGGACAAGTAGATACTCTGTATGAGTTTAATAAAAACCAATAATCGTGTAAAGAAGACTGTGGTAAGTGTGAAACTTAAGTCATAAGTTTCTTGCATCTGCAAAACATGCAACAGTATCTAAGAGGAGGGACTTTTGTAATAATGGCTGAATAGATATCAAAGGGCAAAATGATGTGATTTCATGGGAAACTCAGGTCCATGATAATTAAGAACCAATCACTAAGAAGGAGCTCTTCTTGGGACCCTGTTTTCCATATTAATACTTAAAAATCATTTTCACACAAGATCTGTTAAAGTAGATGAGTGATGCTTTGGTCTTCCCATGTGTTGTGAAGTGTCCCCTCCGAGTCGAGATTTGAGCTCCGTCACTTCTCACCTAAAGCAACCAGAGAGCATTCCTATACACTAATGATGAAAAATCTGAAAGAGAAATTATGGAAACACTCCCATTTACCATTGCAGCAAAAAAATAAAATACCTAGGAGTAAACCTACTTAAGGAGAAAAAAGACCTGTATGCAGAAAACTATAAGACACTGATGAAAGAAATTAAAGATGATACAAATAGATGGAGAGATATACCATGTTCTTGGATTGGAAGAATCAACATTGTGAAAATGAGTATACTACCCAAAGCAATCTACAGATTCAATGCAATCCCTATCAAATTACCAATGGCATTTTTTACGGAGCTAGAACAAATCATCTTAAAATTTGTATGGAGACACAAAAGACCCCGAATAGCCAAAGCAGTCTTGAGGCAAAAAAATGGAGCTGGAGGAATCAGACTCCCTGACTTCAGACTATACTACAAAGCTACAGTAATCAAGACAATATGGTACTGGCACAAAAACAGAAACATAGATCAATGGAACAAGATAGAAAGCCCAGAGATTAACCCACGCACCTATGGTCAACTAATCTATGACAAAGGAGGCAAAGATATACAATGGAGAAAAGACAGTCTCTTCAATAAGTGGTGCTGGGAAAACTGGACAGCCACATGTAAAAGAATGAAATTAGAATACTCCCTAACACCATACACAAAAATAAACTCAAAATGGATTAGAGACCTAAATATAAGACTGGACACTATAAAACTCTTAGAGGAAAACATAGGAAGAACACTCTTTGACATAAATCACAGCAAGATCTTTTTCGATCCACCTCCTAGAGTAATGGAAATAAAAACAAAAATAAACAAGTGGGACCTAATGAAACTTCAAAGCTTTTGCACAGCAAAGGAAACCATAAACAAGACGAAAAGACAACCCTCAGAATGGGAGAAAATATTTGCAAATGAATCAACAGACAAAGGATTAATCTCCAAAATATATAAACAGCTCATTCAGCTCAATATCAAAGAAACAAACACCCCAATCCAAAAATGGGCAGAAGACCTAAATAGACATTTCTCCAAAGAAGACATACAGACGGCCACGAAGCACATGAAAAGATGCTCAACATCACTAATTATTAGAGAAATGCAAATCAAAACTACAATGAGGTATCACCTCACTCCTGTTAGAATGGGCATCATCAGAAAATCTACAAACAACAAATGCTGGAGAGGGTGTGGAGAAAAGGGAACCCTCTTGCACTGTTGGTGGAAATGTAAATTGATACAGCCACTATGGAGAACAATATGGAGGCTCCTTAAAAAACTAAAAATAGAATTACCATATGACCCAGCAATCCCACTACTGGGCATATACCCAGAGAAAACCGTAATTCAAAAAGACACGTGCACCCGAATGTTCATTGCAGCACTATTTACAATAGCCAGGTCATGGAAGCAACCTAAATGCCCATCAACAGACGAATGGATAAAGAAGTTGTGGTACATATATACGATGGAATATTATTCAGCCATAAAAAGGAACGAAATTGAGTCATTTGTTGAGAAGTGGATGGATCTAGAGACTGTCATACAGAGTGAAGTAAGTCAGAAAGAGAAAAACAAATATCGTATGTTAATGCATGTATGTGGAACGTAGAAAAATGGTACAGATGAGCCAGTTTGCAGGGCAGAAGTTGAGACACAGATGTAGAGAATGGACATATGGACACCAAGGGGGGAAAACTGCGATGAGGTGGGGATGGTGATGTGCTGAATTGGGCGATTGGGATTGACATGTATACACTGATGTGTATAAAACTGATGCCTAATAAGAACCTGCAGTATAAAAAAACAAACAAAACAACTAATACTAAACTTTCATTGGGTTATTTGTATGGAAATATGTTAATATAAATGTTTCAGACATTACATGAAATTTCTAAAAATCTTATATTTGTATTTGTATGGAAATATGTATGGAAATATGTTAATATAAATGTTTCAGACAGTACATGAAATTTCTAAAAATCTTATATTTGTATTTGTATGGAAATATGTATGGAAATATGTTAATATAAATGTTTCAGACATTACATGAAATTTCTAAAAATCTTATATTTGTATTTGTATGGAAATATGTATGGAAATATGTTAATATAAATGTTTCAGACATTACATGAAATTTCTAAAAATCTTATATTTGTATTTGTATGGAAATATGTATGGAAATATGTTAATATAAATGTTTCAGACATTACATGAAATTTTTAAAAATCTTATATTTGTATTTGTATGGAAATATGTATGGAAATATGTTAATATAAATGTTTCAGACATTACAGGAAACGTCTAAAAATCTTATATGTTCTGGTATAATGTTATAAGTAATAATCCTAGTTATTACTTTAAAATGTATATCTCAGAAATAACTAATTTTCTTGTCAACTGCATTATTATGAACTTTCATCAAATCTTTAACCATGGTCATTTTTAAGTCTTTTGTCATTTACAGACAGTTCTGGGTGTACTCTGATGATTTTGCAAATATGTTCCTATAAAAGAGTTTCATCTTCAAGAAATTCATGGAAAAGACTCTGACAAGTACAGGTTTCTGGTAACTGACTGTACTGCTGAACTGAATGAATAAGCATTTTCAGAATTCTAATGAAAAACTGATGAACTCATAAAAGTGCTAACAAAAGATCAAGATGAAAAAAAAGAAATTAATTACATGGGACTGAGTGAACTGATGAGGATGAGTATAATTTTTGTGACTTTCTGTCTGAATTAAAAAAAAAAAAAAAAAAAAGCAACCAGAGATTAATGATCTGTTCCTCACTTGCTCCTGGGGCTCTCTTTCTGGTCACCCCATTAATTTAACAGGAGAGTTTCTACCCACAGCCAAAGGGACCTTGGTTCCCCGGGAGTGGAGGATGCAGATGCCGAGACCCATGACTTCTTGCACAGGAGAAGATGGTATAGACTCAGGGATCTCCACCTTCTGCCCCTGGAAGAGAGAGCAGCACTTGGCCATTCCTCTGACTCCTGTTTGTTGAAAAGGTGAACTGAGTTTAATCAAAAGAATGCATTGGCCATTTACTAGCGGTGGTTTTGCCTTGCCAAAAAAAAAATAGTAACTACCATGTCACTGCTGGTAATCCATGAGGGAAAAAACAAAGGATGGATAGTGAGGGGCCCTCCCCCCGACCCCTGCTTTCCTCCCCTCCCCTCCATTGTGTTGGCCCCTCCCGTGTTTGGACTCTAAGCTAGAATAATCACCATGTGAGGTACCAACTGAAAATTAAACACACACCTTTTCTTTTGACATCCATGATTTATTTTCCTAAAGAGCTTATATATGTAGGGATTGGGGAGGGGAAGATGGAAGGGGAGGTCTGGTATTTACTTCACGAATAGTGTTATTCAAAGACCAGGAAAGAAATCCAATGTTTGCTGCGGTTTAAATGACAGTATTTATTATGTACTCACAAAAGGGTAGAAAAAGCGACTGTTGATTATTTTGACATTAAATTGCTTGCAATACATGAGGGATTAATTATGACATGGCACACTTCATCCTGCCACCTGAATTAGCTGGAGTTTTAAAGAAGGGTCTGTATTTACATCATTTGTCACATGGGGAGAATACGGATGTCTCTGTGCTCTTTTCTGTACCAGGTTTGATCAGGAATCCAATGGCCTCACTGAACGCAGGCACTTCTCAATCAGATCGAACAAAAATCTATCGCTGGTCTTTATGGAGAATCCTCTTGTATGGAACCAGTGTTTCCAAACTCTGACCAAGCTTTCCCTGACTTGACTTTAACTGACAGTCCCATGGAGAGAAGTTTCCATCATTTGGGAGCAAGGTGATGAAGGCTCCTTCTCAGGAACCAGTCTCCCCAAACACATGTTGGGGTATAGAATGCGATGCACCGTTGGTCCCCAAGTAGAAGACTGATGAGTTTTGTTGGTAGAGGGGCTGACGTTTAGGTACAAGCACCTCTGGGAGAGGAAGGGAGGAGAGGGCACTGGGTCTTAGTAGTGGGAGGCCAAAGCCAACGCCCAGGGTGCCTGCGTGCTGTTGGCGACCAGAACAACTCTCGCTTTCATCTTGTTGCTTTAACAGACTAGGCGATGTTCTAGCCCACAGGCAATGAATACAGCTCTTAGCCCCAAATCCCTGGACTTATTACCCACAGTTCTCAAGCTTGAAAGTAGAGCAACCTCAAAGACCTGGCACATCCTTTTAAGCGTAGAGAGCCAGAACACCCAAATCATACCAGAAAGAGGAAAGGACCACCATGAGTAATGGAGCAAACATGTTGGTGTTCCCTTTTCCATCCTTGAATCTACATCTCCCACAGGAATGAAAATACCCAGAAAGCTGAGGGCACGGGCACCACAGCCCCAAGAGTGGTCGAGAGAGGAGAAGAGGGATGGTCTCGGGACTTGCTTTGTTATGATCAGGACCTGATGCTTTCCGATCACAGGGTTCTGTGGGTTATTCTAGCTAGAGTCCTGGTGACTATCTCCTTAGTTATTTGAAAGAGCATCGTTATCAAAAAAGAAAAACCCAAACCGTCAAATTCCTACGCTGCTGACTATAAAGAATCAACGTGATGAGGGGCTCAGTTTGTAGCTGTGGTTTGAAATATGTCTTTACAGCTTTTTGAGCACTTTATGTTTGAAAAATGCCTTCCCATCACTCTGAGTAGGTTTTCTTTGTGACAGTTCAGCAAGGTCACCTGGGATGGCCTCTGACAGATAGATGACGACACCTGGGTGAAACTTGATCACGTGATGGGCACACAGCGAGACCTGGGGGATGGTTCTACAGTCTCTGTGACCCCAAGTGTGTGGGACGCCATTGAGCCCAGGTCGTCTCTGAGAGGGCTCAGGGTGCGGTGCTTGGAAAGGCAGAGTGTGCTTCCCATTGACTCCGTGTCCATTTCTATATTAGAGTGCACAGCGTCTCTATGAGTCAGGTTATTGAGTGTTCTGCTCTCAGAAGCCAAGGTGTGAGGGAGGAGAAGGCTGGAGGGACCCGTGCGGAGAAATCCAGCTCAGAGAAGGAATTACAGCTCCAGGATCGGACAAGTCACAGGATTCTGCCCAGGGCAAAAGTCCTTTGTAACAGATGAGCTGAGGCTCAAAGTAACACTGGGGGAATCCAATGTGATTTGTCCGCTTCACCCGCGGGAACTGTACATTTTGTGAAAAACGTACTTACTGCGAATGTGTGATGTCATTTATGTAACAAGAAAGAAGGTTCATCTTTTGTTGATGAACTCTTACTGCTTGGAGGGAAATACTAGAATATCTTACCCTGGGATCCAAAATAACTGTGATCCTTGAAAGAATTTCCCTACCCTGTTTCTGTTCATCTGTGGTATTTCCACATCTAGCATAAAAGAAAAATCCAATAGCATTGAAGTTAAATAATACATTTTTCCCTCCCAGAACCAATAAATCTGTTTAAAGATGCATTGCTACTTTTCTTGAGGGATAATTTAGACTATGTATCAAAAAAGGAAAATCAATAGTTTTTTCTATTACAAATAATTGCCTGTTTGACTCTTTTCCACTTTTTTATTTATTTTGGTTTCAAAATATTTCTACTAAGACTGCCTCATTTTTTTTTTGTTATTTATTTATTTATTTATTTATTTATTTATGGCTGTGTTGGGTCTTCATTTCTGTGCGAGGGCTTTCTCTAGTTGCGGCAAGTGGGGGCCACTCTTCATCGCGGTGCGCGGGTCTCTCACTATCGCAGCCTCTCTTGTTGCGGAGCACAGGCTCCAGACACGCAGGCTCAGTAATTGTGGCTCACGGGCCTAGTTGCTCCGCGGCATGTGGGATCTTCCCAGACCAGGGCTCGAACCCGTGTCCCCTGCATTGGCAGGCAGATTTTCAACCACTGCGCCACTAGGGAAGCCCAAGACTGGCTCATGTTTTAAGTCTAGACCAGCATGAGTTTCTATGAGACTATGTCTGCCAGTGGATGAGACCCTGCTCTCTCCTGGGTTTGGTGAGGTTCCCACACAGAGCATCAGGGGAAAGGCCAGCAGACCCAGGGGCTCTTGGGAAGAGCTTTGAGTTTAGTTGTAAACGAACAGAGCGTGCTCTTGGGGGTGCACACACCCCCTTGGGCACGCAGCACAGAGTGCTTCACCCACCTGGCTGATTACCTGTGACCGCATAAGCATGAGCAGCATTTATCCTTTGTACCCAGGTTTGAAATTGTCAACTAGAAAATTGCTTCTTGTGTAAACTTTGGCCTGGCCGGCACAATCCAGGGTCCCTCTTTAAGTAACTAGACATGACCAGATGTTACCTGAGAATATCCAGTGCACAATACCAGTATCCAAAAGAATATCTGGTTTGCAGTACCTACTGCTGTTCTTTATTTTCAGACATTTTTATTAGAGAAAAGGGATGACTTGACAAGAGCCAACAACACACGGGTTGAATGAGAGAGAGGTTTATTAGACTGACTTCAGCTATTCACCATTCAGCCACAGCAATAATGTCTAAGGATCTGATGTCAGGCACAGAAGGGAGGAGACAAACCTCGACCACAAATCTGCGATGCTCAGGTGAATAGGAACGTCCAGAGGAGACCGAGGCCAGATCTACGGGGGCAGATGGAAAGGCTTTCTTGAGGAGGTGACAGCTGAGCTGAGCCCTACAAGGCAGATGCACGTTGGTTAAGTGGAAGAAAGTTGAGGGGGGCACGGTGAGGCCATCTCACAAAAGAGCTGAATGGCAAAGGCAAAGAGTGTAAAGCAGCAGGGCTCCTGGGAGGTGGGGGGCAGCAACCCAGTGCTACAGGCTGGGTTACTGTTGGCAACCATCCCCCCCTTCCCTCCCCCATTGCGGGCACAGTGTACTTTCCCACATCATGGATGCTGGGTTTGGTCCTGTGACTTGCTCTGGTCAATAAATATCAGCCATGAAAGGAGCAGGCACCAAGCAGTGACTGTGCCTTCAGTCTGGGCCTCAGAACACACACAAATGGAACAGATTTAAACCCAAACTGCAGTCTGCAGCCCACATGCCAGCTAAGCCCATCTTAACCCACTGGAGCCAAATCAGACTCATCCTGCAGACCCAGGCACATGGGGATGGTTGTTATGTGACATTATTAAGGCAATAGCTGACACTTACATTCAGCAAGGCTGAAACATGGGGTGTAGATCAGGAGACACAGGGCCAGAGGTGTAAGCAGGGCTCCTCGTGGACAGTCTTGTGTTATATTAAGGTGTTTAGCCTTTACCACTGACATATTCAGGGAGACATGGATCTGGTTTGCATTTTAGGAAGAGAATTATGGCAGCAGTGTGGCAATCGGCCTTGTGGATGTGTGACTCAGAAGCTGTGTGATAATTAATTATAAGAGCTGACATCTACTGGACCCTTCCTATCTACCAGGAACCACGCTAAGTACTTTACCTCCTTCATCTTATTTAATCCTCAAAGCAACCATACAAGCGCTCAGATCACTTCTGTTCTACAAATGACGTATCTGTTTGCTAGATACCCTGAACTCTTAACTGTGAAATCGATCTGATTATTGCAAAGTTAAGGTAAAAACAGGTCTGAATCATGGCAGTGTGGTGGGAGGGGAGGGGAGTATGATCCAAGAAATTACAAGAAGAATCAGCAGGATATGCTCAGTGATTACATGTGGGATGTGAAGGAAGACTCTAGCATTTCCAGTTTAGGGAACAGAGCAGAAGACAGGGATTTGCACCAAAGAAGAGAATGAGGAAGGGAAATAGGGTGTGTGAAGATGGCTTTGGGATGACTTTCTGAAGGGACACAGTGAGCAGCTGACAGTACAGGTGTGGAGGCCAAGAGAGGGGCTGAACTGAAGGTGTGGTGCTGAAAGCACCAGCACATCACTCCTGGGAGGGGCATGCGCCCTGAGAGAGGCGGCAGGATGGGGAGAGAAGACAACCAAGACCAGACCCCGGGGACACCGGTGTGAGAGGCAAGGGCAGAGACAGAGAAGGCAGACAAAGATGATCTGACCGTGACGCCTCAGTGCGGCTCCCTCGACATTGATAATGACATTGATAGTGAAGGCTGTGCCTGCGTGGGGGGCAGGGGGGCATGGGAAATCTCTGCGCCTTTCTCGTAATTTTGCCGAGAACCTAAAACCTCTCTATTATCTATTAAAGACAAACAAACACATATATAAATAAACTTTTAAAAATACGATCTGAGATGCAGGGGGAAACCCAAGAGAACACAGTTCCTCAGCCAGGCAACAGGCAAAGAGCAGCAAAGATGCTTTTTAGGGAGCACAGTTGGGGTTGCCAGCTGCTGTTGGCTTGGAGAAGAGTCTAGCAACGTGTAGGGAGAGAAGATTGAGTGCAGGGGGTTAGGGGAACGACTGGGGGAAGGGGAAGACCAAAAGAAGGGGAAAAAATATTGATAGGTTTGATTCCATCCACATTTTAAAAAATCACTTCCATAAGCAAGAAATGGAAAAACAAATGAGAAGCTGGCAAAGGTATTCCTAACAAACTAGAATTAATAGTAATAATGCATAAAGAGTTTTTTCTTTTAATGAGCAAATAAGGACACTAGAGACGGTTTAGATGGAAGGTGAGAAAACACAACAGGACAGACTGTTTTCATAAAGGGAGATGCACCAATGGCAAATGCAAATGCAATAACATAGTTGGCCTCAAACTAAAATACAAACATTTTCGCTCATTGGGTTGGCTATGAATTAGCAAGAATAGGGGGACACGGATCCTCTCCCACACTGCTCTTTGTAGTACATGTTGATTCAACCATCTTTTGAAAACAATTCAGCAGTTATGCTTCAAGAGCCTTCAAATATGTGCTTGTCACTTGGTGCAGTGTTTTGAAATCTGTGTTAATCCCACATCAGTAAAGAACGTACATGAGAGCTGGTGGTCCAAGAACCTCTCACAGAACAAGAAAATCTAAACCCCTGGACTGAGCGCCAGTGAGGATATGACCACGTACCTTTTGGCATGTCCAGAAAGTGGGATACCAAGAGGCCATTTAAAAATCATGTTTTTGACATGGGAAGAGGTTCCTGATTTACCATTAAAGAGAAACAACAGAATAGAAAAATATGATCCTACTTTTATTTTTTTTAAGTGCACATATGAAAAAAATGCACATATGAATGATGAGTTATTGCCAAGTTGTAGAATTACATGCAATTTTTATTTCCTTCTGTATGCTTGCCTAGATCTTCCAAATATTCTGCAGTGAATGTGTATTATTTTCGTATTTAGAAAAAGGAAAACAATAAATGGTATTATTTTCCAAAAAAATAACAATGAATAGTTGATGGGGAAGGATTCCAAGTCACTTGGTTCTGTGAAGGGAAGGGTTAAGATGGATCTGAGCGAAGATGACGAGGCAGAGGGAGGGTTTTAAAGAATGGCTGAATGTCCCAGGTTCAAAGGCTTTAAGAAAACAGGCAGTAGGGAGGAAAAATGAAGAGTCCAGGAAATAATTCATGGCACGACATTTAAGATGGTTAAAGAGAGTATAGAATCAGGAGCACAGCGAAGGGTTAGCCTGAACAGGAGAAAGAGTGGTTCCTCCTCTGAGAGGACAAAGGTGTGGGAAGTGCCAACAGACATTTGTTCGATTGTTCGTTTGTAGACAAGTGGCAGCTGGGGCGTGTTCTGGGTGGTGGCAGAAGTGGCTACCGGGTGAGAGTGGTCCAGTTTGACCCACTGTCGTCATCACAGAACCGGGAGCCCGGGGGTTCATACTACATCTGCTTACATTGAGGTGGCCACGGCCGGCTGCAAGGCAGGTTGGGAGATGTAATCGTCACGTGCCCAGAAAAGTTCCCTGTTCCATGACTGAGGGAAGTGCAGAGAATGGAGGCTGAGGGCCAATGAGCAGATTTGAAAAATGTTTCAGCTGTGAAGCCTGTAGGATTTGCTGGTGGGTTTGATATTGGAGTTTGAATTACAAACAGGATGAAGAACAAAATAGGTGTTTTAGGGGATGTGGAAAGATATACGGCCGGGGATCCAGAAAGAGATCTGAGTATATATTTTCCCGGCAGAGAATCAATTCTTTATAAGGAATGACACTGATGTGCTCATGATTGTCGCCATAATAGGGTAGCAACACTAGATCCCTAGGGTCACAACCCGTGACAGACCTGTTGCTTTCAGTCCAACCTACAACCAGGGCTGCGCCCACAGGCATGGGTCTGGGGGACCCTGCTGACAGGTCAGGCACAAAGCCACAATCATGACCTCCACTGTTGTTCTAATGAATCCCCGAATTGGTCCAATTTCTCGAAACAAAGAGCACATCGCTTCACAGGTGTGGACACAGTTCGTACCCGAGTTCTAAAAACTCCTTGTCTGATGGTTCCTTTTTTAAATTAAATTTAATTTAATTTAACTTAATTTAATTTTATTCTATTTTATTTTTATTGAAGTATAGTTGATTTACAATGTTTAAGGTGTATAGCAAAGTGATTCTCTATATACCTATTCTTTTTCAGATTCTTTTCCATTATAGGTTATTACAAGATATTGAATATAGTGCTATGGGGGAGGACTTGGCTGTTTATCTATTTTATATGTAGTAGTGTGTATCTGTTAATCCCAAACCCCTAACTTATTCCTCCCCACACTTTCCTCTTTGGTAACCACAAGTTTGTTTTCTTTTTCTTTTCCTTTTTTTTCTGGCCATGCTGCACAGCTTGTGGGAATCCCAGTTCCCCGACCAGGGATTGAACCCAGCCCATGGCAGTTAAAGCACGGAATCCTAACAACTAGACCAGCAGGGAACTCCCATAAGTTTGCTTTCTATGTCTGTGAATCTGTTTCTTTTTATAAGTAAGTTCATTTGTATCATATTTTAAATTCCACATATAAGTGATATCATATGGTATTTGTCTTTCTCTGTCTGACTTGCTTCATTTAGTGTGATAATCTCTAGGTCCATCCATGTTGCTGCAAATGGCATCATTTCATTTTTTTATGGCTGAGTAATATTCCATTGTATATATGGACCACATCTTCTTTATCCATTCATCTGCAGATGGACATTTAGGTTGCTTCCATGTCCTGGCTACTGTACTGATGGTTCTTTTCTGCTGGAAGACTTAGAGGGAGAAGCTACAGGAGTGCCATCGTTTGCCCGCAGCCCTTCCTGCCCTGGTTAAAAGTGAGTCACACACTCATATGTCCTTAGGTGCTTTCCTTTCTCAGAATTACCTGGTGATGGATGGGGGCTCAGGTCTGGTTTTGGTAGCCCCGGGGCAAAGACGGTGCACCCAGGTGCCATGACTACAGAGGAAGAAGCTCCCCCAAGGCCGTGCCAACACATTCAGGATGAAACCGGGGTCACTTAGGGGGGTGACGGGCTGCATGTGTCCCTCCCCTCACAACGCAGAGGGTTGCCCCAATTCCATCCCTGTCCTCTCTTTCAGGACCACAGTGACCTGCTAACAGGATGAGTGACATGAGGGACATTAATTCTGAGATGCGCTGAGACATAAAAGCAAATCCTGGACCCTCCTTGGAAACATGACCACTGTCTCATTTTCCCCAAATGTTCACTTTTAAAAAGTGACGATTCATGACGAACTTTAGAATTTGGGAATCAACACTGAGATTTTTAAAATTTTCCTAGAAAAGCAATGGATTTGTATAGTAGCACAAGCCCCATCCACATCAGAAATCAGGTTTAGATAGCCCAGCAGGCAAGTGGGAGGACTTTTGAACATTCCTTGTTTTGGGGGGGTGAAGCTGAATACCTAATTCTGTGCTGTGGGACATTCCAAGTAGGAGCCCAATGACGTGGAGACATGTCCTCGCCCCAGTCATGGAACGAAGGTGATAATCCCCAGAATTATCACGTGAGCAGGTCACAAACACTAAAGGACACAGATACTCATTTTCAGGGTCTGCACAAAAGTCCTGATGAGAAAAGCCTCCTGGAAATGGAATACACTTTATTCTGGCCGAAACACCTAATACTTCCCATCTACCTCATGGGAATATATGTTTTACAAGAGAGATGAATATTATCTCACAATCTGCCACAATACCTAATATCTATCACATTTCAAAATGAATACAATTAGTGCATAAATCTCAGCATTGGCAATTTTCCTCTCTCTCTGGAAAAGTTTTTTAATTGAAAGCATTTTAAGGGTTGAGAGAAAATGCACCATTTATTTCTGTTAGATACTCTAAGTGTATTTGGTTACTTGGGAATAAAATAGTTCCTCCTTCAAAGGAAAAAAAAAATCCTTTAGGCTTATGTGACAATTGTATTTGGTAGAACGATGGACTGGAGTTTCAGTGGCTAGAATTTACAGAATGAATGATAGCACCATCTATAAAAGAAGATGCAGAATCAAATTCTCCAGTGACAGGAATTTCTTCTACAATTTTGAGAACAAAAGCATTCATGTAGAAGAAAATCTACATGGATGTGCTTTTCTACTCATATTGTTATAGCCTTTCAGTGCTAGAAATCTTGAAGTACTAATAAAATAAATTTCACCGTTAGCCATTAACTTCCAATATGAGAGCAACATTTCTGTTAAAGATTTAACCCCTGGTTTCTTTGATAAGGTTGGGCTGTTAGTACAGAATTAACTAATTTAAGGTGAGGAAATTCAGCCCTTGCCATGATTCCAGCATCAGCTATATTTTCTTTTAATTCAGTTGAAACCGTGTTGTGTTTTTTTTTGAAAATTGCAAATTATTCAAAACTATAAAACTATAGAAGTTATTGAGGGTTTTTTTTTTTCCTACAGGAAAATCATATTTGGGATACACAGAGCACTGTCCCTAAGCTAGACACTTCCATCTCAATTTCAGGTGACAAATGAACTCACCATTTTACCTGCTACTGTGGTTTTGGTAGTTACTCTTGAAAGTACTATAAATTCTTTGCTCTCCCAGAGTTGATAAACAATCAATCCACATTATACTGGGGCCAACAGAAACTATGTTGATTCATAATAACTGCTCCTGTGGTCCTGGGGTGTTTAAGTGGAAAAGAAGAGAGAGCAGTTTGCTTCTGGGGGAGGTGGCTGTGTTTAGAGTCTCAGACACCTGCGAACCATCTCAGGAGCTGGACGCTCACAGGGTCAAGGGCAGATGTCGTGAGGATAAAGATAAGGCAAATTCAAATCACCTCTTTCCTTCTCATCCTTTCCTGTCTCTTTTGGTCATACTTTTCATTGACCCTTAACAACAAAACTATTTTCAGAGGAATCATTGAAGGATTTCTGTCTAAATATGATCATCAAAATCCTGGAACATATCTGAGGATGGAAGATTTTCCATCAGACAGAACGGTGTAGAAATTCCGTTTCCCAGATTGGTCTGCTAACATTTATTAGCAACTTTGGCATGTTTCTTTATTTTTCTGACTTTAAGTTTCTCCAGCTATGAAGGGGAAGTTATAAAATATACTTCTCAGAGATCTTTGGAGAGTCAACGAAATGCTATGGAATGTACCAGATACCAGCAGGATTATTTTTGGAACTTCGTAGAATAATTCAAAAGTGCAGCAGGAAGAAAAAGAATAGATATTCCTGTTATTTGAAGTCCTCCATAAATCAAACATTAACACTACAGTAGAAATATTTTTTGGTAAACAGATTAAAAAAGTGAAAGAAGTTTAAATGAAGATCAAAAATATAATAAAGGATGCATTATAAAAGAAGAGGAAGGGGATGTTATCCAACAAACACGGTTGGAAATTTTCGCAATTCAGGGGAAACAAAGTTGCATTCCCTTCCCCCCCCCCCCCCACAAGCCATGCTTGAAAAAAATTTTGATAAATTAAGGATTAAAGTAAAAAAGGAAACCATAAAAATATAAAACTATATATATTAACTCTTTAACTGGTTCCAAGATAGGGCAGGACTTGCTGTCATACAATTAAAGACTACAATCAAACAAAATGATAAATTTGACTGTATAAAGGTTAAGATTTTTTTACATCAAAAATCATAACCCAAACTAGATGCAAATGACAAATGAAGACAAGATCTGCAACAAACCTGAAACTAAAGAGTTAACATCCTGAGCACGTGGACGCTCGGACGCCCCGTGGCTGCCAGCCTCTTGCCCCGCTCGCTCGGCGCCCCCCGGCTCTGCCCAGGCCCGCGCCGGGGCCCCGTGGCCAATGAAGGACCCCCGCTGTACGGCTGCCGGGACCTGCACGCCGGGACTGCCGCGGCCCGCGCACACAGCCAGCCCAGTCTGAACTTCCGCTGCCTCAACCAGATCCTGAATGTCAAAAAGCAGAGTGTCTGTTGGATGAATTTGAGGACAATGGGAACTTTGGGTGACGCTGGCCCTCTGGACAATACCACCTATGAAAGACTGGCCGAGGAGACGCTGGACTCCTTAGCAGAGTTTTTTGAACACCTTGGAGACAAACCTTACACATTTGAAGACTATGATGTCTCCTTTGGGAGTGGTGTTTTAGCAATTAAACTGGGTGGAGATCTAGGAACCTAAGTGATCAACAAGCAAAGCCCAAACAAGCAAATCTGGTTATCTTCACCATCCAGTGGCCCCAAGTGTTACAACTGGCCTGGGAGAAAGTGGGTATCCTCCCACAATGGTGTGTCCCTCCACGAGCTGCTGGCCACAGAGCTGACTCAAGCCTTAAAACACGAAATGGGGGCTTCCCCGGTGGCACAGTGGTTAAGAATCCGCCTGCCAATGCAGGGGACACGGGTTCGAGCCCTGGTCCGGGAAGATCCCACATGCCGCAGAGCAACTGAGCCCATGTGCATAACTACTGAGCCTGCGCTCTAGAGCCCGCGAGCCACAACTACTGAAGCCCGTGAGCCACAGCTACTGAAGCGCCTAGAGCCCGTGCTCTACAACAAGGGAAGCCACCACAATGAGAAATCCACGCACCGCAACAAAGAGTAGCCCCTGTTTGATGCAACTAGAGAAAGCCCTCACGCAGCAATGAAGACCCAACACAGCCAAAAATAAATAAAGTTAAATCTTAAAAAAGACCCAAAAAAACCCCCACAGAAATCCCAAACTGGACTTATCTTCTCTGGCCTACCCTGGAAAAGGCACTTGCTGCTCAGCCTAATGCTAAAGACATTAAACAAAGACACCAGCTTTGTTCTGAAGCTGAATGGCTAGCTTTTTCCATTCATGCTTTTGAGGACAGTTGCGTGGTGTGTAACGGCTCTGTGAAAAGACCGTGTCGCCTCTCGCCCTTCCCCTGAGTTCAGATTTTTAACTTCTTTAGCTTTCTTTGGATTTATTGTCTGATTTCCCCTCTCACGTGATAGCCCTTAGCTTTCGTAATGTCTGTATGCCCATACCTTTATATATAACCTCACAACAAAGAAAAAGAAGAAGGACAAATTCCAGGAGGAGAAACGAATTGGCTTCACCATTCATTCTTTGAAAGACTTACTACAAAAACTGCATGAAGAGCGTCTGGCCAACCTTGCCATCCTGTCTCAAAATGAGACTCATTAAAGGGAAACCTAAAACGTTCCTACTCCCCTGGAAAGTGTAAACACTTCTAAGCCCTTTGGTATTGAAGCATCAGTGGCAACTCGGGAATTCTCAAACCGAAGACCATTTTCCCTTTGTGCTTTGTGACTGCCAGGGTGTGGCCCGCATGGGGTGACACAGGGGGATGTCGTGCCGTGTCTTCCATACGTGCATTTACATGTGTGTGTACATATATATTTTTTAAATTTAAGGGTCAGTATAGAATAAGCTATTGCAACACTGGTCTGAGAATGCAAAAAATCTCCCAAAAGCCATCTCTGTATGCTCCTGGATCTAGTACAATAAATGAGGTCATGGAGCTGAGGAAGTGCTTGGTAGATTGTGAAAGGCCACGTAAATGAAACGATGCTGGTGTTAATGAAAGGAACGCCGGTCTTACACTTGGCCCAGCCCAAAAGTCGTTGTCTGTCTCTGGGCAAGTTTCTCCAACTCCCTAGACCTCTGTTTTCCCCTGTTAACAGAGAGGTTAACCTAGATAAAATATAGTCGATTCCCAATTTAGACATTTAGTGTTCCTGTCAGGCAACTTAACAGGCCTGCTTTAATTCCCTCCAGTAGAGGAGATGACAGTGAACAGTTTTTTCTAAGCTATAGAGTAAGGATATGGTTTTGGGTTTTGCTCTACTTGAATTTCAGTTGAATTCATGTTCAAATAATCACCCTTTATTGTGCCGTTACTGGGCTAAGCCTGGGCTGTAGGCTGAACGTTAAGGTGTTGGTCCTCACCCCCAATCACAGCCCTCATGAATGAGATTAGTGCCCTGAGAAGAGAGACCCCAGAGAGCTCCCTCATCCCTTTCACCACGTGAGGACACAGCATGAAGACGGCTGTCTATGAACCAGGAAGCAGGCCTTCACCAGACAACCAGTCTGCCGGGGCCTTGATCTTGGACTTCCCAGTCTCCAGAACTATGAGCAATACATTTCTGTTTATAAGTCAAAAAAAAAAAAGAGTTAACATCCTAACTCTGTAGATAGCAGTCCACAGAGAAAACATGATTATTCCTTTTTTTTTTTAAAGAGACATAAACAGATATTTAACTGAGGAAGAAAATAGAAATTTATCAATATGTAAAAAAATCCATCTTTTTAGTATACAAAAATGAGAATTAATAGGACATGCCATTTAAACTCATCGAATTGGCAAAGATAAGATGTTATAAGTTCTCAGCGCACTTGCTGGGGGGATGGGCACTGCCCCACGTTGCTGCGAGGGGCAGGTTGCCACTGCTCACCTGCAGATCTCGCTTGCTTGTGTGGTCAGAACCCTGATAAAGTGCACACCTGTGGATCCGGTAACCCCCCTTCTCAGGTACCCACTTCCTTTAGGTCTCCTGGCCGCCCCATCAGGAGTAACTCTCTGTTCCATCTGCTGACATACAACTTCCAGCCCTGTGGAAAGCACCTTCCACCAGCAACTATCCCTTAAAGACCCCAGAAAACCTGCACAAAACCAAGTAAGAGCCACAGTTACAGTTACCATGGAGACCATAAAGCCTTCGCCGTCTCCTGTGCTCAAGGGGCGTCTGGAGCTCTGCTCGCCACCCTTGGGCCTCACCTGCTGATGCGTCATCCACACCAGGCTTACGGTCTCCGTGGGCTTCCAGCTCTGACCCTGAGGGGCACAGTGGCATCTGTCTCTGGTGGCCCCTCTGTGTCTGGCATCTCCTGGAAGCCGTCCTGGAAACAGTTTTCTCTTTTGACCACTGCCTTTCTCTTCTTGGAGGTCAGGGTCAAGTTCATGGGGTCAGGCAGACAGGCATCCTTCCCAGCCCCATGGACTCCATTCCCAGAAATGTAACAGGGAAAACCCCTTCCTCCCTCTCATCCTCCACCCTGATCTCCTCCAGCAAACTGCTCTGGGGCCCTTGCCCACCTGGTCAGCAGGCTTGCCCACCTGAATCTCAGTCCAAGTTCAGACCCTGACGCCTGCCACGCAGGCCCCGGATGGTTGGTTACAATGTCAGAAACAACAGATAAACCAAACGGCTGCCGCCACGGCACACATGTATCTGTGTTTCTAATGCTGCATTTCCTTCTCTCTCCATCCTTCTGCATCTCCTTGCTCCCAGCTGTAGCTCTAGGGCTGAGCTGAGGGCCTGGCACATAATGAACGCTTACTAACCATCTGTTGCCAACCAGTGCATCCATGAGGAGTGTGACACAGCATTAGGAGAGTGTTTTCAAATGATGTTTAATAATGCTCAAAACGAAATACGTTTTAAAAGCAGAATAAAGGGAAGCAACCTAAGTGTCCATCGACAGAGGAATGCATAAAGAAGGTGTGGCACATATATACAATGGAATATTACTCAGCCATAAAAAGAAATGAAATTGAGTTATTTGTAGTGAGGTGGATGGACCTAGAGTCTGTCATACAGAGTGAAGTAAGTCAGAAAGAGAAAAGCAAATACCGTATGCTAACACATAAATATGGAATCTTAAAAAAAAAAAAAAGGTTCTGAAGAACCTAAGGGCAGGACAAGAATAAAGATGCAGATGTACAGAATGGACCTGAGGACACGGGGAGGGGGAAGGGTAAGCTGGGACGAAGTGAGAGAATGGCATGCACATATATACACTACCAAATGTCAAATAGATAGCTAGTGGGAAGCAGCTGCATAGCACATGGAGATCAGCTCGGTGCTTTGTGACCACCTAGAGGGGTGGGATAGGGAGGGTGGGCGGGAGACGCAAGAGGGAGGAGATATGGGGATATATGTATATGTATAGCTGATTCACTTTGTTATAAAGCAGAAACTAACACACCATTGTAAAGCAATTATACCCCAATAAAGATGTTTAAAAAGTTATTAGTAAAAGCAGAATAAAAACTATGTCCGGTGTTATACTAATTTCACGAAGAAAACCAAAAATTGGTACGTGGAATAAGGACTAGAAGAAAACATACCAAAACGTTAAAAGTAATTATGTGCAGTCAATGAAATTACAGGTTTTTAAACTGTATTGTTTGTAATTTTCTGGATTTCTTATTTAACAAGATGTATTACATTTACAGTTAGAGAGAATTCCATAGGTATCTATATAAAGCATATCTATTTGTCAATAGAGTTTAAGGCATGTAGCTATGGTCACAGGTAAGTGGCAAACAAAGATTAGGTTATTCTTCGAGAGTTTTCTTTCTTCTCCAAAGAGGTGCCTTGTTCTCATTGAATCAGCTTCAGTGCCTCTAGACTATTTGCCGAATCGGACCACAGTGGGCTTATTGCGCTGTCTTTCATCTGCCTAAATGCACCTGATTTGTAAAGATAATCTTACATTCCTTCCAGGTCAACACTATTAAATGATATTTTAATATGAAAGTCCTTGTATTTGTGCCTCAGTTCATTTCATGTTGTTCTCCAGTGCCTGGTACAATGCCGGATACTTGGAAGCTGGCATGAGGAAACCCTTTCTTGTCTTCCAGAGTTCACAATACGGGCAAAAGCACACATTAGAAATAGGCTCGTATATCAAAAGGGAGACATAATTTAGCTTACGATTCCTCCACCTCAGTGGCCTCTTTACATGATGTTTCCATGTCCATTATCTTATTATTTTTTGAGTTTTCCATAAAGTTATCCACACAATGTACATATCATTGTGACTTCATTCTCATCATAAACTGTTATATATTAATTTTGCATAAAATACTCCACACATGCTTTGTCATTCTAAGACTTCTTTTCCCCTGATCTCTCAGACGGTTTTTCTTTGCTCCCTTTGTAATAAACCCCATGATGCTGACATCTGAAATGGGGGGAGGTCTCCCCCTCTTCATCATTCTTCTTATTGAATCATTTTTTATTTCTTACTTTTTGAACTAGAATCTGTTCACCTTCCAAATGCCTCTGCCAATTTTTCTGGCTTCTGAAAAATTAATTTCAGCTGTTAGCATCATGTAAACAGAAAGGGTGTCTCTCCCACCTTGCACATCTTGACTCTCCCTTCTGGCACATAAATCCTGTCAATGCCATTGGCTTCTTCCCTCCCTCTCTCACTAGAGTCCCAACTCTATCTCTGTATTCAGTTGCTTCTTTCCACCTGCAGCCCTAGAGATGGAGAGGAAAATGTTACGAGCTAAGAGCCCACGGGCTGGTTAAGTCATCTTCTGCTAACTAGCTGTATAACCTCAACCACGGTTAGGCAGAATAAGAAACCTCAGGCTGCAAACCTTTCCTCCGATAAAGGAAAGGCTTGCCGCCTACGGAGAGACTGTAACATGTTCCCTGTCTACTGGTCCCCCCTTTACTCTTAGCTACCTGTGTACCCACTGCATTCTTTGTTCATCCACTCACTTGCTCAGCCCCTCTGCAAACATCTCTTGAACCAGGGATTATGGAGGGCACAGATACAGCAGAGAAGGCAGGCTGTACACATAGGCAAGCACAGCCCACGGTGACAAATGCTCTAATGGAGTTGTCCTCAACAGGCTGTGGGGCACAGGATAGAAGAAGGAGGTAATGGCTGAGCTGGATGGGGCCTTAGAGGGATGGGTAGGAGTTCACCATCAGAGAGTAGAAATGTGTCCTGGTCAAGGAAAGTGTATGTACAAGTCATACATGAGGGAAGTAGCACAGAACAATCAGAGGTACCCACAGGGTAAGAGGCAAACTCATGACCCCACCCACTTCTGGAACACCAGACCCCCCTTGCTAGAGTGCATGCCCCATGAGCAAACAGGGCTCAGTGGGTCTCCCGTCCCTCACGATGGTCTGGGGTTCCCTGGTTCTCACCTCCTTTAGCTGGAATGCCACTCCCTTTCTTCTCAAATTCCCACTTATCCCTCAAAATGCAACCAGACATCAGCAGTGCACCGTCCCACCTCCCCAGCTGGGCAGCCAACCCTCATCTGACTCTCCTGTTTCTGCCTGTTCATTCGCCTGGGAGCCTGAAGAGGGTCCTTATTTCCCTGGCCCTTGGAGAGGGGTCAGTAAGTGCTGTTGAGTCTCTAGCAGGTGTGATGGCCCCTGCGTGGAGGGAAGTGAATGGACCTGGAAAGGGCTGCACACGTCGGCCATGGGACGGGGCCACCTGCCAGGGGAGAGGGTTCTGACCAGCTCGTCCCACCTGCCTGTCTGTCCCTCAGATGCCTCCATGGTCAGCCCACTCCCTTTGATGCAAAGCTTCCGTTTCCATGGACACATCCACTTCCTTTTCTGGCCTCACCTGCTGCTTTAGTTTCCCGGAGCTGCTGTAACAAAGCACCACAGACTGGGTGGCTTGAACGACAGAAACGTGTTTCCTCACATTTCTGGAGGCCAGGAGGCCAAGATCAAGGTGTCGGTGGGTAGTTTCTTCTGAGGTCCCTCCCCTAGGGTTGCAGACAGCTGTCTTCCCCGGTGTCCTCACATGGTCTCTCCTCTCTGTGCGTCCACGCCCTAATCTCCTCTTCTTATAAGAACATATTCAGACTGGATTAGGGCCCACCTGTATGACCTCATTTGACCTTGATTACCTCTTTCAAGACTGTCTCTCCAAACGCACATCCTGAGGTCCTGAAAGTTAGGGCTTCTAGATATGGATTTGGCAGGGGGACAAAATTCAGCCTATCGGACCTGCCATTAGTTGGTTTTGCCTGTGCTTTTTCAGTTGTCCCTGTTCCTTGCTTTGTCCCTTTGAGGACGTCAGAGAAAATCATTTCTTTTAGAGTTGAGCCTCCTTGAATCTCACCTGCTATTTTATGACGATGCCCCATGCTCGACCACCGCCATGCTGCTTTTGTTTAATTCTTTTTTTTTCAGTCTGCAGTCTCTATTTTCTCCTCACATCTCAGAATCTCTGTCTCACTGTTTCCTCTCCTTTTACGGCCCCCGGTGACTTCCTTTCATTTATTTATCTTGGCAGGTGTTACCAGCTTATTTCTTTTATTTCCCCTTTGCCTCTGGTACTTAACACCGGACCATCTGTGCCAATCTTACTTATTATTTATTCACCAAACGTTCCCCAGCTCCTACTATGTGTCAGTACGGCACCGGCAGGGCCCTGGCTCTTAAAGGTGAAGGAGTCCTCGCCACCGTCTTCCAGGGGCTGGAATTCCGCAGAGTGAGACCCAGGGCCGGGCCCGTGGGAGGCTGTGGTGAGCGCAGCTCTGCGGTGCTCTTAGCGTCTGGTCCTTGGAGCCCGTGCCTCAGTCTCACCCGGGGTGCTGAGGAAGCACCCGCCTGGTGCATTAGCAGTGCGAGGAGCTCAACCAGGCATCGGCACTCTCTACACGCCCTGCAGGGGTGGCCGTGCGCAGCGAACATTAAATACGGCTTTGCTGCCGCGGCAAATGAGGGAACGATGGAGCGATCGTTGCTACAGTGGTGAGTGGTGTAAGGTGGTGAAGAGAGGCTGTGACTTGGAAGCGTGGCCTTGGAGGATGAGAGATGGCTCACCCGGGGGGACTCTGGGAGGAGAGACTCAGCAAGAACACGTGGGTGTGAAAATGCATGCAGGCTCTCGGACCAGTGCCGAGTCTAGAGCTAGAGAAGGCGTGGGGATGAGGCGGCCCTGGACTGGGCAGGCTGGGGGGACGCTGTGTGGTGTTAGCTGGGCGGCCAGTGGTCTCCCAGTTGAGGGGTGGCTGAGACAGGCATCAGGCATGTATTCCTGCTCAGGACTCAGACCCCGGCCTTCCTGCCCACGAGCCCCTCCCACCCACGATAGAATCGTCTGTGATACTTTTCAGAAAGCAGGACGCACGGCAAGTTCTGACTCAGTGGGTGTCTGTCCGTGAGCATCCTTCACAGATGATGCTGGCAAAGAGCTGCAGATGAGGACCACGAATGACACAAATCCCACCGGCCGCTCCCCCATCTCTACCTCTTTTATCCCAACTGACACACAAGATTGGCCCTCAAAGGGATCTGTCTATTGTCCTCTGTCCTCCACGAAAAATGACCCCATTCTTTCTCTCTCCCTTCTCTCTCGTTTCCTGCTGCAGCCATGAGGAAGTAGTGTGATGCGGTGAAAAGCACATGGATGCTTGAATCAGAGAGATTTGGGCGCAAATCCCTGCTCCCCTGCGAAGGAAAGTCACTCATCACCTTCCGGAGCCTCTGGTGCGAGGACAGTTACACATCTCAGAAAGTGACTGCTTCTCCCCCACTCTGCTCCCTCTGTCCCCAGTATTCTTCATCGTGTCCCCTTCCTTCTGTATTCCCAGCAAAACTGGCTCATAAGCCCCACCCTTCCCTGGCCATTCTGTCTTCACGCCCACCTTCCACGGGCCAGTTGCTGTTACTGCTGAAACCGCCTCAGTTCACCTCTAAGATCTACACGACACGATCTCAGGCCATAAGCTGCTCCCCTCCTCGGCAAGCTTTCCACCCTCGGCTTCTCTGTGTGTTGCTGGCGTGAAGTTTGCAGCTCAGCCCCTGCACAGGAAACGCATGTGATCATCACCTGCCCAGGAGGGAGGTACAATAGCCAATATTTCTTCTTTTAACAGTGGAGAGACTGACTCAGTATATTCAGCGGATCTATCCAAGGTTGCACCATAAAATTCTCCCACTGTCTTCCCTAGTCTGGGCTTTCAGAGAAAATTTAGTGTTTTTCTGTCTTGTTTATGAATGGATTTCCAGAGCATTTGAGCCACTGGCATTGTTGCCAAAATGGAAATCGTGGTGGGGTGGGTGGGAGGGCTTGAGGGTATGTCTTTTCCTTTCTTGAAAAGAATACTCACGTAATGAGTAGTGCATGAGAGCAGATGAGAGGCAGCATTTTGTCAGGGTGGGGTCCGTTCACCCACAACTAAGTTAGTTAACTCTCCCAGCCCCTCCGTCGGATACCTGGCTTCCTGGTGGTCCTTGCTGAGCCCCAAGAAGAGAGATGACCTCTCGGATGCACCGTTAGCCCACACACCTGACCCCGGCTCATTAGGAGAGAAAATGACTCGTGAAGCGGGTGGGATTACCCTGTTGGAGATGATGCATCTGGAGCTACACATTTCAGAACATCTGGAGAGCGGAGAAAAAAATAACCCAGAAGCAAGGCATTGGGGAAAGTCAGCTGTTTATTGACTTTCCTATTTGGAAGCAAAAGACTAAGCAAAACAACTGGAGTTTGACTCTGAAAACCCACGGCTGGTGGCCGGGCAGTGGTGAAGGGGCCCTGTCTCGGGATGGGATGGCCACCACCCAGGAGGCTGGGCATTCCCCGACCGCTCTCCCTCCCCGTGCGAGCAATTGCAGAAAGATCCTGCCATAATGAACTCACTGCTATTGTCACACTAAACACCAACAGTACGGGTTATTTTAATGGACATATTGCTTTAAACTGAGCGTTCACCATCTGTTCAGTCCCTCATTTTGAATGCAAGAAGAACATATTTCACAATTACATTTGTAAGTAATGATATAAGTAATTTAAATGCATGTATATGTTCACACAATGCAGTAGACAGCTGGGATATTTTCCCCTCACTCTTCATGTTTCAGGCACAAATCAAGGGAAAATATTCACTCGTTCCTTATAGAGTGCATTCTCCCATTGACACGAAGTGGTTTTTGCAGAAAACAAGGTTTCCTGCCCTCACTGTACCTAGGAGTTCAAGGCAAGCTCCATAAACTAGATCACAAAGTCTTTTTTTTTACAATGCTTGCCTTGTCTCCGTCCAAATCCCCCCTGGCTTGAATGACAGCTTGGCAGATGCCAGGCATTAGATCCATCAGTTTCAATAGATGTTCATGAGGGGCTAGCGTTTCTTTCACTCCCTCCCCTGGAGACAAGGCTGCGGGATGTGTCTCCAAAAAAAGGAGGGATCTGAGGGTGGTCGGCATGCCTGCTGCATGGGACGTCCAAGACGGGGTGGCACAGAGACCCTGCTGAGGACAGCAGGTTGCTGAGCGGACGCTCAGCACAACCAAGGGAATGAGTGTTCGCTGGGCCTGGGGAGGTGGTGAGAGAGGGGCTGGGGAGAAGGATGCTGGTAGTTGGTGATTAGGAGACATGGTACCAGGGACAGAGAGATAGATGCCCCAAGGCTCAGGAAGGCCATCGCCACATCTCTGGGTCCAAGTTCAGAGGCAGGGTCCAGAGAACGGCACCCCAGATGCCGAGTGATGTAATGTGACAAACACACCGGATTCTGGGGTGACTTCGATGGGGAATCTGCCAGATGGCAACTCTGATATCCACTTTTCTCTTTTGAAAACTCTGTCTTTGAATACCATGTTACAGATAACATGGTATCTGATAAACTGTGGTTGCTTTTTTGAAAAAAGATTTTTTTTTTTAACCCATCACCAGCACAAACAAACATTATTTGCTTTTGTGATGTCCCATGACCCTGTAAGAAGATAGAATTGTTTAAAGGCTTTTGTCTTGTCCACATTCTAAGCAAGGAGAAGCTTATAAATTTCCCAGTGTGACATCATTGCTGTTTTATATCTATATACTCTATATTTATTGTGCCTGCTTTTTTTGGCATCTGTGACATAGCTGACAGAAGTGGATTTGCATGGGGACTTATGTTACCATTTGCAAAGACTCCCTATAGAGATGCTTCCTGAGCTTGCTGTAGTTTTGATTCTTTAACTGCTTGTCGGCAATGCATTTATTATTTTTTTTCTCAGACAAAGGTGCTAGCTTGAACTGATGGAAGGTTTATTTTTGGAACATTATTAGCAGCTTAAGAATTTGGAGATGTTGTGCAAAGGGATAAAACTATATGAAGAATTCTACGTAATACATTTTTATTGACTGTTCTTCACAAAGACCCAGGAGAATGGTCAACCGTATTGGCCTCAATTTAACAGATGTTATTGTGGATGGGTATTTAGATTTAAAAAAAACTATTTACAGTCTTTGACTATTTAAAGGCTACTTGTTTTTCCCCAATATTCATTTATTTTGAAGAACTTTCAACTCTGATTTCATTCTTAATTTAGTGTATATTCTTAATTGGATCAAAATTGCCAATGAATTGCGTCTTCAAAGAAATCTAGTTTATTGTCTAATTACACAGTCCACCTAAATGGGTTAAAACAAAATAGAGTCTAGGAAGTGGAAATGCAATCATTGTTCAGTGTTCCTAAATCGAGCGGAAATTCAGTCCACAGTCAGGTTGTCATGAGTTTTCAACTCACAGTTGAAACTCACGATGATTAGAGAAATGCAGTAATAAAACGTTGCTAAATTTTCAGTCTGTAGGAGGGAGCTGGAAGAACGTGTATTTTGCACAAAGCTTAGTGATGTTTGACCGGCTGGTGAGGCCTTTAAAAGTGTAAACTTTTGCACCAGACTATGGGTTGGTTAAACTCTTCTGCCTCAGTTTCCTTAGCTGCAGAATGGGGAGAAACGAGAACACAGACCTTGCTCATACCAAGCACCCAAGAAAGTACCTGCACGGAATGAGGGCAGCCTTCCTAAAACCTGGTCATCACTGGTAAGGGAGGTTTCACATATCTGTGGTGAGGAATCTTTGATGCTTCATCATGATTTCAAGACTGACATTTTAAGCAATTTGTATCAAATCCCGAAGTTTGCCCTCCAGCTCAGACACAAAGAGGAAAAAAGGCTATGACTCTGGTTTATCTGGGCTGCCATCGGTAACGGGCGTAGCAGACACTTCCTGCTGCAGGACATGGGAATTCCATCTGGTTGAATGAGCTGTTGAAACGCAAGGTCCGTACACCGCAGACCCACGGGAGGAAATCACGCGTTTGCATAGGATGGTTGTAAGGGCTGAGAGATTTGGACACCACGGCCAACATTCTGGAATTGTCACTCAGCATTCACCAGCAAAAAAAAGGGCAAAAGCAATATAATCAAATTAAGGAAATGAGTAAAGCACCAGATGTGAACGGAGGTGGAGGAGAGACACAGAGCACATTTCCTCTCTATATTTTAGGCAAGGAAAAGGTTTTTAAGACCTCATGAAATGTGTCAGAAGGTCAGCACTCAAGTGAGGCCCAGGAAAATCTAACACGGAACACCTAGAAGGTTTTGTGGTGTGGCAGAGTATTCTTTCAAATGAAACAGAGATCAAACATCACATTAGGCCTTCCTGCCGTCATGCTTTAGACTTCAAAAAAGGTACCAATGCTTTTAGCAAAGGGATACAAGTAGGAGTCTTGCTTCATTTAATGGTGACTAGTTTACCAGTCTGTGGAGCAGGTAAACTGTCAACATCAACATAACTCAGAGCAAATGTTTGCCTTGTAGGGTAACTGATTTGTAAATGACACTACACGGGGTGTATTTCAGGTTCTAGGTGTGAGTTACATTCTCTCTCTATTGTTGAAGTGAGAGTTTTTTCCAATTCTAAAACATAAAGAGAAGGTGAAAGAATTTTCTACGCTGTTGGAAGAGCCAAATCCTAGAAATCCTTGCGACCTCTCCTGAAAACACATGGGATTTGTTGCTGGCTTTAGGCCATGCTGGTCGTGAGCAGATAAGAGTTTATCCGGACATTCTAGCTGTCTGGCCTTTTAAGCCAGTGACAACGGTGCACTTGGAGCAGGTGAAGTGTGAGTCCCTGAAGACAGCAGAGCAGCTGTGCTGCTTTCCCAGCTCCTTGCCTACCTACCGAGTGTGTCAGAGCTCATGTCGAAGTCGGTGTGAATGATAGATGACCTGGGTGGGGGGGGACCTGCAGAAGAGCAGTGGCCTGGGCAAGGGCAAGGGCGAGGGCTCTTGGACTTGAATGCCTGGGGAAGGTTGGGGGAAAAACAACCTGAAATAGATGTGGGGAGTTTGGGATTGAAAAGCACACTAATAAACAGATAAAAACCCTCACTAAGACCCAATAACCCAAAGCTGGGAAGGAGACAGGGTGCCGCGCAGGCAGTAGCAAGCCAGATGCAACTTTACTGCTACAATGGGATTCTCACTGAGGGACCCCAGAGTCGAGCATGATTGTCTGAGTTTGCTAATTAAGCAGCCATTAAGAACACCTACATTAAATAGTGGATTCCGTGTGGAAATCTGGAGCTGCCTGCTATGGGCCAGCTTCTCATCTCCCGTGGACACATCCCTTAGTTTTCATATGGCAAACGGGAGAAGTCCACGGGGCAGGATGCACACAGACACAGAGTTACAACCTACATCACGCTCCGTGTTGGTGCTGGTTTCAACACGAATATTTAGGACCATGGAGGGCCATTTGAATGATCAGCCCAAGGATTTCAGTAAAGAGCTGTAAAGAGAATCTTGGTCAGTTCTCCCCCCATAGACATATATTCAGATTGAACATAATGACAATTTCACATACATAAAGGGAACAGACAATGGTGGCGACTTGATGGCATTCTTCTTCTGATGGGGACACCCTACTGGTGTCTTAACAATGAATGATTTTAATGATCCCTAAATATCTCTTGTGTCCCCAATTCTTAACTTATTTAACAATCACTCTTTTAGATATATTGCATTTCATAATTTGAATATTGGTGAAAGAAAGAAAAAAATGACGTCAATAAAGTTTAAAGAATATTTTTTCTTTTAATCAATGGAACAGTGCCATTTAGAACAGAAAACAACACAGATGAATTCAAGTGTCTGTGCTTTAGTTCATGGTGAAAAAGAGACACTTTCAGATAATTTTCATGGTGCAAAAGAGATACTTTTAGATAATTTTGCCTTTATTTTAGACTTTGGTCAAAAAATAAGTTTTATAGTTCATTCATCATTCCAAAATGCAGGTATCGAGTTCCTGCCAAACTGAAATCAATGTGAATGTGTGTTCAGGGTGGGGGAGGGCAGAGATCTAGAGAAAACAAATCTTTACAAAAATTCAGTGGAAATTGTTCTGAGATGGAATATTCCCGGGTAGTTTTGGGAGCTCTAAACGCAGGAATATAACTACTTAACCCAAATATGACAAAATAATATTAGCAGGAAATAGAAAAGGAACAGATTGTTCCTGCCAAGGTGAGAAAAGCAAATAATTAAAAAAAAATTATTGGTAAAGAGGAGAGCGATTTCAAATAATTCACTTTCTGAGCAACAGAGGGGAAGATGGCATATGTTGCCAGCCCCAGGGCCCTGTGTTGAATTCCAGCTCTGCCCTAGAAGAAGGGTTTAGGGAAGTGGGCCTCTGAAGGCTTCCTAAATATTGTCTGCAAGTCCCCTTGAGGCTGCACATACCCTGCCTGCTGTGGAGGTACTTGTTCTCTGACGGAAAGCTGGATATCAGAAGGCTGTGATCCGGTTTTGAACATGATATTAGTACATTTTAAAAAATATCTGCTAGCTGCTACTCCAGCTTAAAAACATCACCCAGACCCAAACAGCCTCGGAGAAAGGCATCAAGTCTAGATATCCTTTAAACTTGACATTATCATTATACAGAACATGATATATAGACACACCAACGTACATACAATATGTATGTGTTAACATTTTAAAGATATTTAAAAACTTGCACTATAATTTTTTCGTTGCAGGCATAATTGTGGATGGTTCCTGGAACACAGTTACGGAGCAAGCTCGCACGCAAAGGGCCGACCAGCACTGGCTGCTTTTTCTCTGTGCACATCACCTGCGGGCCCCGCCCAGCCAGTCAGTAAAGCAGGCAGCATGGGTACAAGGACCTTTTACGGATAAGGAAACTGAAGCCCAGAGATCTAAAGGAACTCCCCCAAGTTGAGAGTTGAATCCAGATTTCTGTGCTCACGTTCTGATCAGATTTTGAGGTCGGCCTCTGTCTGATGTGTTTACTATGGAGATGTTTATCCCCAAGGGTAAGTCTTTAACCTATTGGTCTTGGCCAAGTAGCCAAACAAAGTAAACATTAAATATATTATTTTCGGGGGGGGTTATTATAATTTGGGCCTTTGAAGGATACACTTGAGTATTTATTACTATTATTATTATTTTTATTGGAGTATAGTTGATTTACAAGGTTGTGTTGCTTTCTGCTGTACAGCAAAGTGAATGAGTTATACATATATCTACATCCACTCTTTTTTAGATTCTTTTCCCATATAGGTCATTACATAACACTGAGTAGAGTTCTCTGTGCTACACAGTAGGTCCTTACTAGTTATTTATTTTATATATAGTAATGTGTGAGAATTTTTAAAATTGTCTTTACAGGGGACCCTGTACTATGTTCATACTGGCCAAAAAATAAATAAATAAATAAAAAGTAACAATTTCAAAACAATGAGCAAAACAAACATTGGATAAAACACATTTCTGGCCTCCTGGGTTCCAATAATATATAACATATAATCATTTAAAGAACATAGGGTCTGCAAGGGCAGGTTCTGCTTCCTTTCTTCACGAATATATCCCTTTTCATAGAAAAGCACGTGGCACACGGCCAGCCCTCGCTAAGCACTTGGTGAAGGAAGTGGTGGGTGTGAGGTTCCTTGCTCTCACTACACTATGAGATGCATAAAGACATTTCCTATTTTCATTCAAAGGACTTCTCCCTCTAAGATGTGACCGGAGAGAATGGTTCCATCTTCTAATTTTTGACCTCTGAAAATCCAAATAGACCTGATGTTTCTTCTGCACCCAATTTAAACTCTTAAAAATATTTAATTTTAAGGCATCCCACTATTTTCCAGTCATCACTCATTGAGACCTGCACCCCCTTATTCTATTTTCGGGAAGGGTCTCAAGCAGGCTTGAAGGACCCCCAATAGGAATAATGGTCCTTGAGTCCTTCTCCAGGTCTCTGAGGTGGATGTAGGGGGCATGGAGGATGGGGTGAGTGGAAGGCCTGCCTAGAATAGAAATTGAATCTAGGATCAGGGTCTCCAACCTGGGACGTGTTATGGCACTGGACAGCAGAGAGGGAACAGGCCCAGGACAAGGGAAATGGCTGGGCTTTGGGGTTGCTTCTGAGCCAGGCTCCCAAGGAGACATAGGCGGCCCTGAGTTTCCCTTCTGTATAAGTCATCCCAGCCTGTCTGGGTCAGGAAGAAAAGTCAGCCAGGGAATAAGCTTTGTCCAAGGAACATTTAGCAAGAAGATGTCATGTTGTCATGTCCCCTCCAGACTGACCTTTGCGATGAGAGCCTGGAAAAGCATGGAACTCTGGTAACAGTGTACCCATCTTGCACATCTTTCTTCAGATTTATCCCTAAGTATTTCATATCTTTGATGTCATTGTAATTTTTTTTTCATTTTAATTTCCAATATGTATTGCTTGTACATAAAAATGCAAGTGATTTTGGTATATTTATTTTGTATCTTACAATCTAGCTAAACTGACTTATTCTAGTAGTCTCTTTTTATCATTTTTCTCTTCTAGATTCTATAGAATTTTCTATATATACTATCATGTCATCTGCAAATAAAGATATTCTTTCCCATTTGGTTGCCTTCTATTTCTTTTCATTGCTTTCCAACTACAATTGCCAGTATAATATTGAGTAGAAGTGATGAGAGTGGATATTCTTCCCTTGTTACTGATCTTAAGGGGAAAGCATTCAGTCACTCCTGTTGTTAGGTCTAGGATTAGCTGTACTTTTTAAATAGATGTCTTTATTAGTTTGAGGAAGTTCTCTTCTGTTCCTATTTTGTTTTATGCACCAGAATTTGGTCTCTCAATAAATATTTGTGTGTACTAGAAAGAATGTGTACTCTAGTCTTGTTAATACAAATTAAGTCAACTTAATTGATAGTATTGGTCAAGTCTTCTATATATTTACTAATTTTTTTGTCTACTTGTCCTATCAATTCATGAGATAGTGGTGTTGAAATCTCCAGCTATAATTACAAATTTATCTATTTCTCCTTGAAGTTCTGTTAGTGTTTGTTTCATGTATTTGAAGCTATGTTGCTACATATATAAACATTTAGGATTGTTATTTCTTCCTGATGAATTGATCCCTTTATTATAAAATGACTATCCCTGAGAAATCTTTTTTCTGGCATCTACTTGTATCTGAAATCTGATATTAATATAGTCACTTGAGGTTTTAAGAAATAATGTTGTTATGGTGTATCTTTCTCCATTTTCAAACTTTTATCCAATTTGTGTCTTTATATTTAAACTGTGCTACTTGTTGGCAGAATATAGTTTTTTTTTTATATCCAATTTGACAATCTCTGTCTTTTCATTGGAGTGTTAAGATCATTTATATTTAATGTAATTATTGATATGTTTGAGCTTTAATCTACCAAGTTGCTATTTGTTTTCTATTATACCATCCATTCCTTTTTCCATTTCTGTCTTTTTCTGTCTTCTTTTGGACCATTCCGGCATTTTTATCATTTTATTTTATCTCTTTTATTGGCTTATTAGTTATAACACTTTGTTATGTTTTAGTGGTTGCTGTAGAGTTTATGGTATCTGTCTTTAACTTATAAAAGTCTATTTTCATTCCTTCACATATAGCATAAGAATCTTATAAAAGTATAGTTTTATTTCTCCCCTCCTGGCCTTGTGCTATTGCTGTCATATATTATTTGAACACATGTTATAAACCCCTGACTACATTATTATTTTTGCTTAAACAGTCAATTATCTTTTAAAGAGATCTAAATAATAAGAAAACTGTCTTTTATGTTTACCCACATAGTTACCATTTCCAGTTGTCTTCATTTTTTGAGTTGATTAGTGACTCTCAACCAGAAAAATTTTGCTCTCTCCAGGGGACTATTGGCTATGTGTAGAGACTTTGGTGGTGACATCTGGGGTAGGGGGAGTATCCTAACATCTAGTGGGTAGAGGCAAGTGGGTAGAGGCAAGGGATGTTGCAAAACAACCCACAGGGCACAGGAATCCCTCCACAACAGACTATTATCTAGCCCAAATATAAATAGTGCCACAGTTGAGCAACGCTAGGATATACCCAGATTTCCATCTGGAATTATTTTCCTTCTGCTTGAAGGACTCACTTTAACATTATTGTATGCAGTTGGACTGATGACGGATTGTTTCAGTTTATGCATGTCTGAAAAAGTTTTGGTTTCATCACTGTTTTTGAAAGCTATTTTCATTGGTACAGAGTGTAGGTTGACAGTTATTTATTTCTTTACTTTCCTCTTTAAAAAAATTTGTTTTGCTTTTCTATACTTTAAAGATGCTCTTCCACTACCTTCTGTCTGTATTGTTTCTGACAAGAAGTTACCTGTATTTCTTACCTTTGTTCCTTGTACATCCATTGTCCCGCAGCACACCAATACTGTTTTCATTTTTAAAATAATTCTATTTTCTTTATGCATTTTATTTTGGACTTTTCTATTACTATGCCTTCAGGTTCACTCTTCTTTTCTTCTGCAATGTCTAATCTGCTGTTAATCCCATCCAATGTATTTTAATTTCAGACACTGTGGTTCTTATGCCTAGAAGTTTTATTTGGGCTTGTAATGTAATCTCAATGTCTCTATTTAATATGCCCAGTCTTTACCTAGCTTCTTAAGCATATGTGAAAATAAGCATACCTAGCTTCTTAAGCATAATATCTTTATCCACTAATTGTTTTTATCATTTATGTTGTTTTGAGTAAGTTTTGATTGAATGAAATTTCATCTTAATATTGGCCACATTATCCTGCTGTTTTGCTTGATTGGTAACTTTTTTATTGGATACGATATATTGTGAATTTCACTCTGTTGGGTGCTGGATATTACTGCATCCCTATAAACATTCTTGAGCTTTGTTCTTAATGCAGTAAAGTTATGTGGAAATAATCTAGTTCCTGCCTTTTTTGCATTTTATCTTTGTTAGGAAGGCTTAGATTAGCCTTTAGTCTACATTTTCCCCAATACTGATAAAAAATCCTTCTGAGAACTCTCCCAATGCACATCTGAAATCATGGATGCCAAGAGAAAGTAGAATAAAATTTTCCAACTGCTGAAAGAAGAGAACTGTGAAGCCAGAATCTTATATCCAGGGAAACCATCCTTTAGGAATGAGGGGAATACAAAGACATTCTCAGAGAATAGAAAAACCAAAAGAATTTGTTGCTAGCAAGGCTACCCTTAAATATTGATGAAAAGAAGTTCTTCAAACAGAAAGGAAATAAAAAAAGAAGGTCTTGGACAATGTATAAGGAGGAATGAGCAACAGAAAGCAGAAATATGGACATACACAATAGATTACCCTTTTCCTTAAAGTTTTAAAAATCTTATTTCATGGTTGAAACAAAAATTTTAAGACCATCTGTTACTCAACACAATGATATTTTAAAGTGTGGAAAGTTAAAGGGAACTTGGAGGTAAGATTTCCACACTTAAGGTGGTAAGATATTGATACCAGTAGACTCTGGTAAGTCACATATGTATATTTTAATACCCAAAGCAACCCCTACAAAAACTAAACAAAGAGATAAAAAACAGTATAAATAAATCAATATAGATTTCTAAAAAATGTATAACTTATAGGAAGTCAAGAAAAGAAAAGAGAGGAACCAGAACCAGAGGAAATAAATAGAAAACAAATAATAAAATGGCAGAGTTAAGTTCTAACATATCAATAATTACTTTAATGTATATGGATTGACTATTGTAATCAAAAGTCAGAAATTGGTAGAGTGGCTATGGAGTGTTATTCAAAGCTGGTTCAGTTTTTGAAAACCAATCAAAGTATTCCACCATACTAATAAACTAAAGAAGAAAAATTGTGATTATTCAGTTGTCAATGGATGCGAAAAGAATATTTGACAAAATCTAATACCATTCATGATTTAGAAGATACCCTCAGCAAGCTAGGAATAGAAGGGAATGTATAAAGAACATCTATAAAACCCCTACAGCTACCATAATACTTAATGGTGACTTCATGCTTTCCCCCTAAGATCAGAAACAAGGCAAGGATATTTGCTCTCACCACTCTCATTCTACCTAGTGCTGGCAGTACTCTCCATTGTGATAAGGGAAGAAAGTGAAATAAATGCATGCAGATTGGTAGAGAAGAAATTAAAGTGTCTCTATTTGGAGATGAAATGATTGCCTATGTAGAAAATCTCAAGGAATTTATGCATGCATGTAAACTTCTATAATAAGTGAATTCAGCAGGTTTGTAGGACACAAGATCAACACACATTTCTATATAATAGCAATAAACATGTGGAAACCTAAATTTAACACATAATACCAATTATAATTGCCCCAAAGACAATGAAATGCTAAAGTTTCCACTTAACAAAACATGTACAGGGTCTGTACGCTGCATATTAAAAAATGCTGATGAAAGAAATCAAAGAAGATCTCAGTAAATGGAGAATTATACCATGTTGATGGATTAGTGGAGTCAACATAGTAAGATGTCATTTCTCCCCAAATTGATTCATAGGTTAATGCAATTCCTATTGAAATCTCAGCAAGATTCTTGAAGATATAGACAAAATTATTCTAAAATTTATGTGAAAAGACACAGGCTGTAGAATAGCAAAAATAATATTGACAAAGAAGAATAACATAAGAGGAATAACTAGCTGATATCAAGGCTTATGGTGAATGGATAGACACATAGATACATGGAACAGAATAGAGAACCCAGTACAAGAACCTCAAACATATGCTCAACTTATTTTGACAAGGTAAAAAAGCAATTCAGTGGAGGAACAATAGATTTTTCAAAAAATTACTTGAGCAATTAGACAACCATGGACCAAATTTTTAAAAATAGACCTCAACCTAAGTCTCACACCCTATAAAAAAGTTAACTCAAAATGAATTATAGAATTAAATGTAATACATAAATTATAGACCCTTTAGAAAAAAAAGAGACAATCTTTAGAATCTAGGTATAGGCAAAGAGTTCATAGACTTGACACTAAAAAGAAAAATTAATTGGACCTTATCAAAATTAAAAACTTTTCCTCTTCAAAAGCTCATGTGAAGAAGAGAAAAAAGCTACAGGCTGTTCGAAAGTATTTGCAAACCACATATCCGACAAAGGACTAGTATCTAAAATTTATAAAGAACTTTCACAACTCAACAGTAAAAATGTAAACAACCCAATTAGAAAATGGACAAAAGACATGAATAGACATTTCACTGCAGAGGAGATACAAATGGCAAATAAGCATATTAAATGATGTTTAACATTATTTGCCATCAAGTAAATGAAAATTAAAGCCACAAGTAGCAATCACTGCAGGCCTGTGAGAAAGGCCAACATGAAAAATAGTGACGGCGTCAAACCTGGTGAGGCTGTGACTCACTCAGGCATCGGTGGTGGGAATGGAAACCACTTCGGCCGCTCCCGAAGGGGTTTGCAGTATTTTTTAAGCTCCACATACAATTTCCATGCCAATCAACAGTTGAAAATCTCAGCAGTTATCTCAGAGACATGAAAAGATGTTCACCTAAAGCCTGCACAAAAATATTCATATTCCCTTTTTTTCAAAAATAGCCCCAAACTGGAAACAGCCCAGATATCCTCCAACAAGTTTACGGTTAAACAAAAAGTAGACCATCCATACACCTCAATGAAATAAAAACTACTGATACACACAAGAACTTGATGATGTCCAGGTAACTATGTGGAAAAACCCCCAAACAATTCAAAAGGTTCCATACTGAATGATTCCACCTATGTAACATTATTTTAAAGTTCATTTTAATTATAATTTCTTATACATCTAATTCATGATAGTTAGCATAGTGTGTATGTGTGTGTGTGTGTGTGTTTGAGTTTGTGTGTGTGTGTGTGTGTGTGTGTGTGTGTGTGGCCACGCTGCTTGGCTTGTGGGATCTTAGTTCCCTGACCAGGGATTGAACCCAGGCCCTTGTCAGTGAGACTGCAGAGTCCTAACCACTGGATCACCAGGGAATTCTCCTACATAACATTTTTAAAAAGATAAAATTTTATAAAAGGATAACAGATTAGTGGTTCTAGGCATTTGATATTGGGGAAGGGCTGGGAGGAAGGTGGAAATAGGTACCTATACATGTGGTAAAATTGTATAGAACTTAACACACACACAAAAATGAGTACAAGTAAAATTAGCTACGTTTGTGGTCATTTGTTACGGAAGCAACAGAAAACTAACACAATGCTACATGATTCTGCAAGAAGTTAAGAACAGGCAAAATGATCTGACAGAAATCAGAACAGTAGTTGCCTGTGTGGATGGGCAGGGAGTGACCAGAATGTTTGGTGTGATGGACATTTTTTTTTAAATCTTGATAGAGCCTTGGATTACACAGATGTATGCATTTGTCAAAACTTATCAAACTGTTCATATAAGATCTGTGCATTTCAGAAAATGTAAATTATACTTGAGCAAGAAATAATGGTATCTGATTATGATTTGAAAACTGGATGAAATTTTCTGAATATTTTGTAAATGAAGCTAAATGAAGTCTGGAAGAATGATTTCTCTAGATCATAATGGATATTAAGTTCAAATTTAAGGGCTTTCAGTCAATTGTTAATATTTTTGTAACAATTTCGTAGTACCAAACTATTAAAAATATAAATGAGAAATAGATCATGGTAAAGACCAAATACCTGCTCTCATTTGCTTTGTGATCCTTCAACTTATTGGCTCTCGGTTTTTAGCAATTTACTTAGTTTCTCTGAGACTCAGTTTCTGCCTTGACAAACGGGATATTAGTGTGAACTTTGCAAATTTATTGTGAGGATACATGAGAATATATATATATATACTCAAAGCACTTAGTATATAGTAGGTGTTCAATAAGCTTGATGGCTCTTGCTTTTTCAAATTGCAGATATTTGTGATATGACATAAACATTGGTCGTAATCTAATGGAAATTTAGTGGGAAATAGTAGTGGGAAAAAACCCTCTTGATTTTGGGGTTATATTTGCTCTTCATTTTAAGATAGCACCTAATAGCTGGGATGGCTTATGGCCAGCTATACCTTTCCATAGCCCATGGGATGCCTACTCAATCCATTTTGGGAGTTTGAAGTAGCTATGAAACCAAAGTGTTGGTGAAAGCCAAAGTGACTTGCAGAAGTAAAGATGGGTGGTTCAAATTCAGCATGTCACCCCTGCTGCGAACAACAGAATGGATGCTGGGACTCTGATAGGAGACAGTAGGAAGCCCACAGCTGTTGTCAAGCAACTTGGAAGTAACAGTTGGGAGGATTTCAGCCATAGCCTTTGATATGAGAAAAGAAGCAGCTGTATTTTGCTGCCTGAGACTCTGCCTGGGTGCAGAGTGGCTGGGTCCTCCTAAGCTTGGCCTGCAAAAATGACCTCTCAGCGTCCTCCCCGTGGAATTGGGTCAAGCGTGATCGGAAAGCCAGGCCACGAGGAACTACGTTCCCTATTTCTCTGCCATCGCTTGGCTATGTCACAGTGTAGTCATCAAACGGAACCATGCATACTAATTTTAACCAATATTTTGTATTTTATTCCAATTGTGTAGAAGTGTGTCCTAATGTCTAAGACACCTGACTTATTTAGATGGGTTAGTCATGTCCCTCAAACAGGGCTGGTGCTTTCCTGAATATCTTGGAGTTTCAAAAAGTCCACCAGCCTCATGGAGGAACAGGTTTTCTCGGTGGAAATTCGTTTGCAAACTCCCTGCTTTGCTGAACCTGCTCGGACAGTGAATAAATATGCTGAAATGGAGAATTAAAATAAAAGGATTGGGGTAGAGAATTTTTGCCCCTCTATGTGAAATTAGGACTATAAAAGAATAAACAATGGCTATTTCTTGTACCGTTAATTATCTATAGAATGAAGCGTCTACAGCAGATGTGCCTGCAGGTCTAGCTCAACATCGGTTTCAAGACTTCAATCAGAGTGTGACTCACAGTTAGTGAAAGAAAAACTGTTCGGGCCATGCAGGAGGTGCATAAATATTATGTGTCACTTGCTATCATAATTAACTGCATGCTTCAGATATTTCTTTCATGTCTGCTTTCACAATAGGTAATATAATTTACCGTTAATAGGATTAAAATGTCTTTTTTTAAAAATAAAAAAGGTAAATACTTCAGTGGTTTAAACTGTTTTCTGTTTGTTTTGTACTGATACATATTTTACCACAGGCAGTCTCTTTATACCCTGCAGAAGAAAATAATGAGGAAAATTGGAGATAATTTATGCGGTCCAGAAGCAAAAGCTTTTCATGATTATTATTTTTGCTTTCACTCAATAATAAAGCAGTCTCTTTCCGTGAGGCATCAGGAGGAAAACATCCTGACTTCTAGGCTGTTGTACAATTTTGAAGATCTAAGGTAAATTAAGAAAAAAACCCCCAAACCATCACTGCATGAAGACAGGAAATTTACCCTGGAGAATTAATGCTAGCGGATCAGAAACCCCCAAACAGAAGAGCGCCCACGTTCAGGCTACTTTTCGAAACTGATAATTGAGAGAAAGGGAGGTTTGCTTAGATTATTTTTTTAAAGGATATTCCATTTTCTATCTCCCGTGGCGTACTCAACACACTGTCATGCAGGCTGACACAAACCAATGCGGGTTAGGAAACTCATTACAACTCTGAACTTGTGCAATGTTCAAACAGGTCAGAAATGAAAACCCATAACCTGTGGCATGATATCTCCTGAGAAGCTAAGTTTTAATTTTATCCATAAAGGATGAGCCATTGTTGGACTAGGCAGATGTCTAAATAGAAGATGCCATGCATTGTGATGTATGTAAACACGGAGAACTCTTAGGAGGGGACCACTGTGCTGGGGGAGGGGAAGAGTATCGCATTACAGATCTAGAGAGAACATTCTGATGAGTTGGCCTGCTCTCCTCTTCCTGCAGAAGACTTTCTCAAGGTCACTCAGCCACCACGTGGCAGAGCCAGGGGCAGATTTCCCATCTGCAGACACCCACGCTGGTGCTTTTCCTTTATCTGGTGCTGCGTCCAAGTGTCTCTCTGGAAGTGATCTCGTCTTTCCAGTCATTACAGCCAAGCGGAATTTGGCATCAACCACTGGATGTGCTCACTTCACTGCCGATCTATCTATTGACGTTTCATTAGGGAGCCATTTGTATTTGCCAAGGATGAATGAGTTCATTAGCACTGAGACTAATAAACTTTAAAAAGTTAATAATGTGAATATGTTTGATTTGGAATTATGCACACAGGCTTGCAGAGTCACCAAAAATGGCTAGCTTCACATGCCCAGCTTTCTCTATAATTTCACTGGTGTGACAGGCTTGGATTTTCTGAAATCTCAGCATAACACTCATTCTCCAGAAATACATATCACCTCCGCCCTCCATTTCTGCAGCAGTTTCTCCAATTAGCACATGTCTTAAAACAAACAAAATTAACAACAAAAATAAATAATAGCAACAACAAAACAATGAATTTATCTCAACTGTGATTTTCTTTCCCCATTTTTTGGGTACATATTCTTATTGGTTTCTACCCCTTCTGTTTATTGATTCATTTAGTGAGGGAATGGGGCTAGAGGTGATGGGGTCTTCATCTAAATAGTCCTGTTGGTCTTTGCATGGTTAGGCACTTTACAATACTGACTTGGGTTCACCAGGACTCTTCTTCTGAAAGATAAGCAGGGATATCTAAAAACATGGTTCCCTTTCCCCACCTCCGGTGAGAACTCTGTACCATTTCGTAGTGGATATGGCATTGGATTGATGATGTGCACTAAATATTCTGGATCTTCTGTGCTCTGCTGCCAGTACCTGGGTGGCAGGAGCAGCCCAGTGGGGAATCCAGGTGAAGCCCATGGCATTTGGTGTGGGGAGAAAAGAGGGGATTCTTGGGCCACAGGACTGTCTTCTTGTGGATCCCAAAGAGATAACACGTTTCATTTCCATAAACATAAATATTCCCTGCAACCAGTAATCTATTACAAAAAAGCTCTTTTTTTTTCCCCTCTAGAATTGTTCTACCCATGTCGCCCTCTATAAATAAAGGATCTGTGGATTTTCCTTCTAGAGCGGTTCTTGGGTATTGGGAAAACGCATGCATTGATTGGAGAGAATTTAATAGAATCCCCACTTTTTTTTTTTTTGACATTCATCTTCCTCAACTGACTCACAGCTTCAACAGAAGGCAGACCTTGAAAGGGGAGAGATTAAGGAAACATAGGAGACACCCAACAGAGAAACGCAAATTATGATGGTTCAAGTGAAGATTATGACGAACAGGAGGCAAAGGGGATAGGCTGCCTGAAAATCTACAGGGTAATGGAGAGGGAGTGAGCTCCCCAAGACCAGGACAGTGGTACTGCTGGCCTTACAGGGTCTCCTGACACTGTCCCCATCACTTTTAACTGAGAGGCGGCTCTGTCTAGGGGCTATGAGCGTGGGCTCTGATGTCAAGTTGAGTCTGAGCTCTACCAGTTACTGGCTCTAGAACAAGAGGCAATTTCTCAACTTCTCAGAGACCGTGTGATGCTTTCTGAAGCAGGACTGAGACGGTGGTGGCCTGGCCAATGGTGGTGAGGTTGGAGCCAAGTGGATGGAGCCCAGATGTACATCCAACGGGGGAGAAATCAGTCTGACTCCATGAATGACTGATTGATCAGACCTGGAGGGGGAAGGGGAGAGCGGTTCAGAAGCAATTCCAAGGTTTGTGGCTTGGGCAACTGTGTGGAAATGCCATGTAATGGGATATGGAACCCTGGAAAAGAACATTTCAAGAAGGAAATGGTTAGTTCCATTTGTGGAAGTGTTGAATTTGTGGTACCTATGAGACTTCCAAGTGTAGGTAACCAGCGGGCAGATGGATAAATGCACGTGAAGCCCAGTAGAGCGGTCTGAAGTAGAATTTATCAGCATAGATTAAATGATGTAGAAAATGTCACCGTATTAACAGCTGTCCCCATAAGGCTCCTAAGCAAGGCACTGGGTTTATTTAGAAAGAATTCCTTGATAGGCCCCCTTGGGTTCCATGCTTAGAACTGGAGGAAAGTGGCTCTGGGCAGAGTGTCCTGCACAAGGTAGAGAAGACAGGACCCTTAGAGTCCTGACGTCATCACGGAAAGGACTGTATCTGAACACTGGTTATCCTGGGATTTGGAGAAAACACTCCCCGAAGGGACATGCATCACACCCAGATTGTTTGCTGCCTAACTGAGGCACCAGAGAGACAGGGCCAGAGAAGAGCATGAGGGAGGAAGGAAGGAATTTTCAGGAACCTGGGGTGAGCTCCGGACCCCCAGGCTCTGTGAAATGGGGCCACAAATGCCAGGAGTCTATGGGGCCGGGGTGCCCCACCCATCTCCACTCTTGAGTCCCAACTATGTGCCGAGCCTTTGCTGGTGCTGAGGATAAAGCAGTGAGCAAAATGGACTGGCTTCCTGCCCTCATGGAACTGTCATCCCGATGGAAGGTATATCTACTGCTGTGTAACAAGTTACCAAAATCTTAGCTTCTCAAAGCAAAGCCTACTATTGTCTATGGTGTCCTTGGGTCAGGAGTCTGGATGCTGGTTAGCTGTGTTCTCTGCTCAGGGTCTCGCAGGCTGAAATCCAGGCGTTGGCTGAGCTGGTTCTCATCTTGGGCTCGGGGTCCTCTTCTAGGATCATGCAGGCTATGGGGAGAACTCACTTACTTGCAGTTGTTGGGCCCCTGGTGTCCCCATTGTCTTGCTGGCTGTTGGCCAGAGGCCACTCTCAGCTCTGTAGGCCATCCGAAGTCCCTGACACATCGTAGCCTCACCTCTCTCTTCAGAGCCCGCAAGGGACTCTCTTTCCAGTCAGGCCTGGCTGTCCCATCCCCTCTGTCGTATGACATAACCTAGTCATGGGAGGGACCATCCATCCCCCTACATTGAGAGGTCCCTCCCACCCAGGGAGGGAATCACACAGGTGTGTGTATACCTGTGGGGGGAATCTTGGGGACCAGCTTAGAAAGGTGCCTACCACAGAAGGGTAAAAACAAGTAAATAAAGAGCAAAATGTAATATTTCAGGTAGTGTAGGAGGCCAAGGAGCAAACAAAGGAGGGAAAGAGCTATGGGAGCAGCAGCTTGGGCGGTGGCCTCCTAGAAGAGTCCTGAATGAAGCAAGGAAGTGAATTTTTCTGGGGATAGCAGAGCAGAGCCTTCCAGGAAGAAGAAGGAATGCAAAAGCAATGGAGTGGGGGCCACTTGCAGATGTAACTGAAGCTGATGACATCATCACTCAGGAAGCATGTAGGGGATGAGAAGCTTAGAAGGTCTCTAAGGTCAGAGAAGCTCTAAAATTAAAAGAATGTGGAGAGGACTAAGAGGCATGAGAACACTAGGTGGTGGTCCAGACAAGCAGAGAACACATGTGCTGGACATCTGGAGGCCACGGGAAGGTGGGTGTGGAGCAGGGGGCAGACAAGGCATCAATTGCAGAGCAGGCATCCCATAGAATAAGACAGGAAAAATGCCTCTCAGTCCTGGGAGCATTCAAGCAATTTATTCTTCCCAAGAACACTGAACGGCAGGATAAGTTGGAATGTGTGACCACAGGGTTGCAGGAACCTAACTCTGTATTTCCTTTAGGAGCAATGGCTCAGTGTTTGCTAACTGTGTGTTCAAGGTGACTTGGAGGACTCTGTGTAGATGTTGTAGGACCACCATGGATCATGAGTGACAACTGTATTTTGCTGTGTCCTCTATATTGTCTAATAGATGCCCCATACAGGTGCTTAGGAAATAGTTTCCATCAAGTCACGGAAGCGTGGGCAAGCACTGGCCTCTACACGTGGCCCACAGGCCACGCACAATGTTGAGAAATGCAGATACGAATGGAAGTGGGAGAGAGCGGAGGACAGCGAGAGTGGCAGGTGCCAGCCCTGATGCCCAGCCTTCCGGTCTCCCCTCTGTCACTTATTCTGCTTGATCTCTGCCACAATAACCAAGCTTTCTGTGACTCTGTTTCCTTGTCTGTGATACGGGGGGCGTATGCACCCGAAGCTGAGGACATCATCCAGGAACTGAGACACTCAGAAGAAGAACCTGCACCTCAGCTGGGGGATGAGGTTTAGGAGAGAAGAGGTACGTGCACACTTAGCTCAGGGCCTGCCACGTAGCAAGGATGAACAAAAGCTATTGCCATTTAGGCCAGGTTCTCAGAAGAAGGGAGAGACAGTGTCAGCAGAAAAAGGAAAGAGAGTTTCTGGGTTTCTTTAGGGGGAATATTCAATGTAACGATGTGGGAAGGAGACCAAGACTCAGAGTGGATGCCAGTGCAAGATGAATATCACATAATTATCTCATGCTTCCCCTTCCCGGATCTCCTAGGATCCAGGAAAACACCAGGCAGATGGGGATGGAGCAACTCTTGAAATTTACTTTCAGTCATTAAAAAAATCATGGCCCCCAGCCTCCCTTTCCTTCAAGACAGTATGTAATAAAGGATCTTAAGCTCCACGGTTTCTGAGCCTCGAATATTGTCTTTCCTGCCTGGAAACATTATCTTACCTGGGAACTCAGAACCATCAACTTTATATCGATCTATTGCCAATGAAGAGAACAAGGGGCATCATTTCTTTCTGTGTTGACCAGCAGTTCTCCTCAAATAAAACCATTTCTTCTGCAACGGACTATGTGCTCAGCATATAATCAGGTTTTTTTCCTTTTAAAGAATAACTGTAATGTGATCAGAGATTGACAAAAACTTTTGTTTTACTGGGTCCCTTCCTTGTGGAAATGTAATTTAACAGGAGCTGCACAAATCTTTAGTAGAGATGTATAGCCGATATTATTACAGTATTAAAAAAACACATTTTTTCATATTGTCTGGGATCTTTTGTTGATTTAATTTCAGAAAACTGAACCATAGCTTAACTCCCCTATAGAAATGGCTAAGCCTTCAGAATCTACAAAGCTCAAACAGTTGTTATAAACAACTGGATTTCTATCACATTCACTCCATTTACCAAATCGGCGCTGCCAATGTTATTAAAATATTAGTGTTATAGTCACAGTACTTACCAATCTTACGGTTAATACTTGTGCAAAGACTAAAAAAACAATAATTTGAATCAGTGAGCTTGGGATGCAGTCAGCCAAGAAGCCTAGACCAGAAGGACTGACTGTCACTCTGACAATACTCTGTTGTTTCTGTTTTATGTGTCTGTTCTCTGCCTTACTGTATGCAGGTATGTGCGTTTGCATGTACACACGTGTGGGTGTGTGCCTGTGCATGCCTGTTTGCACGTGCACACCTGTGCATGCGTGTGCAGAGGTTACTGGAGTTGGCAGAGCCAGTAAGGCAGAAATTGGATGTTGGCAACCTTAGCATCACTGAATCACTGATTTTGCTGTTCTTCCCCTTCTATTTTTCAGTTCATTTGGGGCCTCTTATACAGTAAACACTGTTATAAGGTTTCAGACCTCAGTGCCTGACATGTTAATTTATAAATTGCCAGCGCTTTCCTAAGAATAACGTTTGCAGGCTTCATGCATGTAGTTGGGAGATAATTTGCATATTTCGTTTTTGCTGTTTAATAGGCTTGGGTCCCGGAGGAATACTATAGGGCCTATCTCAAGGCAGGAAAGGGAAACCGAGATGGAAGGCTTACAAAACAGCATGGTAAATTGGCTTCAAGCCAGAAAATTTACTTGCCAGTGGGAAGAAGCTGGTTTCCTTTCAGGACAGCTTGGGATGAAACGTCTTTTCTAAGAGTCTCAACTGGTTATAAAGTGAGACTACAGAGAAATCTATTTCCCTTAATCTCTGTGTACATCGTGGGTGTAGCATCATAAAGAATCTTGCCAAATGAATTGAGAGGGAAACTTGGGGGGAAATAAGGCCAATGGTTAGAGATAACCTAATGGGTGTTCTTTGCCTCCATCTTTTTCTACAACGTCAGACATGGCTTGGTTGCGGCCGAGCATTTCCATCCTTATCTACCTAAGTGTGGGATTCCCGTTTTGATATTTCTTCTGTGGTGTAGATATCCTGGCTGCTTACTGGCTGTGTTTTGTATTGTAAAATACAAATCTGATCCAAGCGCAGCCAAGTACAAAAGCAGTTTTGATGTAAGTAGTTTAAGAGATTCCTCGTGAGTACTGACGTTAACCCCACCATTAACAACACACAGACCTCCCCCACTGGGAAGCACTTGGTCCAGGACAAGCTTTCTGCTCATTTTACAAACAGAAACCTGGTGATCAGAGACAGTTAGCAAGCTGCTGGTCGCTTAAGTCTTGTCTACCCCGAAAAAGAGTTTTCAACCTTTGCCCTAAGAGTTGGGTGCAAATGGCCTCTTTCTTCCTCAGCCTGTTCATAGCTTCGGTTTAGAATGTGCGCTAGGAAATCCTGGTGGCAGTAAGTATACTGTGATGATGAAAAGCATAGCTGTGAGTCAGAAAGACTTGGATGTGAATCTTTGCTTCTTCTGCTCGGCTTACTCATCTATAAATGGAAACTCTCTGTGTTTCAAAGAATACTAATGTAGTTTAAATGGCATTTGTAACAAGGATTCTGAGATTCCTCATGAAACCAAGACACAAGATGCTCTTAATTTTCAGAAGCAAATGGGAGCAGGGCCTAGGATTTGGTTGAACCTGTCTTTTGTTGTGTTGAGCCTGCATTCTTCCTCACTCTATCTTACCTTTATCATCCCTTCTTAGCTCCACCGAACAGAAGATAGGATGGCTTCCCAAGCTTTACATATGTCAGTCCAGATACCTAAAGAGAGACAGATTTGACTCTCTCCAGCCAAAATCAAACATGTTTCTGAGAAGAACTCATTGGTCAGATTCCAACTTGCCCTGATCCACTATAGCTGGTGTCTCGCCATGTTGTAATATGGCTTCTTCCACTGCAACCAAGTGGACGGGGACCAGAGAGGCAATTCTTGATCCCGGGGTCCTGTACAAACCGTGTCAGAGCTGCCTGTGAGTTTTCAATGAGATTATAAATATAACGTCCAGATGTTTAAAACAGCTCAATGAATAGTGTCCATTGTTTAAAAGACTGGGTATCAGGAGGGAAAAGGAGAAGTGATCAGTAACCAAGCATAGAGCCACATCTATGATTTTAAAACCTGCAGACAGATATCTTTAATCTTTAACTTGATCTTTATCTTCACTGTATTTTTAGTCTTTAACTGTATGATTTTGACCTATCTCATTTGCAGAGAAATTATAAACAGGTAGATATCAAGGTTGGCTGAAAATTAAATATTTTCCCAAGATTACCCAATCCCATTGTTAATAAATTTTCTGTCTGTGTCTGTATGTAAGAGTTTGTGGCTGAAACGTTCACTGATCACACGCAAGCCAGGGCAGAGTTGGTACATTCGACTCCATCCTTCCTCATCATCCCTCCTATTTTCTCTTCTGTCCATCTCCCTCTCCTGCCTGAAAATGGACAGGCCAGTGAGAAGAGGATTCGTTGTCTAAGGGGGTCCAAGGACATCTAACTAGGAATAATGGGATGGAATTCAGCAAGGGACAATTTATGCTGAATTATAAGAGAAATTTCCTAACAGCGAGATCTATTAGACAAGAGAATATGCTCCCCAGGGAAGTAAGTGCCATTGCTGGAGTCATTTAAACGCTGGCTCTGGTCCATAAGTAAAAATAAATTTGGTTGTCTCATTTTATTCGCCATGTGTGTGGAAACTGCATCACCACTGAAAAGTTAGGTAGAAAAATGTCAAGTAATTAGCATAAGGGAGGTCTGGGAAACTGGGAAACTCTTTATCCCTCACTTTCTGGAGTACTATTTATTTATTTTTGTGTCCTTTGTAAAGTCCAACCAACTAATTTTAGGTTTTCAGCAGGTGTTTCAGAATGTCTCCAATACGTGGGCCATAAGACTCTGTTTTCCCAGACTGCACCGCCACCCATGCTGCCTGAAAGGCAATTAGCTACCTGCCCTGGGGGCAGTCATGCCTTTGAAGTGGAGCCCAGACCCCGGGTGGTGATGTCGCACCAGTAGCACTGCCACTCAGAGAGACATGGTCAGAACCTCGTGCCTGTCTCTCCGAAGACCGTGACCTGTGCCTCCCTTTTTCTGACATGGGTGTAGACATTGCATCCACAATTTTGGTTCAGAAAAAGTCCTTCATTATCATCCAGGTCATCATTCTTTATGAAGTGACGCATACTTATCTTGGAAGCATTTGAACATCATGGGAAATGTTTTCCGAGCTTTTGCACGTTAGCAAAGCTCCGAGATAATTTAAGGTAGTCGTCCATTAACCAACTAAATTTACTGGGCACCCAAAAGGTAAAAGAACTTATCAGCACAAAGAAATGGAGACAGGTCTGTATTGTTCACTCACCGGGGGCCACGATACAGTATTTGTAGCTTGCTAAACTTTTAACAAATCTTTACCTAAGAAATTAAAATATGCCCATGTAAACACATTCTTAAATATTGGAAAACTGCTTTGGTAGGATTTTTACCCATTTGTTACTTAGGATTCCCAAAAGTGTTAGAAACACAGTGAGATGGAGGAAAAAACAGCTATCTTTTTCATCCCATCAGAATGAAAAAAAATCAATTACTCCACAATTTTACTCTCGATATGTGTTCTTCTGGGCTAGGAGACAGGTTTGTAAACATGGTGCAGAAATCCATAATAACAGTGGGTTAAGCGGGACAGAAAGGTATTTCTCTCATGTTAGATTCCATGCTGATGTGGTGCCTCTAATTATGGAATTGTCAGGAGCAGAGGCTCTTCCTTGCTGCCCCTAGAGTGGCCTGCGTGGTCCCCCCTCCATGGCCCTGGTCTACATGGCCCACCCCTCCTGGCCACCACGTCTCCCTTTAAGAACTGGAAGGGAGGACAGCCGGAAGGTCACACACTTTGCTTCCGCCACATGCCCTTAGTGAGAACTTCTAGCTGAAAGGTAAACTGGTAGCATAATGTTTATTCTGGATAACCGAATACCCAGCTAAAGATCCAGTTACTATAAAATAAAGGGGCCCTGCCCAGTCCTCCAGCAGCTTGTAGAGGTGCCGTTTTTTGGCGTTTGTTCTCTGGAGCCATCAGTTGGCGGGGTGGCTGAAACTACACTTTGCAATTCTTCTAATATAACTTAGAGGGGAGTGGTATCTTTTCTCCCTGAGAGCAAGTGGGTATTAAATCATTAATTGCCACTATTTGTAACATGACATACAGTAGTTTTACACCCAAAAACCCTGGAATTCTTCATGCTTATGGATTGCCAGACCAATTCTTTCAGTCTTTTATAATTTTATTCTCAGATAAAAATATGTTATCCAGTTTCTTGGCCATTGGAGTGCAGCTTTCCTTCCCCTATTTTACCACTTCTGATTCAGGAGTGAGAGTTGAGATTTAACCAAGGAGGTACAGATATAACAGGTAGTACAAATCTGGCTTTCTAATAGTGGGTCTGCAGCTGCCGGAACTGTAAATACATCTGTTTTCAAGCTGGTTGGAACAGCAAAATATCCATTATGATGATTTGACATAAAGTCTAGCATCTCCTTCTGGGGCTGGCAGATCATTTACAAAATCTCATGTATCTGATGTTATGAATTGGCTAGGCTGCAGTTAAATCAAACACTATTTAAAAATATAGTTTCCCGATTTTTTTGTTTTGTTTTGTTTAAACAAGTGTACAGAAGCCAACAATATCTTAACTACAGGGATAAGTGGTCGGTGTACTGGTGACATGGGTTCCTGATGGACTCACTGCAAAATGCCCAACATTATTTCCCAATAATCACATAGTAAGAGCCTGGTAATTCCATTAAGCACACTGGTAACTGTGGGGTAAGTTGCACGTGGGAAAACATGGTAAATGGCGTGAGTCATCGCTCTAGACTTCTCACAAAAAAGAATGCATCCCCCACACTTGTCGGTGACAGAAGAACAGATAAGAGGAAATGGTGGACTAAGGGCAGAGCGGAAGGGGCCTCAGAAGAGTGCTCGATGGCTCTCATCAACCCGTTAAAAATTTTAGTAAAGTACATATTGATGGTGATGCATAGAAAAGACTGGCTTCCAAAAGACTGTAATTAAAGGATTGTTATTAATCCCCAAGGGCACTAGCTCCATGTTGGGGTCAATCTCAGAAGCAAGGAATCGTACAAAACTGGATTCAGATTCCCAGTTCCCACTTGGGAAATGGGGGTAATAACACCTAGAGTTGCCATTAAGATTCAACAGATAAATGTGAAGGATCTGTCACATGGCAATTATTTCATGATCATTAATTCCCTTTCCTAATTTCCTTAGACTTGAGTTGAGGGGTGGATCACGTGACTAGTGTCGAGGGTTTTCCAATATCCCAGCACATACATAAAATTTTGGATGGGTTTAGAAGTGGTTTAGCTCTGGTTAGAGTCAGAAGGAAATGCTTAGATTTGTTCATTTGTTTGTTAATTTGTTTATTCATTCAGTGAATGTTCATTCCACTTCTAACACATGTGAACATATCCTAAACCTTGTTGACCATCAGCTAACATTAAACCATGATATCTTTAATGCCTACCGCCAAGGAAGTATCCACGGGTGTCACATAAGAATTGTTATGGTTTTGCCTGATCAAAGGGTAAACAGGACTGAATCCTTCCCACCAAAAGGCATTGAAAATATTGCTCCATTACCACAGTATTTAGATTCTGGGGGAAAACAAAGCAGGGAGAATAAGCAGAACCAAGTGCTGAGGGAGAGTTCAGCGTTGACCAGATGGAGGGACGGGTGGTACAGTCAGCAGAGACAGTACTTACAGAGAACTTTGAACGTCTGCAGATGCGGAGGCCACAACCGTTGACAAACAGCAAGAAGGAAGAGGCAATGCAAGGCCAGAGTTGGGATTAGGGTACACTGATGGTATTGGCTGGATTGGGATGACTAAGGATGGGAAACATTCTCCTGGTCCTAGTTACCTGGCTTGGGATTCTCACAATTACTCTATGGGGAATATAATATTAGAATCTCACTGGATGGTTTTTTTTTTAATAGTTTGTTGGTTTCAATTATAATGAAATCTTATGCGTAAAAAATATATGTGGTTCTAGTTAATGCGGTGCAGTAAGTGTTTATGGGAGAGGGGAAGAGGCTCGAGATCTGGGTGTCGTGAGATACCTAAATGCACCGGGTGGGAGGGAGAGGGTGCGGAAGGGAAGACGGAAGTGGTGAGTCAGGAGGAAGAGGAGTTGTGTGCGCAGGCTGAAGCCAGGGGAAGAGGAACGCTGCCTGGGTACCCGAGCAGGACCCCATGCAGCCTTCCCAGGACAGGCCCTCCCCCATAGCCTCTGCTTTAGCTCCTCTCTGAAGGACATGGGTAATCATATTTGATGCACATTTCCTGGGTTGTTTTTCAGATGTAACCCTGCCCAACCCCCAAGTCCCAACAAACAGATGTTGTTAACTACTTGAGGACCGTGAGCACATCACCCCAGGCCTCCTGGAGCCTAAGAACTGACAAGGTGCACCCCTGCGATGCCAGCCTGGTACCTCACCATCAGCCAGTCAGAGAACTGTGCCCAAGCTGATCACGCACCCCGTGACCCCCTCCCTCACCTGGCTTGTAAAAACGTTTTGCCGAAACCCTTCGGGGAGCTTGGGGCTTTTTAGGGCAGGAGCCAGCTTGCAGAGCCCTGCAATAAACCTTTCTCTGCTCCAAACTCCGACGTTTCGGTTTGTTTGGCCTCACTGTGCGTCGGGCACACGAATTTGTGTTAACACGTGGAGGACAGAGGCTGGGGGAACGGATCTGAGGACTAGGAGGTCAGTGATCGCTTCAACCCACTGTGTTGGTAGAGCGGTCAGAAAATATAGGAAGGGGAGAGAGAAAGAGAGACAGAGAAAGAGGAAAAGAGAGAGCGCACGCAAGCACACTCTGACCGTTCACCTGGGGAGACTTGAAGGGTGTGGTGTGAGGGAGCCCTGGACCCAGAAAGAGCAAATTAGATGAAACGAGGGCCGGCCGGAGTGGGTGGAAGAGGAGGGCTTCCCGGGGACCCCTGACGGGGAGGAGGAGAGATGGAGACCCACCTCGCTCTTGGAGATGAGGATGGAGAGAAATGCAGAAGCATTCCGAGCTGGCAAGAAGGCGGGTCTAGCCCATTATCAGCACACCTTGTTTTTTCTCCAAAGTAGGAGGCAAAACTCTTTGACAGAAGTTCAGGTCCAGGGCTCAAGCCTGAGGAAAGCGTACACGATTCTGAGAAGTTACTGGAAGGGTTGATTGGAGGGGCTCGGAGCGTAGTCTCATGCTGACGGTCTGCAGTAGATCCCATGAAGGTGGGTCCTGTGGGATGCAGAGGGAGCTCTGGGGCAGGCCCGGCCCTGCAGGGGAGAGGAGTGGCCCTGGGGTGGGCATCATGTGTGGGGCTACGAGGTCAGGCTGTTGCCAGAGGACTCGGTTCAGGAGCCAGTTTCCATCGCATGGTGTCAGTGGGTGAGGACAAAGGGTGTTAGAGAACAGTATTGCCTAATGTTTAAATCAAAATAACGGGGTGCTTTTCTATCTTTCACACTTTTTATGAATGTGGCTTGGCTCTTTTCCATCTTAGAGAACGCATCCTTTCCCGTGGGCTGCCTTCTTCTGGCTGGTCTGCCTCTGTCTGCCTGTCTCTGTTATCAATACGTGTTGATAATGTGCATTTTATAGGTCATTCGACAATGTATGTTGGTGCTTTTGGTCTCCAAGGTATTATACCTAAACGTGATGTGTTAACTATGCAGCTCGATTTTATTCCTGTGGAAAACACGTTCAATGTACGTTTCCTTGCAATTGAACGTTCTCAAAGCATATTTGTGACCGAGTGTGCTTCTTTATGTTGACATATTGTTCACTGGGTTTCGTTAGTTAGATGATATGTCACATCACATATGGAACATGAGGAAAAGTGACACTAATGACAATCTGGTGACATTCAGTCCTCTGCAATACATCAGGTTAAAAATAAAACAGGAAAAAAAGGGTCTTTCTTATTTTCAGTAAGGTCTTTTCTTTTCTTTTTCTTTTTTTTCTTTTTCTTTCGACACCAGAAGGAACTGCTCTGTGTTTGGATCAGGCGGTAATTATTACTGGCAAGGTTTTGTGGGGAGCTAGTGATGCAGACACCAGCCCTCCCACCGCATTCGTAGGTGAAGGGGAGGAAGAGGAGGGCGTCTGCTGATGTGCTCATGGCATCTTAAGTCTCAAATTGTCCAAACCGTTCAATTATAACACTTCATCCTGTGTGTGTCAGCTTGTCTGGCACTCGGCTTAACAAGGGGGGTGGATCTAGCGAGAGGTGGAGGGGTCCCCCGGAGCAGAGCACTTCACTTCCACCAAGGAGCAGAGGAGGGGGCAAGGGTGAATCCAAAATGGAACCACTAGCACACAATTCTTTAATTCATGGGCCGTGTTCTCTGGCATCAAGTGAAGAAAACTAACGTAATATTGAGACTTGATGGGGTCCCCCAGTCACGGAGGGCAAAGGGCTGGGAAGTAAAAGGACCCTGTCAACAGTGATGGACTTCTGGAACCTCTTCCGTCCAGTCCCAGAGACCCCAGCCCCCCCTCCATATTCCCTCTGGGGACCCCACCAGGAAGAACTGCCCCTGGATGAAGACACCACCATCCTAAGCAGTGCTGGTTGAAGACAGGACGCCTGACTGACGGGAGATCGGAAAGTGAGTGAGAAGAATGATAGAATGCCACACTCTGAGTGTAAGTCAACCCCTTAATTTTCAGGCTCTGTTTTTTAAAAATGCAGAAATAAATCGAGCTCTTCATTTAAAAGGTAGGTACACTGTAATTTTCTACTTTTTTAAATCCATGTCCCTCATTCGGATACTATATTTACATTCATCACAGTGCAGCTTGGACAGCATTTAAACAACTGGCTCTTGGATTTCTGAAGACCAGCTTGGAAGAAGTGGATTCCTCGTTCTGTTTTACGTCTCCCGCCCAATGCTAAGGAAAATCTCACAATAGTCCGCACACCTCCTCCTGCCCCTTTTGAGAGCTGTATTTTAGCATGTTTTCTTCCATTTTTTTCTTAGGAGACCAAAATAAACAAATACCTTGGAGTTTTCTTAATTGGCCATGTGTACCAGGAGTATCCACCTTGCAAGTTCTGTTGTAGGTGCCAACCTCTGTTTTCCTCTTTCCTTAGAGATTCGCTATTGGAATTAAGAGGGACAGGAATCAAATGATAACCTGTTGGTCTCTAGACCTTCTTGGAATTGGTGGATGTGCTGGGGCCCCTGTGGTTTGATGCTTTGGCTCCGTTTTTGAATTTCTATCATCACATGCAGCAGTAATTTGGGTGGAGTTTGTTCCGAATTATGCTTGTCTCCTTACATTTTTTTGTTGTTGTTTAACATCTGCTTCCTATTTACAGCCTCTTTTACTGTTATTCAACACTGCAAGAACAACAAAAATGATTTTTAGGGAAAAAGTTTCAGGCAGGAGCAATGTATAATTTAATTGATTATAAGCAGAGAAAGTATACGCTCAAAACAAAAATTAAGCTTAGAAAAATAATATTGTCTAATTCCGTGTTTTCACTATCGTGTATTTGAATTCATGTACTATGTTATCAGAAGTTCTTACATATCTTATTTTGGGTGTGTTTGGTTTCTTGGGCTACTGTAACAAATTGCCACAAACTAGGTGGCTTAAAATTTAGAAATGTGTTCTCTCAGGAGGCTAGAAGTCTGAAATCAAGTGTCATGAGGGCCAGGCTCCTCCTGAAACCCGCAGGAGAGAATCCTGGCTTCTTCCTAGTTTCCGGTGCTTGCCGTCCTTTCCTGGCATGCCTTGGCTTGTGGCTGCATCGCTTCGGTTTCTGCCTTCCTTGTCACATGGCATTCTGTCCCTGTGTATCTCTGTCTTCTTGTAAGGACACTAGTCATATTGTACTGAGGGTCCATCCTACTCTAGAACGACCTCATTTTAACTAATTACATCTGCAATGATTCTATTTCCAAAGAGTCACATAGTCACTGGGGGGTTAGGACGGCGAAATATCTCTTTGCGGGGGGAACCACAATACTGGGAGTTCAGCTCATCAATCCTAGTGACCATAACCATCGGCAATAAACCTTGGCGGGCACCGCTTCCTTTACGACCTGCCAACTCTAACTGTGCCTGGCAGCTTCTCCTGCCATAGTCCCTGATGGATGCTAGGGTCCACTAGAGCCAAGATATTTCTATGTCCAAAATGACTGAAATTATTGAGTTCGGAAGAGTTTATGGAAAACCAGTAAATGTACAGTGGATAGACTTGTATGTGAATTTACGGAACAGTTGGATTAGAGGTGTGGACAAGGAATCTCTTATCCTCAATACTTGGGCACGAGTCCTATTCTCATCGCTGCTCCTTACTGGTTCTTCTCTCCTCCAGGAGGGTGCTGTGTTTCCCCAGCTGCAGCTGGTCCACGTTTCCTGCCTCTTTGTCCTTCTCGGCACCAACTCTGCAGCCTTGCCTGCCTCCTGCCTGCCTCTGTCTGCTGGAATAGGAGGGACATTTTGACTCTGGTTGGGGGCACCATCCCCATCCTAACCACCTCTTCTTCCTGCCATCTTGGTCCCTTTCCCTGTCATCCATCTGTACTTTTGTACTTTAAGCAACATCAAGACCATTCAGACTGAACAGGAAACATGTTCTCAGCCCCCCTTTGGTGGGTGTTGATCTTTCCCGGACTGGAACCTCGGGTTCTGTTCACTTAGGACTAGATTTCAGGGTGTCTGTCAAGAAAACTCAACAAAACACAAGACAGAGCATAAAACCAAACAACAACCAGAGATTTAAATGCGATTGTTTCTCTTGTTTATTCACTTTAAAATCGCTCTACTGCACCTGCATTGTAAGAGCTACAGGACCCCAGGGGATGGGCTTGTAGCTGCGTGTGACCAGAGGCAGGTCTTTTAAGACTTTTGTCCTTGGTGAGTGAGCTCTACCTGCTAGGTCGAGGACCCCTGTCCTCCAGATGCTCCGGGACACAGAGGTGAGCCGGCGGCTGCCTCAGGAACCGTGGATCATGGGCATTGCTTGCCTAAGACGGGGGCCAGAGGGGCAGAGTTGGCGGCCAACAGTCACCGCAGAGGTGAGTTAGAGCTGGCCAAGGAGGGTCAGTGACCTCAGAGTGTGGCCAGAGTGGCCAGCACTGACCAGCATGAGGACATGGGCTCCAGTAAGCGAGAAGAACCCAGTAAGGAGGCTCTACCTCAGATGACCAGAAGGGCCAGGGTCATGCAGCACTTCCGCCCTGCGTTGGCATAGAAGGGCAGAGTTTTACTTGTTGTTTATCTATTCTATATATAATAGTTTGCATCTGCTAATCCCAAACTCCCTCTCCATCCCTCCCCCAAAGCCCGCCCCCTTGGCAACCACCAGTCTGGTCTCTATGTCCCTGATTCTGTTTCTGTTTCATAGACAGTTTCATTTGTGTCATATTTTGGATCCCACATATATAGTAGCTTAAATTTCTATGGAAACTTGTTGCTCAGTGAAAGTGATGAGGGGCCCTGGTGCCCACCCATCTCCTCCCCCTCATCCTCTGGATATTGTGGTCCCTCTATGCTGGGTTTCCACGGATCTCCTGCGTGAGAAGCTGCTACGTGGAGTCAGTAGGAAGTACCATGGTCCTCACGAGATGGAGTATTTGCAAGGCCTGGAATCTCAGGGAAGACTTCACAGATCCTCACGAGATGGAGTATTTGCAAGGTCTGGAATCTCAGGGAAGACTTCACAGATTCTTGCCTGGAGAGAGCTCTGGGGGTCTCTCGATGAGACAAGCGAAGAGAAGGTGACAAGGAATGTGCTGAGGAGTGGGGTGCGCCAGAGGCACAAAGCGCCCTCTCTCCAGGACAGAACCCACGTGCCCTGCTCACCGCTACCTTCCAACACCTGCAACAGGGCCTCACACCTGGTCAGCGCTCCGTAAATATTTTTTGAATGAATACACAGTAAAATCAGTTTTTTCCTTTTGGCATATTCCTATTTTGAATATCTGGGATCGTTTCATAGGCATCTATGAAGCCAGCTGCATCCCTAGTGTCTGCCACTTGTCTTCTCTAGAGCAACATTTTAGGTATTTTGGCCTGGACAGGGTCTTTCCCAGGAAACAGATTAGGGGACGACTGAAAGTACAAGCAAAAAGTTTGAACCTATTTGGTGTTTTTCAAATTTGAAATGTAAAACTAGTGAAGGGAAAACTAGTGAAACAATTCTCATGGGGGCCAAGAGCTGTCCCAGTACAAGCAGGTGATGCATTTGAGTTATAGTTTGGGACCAACTGCAGCCATGGGAGCTATAGGTCACCGCACCAACCCTCTACTGTATGTTCCTCCCAGAAACGGTGACTCACCACCATGCTGAGGATATCATGACGGTATATAAGCTTACTGTTAATATATTTGAATGACACAAGGGGTGAACTATAATTGACAATGTCAGTTTTTCTCCCAGATTCCCTTGAATCCCTTTCCTCTATAGCCTTGCTCCAGAATCTGGATGTGTGTGCATTCAAAGACCACTGTCTGCAAGGTTTCTTGGGATAACTGCCCTTGGAAAACTTGGGTCATTTTGATTACGTGTGCAGAGAGCAGGAAGTACCTAGGATTTGATGTTGCCTTGATGCAAATCTTAGCCAATGACTGAGATGTTCAAGAGTATGAAAACCCAGCTCCTTTGCTTTAGGTCAAGACAATCATTAGATATCATTTATCCTTCACAATTATCCTAAGAATCAGGCTCCCTGCTGTGGGATGTTGCCTGAAATCACATCCTTGCCTGGCCTTTCCTCCAGCTGGCCCTGCTTCCTTCACTCCCTCCACAGTTTCTCCTTCACAAATAGATTACGGCTCAGGAATCCTTATCTCAAGTTCTGCTTCTGGTAAATCTGATCCATGACGTTGTTTGCCTTTTCTTCTTAACTAGAATGTAAGATCATGGGGCACTGAGATGGTTTCTTATAATCCTTGATAATCATTGTATTTAGCACAGGCATAGGTATAATGGGCAACCTGTAGAGTCTCAACAAAATTATTGAATCACTTTAACAAAATGCAGATGATTATATAAGTATATACAATTTACAGAAAATGAAATATTTGCTTATTGAGATATGGTTTGAGATGTGATTTGCCCCCCTCTTTTTTTTTGCAAACTTATAGGAAGCTCTTCTCTTTTGAAATCTTCATTTTATTTTGACATCTTCCAGCATGATTCAGATACTACTCATTATAAAGGGTCCATCACATTCTCACTGAGGTGAGGAATGACACAAAAGGAATACCTTATGGCAATAAAATTTATTTTTAAAGTAAAGTTTGATTTTCAAAGATCTCAGAGCATACAGATGAATTTCCCTTTCCTCTTGGCTATCATAATATTCACAGAAAATTACAATAAGATGAATCACTCGCATCAGTCAGAAATTCATAATTTTAAGATCCCATACAATGCCTCTGATAAGATAATGTATAAGGAAGGAACAGAATTGAAGTAGCAGACAAGACTGTCTCTTTGATAAAGATGACAAAGCCCTCCCACAAATAGGGGGCCCGGCGTTAGCCATGTTATTTCTCATCCTAAATATGTTTAAAAGATATGTTCTTCACTTACTTTGGTCGTATGGTACATGTGTGTAATGGAAGAGTAGCTGAACTTCTGAAAAAAATAACTGTTTTAGAAAGTGACATGAAGAGCAAATGAACCAAAATGCTTTGGGGAAGACAGATGTGCCCCTGAGTGTGAGGCGTGTCGTCGAATCTGGACCACAGTGGGAAGTAGGTAAATATTGAGAGACACTCCTTCACAGAATATTCGCTAGTGCAGTCGTGACACTTTCTGGCTCCTCCCCCCACCATCTGTGCACACAGTAGGTTGGCACTCCTGGCCCCTGTGGTTGGAGTGGTCAATGAAATCATTAGCTCGTTAGTTCATTGACCAGTGATTAGTTTTGGTCAATGAAGTGTGAGCAGAATGCAGTGTTACATCTACGTTGGGGCATTCAATTGCCGGGGTGAAACCACCACCCTTAAAGGTATTTTTCTTCTGCCGTGTTTGAGATGGTGGCTAATTTTCCAACCTGGATCTGTAAGTGAGGGACTAAAATGAGCAGGGCTCCCCCTTATACCCTGAAAAAGAAGTTAATGTGAGTAAGATATAAAATTGTGTTGTGTTAGTTATTGTGATTGTTTGATTCTGCAGAGTACCAGCCCATCTTGCCTGATCGGAAAGAGGGTGTTTCTTTTCCGTTTCCTTCCTCCTGTCCGTCCAAAGCTTTTCCTCCACAGCTTCTTACCCCTCTACAGCCCCTCCAATTAGTCTCCTAGCCTCCCATGGTTCTCTTTGTCACTTCTCCAACCAAAAGCCATTGAGAAATTAATTCACGCTAAGCCATGATGAGACAATTTATTACACCTTTCTGTGGTATTTTTTTTAAGTAGGGAAAAAGAGGCAAATATATATCAAATAATAAAGATTCAAGACACAAAAATATTGTGGGAAAAAGTCTGGTGTTTGTGTAAAATTCTCTGCACAACCATCCTTAGAACATGTTCAGAAGCCTCTACAGAGCACTAGGATGTAAAGCAAGGGCTCTGGACTAGACAGAACCAGGTTCAAATCCTCTTACTGTCAGTTTTGTGATGTTAGGAAGGTTATACAAATTACCTAGGCCTTGGTTTTCCCATCTATAAAATGGGGCAAATACATGCAACTTGTAATTGATAGAAAGCTGTAACGGGGATACCATAAAGACTTTGCTGAATGTCTAATAGTAAGCTATGAGTAAGTCTTTTCATTACTAATTTCACTGTTATTCTCCACATAACAAGCTTTCTGCTCCTTTGTATGGTCAGAAACTTTAAGGGTATTATCATGGATATTTTGATTTATGATCACTTTGGAAAGGTCCCCCTACTCCCCATTGTAAGTTGCATTTGTATTGAGTTCTCTTAGTCTTCATTTCTCGGAGGTATCCTACTCCTGTCCCTTTTAAGAGAATGAATCCCACTTTTATATCCATAGTCTATGTGTCTTAAGTCTATGTTGTTATTATTTTTCCTATATAGAGGATTAAAAGCATAGTTCGTAGAGTCCTTGGCCATTTCTAATAATCTAGTCAATTATGAAATTTCCCTGGGTCACAGGATGGTTCACTGCGGTGTTACTCAGTTTTATGCCGTCCACTAGCCAGAGAATAAATTGACCCAAGAACCTGATAGGGAAGAAGGCTTCAATTTCATTATAAATACACATATTGTTTATGTCTGCTCTGTTTGACCATGGATGTGAATCTACAGCATGGAAGAGTAAATAAAATCAGGTCAGATTTCCATGGAGATCCAAAGTGAGTCTGACTTTTCTTTGCAATTAAGATTTTAACCCAAGATTAAGATTTTAACCCAAGATTAAGATTTTAACCAAGGGGGCATAAAGTAGAGGGTTTCACATTTTCAAGACTAGATTTATGAGTAATAACAATCCAAGTTTTCTCTTTCTTACTTGCGTTGTAACCTTGGGTTAGTTCAGTTCTCTGAGTATTAGTTTCTTTACGTATAAAAATGAGGTAATATCTGTCTTACTAATATTATAGGTTTTCCTAGGTATCAAGTGATACAACATTCATAGAATACAACACAAATTAGTCAGTTACAATGATGCTTATTACCTGGAGAAAGGCCCACGTTACACATGTGGCAAGTAGATTGGCTGAGTGGAATAAGAGTCGTAGGAATTTTAAGACTAATAGTTCCATTCTGGTTTGTTCAAGTCAGAACTTTAGTTATGGTTTTTAAAATTTCTTTACTTAATTGAGTTACTTTCTGTTAAAATAATTCGGTGACACAGCTTTACAATTTGCATGGAAAATGTTTCTCAGTGGTTCATACTTTTAGATATAAGTATTGCCCTTGACAGTAGACAAAGAGTCCATATGATGTTGGAGAGATCCACCATAAAGAATGGGCCTCTGTACACTTGAGAGGTGTTTTCAAATTAAAATATCACTGACATTTATTTTGCAAAGCCACAGATGAGCTTGCTGGTCTCTTCACTGAGGGTTACCACACTCTAAAATGACTTTTCTTTTAGAAGAAAAGCTTTTTATTTTCCGTGTGTGTGTGTGTGTGTGTGTACGTCTAGAATGTTGGCCAAACCACAGTTTAAATCCATGAGAGACTGTTCTTTTATTATGACCTAATTCAACACAGGTTTTGCTACTCTAAAAGTATTTTTGTTTTGTTATCAGCGTAATCCTAATAAATCTGCACCCACTTCTGTGTTTTTAGCTGAGTGTGAATGGCAGTGGCGAAATAATGTCTCCAAATTGAAAAGGGCCGATGATGTTAAGAAAGACCCCTGGATATGTGGACATTGGCAGTGCCCTTGGAAAGCTCATCTTTCATATGACTAGCGTGGAAGCAGAGGGTTTCTCAACCATGTCTTCTTGTTTAAGACTGGATGGTGACCCTCACTGCGACAATGTAGGATTGATGAGGAAAACTTGGTAAACCTCAGCTTCGTGCCCACGCTCTCGAGAGAAGACAGACCGTGCTGGGCAAACCTCACCTGAGGTCTGTGGACGCAGCACACAGGCCACGTGGCCCCCCAGAATCTCCACGCTTGGTAGGAGGGAGCTTCAGAAATGCCAATGGACTCTTAACATATTTTACAGTATTTTTGAAACATGTTTCCCCCTTTCATTCCCAATCAGTCTGAGTTTTCTTTATATGTATTTTTCCTTTTTCACAAAATCTTTCTGAAAGGGCTGATGGATGAGAATTCACGGGTCCATTCCTTTCCTGATTTTCCTTTCATTCCCATGTATCTGGAGAGTCTTTCTAGCTCCCAGTTTGAATGGAAATAGAGTTGGGCAATTGGGGATTTTTCTATTGCCCACAAGAAGCCCCAAACCAGTATTTGCTCTGTCAGATCCCACACATCACAGCAGCCTCAAACCTATAGAGGGAAACTCGTTCCCAAGCGAAAATCCTTCAAAATTCATTATGGTGGGTAAACTTTAAAGGTTCGGTGGCTCCTGCCACACATCCTAGAAGGGTTTGCATACTTGAAAACATACGTGACCCCCGATCAGAAACAGAAAACGCTAAAGAGCTGTAAGATACCAAGTGATCAAAATCATGCCCCTGGTATTCACTCCAAGAAAATATCATCTTTAGTTAACACATGTAAGTTGCTGGTCAGTTTAATCTTCTAAGGATGAAGGCATACACGGTTGTCAGGCTGGGTTAGAGATGAACTTGGACTGACATCACTGTGGCTTTGCCAGCTCGTGGTTAATGTCAACCCGACTTCCAGTGGCTCTGGGAAGACACAGTGACATTCCTTTCCAACCGTCTGACTCTGAATTCCTGATTCTCACAGTTTATTTCCTCTTCATACAGCTCAAGAAACGCAGCATTTGTGTATAGTTGGAAAAAGGTGGCAGGGTTGTTTACGGACGTTTTTATTTGTGTTTGTTCACCCCGATATTTGTTCTTTGCCTATTCCTACCAGGCCACTTGTGTAATTTCTTATTCCAGGGCTTTCGCAGGGGCAGAAGCTGACAGTGCTGGCAGACAGCTACGCTCTCCGTCTTTCTGTGAAGAACGTGAACTCGGAACTGAGTAGAGATGGTAGATAGAGGTGACAGAGGGGGGAACTTGAGGGTAGACTGAGGGAAGAAGAAAACATCGTTTTAGATGTAAAACGGAACACACCCCCATTTGCGTGAGCCACGCCCCCTCCAGGCAAGTGCCCGCAGGTGGAAAGGCTTGAGGACAAGGATGCTTGACTTGCTTTGGGAGGCCGGGCCCTGCCCCAGAGCTTCAGCTCTGAAAGCAGCTCCTGCACGCCAGGCTGGACACGGGAGGCACAGAGGGCCACTCAGGAGACGTGCAGCTAGCAGGGACCGAAGATTGGAGCATCCCAGGTGGTTAGCCCTGCTCAGGGCCCCCCCAAGCCACAGTCCTGGGAGGCATGCCGGTGGGGAGACTGAGGAAGAATGGCCGAGACTAAGTGTCCTGCCCACTCGTCTCAGAGCCCTGTGCAATTTGACATTGGGAGCGTAAATAATGGGGTCTTTTTTACACACTCTATTTTTCCTGGTTGAAAATATGTACACATTATAGGAGTTATAAAACTCATTATAAATCTGAAAAAGTTGAAAATTAGAGAACCATTAAAAATCACCCTTTGTCTTGCCTCTTAGAGATAGTGATTGCTAATGTTTGGGTGTATTTCTCCCTAGTCCATTTTCTATGCTATATATATTATATTAAATATATTCTCCCGATGGTGACAACCCAGCTGCCTTCTAATTCCTGTCTGTCCGTTTGGATAGTCTCAGGTGTAGAACGCAGCCTGGCAGACCGTTTTGACTGTAAATGGAGGGAAATGACCAGAATCTTCACTGTTGGTGGCAGGCATTTTTTCCTCCATGGCTGCTGAGGTGCGTTTTGACTTTCACTGCCACTTCAGCAGGGATCTGTGCTTGGATTTGGGAGGGGTTTTCTCCTACCTCTGTCTTTCACTCCCTCCTTCCCCAGCTCCACCCTCCTTGTGCTTTCCTTGCAAATGTCCCCGATCTGCTAACTGCCCTGGATGCTGAAGGGCAAGACGAGGGGGTCCTAGGCCAATGCTGGCACAACCTAACAGCTTGCTTAGGCATCTATCTGGCTTGGATGGGAAATTAGAACAGCTTTAATCTGCTCCCAGCACCAAGCAGGGCCGCGCTCCCGGGAACATCACAGCGGGCTCTGATGAAGGCAGCCTGTTGCGGTGTCGGTGTCGATACCAGACCCCATGCTCCCTCCCAGCATGGAGGGTGCTGGCTCGCTTTAAAAAGAGTGTGTTATGTTCCAGGGCGAACCATCTTTATGCTGAACTGTCCCAGAGCTGAGTAGCTGCATCATGGAAAAATACAGACAGGGATTTGTTTTTTCTGGGTGCCCACATCAGTGTGCGTAATTGAATTGAGGTCTTTAAAAGTGGACTCATCGTGCCATTCGGTCAGATGAGCATTTTAGATTTTAGTAATTAGTACTTAGGTGCTTGAGGAAGTATAGGCGGTATAGGAGGGAGGAAAGTCTATCTCAGGAGATTAGAGTGATAAGACCTTTGCGTGTTTTTATCAGTTCATGTAGAGTTTGACATATGGTAAACGGGAAAAGATAGTATTTAAAAACCCCATAAATATACAGGGTTGAAAAAAATTACCAAAGGAAAGAACGGGAATGCCTGCCAACCCCACTCCCCTCGGCCTCAATAGTAGGGCAGCATAAAAGGGCTGTGTATCCTTTCGAGAACCAGATCCAGTAACAAAGAAAGTCAGCAGTCAGGGCGAGCAGACGCGAGGCTCCCAATGGCACGTTAATTAATTCCAGCCCATCCTGCCCAAGCTCTCGGGTCTCCTTTTGCATCGCCGGCTTGGTCCCTATATTTAGAAGCAAGAACTTCGATCATACTACCCACCCTAAGAGAAGCCGAACTCCAGGTTGACTTGATCCGGCGCATTCCTTTGTTTTATGGCTTTCTGTCAAAACCCCCAAATTAACGCGATGTTATGTTGACTGTTTCGTTCCTTAATGCAATGAAGCTGTCTTGAAGTTACAGTTGGATAGAGCTCTTCAGAAATATGCATTGACGTCGTAATCATATCATAATAAAAATGTAATAAAGCCTCAGACCTTTGTATGGACGTGTCTATTGTCAAGGTATGACATTAAAAGACTCTTCTGTGGGATTTTTCATGTAATTTTTTACTGAAGTATTTTTAAAAAGTGTCAAGGCAAACATAGTCATCATAAACAAATAAAATTTGCTTCTGCCCCTTAAAAAAATGTGACAGATATTTGGTGAGCTATGTGAAGAAACTGTTTTATTTGACTTTTGATATTTTTTTCCCCAAAATGCATGGAACTAAGTAAGAGTAGGGAAATGCAGATTATAATCTTAATTCTGTCACTATTCACTGCCACTTCTTGTAATCCTGACATTTGACAATAGAAGTATTTGCCCTGACTCTGAGTCTTATTGTGAGGCCAGAAGACATATTTAATGAGAAAGTGCTTAGAAAAGTTAAAAGTATTAAGAAAATATTAAACCCAGAACAAAAGTATTTTGGTAAATGAGTAATAATGGCAGTGTAAAATAGTGCATTTTGACTGGAGCTAATTCAGTATTACAGGAAATTCTAACTATATATCTTCCAAGTAAAAGTTTCCATCTTTCTTTAAGACAGGAAATTGTATCACAATGAAATATGGGGGAAAAGATTTTATTTTTAGTATTAACCAAGGCATGCTAAATCACAGTGTCTTCAGATATGTATGTATATGGGAAAAGCTGCCCTGAACAGGCAGTAGAAGCAAACACATCGTCATCATTTCTTTACCCGACGTGATCACAGCCCGAGGGATCTTCTTTCATTAGTTCCATTTTCCTTTCTCTAATCTGGAAGGAGTTAACCATGTTTTCTTCGGTGCAAAGGGAAAAGAGCCTTCTTGTAAAGTCGTTGGAAGAGTGTGTCTAATATTCAGTGCTTTTTACCTGATGGCAGCTGAGAGATGGCTAGTGATGTCTGTACCAGTGGACCTCCACCTTGGTCCAGGGTGGGAACCTTCTAGACAATTCCATGGGTCTCCTCCTGGGTACATGCCTACAGGCATGCTCTGGCTGTGGCCCTTTACCCAGGCAGTCATACCTATTGTACTTGCAGGTAGAACGTGTGATTCTGTTTTTCTAATTTCTACATGTTTTGTATCATCATACTTAAGTGTAAATTATATGTTGCATGTATGTTGGTTTTCCACAGTTTGTAAAATGTAGTGCTATAGTTTTCTTGAACAAATGATTTGGATCTTGAATGATCAAAAGAAATCCCGGATAATTCTGTAGGCCATGTAAACCTCGACAGAGAAGAGAGAAAGAAAGTGATTCTGATGCTGTAGAAGCTGCAGACAAACTGATCAGGAAAATAATAGGACGTTACCATGGCAAGAGTGGAAAGTGATAGAACTAGAAAGGAAGTGATCATTCTGGGTGGAGGTGGGCAGAAGACAGGCTTCAGGGGGTAGCCTAGGCAGAGATTACAGGGCAAGAAATCTTGTGTGAAATTTCCTGTGTTGAGCCAACCCACCTCTTTATTGCATACCTGGTATAGTTTGGAGTCTAATATGGTATCATAATTGGGAACAAAGTACTGTTGTTCAGTCAAAACAATTGGCTGGAGAGGTAAAAATGGGTGGCGTTGTAACCACAATAAAGAACTCTAATCTTTGAATGTTTTGCTGGGCTAAATACAGAAGTATATATTTAAATGTAAAAAGCAGTTGATTTAATTCAAGATGGACACTTTTTTAAATCCCCAAATTATATGAATTGATCAGCATTGAAGTCTTAGACTATGGATTAAATTTTCAGATCATATCTACATGATACCTAAGCACTGGATTAATCCCACACATTCAAATTGATTTGGTAGCTACAATTAGATCAACAACTTATTTTGACTAGTTTGTCAATTGTTTTTAAGCACAAATTTGTTTCTTTTTTTAATCAGTTAATTGGTTCAAAATACATAAAGCCATTGTGATCTCATTCCTCAAGAGGAAATAACACATTCCCTAAAATTAACAGTACTCATTTATTCACAATAATCCTGTAAATTTTAGGCAAAACACACATATTGGAGCATTTGTTAATTCAGAAAGCAGTATTTGGGCTTCCCTGGTGGCGCAGTGGTTGGGAATCTGCCTGCTAATGCGGGGGACACGGGTTCGAGCCCTGGTCTGGGAAGATCCCACATGCCACGGAGCAGCTGGGCCCGTGAGCCACAACTACCGAGCCTGCGCGTCTGGAGCCTGTGCCCCGCAACGGGAGGGGCCGCGATAGTGAGAGGCCCGTGCACCGCGATGAAGAGCGGTCCCTGCACCGCGATGAAGAGTGGCCCCCACTTGCCGTAACTAGAGAAAGCCCTCGCACGAACTGAAGACCCAACACAGCCAAAAATAAAGAAATAAATAAATAAAGTAGCTATAAAAAAAAAAAATTAAAAAAAAAAAAGAAAGCAGTATTTATTGAGAGTCTGCTGTACAGGGCACTGAGATAAGCCTTGGATAATTTTAAGGCATCTATGCTTATGCCTCCATTTCTAGAATCAGTATTCACTTGGCAACTATGCCAATCATCTTGCACTTTTCAATTTAATTCTGAGGCATTGTCAAATAATACCATTGGAAAAAATAGCCTATCAAGCCACAAATAAAATTATTTTAAAATCATAGCCCATGGAACTTTTTCCAAGGAACTATCCTAGATCATTACATCAACAAGAATCCACAAAAGTCACTGATTCCTTGATACATTTTTAAAGTTTTATTTATATGTATGTATGTATATATATATATATATATATATATATATATATATATATATATATATATATATATAATGGGCATATTAATAGAAATGAAAAGAATAATGCAAAGAAACTCCTGTGTACCTATCATCCTTCTTCAACAATTATCAATCTCTGACCCATCTCATTTCATCCATATCTTCTACCTACTCCCCTTCCAGATTCTTTAAACTATATTTTGTCTTGTAAAGAAATTGTAATAATCACTGCTTACTATTCTCTAGTACTTTTATTTGTAGTAAAATACACATAACATAAAAATTGCCATTGGGGCATTTACTACATTCACAATGTTTTGCAATAATCACCACTAACTAGTTTCAGAATACTGTCATCACCCTAAAAGGAAGCCCTGTATCCATTAACCAGTTATTCCCCAATCCTGCCTGCCTAAACCCCTAGAAACCACAAATTTGTTTTCTGTCCATGGACTTGCTAATTCTGGACATTTTATGTAAATTGAATCATAAAATATGTGGCCTTTTGTGTCTGGCTTCTCTCACTTAGCATCATGTTTTCAAGGTTTATCTACATTGCAGCCTGTGTCAGTACTTCATTTCTTTTTATGGCTGAGTAATATTCCACTGTGTCGGCTGGCCACATTTTGTTTATTCATCAGCTGATGGACATTGGTTTGTTTCCAACTTTTGGCTATTTTAATTAGTGCTGCTATTACATTTGTGTGTACGTTTTTGTTTGAAGACCTGTTTTCAATTCTTTTGGATATATACTCATAAGTGAAACTGTTGGATTATATGGCATTTCTATGTTTAATTTATCAGAAACTATTCTCCACAGTGGCTACACAATTTTACACTCCCACCAACAATATAGAAGGGTTCTAATTTCTCCACATCCTCACCAACTCTTGTCTATTTCTAATTATTTATTATTATTATTATTATCATCCTAGTGGGTGTGAAGTGGTATATCATTGTGGTTATGATTTACAGTCTCTGATGGCTAATGATGTTGAATCTCTTTTCATGTCATTATTGGCTATTTATATATTTTCTTTGGAGAATTGTAAAAAGACAATTTAGATCCTTTTGCCCATTTGTTAATTGTTAAAAAGGGCAAAATATGTCATTTATTATTGTTAATTAATTATTAAAATGGGCAAAATGAGCCATTTATTATGGCTCATCTATTTAGATATTTTGCCCATTTATTATTTGGATTATCTTTTTATTGTTGAGTTGTAAGAGTTCTTTATGTATTCTGGATACTGGGTCTTTATTGGATATATAATTTGTAAATATTTTCTCTCATTCTGTGAGTTATCTTTTCACTTTCTTGGTGTGTCCTTTAAAGCACAAAATTTTTATTTTGATATAGTCCAATTTATCTATTTTTTCTTTGGTTGTTTGCGCTTTTGGTGTCATATCTAAGAAACCATTGACTAATATAAGGTCATGCAGCTTTATGCCTATGTGCTCTTCTAACAGTTGTAAGTTTTAGCACTTAAGTTGAGGTCTTAGATCCATTTTGATATTTTAATTTTTGTATATTTTTGAAGGTAGGAGTCCAACTTCATTCTTTTTTTTTTTTTTAATTTTTTTTAATTAATTAATTTATTTTTGGCTGTGTTGGGTCTTCGCTTCTGTGCAAGGGCTTTCTCTAATTGCGGCAAGTGGGGGCCACTCTTCATCGCGGTGCGCGGGCCTCTCACTATCGCGGCCTCTCGTTGTAAAGCACAGGCTCCAGATGCGCAGGCTCAGTAGTTGTGGCGCACGGGCTTAGTTGCTCCGTGGCATGTGGGATCTTCCCAGACCAGGGCTCGAATCCGTGTCCCCTGCATTGGCAGGCGGATTCTCAACCACTGCGCCACCAGGGAAGCCCCAACTTCATTCTTTTGCATGTGGATATCAAGTTGTCCCAGCACCATTTCTTTCCCCATTGGATTGTATTATCACCATTGCTGAAAATCAATTTAGTATAAGTGTATAGATTATTTCTGGGCTCTCAATTCTATTTCATTTACCTAAGACCTTTTATTGAATAGTTATAATTATGTATTTTCCTAAGCAAAATATATCCTGAGCTCTTATTAATATTTCCCATTCAAATTCAGCACAACAAGATTTTTACTCAACTTCATCTGTAAGATCTGTATCCCAGCTCCAAGGCTGACAACTCTGATTCTTAATGATACCAACATAATGACTTACTCGCTTTATTTGACTATTCATATACAAAAACTTTAGAATAACAATATTAAAATTACCACCAACAATATAATTACTAAAAATAGTTTTTGAAATATATTTTCACTCGTAAATAATTTCAGCCTGATGCATTTTACTTTCAGTACTTTAGAGATGTTTCTCCATTGTCTTCCAGCCTGCATTGTTTCCAGGAAGAAATCTACCATCATCTTTATTTTTTATCTGCTGCTCATGTAATGTGACTTTTTCTACTCTCTGGTTTTAATAGTTTCTATTTATCCCTCCAGTTTGATTATGATGTGCCTTGGTGTAGTTGTTTTTATGTTTCTTGTGCTTTCACTTGCTCAACTTCTCAGATCTATAGGTTTATAGTTTCAATCAAATTTGGAAAATTTACAGCCATTATTTTTTTTAATTAATTAATTTGTTTTTTATTTTTGGCTGTGTTGGGTCTTTGTTGCTGCGTGCAGGCTTTCTCTAGTTGCGGCCAGCGGGGGCTACTCTTCGTTGCGGTGCACGGACTTCTCACTGCAGTGGCTTCTCTTGTTGCGGAGCACGGGCTCTAGGCGTATGGGCCTCAGTAGTTGTGGCACTACAGGCTCAGTAGTTGTGGCCCATGGGCTTAGTTGCTCTGCGGCATGTGGCATCTTCCCGGGCCAGGGATCGAACCCGTGTCCCCTGAATTGGCAGGTGGATTCTTAACCACTGCACCACCAGGGAAGCCCCAGCCACTATTTTTTCAAATACTTTTTCTTCATCTCTCCACATCTCCTTTGGAAACTCAAATAACATGCAAATAAGGCCACTTGAGGCTGTTCCACAGCTCACTGGTACTTTTTATGTTTTAAAGTTATTTTTTCTTTGTGTGTTTCACTTTGGAACTATGTTGCTATGTCTTCAAATTTGTTAATCTTTGCTAACTTTTCTTCTGCATGTCTAAGATGCTGCTAATCCCATTCAGTGCATTTTTCATCTCAGATAATATGTTTTCATCTCTAGAAGTTTAATTTGGGTTTTATAAAAATATCTTTCCTGTCTCAATTTCAGATGTTTAATTTTTCCTCTACGTTCTTGAACACATGGAATAAAATTATAATTGTTTCAATGTTCTTGTCTACTGACTCTATCATCGGAATCATTTCTGGGTCAGTTTTGATTGATTGATTTTTTTTTCCTAATTATGGGTTGAATTTTCCTTCTTCTCTGCACACCTGGCAATTTTTGATTAAATGCCTTTCACTGTGAGTTTTTAATTTTTGGGTGCTAAGTATTTTTGTATTCCTGAAAATCTTCTTGAGCTTTGTTCTGGGATGTGGTTAAGTTACTTGGAAATACTTTAATCCTTTTGAATCTTGCTTTTAAACTTTGATTTGGAGGACTAGAGTGGTATTTAATCCAGGGCTTATTTTGCCTGACTCCTGAGGCAAAAATCCTGACTGAATACTCTACTCAGTGTCCATAAATTATGAAATTTTCTACTCAGGTGATGGAAACAGACACTAACCAGTCCTGAGTGAGTCCCTAGGATTTTTTCTGCTCATCTTGTTGAGATGTCTCCCCCTCAACCCTAGTTTCCTCACATGCATGCAATGATCAACACTTAGCTGAATACCCAGAAGGAGCCTCTGCTGAAGAATTGAGGGGCCCCTCTCTAGACCTGTAGGGTTCTCGCTCTGTGCAACTGTCCTCTCTTCTTCTCTGTCCTGCAGACTCTAGCTGCTTTGGCTTTTGTGGTAGATTAAATAATGACTGTTCACCCTTCAAAGACATCTACATCCTAAGCCCCAGGATTTGTGAAGATGTTACCTTGTATTGCAAAAGGGACTTTGTAGATGCAATTAAACTAAGGATCCTGAGATAGGCAGATTTTTCTGAATTTTCCAGGTGGGCCCAGTGTAATTGCATGGATCCTAAAAAAAGGGAAGCTGGAGGACCTGAGGTACAGAAAGAGAGACTGGAAGATGCTACACTGGTGACTTCGAAGATGGAGGAATGGACCAAGAGCCAAGGGATTCAGGAGGCTTCTTGGAGAGGGAAAAGGCAAGGAAACAGATGCTTTCCTAGAGACCCCAGAAAGAACACAACTGTGATTGTCGATCTGGGACTTCTGACCCTCCAGAATTGTAGATAAATTTTTTTGTTTGTTTTAAGCCAGTAAATTTGTAGTAATTTGTTGCCAGAGCAGCAGAAAACTAATTTAGTCTCCTCGAACTCCCTGCCCCATTCCCTCAGCTCAGGGGGACAGCTGGGCTCTCAGGGTTCCTCCTCCTTGCACTATGGCCTGGAGGCTCTCTCCAGGACGTAAGCTGGGGTGATTGTACTGCTCACCTCGCTGGTTTCTCATCTCTCGGGGGTCACTATCTTTCACTACCTGATGCCCAATATCTTGAGAATCACTGTTTCCTACATTGCATCCAGGGTTTCAGTTGTTTCAGATGGGAAAGTCTGGTCCCTTTTACGCCATCATGGCCAGATGTGCGAATTCACCTGTACAAGTTCCTGTCTATGTGACTATGCCACCAATTTGACAGACAATGAGATTCATTAAAAACAATTAGTTTCTTTCTGTGTTTCTGTTGCTTCTTTATTGAATTTGACTTAATATTGTAAAACATTTTAAAAGTTATTTTAGTTTCTGGCGTATCTTTCCTTGTACAGGATAATCTTTTTGAATGCAGGAAAGATATTCACTCTTTGTCTTATGTCTAAATTTCTAGATCAAAGGAGAGTAATTTTCGATTGCTGAAAAACATCAACACTGTAATATTGTGCTAAAATCTGAAATTATGGGCACAGATTATATCACTTTATAGGAGGGTTGCCATCATTACAGCTGCTTAGAAATATATATTTTTGAAACATTTCCATGCCCCATGGACAAAATATTTCTACATTAGGAATAGCAAACCCTACTCTCTTTAGTAAAAATACCATCTTAATGTCTTTTTAAATGCTTGTCACAACTACAGCATCAGTGGTTAGTATGTTTTTCCTTTTATTGATCAGTCTACCTCTATATGTCCTAGAATGCTTCAACCACTTTGATGGAATTACCCAGTGGGTTCACTCCCATGATCACCCCCTTGGATGTGTCACTAAATAGACCAACACACTCATGTCACTTAAAGCAATTGACCTATTTGTGAAGGTGGCCACAGTCATCTTGGTTAGGGCATTGAGCCTATTAAGGGAATATCAGAGCATGTGAATACCTGGTGCATTTCTACACTGTGATGCTGAGCTTTATTAATTTTATTAACACCATCCTTTATTGAAAAGGATGATGTTAAAATGCATGATTGAATGAGGGAATAAGGACCAATTTAGAAACAAAATAAACCCTAATCTCTATGTGATTTCAAAAGTTACGCTATTTCATTCATAAACCCTCATTGGTATTCCTATTCCCCAGGTAGTGGTTTTTTTTTAAGTTTTGAATATTTTCTGATAAAATACATACCTATCTGTCTTTTATGCTCCATTTGCTCACTTTTTTTTGAAGACTGTTCAGGATGCTTTTCAAGGTACTCTATCTGGAATGATGTGTAAAGGGGAATGAAGAGTTAATGCCATTTTTAGTACACTAAGATTGTTAAAATGTTCTAAACGATGCTCAAATGCACATTCTGTAAGTAAATGGCAGAAAGCAGTAAAATGCATTATTGATGTTGATGTAACAGAATTTGCTTCCCGTCCTTTTAAAAACATGGGCTCTTCATTTGCGTTTTAGGAAGAATGAAGAATATTGTCCTTGGAAAAGAATAGAAAAAGGGAGGTACAACCTCTCTGCCAGATGTGATATACACAATTAGCCATTAAAGTTACATTCGCTTGTGGTCTGCAAACTCCTGTGTAACCAGTTTGGAGATGCCTCTCATTACTGTGCATTTCGTGTATAATCTGATGGAATCCTTAGAAATCAGCTGTTCATGCTTCTGTCTTATCTTGTGGCTCATACTCTCATCTTGTTTGAAAGTCAAAGTCAGACCTTCATGGCACTGAGGCGAATCTCTGATCCATGCAGCTCTTAACTGATGCTGAGATGCATGATATTAATTTCTTTCTCACATGGGTTTTAATGCTCTTGGGAATTTGTTTGACAAATTGTTCTAAAAGTGTAATTTTCAACCAATAAGCTAAAGTCTTATGTAAGCTCTTGGATCAGTCTACATGCACCAATTTTTTGCAAGATCTCACTGAATATTGGCAAATATTACTTTTGAATGCATATTAAAAAGTGCTCTTAACCTTTTGTACTCTGTTTTGGAAAAGAACCCAAGATGAGTACTCTCCTTTTCCTTAAACATATATTTAAAACTATTCATTACCTTTATGTTTTTCTCCTCCGTGATACATTGGCTGTATTGCTTTAAGAAAAAAGTGATTTTTTAGTTTTATGTGTGATAACTTCTTGTGCCTACCCACAAACTGTAAAAAACTTATAACACTTTAAGTTTTTCTCCAGTGATTTCTGCAAGCTACTTACATCAGCTTCTATCCATATTACTTTGGTTATCAAAACAGAACTTGGTATAAATTGTACATATATCTTCAGCGTTATTCAACTCATTTATTATTGTTTAACACCAGGGTCTTTTGGAATTTCTCGATTTTTGTTTTTATGCTACAATACTGAGTTTGGAGTTCCATTAAAAAAATGAGAGAGAGAGAGAAATTGGAGAGTTCCAAGTAGAACTGTCGCTACTATTTGGTGATTAGGACTTACGTAATCAAGAATAAAATATTATTTAGTGTATTTAAGAGAAGGGTGTTGTGACACCAAAGTAATTTCCATCAGTACAAGGATTGGAGCCCCCTTTTTAGTTCACTCTCCCCCAAAGCCATTCATGTGTCATGGTGCACATGGTATAAGTGATATCTACATGTTCCCTCTTGCATATGCACGTAAATGTACACATCCAGAGCCTGCTTTGGGTAGAACAGTGGTGATTCTGACAATCTATCTGCTTTCATTTCGAGTTCCTTCCTGCTGGTTTTTTTTTTTTTTTTCTTCCATGATTTCCTCCTCATGCTCTTTTTGAGGGATTATTTTAATTACCTCCTGACTAATTACATACTGGATGCATAGATAAAAAAGAGATATTGACTAGATTCTGTGAAGAAAGGGGGTCAGGTTTAAATAACTAATTGAAAATTTTAAGTTAATGACAAAGAAAACTTTCCACCTCCAGAAGTGTTTTCTTCCATTCAAATTGGGATTTTACCATCTATTCTATTCTGCCGTGACACCACATCATCACCAATGGAGAATAAGGATAAAAAGCATTCTACCTCACCATAAAAAAGAAATGCTGTCTTATTTACTTTCATATTATTAATTTATTAAATCACTTATTTTGCTCTTGAAATGTTCTGGAAATGGGAGAAACAAGGCCACTGGCTCCCAAGTTGCCTGTAGGAAAATTAGAAAGTGACAGATTCTCACAGTGATGAGAACTGGGGAGAAGTAGTCTCCTGTCCATCCAGCGGGGACATTGTCACACCAGGGAACATGGCTTACTGAAGACAGCGGGGCCAGATCTCATCACTCTTCTGTCCCCTCCCCGGAGAAACCTCCTGCAGAGCAAAGCCTGGGGAGGTCACATGTAGGTAGGAGTCATCGATGGATCACACATACTATTTTCTTGTTCTTGCTGAGTTTCTATTTGGTCCCATTTTGCCATATTACAAACAGGGACTAAATCTGTCTGTGTCCCAAGTTAGAGTGGCCTTTGTTGCTGTGGGTTTCCCCAGTATTTCCTTTGTTCTCGTCTCCTTTCACCACTCGCCTCTCCTCTATGAATTATCATCGACAGCTTGAATCTGAGGACCCTTGGAGAGTTACGTGGACACAACCGAGATATGGTCACACAGCTCCCTGGGGGCTCTAACAGGGAGGGGCCGTACCCGTTGACTTTTGTTCACTTCAAGGGCTAAGAGACACCCGTCACACGTTACGATAAGTTAATCCTGGGCCAATGCTGGGAAAAGTACATGCAGGCCACACTAGTAAAGCTATGAAGTTTTATTGGTGTACGAGCCTGGATTTGAGTTATGAAGGGCATCCCCCAGTCCACCTCAGGTCTCTGAAGGGCGCCTGAAGCACACGATGGAAGTGTGTAGGGTGAGAGCAAGAGCTGCATCCAAAATCTGAGCTTGGGAGCTTATGCGAGACATCGCACGAGGATTCTTTTGTTGACTTTTGTTTTTTCTTCCTTTGAAAAGCGTCTTAATAGGTTTCTTAAAAATATACATTCCTGGTTAAAAATTCAAACAGCACAGAGAAGCAGAGAGCAAACACTATCACAGGTGACACTCCGCTACCACAAGATGACCACTGTGGACCCCAGAGGGACACTGCTCCTGACCTCTCTGTGAACACACCCACAGGTACACACACTTACCTAAGTGGACGCATAGTGTACACGCAGAGCACCTGGCAGCAACTTCAGGTTTCTGTGTCAATAATGAGCCACCCCCTTGGGTTAAAACAGTAACATATTTACAGATTTTTGAAAATAAAAATTATTGGTCTCTCTATTCCTGTATCACTATTATGGTAATATTTTAATTGCTAAACCTTTACTACTCACTTTATTAGCTCCTTTTTTCAAGGCTCTTGATAATGTGAGTTCTGAGAATGCACACAGCAGAATTGTAAGTAGAATGTCTACTTCACTTGTCACACATAAGGCACTTGATATATGCTTGTTTATATAAAGATATATAGAAACTCCAAGGGGTTATGCTGAATGAACACTGCAAGTCCCTAATCTTCAGGAGAAAAAACAAGAAACAGAAGCAGTTGACTGTGATCCATCACATAGAAATGGGGACCAAGAAAGTCGGTCAGTCCCATTAGTTGATTGAGGACTAATTTTGGGGGAAACTTGGTAGCCGATTCACTCCATCATCCCTTCCTCCTGAGACCTCAGTGAGGCCATTTGGTACTCTCTCCTTGTTGGTACTCCTCTCTCTGCCCCAGGACCCCTGCATGTCTCTGCATCCAAGATAAAACCGTCAGGCTACATGGAGGTTGTACTTGAGATTAGGGAAATTGTATTTGGAGTGACTCTTACTATAATGTTTGATTTCTTCCAATTCTCCATAGCCCTGGTACAGGAACAGAGAAAGTAGATGGTTGGATTGATCTAGAATTGGGTTTTTATCTGTCTGTTTGCTTGTTTTCCTGGAAGATGCAACGGAAGGACAAGTAGACAAGAGATGTATGTCTACTAGCAAAAATGGTTAAACAGATGACTCCTCAGTGTAGGCTAGCCTGGAGAGAAAGTGAGGGAAGAACAGAAGTCAGAGGAGTGGAGATTTTGGAGTTGTTAAGAACAGGTAAAGCAGAAATAGAGACCGTGGTCTATAAGGAGAGAAGGTTGCAGTCAGAGGGTGGAACATGTAAATTAAGGATTTCAGGGGTGCACTTGTCCTGGATGAGGCCAGGGTTGCACGTGGACACTGGGGAGTGAACGGTGCCCGTTAAGTCTTGGGAACTGATGGAACATTTGGAGGGAGACCTTGATCTCGAAGTGGCAGTTTTCTGTGAATGCAGGAGACTTTCAGTGAAGTCGAGACGACAGGGAGCCTCCCACGTGCAAAACAAGTCCCTGCCGACCCCAGGGCCCGCGGAAGTCTAAATGCATCCTGGCCTTAGGCTTGAGGTCTACCGCTGGTCCAGATTCAGGGTCTCTGTATCTAGTGACCTGCAAAGACAAGGTCTAACACAAAACAGTCCAACACAAAACAGTAACTAGGAACAGGATGTCATAAGTACCCTCGTAGGCAAATGGGGCAAGTTGGTCTTTAGTAAGTCAGTCATTCTTGATGGCACTCAGCTCATCATTTGAGAGTGGTTCTTGCTCAGAATGCATGTTCACACTCTGAATTCTTCCAGACATCTCAAATCAGAATATTGCTATTGAAAAATGCCATAACCTCTGAGGAAATCTTTCACTTTTAAAAAAACAATGGTGGGGAGATTAACCAAGATGGCGGAGTAGAAGGACGTGCTCTCACTCCCTCTTGTGAGAGCACCAGAATCACAACTGGCTGCTGGACAATCATTGACAGGAAGACCCTGGACTTCACCAAGGAGGACACCCCACGTCCAAGGACAGAGGAGAAGCCACAGTGAGACGGTAGGAGGGGCGCAATCAGAGTAAAATCAAATCCCATAACTGCTGGGTGGGTGACTCACAGACTGGCGAACACTTATACCACAGAAGTCCACCCACTGGAGTGAAGGTTCTGAGCCCCACCTCAGGCTTCCCAACCTGGGGGTCCGGCAAAGGGAGGAGGAATTCCTAGAGAATCAGACTCTGAAGTCTAGTGGGAATTGATTGCAGGACTGTGACAGGACTGGGGGAAACAGAGAACCCACTCTTGGAGGGCACACACAAAGTAATGTGTGCATCGGGACCCAGGGGAAGGAGCAGTGACCCTGGGGGAGACTGAACCAGACGTACCTGCTGGTGTTGGGGGGTCTCCTGCAGAGGCGAGTGGTGGCTCTGTTTCACCGTGGGGATAAGGACACTGGCAGCAGAGGTCCTGGGAAGTTCTCCTTGGCGTGAGCCCTCCCAGAGTCTGCCATTAACCCCACCAAAGAGCATGGGTAGGCTCCAGTGTTGGGTTGCCTCAGGCAAAACAACCAACAGGGAGGGAACCCAGCCCCACCCATCAACAGTCAAGTGGATTAAGGTTTTACTGGGCTCTGATCGCCACAGCAACAGGGAGGGAACCCAGCCCCACCCATCAACAGTCAAGTGGATTAAGGTTTTACTGAGCTCTGACCGCCACAGCAACAGTCATCTCTACCCACCACCAGAGCCTCCCATCAAGCCTCTTAGATAGCCTCAACCACCAGAGGGCAGACAACAGAAGCAAGAAAAACTACATTCCTGCAGCCTGTGGATCAAAAACCACAGTTACAGAAAGACAGAGAAGATGAAAAGGCAGAGGGCTATGTACCAGATGAAGGAACAAGAAAAAACCCCAGAAAAACAACTAAATGAAGTGGAGATAGGCAACCTTCCAGAAAAAGAATTCAGAATAATGATAGTGAAGATGATCCAGGACCTCGGAATAAGAATGGAGGCAAAGATTGAGAAGATGCAAGAAATGATTAACAAAGACCTAGAAGAATTAAAGAACAAACAAACAGAGATGACCAATACAATAACTGAAATGAAAACTACACTAGAAGGAATCAATAGCAGAATAACTGAGGCAGAAGAACGGATAAGTGACCTGGAAGACAGAATGGTGGAATTCACTGCTGCGGAACAGACTAAAGAAAAAAGAATAAAAAGAAATGAAGACAGCCTAAGAGACCTCTGGGACAACATTAAACGCAACAACATTCGCATTATAGGGGTCCCAGAAGGAGAAGAGAGAGAGAAAGGACCAGAGAAAATATTTGAAGAGATTATAATCGAAAACTTCCCTAACATGGGAAAGGAAATAGCCACCCAAGTCCAGGAAGCACAGAGAGTCCCATACAGAATAAACCCAAGGAGAAACGCGCCGAGACACATAGTAATCAAAGTGGCAAAAATTAAAGACAAAGAAAAATTACTGAAAGCAGCAAGGGAAAAATGACAAATAACATACAAGGGAACCCCCATAAGGTTAACAGCTGATTTCTCAGCAGAAACTCTGCAAGCCAGAAGGGAGTGGCATGAAATACTTAAAGTGATGAAAGGGAAGAACCTACAACCAAGATTACTCTACCCAGCAAGGATCTCATTTAGATTTGATGGAGAAATCAAAAGCTTTACAGACAAGCAAAAGCTAAGAGAATTCAGCACCACCAAACCAGCTCTACAACAAATGCTAAAGGAACTTCTCTAAGTGGGAAACACAAGAGAAGAAAAGGACCTACAAAAACAAACCCAAAACAATTAAGAAAATGGTCATAGGAACATACATATCGATAATTACCTTAAACGTGAATGGATTAAATGCCCCAACCAAAAGACATAGACTGGCTGAATGGATACAAAAACAAGACCCATATATATGCTGTCTACAAGAGACCCACTTCAGACCTAGGGACACATACAGACTGAAAGTGAGGGGATGGAAAAAGATATTCCATGCAAATGGAAATCAAAAGAAAGCTGGAGTAGCTATACTCATATCAGATAAAATAGACTTTAAAATAAAGAATGTTACAAGAGACAAGGAAGGACACTACATAATGATCCAGGGATCAATCCAAGAAGAAGATATAACAATTATAAATATATATGCACCCAACATAGGAGCACCTCAATACATGAGGCAACTGCTAACAGCTATAAAAGAGGAAATCGACAGTAACACAATAATAGTGGGGGACTTTAACACCTCACTTACACCAATGGACAGATCATCCAAAATGAAAATAAATAAGGAAACAGAAGCTTTAAATGACACAATAGACCAGATAGATTTAATTGATATATATAGGACATTCCATCCAAAAACGGCAGATTACACGTTCTTCTCAAGTGCACATGGAACATTCTCCAGGATAGATCACATCTTGGGTCACAAATCAAGCCTCAGTAAATTTAAGAAAATTGAAATCATATCAAGCATCTTTTCTGACCACAACGCTATGAGATTAGAAATGAATTACAGGGAAAAAAACGTAAAAAAGACAAACACATGGAGGCTAAACAATACGTTACTAAATAACCAAGAGATCACTGAAGAAATCAAACAGGAAATAAAAAAATACCTAGAGACAAATGACAATGAAAACACGACGACCCAAAACCTATGGGATGCAGCAAAAGCGGTTCTAAGAGGGAAGTTTATAGCTATACAAGCCTACCTAAAGAAACAAGAAAAATCTCAAGTAAACAATCTAACTTTACACCTAAAGAAACTAGAGAAAGAAGAACAAACAAAACCCAAAGTTAGCAGAAGGAAAGAAATCATAAAGATCAGAGCAGAAATAAATGAAATAGAAACAAAGAAAACAATAGCAAAGATCAATAAAACTAAAAGTTGGTTCTTTGAGAAGATAAACAAAATTGATAAGCCATTAGCCAGACTCATCAAGAAAAAGAGGGAGAGGACTCAAATCAATAAAATCAGAAATGAAAAAGGAGAAGTTACAACAGACACCGCAGAAATACAAAACATCCTAAGAGACTACTACAAGCAACTTTATGCCAATAAAATGGACAACCTGGAAGAAATGGACAAATTCTTAGAAAGGTATAACCTTCCAAGACTGAATCAGGAAGAAACAGAAAATATCAACAGACCAATCACAAGTAATGAAATTGAAACTGTGATTAAAAATCTTCCAACAAACAAAAGTCCAGGACCAGATGGCTTCACAGGTGAATTCTATCAAACATTTAGAGAAGAGCTAACACCCATCCTTCTCAAACTCTTCCAAAAAATTGCAGAGGAAGGAACTCTCCCAAACTCATTCTATGAGGCCACCATCACCCTGATACCAAAACCAGACAAAGACACTACAAAAAAAGAAAATTACAGACCAATATCACTGATGAATATAGATGCAAAAATCCTCAACAAAATACTAGCAAACAGAATCCAACAACACATTAAAAGGATCATACACCACGATCAAGTGGGATTTATCCCAGGGATGCAAGGATTCTTCAATATACGCAAATCAATCAATGTGATACACCATATTAACAAATTGAAGAAGAAAAACCATATGATCATCTCAATAGATGCAGAAAAAGCTTTTGACAAAATTCAACACCCATTTCTGATAAAAACTCTCCAGAAAGTGGGCATAGAGGGAACCTACCTCAACATAATAAAGGCCATATATGACAAACCCACAGCAAACATCATTCTCAATGGTGAAAAACTGAAAGCATTTCCTCTAAGATCAGGAACGAGACAAGGATGTCCACTCTCACCACTATTATTCAACATAGTTCTGGAAGTCCTAGCCACGGCAATCAGAGAAGAAAAAGAAATAAAAGGAATACAAATTGGAAAAGAAGAAGTAAAACTGTCACTGTTTGCGGATGACATGATACTATACATAGAGAATCCTAAAACTGCCACCAGAAAACTGCTAGAGCTAATTAATGAATATGGTAAAGTTGCAGGTTACAAAATTAATGCACAGAAATCTCTTGCATTCCTATACACTAATGATGAAAAATCTGAAAGAGAAATTATGGAAACACTCCCATTTACCATTGCAACAAAAAGAATAAAATACCTAGGAATAAACCTACCTAAGGAGACAAAAGACCTGTATGCAGAAAACTATAAGACACTGATGACAGAAATTAAAGATGATACCAACAGATGGAGAGATATACCATGTTCTTGGATTGGAAGAATCAACATTGTGAAAATGAGTATACTACCCAAAGCAATCTACAGATTCAATGCAATCCCTATCAAATTACCAATGGCATTTTTTACGGAGCTAGAACAAATCATCTTAAAATTTGTATGGAGACACAAAAGACCCCGAATAGCCAAAGCAGTCTTGAGGCAAAAAAATGGAGCTGGAGGAATCAGACTCCCTGACTTCAGACTATACTACAAAGCTACAGTAATCAAGACAATATGGTACTGGCACAAAAACAGAAACATAGATCAATGGAACAAGATAGAAAGCCCAGAGATTAACCCACGCACCTATGGTCAACTAATCTATGACAAAGGAGGCAAAGATATACAATGGAGAAAAGACAGTCTCTTCAATAAGTGGTGCTGGGAAAACTGGACAGCCACATGTAAAAGAATGAAATTAGAATACTCCCTAACACCATACACAAAAATAAACTCAAAATGGATTAGAGACCTAAATATAAGACTGGACACTATAAAACTCTTAGAGGAAAACATAGGAAGAACACTCTTTGACATAAATCACAGCAAGATCTTTTTCGATCCACCTCCTAGAGTAATGGAAATAAAAACAAAAATAAACAAGTGGGACCTAATGAAACTTCAAAGCTTTTGCACAGCAAAGGAAACCATAAACAAGACGAAAAGACAACCCTCAGAATGGGAGAAAATATTTGCAAATGAATCAACGGACAAAGGATTAATCTCCAAAATATATAAACAGCTCATTCAGCTCAATATCAAAGAAACAAACACCCCAATCCAAAAATGGGCAGAAGACCTAAATAGACATTTCTCCAAAGAAGACATACAGACGGCCACGAAGCACATGAAAAGATGCTCAACATCACTAATTATTAGAGAAATGCAAATCAAAACTACAATGAGGTATCACCTCACTCCTGTTAGAATGGGCATCATCAGAAAATCTACAAACAACAAATGCTGGAGAGGGTGTGGAGAAAAGGGAACCCTCTTGCACTGTTGGTGGGAATGTAAATTGATACAGCCACTATGGAGAACAATATGGAGGCTCCTTAAAAAACTAAAAATAGAATTACCATATGACCCAGCAATCCCACTACTGGGCATATACCCAGAGAAAACCGTAATTCAAAAAGACACGTGCACCCGAATGTTCATTGCAGCACTATTTACAATAGCCAGGTCATGGAAGCAAGCTAAATGCCCATCAACAGACGAATGGATAAAGAAGTTGTGGTACATATATACGATGGAATATTATTCAGCCATAAAAAGGAACGAAATTGAGTCATTTGTTGAGAAGTGGATGGATCTAGAGACTGTCATACAGAGTGAAGTAAGTCAGAAAGAGAAAAACAAATATCGTATGTTAATGCATGTATGTGGAACGTAGAAAAATGGTACAGATGAGCCAGTTTGCAGGGCAGAAGTTGAGACACAGATGTAGAGAATGGACATATGGACACCAAGGGGGGAAAACTGCGATGAGGTGGGGATGGTGATGTGCTGAATTGGGCGATTGGGATTGACATGTATACACTGATGTGTATAAAACTGATGCCTAATAAGAACCTGCAGTATAAAAAAACAAACAAAACAACTAATACTAAACTTTCATTGGGTTATGGAAATATGTATGGAAATATGTTAATATAAATGTTTCAGACATTACAGGAAACGTCTAAAAATCTTATATGTTCTGGTATAATGTTATAAGTAATAATCCTAGTTATTACTTTAAAATGTATATCTCAGAAATAACTAATTTTCTTGTCAACTGCATTATTATGAACTTTCATCAAATCTTTAACCATGGTCATTTTTAAGTCTTTTGTCATTTACAGACAGTTCTGGGTGTACTCTGATGATTTTGCAAATATGTTCCTATAAAAGAGTTTCATCTTCAAGAAAGTCATGGAAAAGACTCTGACAAGTACAGGTTTCTGGTAACTGACTGTACTGCTGAACTGAATGAATAAGCATTTTCAGAACTCTAATGAAAAACTGATGAACTCATAAAAGTGCTAACAAAAGATCAAGATGAAAAAAAAGAAATTAATTACATGGGACTGAGTGAACTGATGAGGATGAGTATAATTTTTGTGACTTTCTGTCTGAATTAAAAAAAAAAATCCCACAAGGACTCAGAGGAAAAGAATATACAAATCAATTTTCACTGCAAAGTAAAGGAGCTGTTACAGTGGAGGATTACTGGACTGAATGTCAATATTATGACATAGTATAAGTGTGTTTCATGTTTGGTAATTGCAATCATTGTTGCTTTTGTTGTGGTCATCCATGTACAATGCTTGGTGTCAGTCTATCTATCTCTTGTAAAAATAAAATACAGTGTGTGTGTGTGGAAAAAAAAACAAAAAAAAACAAATGGCAGTCAGAAAGCAAATAAGAACATCCAGATAGCATATGAGTTCTACAGGCAGAATTCTTCCATTTCAGCCTCTGCCAAATAAGGAGGCAGCTCCATCCAAAGACTTCTGATCTCTCTGCATCCTCTCTCTGGATAATCTCATTCTCTCACAACACTCATGTTGATGTTGGTGACCCCTAAATTCAGACTTCTTTCCCAATCTCTTAAAAAAAAAAAAAAAAAAAAAAAAAAAAAAAAAAAAACAATGGTATTCGATCATTGCAAAGAAAATAATGGGCCCAGAAGGACCCTGGAAAGTCAGTTGACAGTATGTCTAGTGTTGTGACTGTCACATAAGAGTTTTGTGAGTGAACTAAGTCTAGCATCATATACCATCGATTTCCCTGAATTTGAGACATGTTTCAAAAAAGAGTGATGTTTATATACAAATATTGAATCCGTAAGTTGTACACCTGAAATGAATATAAATTTCTATGTCAATCATACCTCAATTTAAAAAAGAGTGATTGGAAGTTATCAGAAAAACAAATTCCACATGTCATAGTGGTTTGGCAAATACCATTCCAGCTCTCCCAGTGGAAAAACCAATATTTGAGGCTTTCTCCCCTAGGGAAATCACCCCAGTATCTATTTTTTGTTCATGCTAGAGAAATACACACAAACATTTTTATACTCCTGGATACGATAAAACTATATTATGATACAGTAACTGTAAATGTAATGATAAGGTATTGTATTTTAGCAGGTATCTTTATAATTTAGTTTAAATATTTCACATCAACCCACTCTTGGTTGGTTGAAACCTGTCATTTACTTCCAGTGGTAGAATGATCATTGTTTGGGAGTAAACCAAGTTTGTAGTATGTTGGTAAGTGGTCAGGCAGAGAATGGGTCACGGTGAGACAGTACACTCCCTGTTCTGCTTGCCTTTTACTTTTCCTCGTATTCTCCCTGAGCCTCCTAAATCTGTATGTATGTGCATGCAGAGAGGGCTTGAATTGGAGCTCAGGGTAAGAAAGTCATTATAGGGAATGGAAAAAAAAAAGACCCGATAAAGCAAATATTGTCTTTACCAGACTTACTTATTTCGAGTCACCTGATTTGCTAGTAAGTCTTGGCAAAGTTTCGACGCTCTCCTTTTGTAAAAGTTCTTTAATCTCTCTTGGAAATTGGAAACTCATGAAAGATGTACAAGAGTCGTGGAGGGGAGAAGCCCAGTGGAAGAAAGGGCTTTAGAAAGATGACATAATCAATTGTTAGTGACCAAGAATGACAGTAGCTTTGGGATGAGGTTGGATAATGGTCTCACCCTGTTGGAACATCCCTCTACAGTGCGTTTTTGGGGTGGGTGCCAGGAGAGAGGCCCTGGGGAGGGAAGTGTTCGGGGTTGAGCCCCAAGCCTCTAAGTTGATAAGAGAACGGTGAATCTGCTCAGCAGTGCTGTTCCCTGGAAGCTGCAATGTGCCCTTGGAGATTCGCAGCAGAGCTGAGGTTTACAAACAGGGTAAGGAAAGTCACTAAAGAGTGTAGCTCCCACCCCAGTGGTGAAGTAATTGGGCCCAAAGGTGCCTGGAGGAGGGTTTTTAGGGAATGCAGGCTTTCTAGGCCATGAAATATAATCCTAATTAAAAGAATTGTATTGGAAGTTGGCCACGATACAGAGAGGAGGAGGCTTAAAAAAGTGATCACTTTTTAGCCTCACTGTCTACAAATGGCTTGTCTTCAAGAGGAATAAAAGTGAGTAATAGATCCCATCTCTCAAATGCAGCACCACATCATTTGCAGATAGTGATCTGTAAAAAACAACAGCCTGTTTTTCTTTTTCCTTCAAATCAAACTTTCTATCCTAAAAAGGTTTTCCAAAAAAGGTTTCTACTTGTGCTGGTAGGGACCTTCTTTCTGCCCTGCCCCACCTTGACTCCTGGTTAGTTTGTGTGGAAGGAGGACAGAGCAATGAATAAACAGCTATATCCCAACCTACACAGAGCTGGGGGAGTGAATTTGTGTCCTGAGCCAGATCTGGCGCTCTCAGCTTCTCTCTTCCCTTGTTTCCCCACCCTCATTCCTGACTCCAAGCACTGTGTTCTAAACAACTGTAGTGATATTTACATGGATTACAATGTGTATGATGCCTCCCATGGCTGTTCAGTGCACAACTTGTACAACTGTACTGTGACTGCCCTGAGAGGGGAATTTAGGAATCTCCCAACTCCATCCACTCTCCAGAGATAAGTGAGGCTGAACTGAAAAAAAAAAAAAAAAAAAGTTTTAAATAAGATTATTCTAATTATAATAGATACATATTTACTCATTCTTTAAGTAAATATTTATTAAGTGAGCCTCCTTTTGACCAGGGAAGATTTAAGCCCTGGAGGGAGAGATGAACTAGTGTAGGGGAAGATCTGTATTTTAGTGGAAAACTTTAGATTGTCTAGACTCTAGAGGAGTCTAGAGGAGAATTCTCTGAATTATAAGATTTTAATTCTGTGGGAATTATTTTACAACCTTCCAAATTATATAGGTGATAGAATGCAAAATAATTCTTGTCTATAGACACGGAAACTCTGCCTATAGAGGTTCAGTTGAAACCCTCTTCTCCCCTTGGAAAACCCATTTTGCACATTTATTTCAACATTCCCTTACTCCATAAATATTCGTGTTTTTAAAATTTCTTTTTTGAACTAGTTATAACATCTGCTTGACTCCCTCGTTGATTGAGTTAAATAAAATATTTAACACATGTTCGTTTCACATCTGTAGTCATGATTTTACCTTTTTTGAAAGGTATAGGTAATGTCCTCAACCTCACAGAGCAGAAAACTTACCAAAGAAAAGCAAAAGAAGTGAAAAACACATATCACTTTTAACCCTATCATCCAGAGGAAAACATTCATGACAAACATTCATAGCAAACTTTCACAACAAACATTCGTAACAAAGCTATAATGGGCTTCTATTATATTTTAAGGAGTATGCAAACACAGAATTTTCTTTTTGTAAAAGTAGACTTACTCTGCACACAGGGGTTCCTGACATGTTTTTATTTTTATTTATAGCAATATACTGGGTAGTAAGCTTTCTTAATATATCCACAAGCTAGTCTAAGTATCTGAGCTCCAGTTTGCTTTAGGAATCAGCTAAAATAATCATGATTCATTCTGAAACACAAATGCGGTGTGGGCATTATGGCAGCGAAGGGAGATTGGACACAGAGTAGAAAGGATCTAACAGGATGCAGTAAACACAGGAGTCTGTAGATATGTGGTCTTGGAAAAGATATCAACACTAAGCCAGTACACAGCTGGGCTTGCTGCAGGGACCTTATTTTCTCTTTTGGTTTTTACACGACTTGCTGATTTAGTTCACGCAGAAGAGGGGCTTACTCTTTCACTTTACTTTGGGGAAGAACCTTAATGAGTACTGTACACAGAAGTGTGTTATATGTGCAGTATACGTGCATAGGCACAGTTGAGATGTGCATGTACCATACTGAATGTGTCACATGGAGTGGTTTTATCAGTCAGTATTGGACATCTTGCTTCGAATGTGACATCCAGTTGCTTTGGTGTTTGTTCTAGTAACTATCGATGCAGCAAGGCTGCTGTCCTCTGAGCCTCCCAACATCTTTCCAGAATCCATCAATAAGACATTTTTAGATGCCAGCCATGGTTTATCCAACCCATGTGAAGAGTATCAGTGAATGGTCAATGAAAGGGCATGGTTATATCCAAAATATCTTTGACTTCCTTAGAAAACTAATGTGGGTCTCTTGTTCCAAATTGATCAAAAGCATTTTTGAACTTGTTTTCAGCTTTTATGACCTATTAGAGGCATTGGGCTACAAAGTTTACCTACCATGTGAAGTAATACTGTTTTCTATGTTCCCAACCATTCTTTCAGATCAAAAATTATATTGATGTTCCAGTTTCTTTGGATTTAGAAAGTATCTGAGTTTACCCATTCATTTAGCATTTAAAAAACCTACTTTCCCCTTTTACCCTTAATTTTTATCATGTCTCTTTTCTTTGTTTCACAATGAATTGCTAACATGCAGGTATCTTTCATTAGCTCCTATGCTCTTAGAAATCAGTGGTCGTGCCTTAATCATCTGTACTCATCTCGTGAAACCTAGCACACTGTCTGCATATGATAGGTGCACAGGAAAGGTTTGCTGATCTAAACTGATTGATTGATTTGGTAACTAATATTGAGAATATGCCTTCCTCTTTCCAGAGTGAGGCCTTTCCTGAATTCTTTAATTCATTTTCCCAGAGATGCTCCTCTTTTTAAACATTTAGGTGTCCCAGTGTCACGATAGGCCACGGCCTGATTGGCCCTGGGGAGTTCACGTCACTGTGTCTGAGCTGGCCTTCCCAAGATGCAGCAAGGCAGCGGGCCCAGGCCCTGGGGACCCACTGCAGCCTCCACTTCCCGTGCCGAGACCAAGAGAACCAACCAAAGCTGCTGAGGCTGTCCTAGGTCCCTCTGATGCCCACTCCTGTAATTATTGAAGCTAAGACTCGGCATATTGTAAGATGATTGTTTCTCTGCTTTTAAGCCTGCCTTACAAAATCCTAAATACCCCTTGAAGAAGGACACAATTACTGGAAATTATTCTAGAGGCAATATAGAAGATTCCTTCCACAGAATTTCTTTTTCTAAAGAAAGCTATCAGTGGTTCTAGCCACTTGCTTATTTGAAAAGGACTAGTTTATTTGGAAAAGAAGAGAAAACATGGAAAGAATTTGGATTAACTGTTGTTTTGTTTCAGAAAATGACATAATACCTTTGCTATCTGCAGACATCAGTGATTAGAGATCCATGGAGGGAATACACGGAGAAGAGTTTGAGTGATTTGGAGCTCTTGGTAAATACACTTCTAAGTTATCTCAACTGAAATGCCCCTTTTTCGTGTAGCTTTGTCGCATGTTCCACCTGGGGACACAGGTCTGGTTCTGCTGTGTCTTCCGTTTTCAGTAGGAGTGGGCGGAGTCCAGATGGTGGAGGCCCCACCCGTGGGCTGCAGCAGCTCCCTGGACTCTGGGAAGACTCAGCTCTTTTCCCAAAGTGCAGACAGAGGTAGGCACCAGACGCCATGCTTCCTGAGCCCTCCCTGAGCCCTGGGAATGTTTGAGACTTTGCCCAATACTCTTCTCGTTAGCGTACTTTGCGTTGTCGGACAGCCATTTGGCTAGAAAGATTCAGACAGAACATAAAACTGTGTCTTGCAGGTGGAAGGCCTGGCACGGGGGGATTCGTTTCATCAGGTCACTGTCACCAGGCCAGGCACCAGCACTGCACACACCAAACTGAGCCTTATAAATTCACTAGATTTTGCAATGCACGCGTGTATCGAATCATTATGTTGTAATCTGACATTAATATAATGTTACATGTCAATTATATCCCAATAAAATGAAACAAAAAACCCGCCAGTGTTTTATATCGTAATCATTCCAACTAAACTTTTAGAAAAGTTAAAAAAAAAAATTGCTGAGCTGGGAGAGGACGTTTATTCCTTGGTACGGATACCCGGCTGGAGAGGACACTTTTCATCCAGACTGGACAATTTCTTCTCTAAGTGTTAGGATCCATAATACCCAACATTATGCTGTAGCCAGAGTATTTGTACTCAACAGACATATTTGGTACATGTAATTAGCGCGATCCTAAATCTTTACAGGCAATATAACCTTTAGAACTCTGTGGAGCAAGGTGTCTGCAGGTTGCTGTCCAGAAAGCCATGGCAGCTGCAGCCCCTTGTGGACCCCATTAAATGTAGTGCCCTGTGTCTTCCTGCTGGTCCCAACTGCCTCTCAAAATTCAGCCGCGAAGATCTTTAGCTTGTCTTTTTCCTTTCCCGCCGCATAAGGAAGTCACTGATCCTTGCTCTGTCTTTCCATTGTGGATTTCCAGCAGGAAGAAGGATGGGAGGCAATTCGGGGCGGATGGGAAGGCACACCCGCTACCGCATCCATCAAACCCACCACAGACTGAGCACTAAATGCCCGTCACCACCGAGAGCTGCTCTCCTCTCCTCTCCTCACTCTCAAGTTTTAAATTTCCCCAGCTAGTGTAAAACTTAATGAAAGCCCTGGAGTATACAATAGCATTTTGAAAACAGGAATTTGTGACTACTGTGAATCATCACTCACAGCGGGGACCCAGAAATGTGAATTGTGGGAGGGACACACAGCGGCCCCTCTCTTTTTTACTGGGAATTTATTACAGGCGGGTCATTATTTACAATGCACCATTCACATCCTCTAAAGAACCGATAAACTGGCTGCTGAATATGCATTTTGCTCTGTGGTGAACACAGATGTTTCCAGCTCATATCCATTTCATTTAATTCCTTGTCTCTCTCCCTCTCTTTTTTTTCCCCCCCCAAATTCTATCTTGCTATTTCTGTAGCAGCTGGGTAACTATTTGCCCGGCTTCAGTTTGGGAATCACTCCTCATATTTACGATCATTGGTGCCATTCACGTCGCTCTGCTTCAGGGTCTGTCAGCATTTCCCTGAAAAGCTACCATTTCTGTGAGTTCAAAACCAAGCTGGTGAAGTTTTCTGTGGGTTAAATGTTGGGCATATGAGGTCCCAGTTTGGGATGGAATCATTTTAACAAAGTGTGGAAATAAAATCAGTTAGGATGTTTTAGTGTTATGGCTATGCAAGCTGAAAAAAAAGGGGTTGAGATCATTGGTTTCAAAAGTTGTTTTGTATTTCTCTAGATTAAATATATACTGCTTTTTTCAACTAAACTTATTTTTGTTAGTAGTTTTTTTTGTTTGTTTGTTTTACCATTCATCTTTAAACCCCCCTAAAGTTTGGTGGAAAGGAGGAAAATTGGCAATGTTAACTGGGTGACCACTCTCAGAAACAGGTTTTACATCACAAACTTTGGGTGACAGGTCCACTCTGAATGGTCTGTATCACCTTTGCTCTAATACACTGTGATGCCCCCACACCCCACCTCCCCTCCCTGTGTCTCAGCCCAGCCGCCTCCAGTGTAGCAGACAGTCAACGCCTAGTGGTTAATTGAACTCTATCATGACTATATTTTCTATATCCAGATACTTTAGTACTTAATTTTACCATAATATATATATATATAACATTACTATTCTATGCATGTATCAGTGTTTTTCCAACTGACTCAATTTCTTTCTGGTGAGGACTGTAGAACAACAGGCTAACAAACATTTCTTAAGCACTTGCTATATGCCAGGTACACTGTTAGGCACTTCCATGCGTATTTTCTCATTTCACCTTCACAAAATGACATCACACAGTAAATCAGATGCCAGCACTCTGCAACTGTGGTAAAGGCCTCTTTCCACAGAGCTAGGAGCAGAGAAGATGTTCTGCAGATACTTCTGCAATTTTTATTTCAGTAATTATTTGCAGGTAATATGAAGCCAACCAATTTACTCGACAAAAAAGCAAGAAATATAAACAAGAGACGCATCTCGTGAGAAACCCTTGTTTCTAACTTAAGGGACCTCTCTCACCTCTGAAGTTCTCTTAATACTTAGAACTAAAATGAAATAGCCATGCCAAAACGAACCCCAATAGTCTGTGAGTAAGAATTTCTGAGAACCAACTCATCTTACTTCAGGTGAATAAATTGAAAACGTAGATTTCAGTTTTCACAGAGTTTCTGTACTTTATTACCAATGCATTTCCTAACCCCAATTCTACATTAAGATGGTCAGTTTTGGCATGAGCAGAGGTCATCTTTCTACGAGTATGGTCACGTTCCATGAGTGCTGAGATTATTAACGAAGTATTAATGGAGGATTAGTGGAGGACAGTCGTGCTAAATACTTATTGAATGGAGAGAGTACACCGTGCAGATTTAGATGTTCAAATTATTCTGGACTTATGATCATCTTAGCACTCATTTTCATAAGAAATTGAAATAACTCTTTTAACTTGATTAAAAACGGTCAAGTTTACATTTTAAAAACATCTAATTTATAACTTTCACTGATATTCATTAACCTTGAAAAAGGCTTTCAGATTGTATTATATTTGTGGAGGGTCCTCAAATGTATGTTCCTGAGATAATCAGGGCTTTTAAAATCTCTCTTCCATTTGAGCGATGGCCTCTAACTCTGGCTTTGTGTCTCAGATGGTCTTTGGAGCAGGAATAGCCTTTTGTCTACACTGTCTCGAATGTCCTCCTCACCTCAGGGAAATTTCTCATTTTCTGTTTCTGTTAAGCGAACATCAGAAACAGATGAAAAAAACCTTTCATTCCTATGCCAAAAATAAAGTAACATTAACGAGGTGGCTTAAACCTCTAAATCCCAGGGCATTCATTGACCGAAAACTGAGACTTCATCCTTCACCCACCAGGACGTACCTGGACATTTCCCAGGATGGAATTCTCTCTGCTGAGGGTGATTTCACCTTCGGTAGGAAACTGGATAGGGCAGGTCTGCCCATGAGAGATTCTCTTCTTTTTCCTCCCTCCCACTCTTACTCAGGTCCTGTGACTCTCCTGCCCTCTGTTCTCTTTTCTTGACTCCCTTCTTCCTCTTTCCTCAGGCTGTCTCTTATCATCTTTATGTTCAATATGTCAAAAAGAGAAAATAGTCATTCAGTCACTCTTAATTAATATGTATACATGCATTAAATGACAGTTTTGCTTGAGGGTTTTTTGTTTGTTGTCCTTTGTTTGCTTGTTTTTTCTCCTTTTAAAACCTCCAATATTTTGGTTTTTCAAATTTTCAACTCTATAGGCTATTAATTAAATCTAGGAGTGAATGATAATAACAATAATGTTTGTGTTAAGAATCTTGTAATTATGCAAAAACTCGGTACAGTAGATGGCAGTTGACAGGTTGATATCAGTCTACCGTGTGAATGAGATAGAATTTCAAATTGTTTTCTGTATGTTGTCTTTTGTCCAGGAAAGGTGCACAAGCGTTAGCTAATCTGATTTATATACCATTAATGATCATTGTATCAAAAATGGAGTTTACTAGTTCCTTTATTTGTTCTATTGTTTGGTGAAATTGATTTCAGTAATAGGATTTTTTTTTAAACCCTCTGTTCGTAGAAGAATAATGAAGCATCATAACGGCTTCTAGTTAAAATGGTACCTGCCTAGCAGCTGCCAACTCAGCACCTTCCATTGTGCTACAAAAGCTCCTACAGGAAACAGAGAAGACAAAACCCCACAACATCAAAAAGTCGTCAAGTCAGCGGAATATTATTCAGCCTTAAATAGGAGATTCTGACATATGCTAAAACATAGATGAATCTTGAGGACTTTATGCTGAGTGAAATAAATCAGTCCCAAAGGGAAAAATACTGTATGTTTCCATTTATATGAAGTAGCTTGAGCAGTCAGATTCATAGAGACAGAAAGCAGAATAAACAGAGAATCGGCAAGCATATATAAGAACTCAACAGCACAATTAAGCAACAGGATCTAATTTAGATTTATAGAATACTCCACCCCAAAACAGCAGAATATACATTCTTTTCAAGTATCCCAGAACATATACCAAGATAGACCATATCTTGGGCCATAAAAATCTGTGACATATTTAAAATGATTAAAATTATACACAGTGAGTTCAGCAAGGTTACAGAACAAAAGACCAGCAGACAAAAATCAATTCTGTATCTGCACATGAGCAACACACACTTAGAGAGCAAACTTAGAAATACAGTCCCTTTTATAGTTGCTTAATAAGAGTAAAATATTTGGTTGTAAATCTAAAAAAAAAAAAAAAGAGCACATACACAGACCTTGTGTGCTGAAAAACTACAAAACACTGATAAAAGGAGTTAAAGAAGGGCTAAGTAAATTGACAGACATACCGTGTTCATGGATTGGAATAATTGACATAGTAAAGATGTCAGTTCTCTCCAAAAGGATCTACAGATTAATGAAATTCATGTCAAAATCAATTAAAGTGTTTTTAGATAGAGATAATATTAGTCTAAAATTTATATGGAAAGGTAAACTAACTAAAATAGCAAAAACAATCTTGAATAAGGATAATACCTTTTGAGAAGACACTCTATCCAAATTTAATATTTATTCTATAGCTACAGTAATCTAGACTGTGTAGTATTGGTAGAGAGACAGACACGTAGATCAGTGGAACAGAATAGAGAACCAGAAATGCCTCCACACACAGATGACCAATTGACTTTTGACAAAGATATAAAAGTAACTCAGTGGAGGAGTCCCAAAGTTGGAACAATCAAATATCAATAGGCAAAACATAAAGCTATAAAACCTCTAGAAAAAATAATACAAAATCTTCGAGATTAGGGTTAGGTGAAGAGTTTTTAGACATGACACCAAAAGCACAATCCATAAAATAAAAAATGATCCATAAATTGGACTTCACCAAACTTTTTTTATAAAAGGTTTTCTCTGCAAAAGACCTGATTAAGGGGGATCAAAAGCCAAGCCACAGACTGGGAAAATACATTTGCAAAACATATATCTGAAACAGGATTCATATCTAGAATATGTAAAGAACTCAAAATTCAACAAAGTCACACAATTCCAATTTTTTTTGGCAATGGGCAAAAGACATGAAGAGACATCTACTGAAGAGGGTATACATATGGCAAATAAGTACACATAAAAATTTCCTACATCACTAGCCATGAGAGACAGGCAAATTAAGACCACAAGGAGAAATCACTACATATTAGAAGAGCTAAAACAAAACAAAATGACAATACGAAACGCTGGCGAGGATGCAAAGAAAGTGATCTCTTTTACACTGCTTGTGGGCTTGTGGGAATGTAAGATGATACAGCCACTCTGGAAAATAATTTGGCATTTTCTTAAAAAAACTAAATGTATACTTACTGTATATCCCAGCAATTGTACTCCCATCCCAGAGAAACAAAATCTTGTCTACACAAAAACCTGACCATGGTTGTTCACAGCAGTTTTATTTGCAAGCTAAAAATTGGAAACAACCCAAATTTCCGACAAGAAGTGAATAGTTAACCAAACTATGGTACATCCATACCATGGAATATTACAGCAATAAAAAGAAACAAATGATTGTATGTGCAGTAACTTGGATGGATCTCAAAGATGTTATAGTGAGCAAAACAAGCCAGTCTCAAAAGGTTACATAGTATGTGATTTATATACCATTCTTGAAATGACCAAATTATATTACAGAGATGGAACACAGATTAGTGGTGGTCAAGGGTTAGGGATGGCGAGGGACTGAGTCGTTTGGCATGAAGCTGTAGCAGAAGAGATATCTTTGTGGTTACGGAACAGTTCTGAGCGTTTTGGTGGTTATACGCATCTACACACATGATAAATAACAAAGAACTATACAAGCACATTGTACTAAGGCCAATTTCCTGGCTTTAATAGTGTGTGATAGTTACGTAAGACGTAATTGACAGGAGAAACTAGGGAAACGATACACAATACCTCTGTATTATTTTTGCAACCTCCTGTGAATTTATAGTTATTTCAAAATTAAAAAGTTAAAACACACACATGCAAACCAAAAGTCAGCATTATACTTAATGTTAAAACACTGGAAAAATTCCCATTAAAATCAGGCATGAGACAACTTTTTTTTTTTGCTATCAACGTTACTCTTCTAATTAGAGCTGGAAGTTATAGCTGGTGCAGAGGAAGGAAAAAATATTATTAGAAAGAGACCCAATAATTTTTTGAAATCTCTATAATTATATGACTGTAATACCAAGTTAATCTAAAAAAAATCTTAAAAAGCAAGGTGATGTTATGTTAAATAAATACAAAAATACTTTACACTGGTAATAATAAGCTTGAAATATGTATGACAAAAAAACATTTTAATACATCAAAAGAAAATAAGTCTCACCTTAAGAAAAATTTTAGTGAAATAAATTTAAGAACATGACGCTACTTAGTGATAGAAAGAGAATTTAGAAGTAAAATACACCAAAGTTTACATACTGTATGATTCCATTTATACAACAATGAAAAAGAAATAAAATATGTTTATAGATACCAAATTATTAGTGTAAATATAACAGTTTTCCTCAGTGAAGTTTTAGTGTAATACTTATGGAATTTTCTTAGAGACTCAGCAAATGATCCTAAAATAATCTGAAAAAATATATAATAAGAATGATTTTTGACAGCTTTATTGAAGTCTACTTTACATACCATAAAATTCTCTCATTTTAAGTGTACAATTCAATGATTTTTACTCAGCTTACAGAACTGTGCAGCCATCACCACAATCTGGCTTTAGAAACTTCCCATCACAGCAAGAAGAAAGGCCGTGCCCATGTTTACTCACTGTCTTTCACCATCCCGGCCACACAAAACCACGAATTTACTTTCTGTTGCTATAGATTTCCCTATTCCAGACATTTCAGATAAGTGGAATCATATAATATGTGGCCTTTTGTGTCTGGCTTCTTTCACTCAGCAACATGTTTTCAAGGTTCATCCCCCTTGCAGTATGTGTCAGAACTTCATTCCTTTACAGTGCTGAGTAATTTTCTGCTCTATGGATATACTGCATCTTGTTTATCCATTCAAGTTGGATGGACATTTGAATTGTTTGCGTCTTTTAGCTGTTATAAATCATGCTGCTATAGATGTTTGCATCCCAGTCTCTGTGTCCACATATGTTTTCATTTTTCTTGGGTAGGTACTTAGGAATGAAATTGCTAGGTCATATGGTAAATCTATGTTGAGCGTTTCAAGAGACATACTTACCCAAAGTGGCTGCACCATTTTGTGAAAATAATTTTTAAAATGTAAAAAAAAAAAAAAAAAAAAATCGTGGGAAATGACCTATCAGACATTATAAAGCTAATATATTATATTGTATATATTATATAAATTTGTAGTGTATATATTATAAATAACATTATAAAGCTAACATAATAATTAAGAGAGTTTGTTAATTGTACAACAAACACAAACAGATTTGTAGACTAGATTGTCCAGAAAAAGACCCAGATACACCAGATTTTGTGGGGAAGAAAACATTGTAAACCATTGTGGAAAAAATGGATTGCTCAACCAATTTTGCCACTAAATTTGGAAAAATTTACGTGCTATTTGAGGGAAAAAATCAAGTTAGGGTCTCGCATTGCTCTATACACTGAAATAAATTTATAATAGATTAATGAAATAAATATTAAAAAAGACACCAAAACATTAGAAGGTTTTTTCTACCAATTATCTACAAAATTACCTTGAGAGGGAGCAGACTTTCCAAAGAATAAGTGAATAGAATAAATGACAAATGAAAGAGTGAGTTTTCTCTCTATATGAATTTAATCATCAAAAATACTTAAAATATCAACAAATGTCACATACAAAATTATGACAACCTAGAAACTAGATAAAATGCAGCCTTGATGACCATAAAATATCTATTAACCTTAATAACACAAAGAATGTGTCCAAATCTTGAAGAAAAAAATATTAGCATCCTATTTTTAAAAACTAACAGCATACAATTTGCAAAATGAATTCAAATTGAAAACAAAAAATAATAAAAGTGTTCAGCCCCTTTGGTATTAAATTAAAAATAGTATTTTTTCACCTATAATATAGGCTAATCTGTTTATAAATTTTGAAGAAAATACTCCTTGCTGGTGAGGGTGCAGTGAGATGGACGTTTTCATACATGTGAGAGGGAGGGTAAATTTCTAATATCGAGACATTGCCTTAAGAACGTTCATTCTTTTTAACTCAATAATTTCACGCCTAGGAATGTATCCTAAAGATATTACCAGAAATGTGCTCGAGGATTTATGTACAGGGATAGTTACTGTAGCCTGATTTATGAGAGGAAACTCGAAACCATCTGATTATCCAAGATTAGGAAAATGGGAAAATAAATTATAGTACACACATTAAAAATATTTTGAAGCTGTTAACAATCATGCTTTCAAAGAACACTTTGTGCCGTATTAAAATTCTCACAACATAACATTAAATAAAACCAGTATACATTATATAGTATGAGCCTCGCTTTATAAAATAAAATTTTATTCCTATTTACCTTTACTTTCTTTTGGATCAACTATAATAAACATAGAAATAAATCTTCTACACTACAACTGTGACTCTTTCTGGGAGGAAGAACTGAGGATAATTTTTACCTTCTCTATATTTTTCTCTATTTTCCAAATTTTGCACAATAAACACGTGTTGCTTTTTACGGGCAGAAAATAATCATTTTGCAAGCCCTTTTAAGGCACACGTGCCTTTTCTTCTGAACCTTCTTGGAAAATTACAAAAGGAAACGAGATCTCCTTAAGCCCTGACAAATCAGGAAAGGCACAAAGCATCAATGTAATGAAGGAGCTACGGAAGCTAAATAAAAGTTTGGCTCAGATGGAAAGGAGCAAGAAGGCGGGAGGGGGACCAGTTTCATTACAAGTGCATGTTTACACCGGGGGGCGTTTTTATTTTCTGTGTGTTTGTTTATTTTTTTAAAAACGCTGTGTCTGAGGCTTCCTGGCTGCTCTTCCCACACTTGCTTTTGTTTTCCTCTCTGGTTTCACACCATTTAATGCCCCAGCAATGCTTATTGCTAGCATGTGTGTGTCGGCTCTATGCTTTTTATCCTGCAGACTTTCATGAGGCCCATGTGCACCACCTTTTCTCCATTCTTGCTCTGTTTGCGGGTGAAATGTGTGCAGAAAGCCCACCGGCGCTGGTTTTGCAGGACCAGGGCTAGCTGCCTCTGTAGATCTTCATCAGCGCCAGGTCTTGTGTTCTGCACAGTGAGATTGCTGACCACACGGGTGGGAATGACCCAGTGTCCGAGGCCACTCATATTTAGTAAGTCCAAAGCACACCCTTAACCGGGACCCTCCAGCTTGTAAATCGCAGGCACGCCAGTAATTCCTGAGCACATTTGGACATCCCCCCTCTTTCCCTCCTCCCACCCCTGGGGCTGATGCTGACCTGGGACCCCTGGCTCAGAACCTGGGATATAGTCATGTCCAGGCTCCAGCCCTAATGAGACTGGCCGTGACACCCCCGGAGGCCGAGGGCGGAGGGTCTGGGGACTAGCTAGCCCTGCCTGGCCTCCACCCTTGGGGAACATCCTCTGGCAGCAGAAAGCAAGGCGTGTGCCCGTGATTCTTATGGCTTTTTATTCGGGATATGCTGCACTTTAGTTGCAGGTGGGACTCCAGGTGGACGTCCACGAAGGGCATCTGCTGATGATTTTGGAGGGTCGCTGTCACGAGGCCGAGCAGGTAGAGAGGCAGGCAGGAGCGGAGGCTCCTGAGAAAGGAATCCAGACACAACTTGTCTCTGATTTTCTGCCCCAGGTCGGTCGCCATCTGCGGGACTGACCCCGGGATGCCCACATAACCTAGTCTGCGTTCCCAAGTGCGTTTTCCTTCTTCAGAGCTCCCGCCTCACAGGCTTTGATTATGAGACAGGGAGATTCTGATGGGAGGGCTTCCCTGCAGCTGTAGCAACAACGGAAATACATTTTGAAAAATCAGTTTTAATAAAGCCCCAGCCTTGACCCCAGAAACGTAAGTATTTATATTATTGACTTCTGTATGAGGTGATTTGTTAGAAGGGGGAAAAAAAAAAGTCTTTCTGCTCCTGTCTTGAGACCTGAGGAAAAGAATAACTAAAATTAGAGAAACTGGGGTTATAAACACAGTGAGTAGAATAAAGCAAAATAGCTCTGGGGTGTTCATCTGCCATGGTAGTCATTTCATATCTCATCTGTTATATGGATGTGATAGTTTTTTTCCTTTTTGATAGTATCATTATGTAGACACTACAGATTCAATGCCATTTACAAGTCAATGGTGTGAGATTTTATGACAATTCTCTTTTAGTGGGTTGATTCTGCATGATCCTTCTCAGTATAAGGGGGAAAAAAAATTAAAAAGCAAACCTAAGTGGTTGTCTTTTAGAACTCTCCATAGAAGGGTCTGAACTCACTGGACATTTTTTATTGCAGGTCTGGCTTTATGTGCATTGGGAATGCCTGGAAATCAGGTCTGGTTAGCCTCGCTTTCAAGGAGACAATAATTCATAAATTTAAGGGCCTGGAGCTTGCAATGCACAAACATTTTGCGTGCCATGTAGGGGAACTTTGGATCCAATTTTGAAACGGGAAGGAAAAGTAAAAAACTTGAAAGAGTACTTATTGGATCCAGGCTGTGATTCCATCTAGGGCAGTGACAAAGGGGTCTTTGAAAGGTGTGTGATTAAATACCTCCGGCAGACAGACCAAGATATGAGTGTCCAGAGTTAAAAGCAAGCAAGCAAACAAACAAAAATCTAAGAACCATGGGATTTCAGTGATGAAAGGAATCACATTCTGGGTGTTCTAGGTTGAATTGTGTCCCCCACTTCAAATTCATGGGTTGGAATCTTAACCCCTAGGATCTCAGAATGTGACTGCACTTAGAAATAGAGTCTTTTAAAGATAACTAAGTTAAAATGAGGGTGAGCCCCAATCCTATCTGACCAGTGTCTTTATGAGAGGAGGAAATTTGGACACAGACACACACAGAGGGAAGAGGATTGAAGAGATAAGGAGAAGATGGGAGGCGTGCAAAGATATCCTGATTCCGGTGACTAGTCACAGCAAGGAAGTGCTCCAGGACTCCAGAGATGGAGTAAATGATTCGGCCTCAAAGACAGGACAAGTGACAAGAAAAGGTGGCCACTGGGGGGCTCCAGGAATGGCTGGAATCCACTGGGAACTTAGAGGAGAATTGAGTTTGCAGAGAGAAGGAGTGATGGGAACCAAGGAAGGAGGAAACTTCTAGAACAAAGGACAGGGATACACAGAATTTAAAGTTCTAATGATGGCGAATTCCTGTTATCAGTTCTCTTCGTTGACAAGGTTGGCCCCAAATTTATTTTTATGACTTTTAGAGGTATTTTCGATGGAAAGAAAAATTAAATCCAATGAGTTAATTGACTGTTTTTACACTTGTAGAAAAATTTAATAATATCCACGAAACTGGAATTTTAAACAGATTTTTTTCAAAACAAGACTTGGAGTTTTAGGAGAACATTGACAATTTTTCCCTAATAGAAAATTACAGTATTGTTACTTGTGCCAAAGAATATTTCTTTAATGAAGGAACTGAGTACATTATTGAGTGACGCGGTTAGATGTTTCCATGACTAATGAATTATGTTATTGATTTCCAACTCAGGGGTGGTGGTTTTCAGGCTGTTTCTGGACATTTCACTTTTTTATTTACCTTCCCTGGGTCTTTTATCTTTTGGTTATGGAAAATTTGACTAAAGTGCTGCCCAAATCTCTTTTATGGAGGCATTTTAGAGGGTAGAAATGCACACTGACAAATGTCTTTAAAACCTTGTATGTTTGGGCTTGGAATAGGATCCCTAAAAAGCATCATTAATTATACGTGTGTTGCTATGTTTTCGATTCTTAGTTGACATTTTATGCTTGACAAGTTTTCTCACTTCGAGGCATGTTTCACAATCAACATGGAGTCCCTGCCACTTGCACCCCAGGTGGGCACACCTCTGTGTGCCCTGGAAGCTGTGCCCCTACTTCACTGAGAACAGGGGGCTGCCACTGTGTCTCTGTGGCAGCCCAGTAATGACCACCCAGGGCTGAGGAGGAGGGGGGAGGGGGAGGAGGAGGGGGAGGAGGAGGGGGAGGGGGAGGCGGAGGACGAGGAGGCCTGGAAGAGTTTGCTGAGTGAGTTAGTTTCCAAACCCTCCTTCTCCCCTCCCCTGACCCCAAGCCATGCCTCTCTCTGCTCACAATCTCCCCAGATTGTTACTTCCAGACGTTCCTTGAAGGAAGGGGTGAGGCTGCCTTGTGGGCTTCTGTTTCTCCCTCCTTCTCCACCATAATACCTTCTCTGGTCGTAAGTCACACTCATCTTTCTCGAATTCTCTGTTGCTCACCCCACAAAACATGCAGATTCCCCCCAATGCCTGTCCCTCTGGAACCTCGGAATGGGACCTGATGTGGAAATCAGGTCTTTGTAGATATAATTCACTAAAATGGGGCTATACTGGATTAGGACAGGGTCTAATCCAGTGACCGGGGTCCATATAAGGAGAGGAGAAAACACAGAGACACAGAGGAGAAGGGCCATGTGAAGACAGAGGCTGAGTTTGGAGCGATGCGACCACAAGTCAAGCTTCTGGGACCACGAGAAGCTGGGGGAGGCAAGGCAGGATTCTCCGCTGGAGCCTTTGGAGGGAGTGTGGCCCTGCTGATGCCTTGGTTTCAGACTTCTGGCCTCCAGCACCAAGAGGATACGTATCTGTCATTTATGCCATCACCATGCAGCGACCGGTCCCAGAAGCCGTAGGCACCCAGGAGTGGGAACGGCTTGATTTCTTCATTTCCCGCAGCGGCCGTGAGCTCCTTGGCATGCTCTCTTGGACAGCACCAGATGGAGAGCCTCGTGTGTCCCAGGCCCTGACCCACACGAGGGATGTGTGCACGGCCACGGCCTCCACGCTGACCAGGCCTGCTCCTCTCGGGGTCCTCACTCCCCACAGTCTCACCAAGGGGCCGACAGCCTCCCTTGGTCCGAGAGCTGTGTTCTACAAGGCCAGGGGTGTCCAGCTGGAGAGGAACTGGCTTCACAAGGGTAGGAAGTATCCCTCGTTCTCTCACCTGTAAAATCAGAGATAGTAGCAACATCACATCCACATCCCCTGCTCCACCTCCTCCTGCAGATACCAACACTTAGTTACATGCTTTCTGTTTCCAGTCTGCTTTAGTGAAGGCAGGAAATGCCTGGGTCCAGAGAAGGGACCAACATAATGAGACACTCCATGCACCCAGCAGCCTCCTACTCCCTTCTTGCTTCTCGGTGCTTCTCATGCCCTGGGAGCTCAGGGGGCCGGCTCTTGCTTCTGCCAAAGCACTTGGATTTTGCCTCGTGGTTGGCAAGTTGGAGGCTGAGCCTCTCTCTCCTTCCTATGAGGATCTGCAAGAAGGAACAGAGAGGGCTTCCCTGGTGGCGCAGTGGTTGAGAATCTGCCTGCCAATGCAGGGGACAAGGGTTTGAGCCCTGGTCCGGGAAGATCCCACATGCCACGGAGAAACTAAGCCCATGCATCACAACTACTGAGCCCACGAGCCACAACTCCTGAATCCCGTGCACCTAGAGCCCATGCTCGGCAGCAAGAGAGACCACCTCAATGAGAAGCCCGTGCACCGCAACGAAGAGTAGCCCCCGCTCGCTGCATCTAGAGAACGCCCGTGAGCAGCAACGAAGACCCAACACAGCCAAAAATAAATAAATAAAATAAATAAATTTTTAAAAAAATTTAAAAAAAGAAGGAACAGAGAGCAGAGGTCAGGTGGGGCTTCAGGGCCAGGCCACCCCAATGGGTCTTGACACTGTTCCCAGAACCGTGCCATGTGTGAACCTCGGTGACATTACTTCTGACACAGACATAGTCATAGTACTTGTCTTTCAGGTGGCTTTCAAAATTATTATTATGTTTTAATTTTATTTTTTTGTGCTAAGAACACTTAATATGAGATCTACCCTCAAAACACAATTTTACGTGTACAACACTGTACTGTTAACTGTAGATACGGTGTTGTATGCAGTTCCCTAGAACGTTTTTATCTTGCATAACAGAAATTTTATATCCATTGATTAGCAAGGCCCCATTTCTCCCTCCGAGTCCCTGGCAGCCACCATTCTACTCTCTGATTCTATGAATTTGACTATTTTAGATACTTCGTATAAGTGGACTCATGCAATATTTGTCCTTCTGTGACTGGTTTATTTCATTTAACATAATGTCCTCAAGGTTCACCATGGTGTCACACGTGGTAGAATTTCCTTCTTTTTTAAGGCCGAATAATATTCCAATGAACGTATATGCCCATCTTTTCTTTATCAATTTTTCCATCAATGGACATTTAAGTTGTTCCATATCTTAGCTACTGTGAATAGCTCGGCAATGAACTTGAAGTGCTAATATCTCTTCAAGATCCTGATTTCCATTCTTTTAGATAAATACTTAGAAGTAGGATTACTGGATTACAAAGTAGTTTTATTTTTAATTTTTTGAGGAACTTCCAAAGTTTGCTCAGCTGTGGGAGCAAACTTTGGTCACTTAGCTGCCTTAGGAGTCTATGTTGCCAGTTGAATGCAGACCATATGCATTTACTTTCTTCCAGACTGGGGGCAAAACAACAGTGTAAGTGCCATATGCTAAGTGCCAAAAATGGTGCTACACAAGGCCTGATGGAGGGAGGGATTACTCCACTTGGGAGTTTTATGTGGCACAAGACTTGGACCATAAATAAAGGTCTTCAAAGACAAATAAAATGCTTAATGGTGAGATTTGTATAGTCCACACATGACTAAAGGTTGGATCTTTCTCTCATGAGGTCAGTCTAGTCTGGATTACCAACCTCTATTCTTTATGTTCAACTTTAATTCTCACACAGTATATCCCATTATCCATATATTTATTTTGGAAACGTAGAATCAAGGAAGACATTTGCAAATACAATTCCATTGAGTCTACATCCCAACTGTGAGCAGAAAGGACACAGACCCCCTCACTGTGGGACTTGGCCTCAACAGCCCGTGGCAGGTCTTTGACTGAGCAGCACAGTCTTGCCGTGACTGATGTCTGCAAGCTCAAGATGATATACAAGAAGGGGATGGAAACTATGTTTTCAAGTAGCACATTTATCATCTGCACGTCGGCACTGTTGTGGATCTGGTCCACGGCTTTGATGCGAAGCCATTTCAACTTTGTTATTAAAGTGATGAGGTTTCAATCTCCCGTTGTGTATATAACCGTCATGACACATAACTTCTTTGTAATTCTTCAGGTTTCCAACACTGTTGGAATCATGAACTGGCCCACAGCGTTTTCCAGATACTTTACTCTGGTGGTATCGTCTCCACGTCAAGAGCGTTTCTACATGGATAAACGGTCGAAAGCGGGGGAAGGCCCAAGAGGAGCAGATGTGGACGATGGCATCTGGGGTCTGCTCTGCCCCTAACACTTAGGAAAGTTACTCAGCCCCTTACCCTCATTTCTGAATCTCTAAAAGGGAGGTAGTGACATAAGGACTGACCACCTGAAGAGGATAAAATGAAAACCGAACTAGATCACATATGTCAGTGAGATTTAAAAAGTTTTTTCAGACTTTACTTTTTTAAAGCAGTTTTATAGCAAAATTGAAGGGAAGTACAGAGATTTTCCATCTACCTCCCCTTCCCCCATATATGCAAAACCTCTCCTGTTATCAAAGTCCTCCACCAGGGTGGAGCATTTGTTAGACTTCATGAATCTGTATTGACACACCGTAACCATCCAAAGTCCACAGTTTACATTATGGTTCAGACTTGATGTTGTACGCTTTATGGGTTCGGACCGATGTAAAAGGAAGTGTGTCCATCATCATAATATCATGCAGGGTATTCTCACTCTCACTGAGGTTTCTAAAGTTATAAATTTGATTCCAAAACAAGATGGTTTGGTGCCATAATTTTTTTAAAAATCGAATACATTTGGTTATATAACTACTCCATTAAAAAAGTCATTTGAACTAATTTTGGGTTGATTAATTTGATCCAATTGGCAGATTGATTCAACTGAGATAGTGCATGTGGCAGGCCACGTGTCTGGTATAAGCTGAGCAGAGTGCGCAAAGAGGGTCCATTTTGCTCTTGGCGGTCCACTGCCCATCATCTTGCACCTTCATCCCACCGAGCTGCCAGCCAGGGCACCGTCTATCCTCTTGGATTTCTCTTGAACCACAGTTGAGGGCTCTGTATTTCCTGTCCCTACAGATGTTCTCATGGGGAGAGGTGGCAGAGGGGTGCCCTGGCTATTTATTACGTAAGTATGGGCATGTAACAACTCATGAGTTTATAGAATAAACATCAAAGAAATCTTACCGTTATGGAGCGCCACCCCGACCGTCGGGCCCTCTTCATGGGCCTCTCATAACCATTTCAGTGAGCGGTGTGCAAGCAGGGCAGCAGCCCGTCTGGCCCCACCTCTGCTGAGTTGAGGTTTTCCCTTGTGTTGCCTCCAATCACAAGATGACCAAGTCCCCAGCTTCAGTTCTGAGGCTTAACAATGTCCAGGGCCTAGGACAGCAGGTGGTACCCTCAGGCAGGTGCCCTGAGCAGAGTCCAGAGCCCAGTGAGTGGCTCATGGCTGGCCGCACAGGTGACTGGAGGGTGCTTTGGATGGCAGCTCCACACCCGCTGGGTGTCATCAGCTTCTTCCATCGGCTTCTTTCCAGTGTTCCCAGTAGAAAGTCCTGTGCCCTGGAGCTCTCTGGGGCCTCACTCCTTCCCCCCAGGCCACAGGCTCCCCTCTCCCCTGCGACGTGGTATCTAGTCTCTGGGAGCCGAGCATCCCTTCTTGCAGGGGTACATCTGATTCTTCTGGTCCCGTGGTGCTGTCAGTCTGTTCCTTTCTCTTTTTCTTCGGTACAACTGGGACCGAGGGGGAACTGTCGCAGCAGTTTAGTGAACGGGCAGAGCCACATATTGGTACCTTGAACCCATTGACCATGACGGATGATGTTTGAGAAGAACCACTTTTTATAATGTTTTATTGTGTCTATTTTTCATATTTGGAAATTTTGATAGTTTAAAACGTTATACAACTGGTTGATATTATTGGGCATTAGTATCCACGTTAACCAACATCGGTTGAGTAGCTGCCCTACGTGAAGCTCCGAGTTAGGCTCCTCTGGGAACAGAAAGGTAAGATTGGATGCAGTCCCCGCCTCAAGGGCTCCCTCTCTGGCAGGGGCACGAAATGCTGAGGAAAATAAACGGAAGTGAAAAAATCGTGACGGAAACAAGGCTGAGGAAACTCTTGATGCAGACCCCTCAGACCCCACAGGAAGGCTGGAAAGCAAGAGAGGTGGTCCCTGACCCCCTGGCTGTCACCCCCTCACCTGGGAGCTACTGAGGAAACCCCCCAGTCAGCCCAGCTCTGTTGCGTGTCCATCAACTTACAGATTGAATCTGCAAGACAAAATGGTGGCTTGTTTAGGCTCCACTCCCAACACCATGAAGAGACCTTTCTGCTCTCAACCATGGGAGCTGCTTCAGGTTCTGACTTCTCTCTCTCTGTCTCTTTCATTGCTTCCCGCTGGGAAGTGAGTCCTGAAGAGGGGAATTCTCCCTGTCCCGGGACTTCACATCTGCCTAGAACATCCCTCCCAGGCTGCAGGTTGACCAGTTGTATCCACGCAGGGGAGCCCCTGGTAGAGAGCCTAGAGCACATGTAGTGAGGCTGCCACGCTGCTTATTCCTGTTCCGTCTGACGTCTGCAGGACACTGAGAACATAACTACATGATGCCAGGGTGTGATGGTTAATTGCACAGCTAGAGGATGCCCACATGGCTGGTAAAATCTTACTTCCGGGTGTGTCTGTGTGGGTGTTTCTAGAGGGATTAACGTTGGAATCAGCAGAGTTGAGTACAGAAGATCACCCCCACCAGTGTGGGTGGGCCTCATCCAATCTGTTTAGGGCCTCACTAGAACAAAAAGGCAGAGAAAGGGCAAACCCCTTCTCTGCCTGACCTGGGACATCCGTCTTCTCCTGCCCTCGGGCACCTGTGCTCCTGGTTCTCCGGTCTTTAGACTCAGTCTGAATTTCACCACCAGCTTCCTGGGGCTCCAGCTTGCAGACAGCAGATAGTGGGACTTCTCGGCCTCCATAAACACGTGAACCAACTCCTATAATAAATCTCCCCTTATGTATATTTCTATATGGCCTAGTGGTTCTGTTTCTCTGGAGAACCCTAACAAACACACAGTATTGCTGGTTACAAATGCAATCATACAAGAAGCTTCACTGCCACTTAGCCTGAAACATCTTCCAAAACTGGTTTGATGGGGTTTCATTGAGGAGGAAAGAGGAAGAAGAGGAGATGTTCACCAAATTGGTTTGTGGGGAAAAGTAAATCCAGCTTTACCATCAAAATGATTATGTTCCCATGTGCCATCTGGGCTTTTCGGTCGCATTCTTTGGCCAACGTGATTACTGCAGGCCAAACTAGTTGACTGTCAACCAATCAAAGGTAAAGACAGAAAAACCTCTTAGACTGACCCTGCTGTGGACAGATCAGCCTCTGCTTGTAGAAAGGACTCATTTAGAGGAAAATGTGCGCCAAAGAATGGGTGGAAGAAACTGGAAGTATTAACAAAACAGCCTGTATTTACCATCCTGAAATTCTGAAGACCATCATTTACCATTAGCTTGAAAATACACCCCTGCTTGCTTTAGTACTAGACCATTTCAGATCTATGCCAGTTTTAACCTTTAAGCCCCACAGAATAGGATGGCCATTCTGTGGACACATACTTCACCCATGTGCAGAATTTTCTAACACACAGGAGAGTTATTGGTGTGTATTTTTAAAACACAATTACAGGCTGTTCCTCAGAGACTAGCATTTTATATCTTTGGGGTTGACATGTGCTAGAAAGATACACATTTTTTAAAAAGGATGAATATAGTCGGCAATTCTACCTTTCTATGCTAAGGTTGTCTTGGAGTGATACTCAAAGTGATTTGGAAGTTATAATAACACGAAGCAATCTTACTGACCCTGTGAGCCTTATTTCTAAAATCAAGATGACGTTAATTTTGATTAGGCCATTGAGAACTTTAGGATACAATTCTCAGTCCAGTGACATCTGCCACTTGGATAGAAAAACAGTGCGGATTCTTTGGACATGCTGAAAATAACGGCCTTTTCTTTTGTCAATTAGCAGAGATGGCAGACAGAGAAAGGAAATTATAAGATCCAAGAAAAACCAACACTTTGGATCCGGCCCCATGGAAAGATCCGGGCAAAATGTGAAATCTCTTGGTTGCCATCAACTGCAGAATTTCTTGAGTTACTCATGCCAGGGTTCATCTCAGTACAGTCAGAGGACCCATGGGTAAAAATAATCCCCTTTTTAAAATTCCAAAGCATAAAATTCAGCTTAGGTTACTGCAGCTCTTCAGGAGTAAGGTGTGGTGTTTCTGTGGGCTGTGGGGAGAAGAAGGGGCAAAAATACATTTTGTATGCATCATGCTATAAATCTGGTAAATATCCGTGATGCAGCATACGGAGTTTTGAATTCTGCCAGAAGCCCCGGCATCCTGGAGCCCTCCCTGGGCCTCCACGTGGAGGCGGGGTCCGCCCTGCATCTCCACCGCACTCTGGGGTCTCCACGCTGCACCATCTTTGTGGTTCAAGCCTGTGTGAGGCGTGTGGACGTCTCGACAGGGAGAGCAGGAAAAAAAAAAGGATTTGGCTGGCGGTCAGGCAGCAGGAGCCGTTACAGATGCTGCTATTTACACTATTTTCACATCCTGAAGAACAAAGAACAGTAGGCTGCCAGCAACTCTCGGGAACTAAGCGTTTGCCCTGCTCACCGGCTCAGCCAATCCAGGGGCTGGAGCAGACAGGGTTCCACTTCATGGACACAGAGCATCTCTATTCTGATGGAAAGCTCTGCCAGCAGCCTGTGCGTCGAAGCTGGAGGAGGGAAGGACGTCAGGACCCTCCACTTGTCACTGCTTGCAAACCGTCGCTGGGGGGACAGAGCCAAGAGCTCCACGTCCAGCTCAGCCTGGATGCAGCAGACAGGGACAGACTGATGACTTCAGCCCTCATCTCTGCCTTTGAATTGTAGATGCTCAGAGCGGGGTCTCCCCGTGCTCGTGTGCAATGTGCCCGTTGTCAGGGCTGCATATTGTTCCTTGTGAAGCTCAAGGAGCTGGATGAAGACAAAAGTTATTTATTTGGGGGCCAGATTACCACAAATGAATTCTTGGACGGGGTCCAAGAGAGCCTGTGCAGGAGACTGGGAGGAGGGGCAGGGGTACCTATTACTCATCATCAGTGGTGTGACTTGGAGGGTGCCTGCTGTCTTTAGCCAAACACAGAGCATCCTAGGAGACTGGTATACTACCTCGAAGCCCAGAAACCTCCCGGCTTGGTTGCGAAATGTTCACCAAAGTGGAACCATCTCAGCTAGACTGAAGAGATGAATAGCCCTCTGGGGATTTTACCGGGTACTACTCACCAGTCATATCACCAGGCAGAATCCGTTTGTTTTCCGTTAGATCTGTTGAAAGCATTACAATAAAAGTTATTTAAGTCACAGAGTCTTTCATCTTCCAGCAAAATGTTGTGCCCATGCCAGCTATGAATCATATTGTATTGTTATGCCTTTTTATAGTCTGATAATCTGTATTGTGTGTTTATAACCCTTGTATGCTGTATTTTATGGAGAAAAAAAAAAAATCCCTACAACCAGCAATCCACAATCCATGAATTTACCACCTTAACTACTTGGGTTGAGGGTGAGTCATGGAAGCAAGCTTCAAATGTGTCGAGTGAAAAGTCATCTCTGCATCACGCCTCCCGGACTCAGGGCAGACGTAAGCTCTTCTCTCACTTCCTCTTTTCTCTGACAAAATAGTTACCCAAAGGGAATGTTCTCCCAACTCTAAGCACTTGGAAGAGAGGGCTGAGTGACTAGATATCAAGCAGAGTTTTTGACTGCAGACCTAAGGAATATTGTCCTTGACCTTCTGGGCAGGGTTGATCTCACTTTGGGACTGGGCCCTACATGTTCACATGGGAGCCCCTTGTTTGAGGCGCAGAATGTCCATTCCTCCCCGCATCCTGGTGGTGAGCTTCCCATGCTGTTCCGCCAGCACCTACAAAGTTCTGATAGTAGGTTGTGATCCAGCCTCCACTGCGACCATGTTCCTGGATGAAAATGGCTGGCAAGGACCTGTTTTTCCCTGTCCTTTCACTCTGGCTTGGCAACGAGAACCAAGACTGCACTCCTCCCCAGCCTGCGAGTCTGACGGTGAGAATGGGACCCCACCAGACTGTAGTGCTCTCTAAGGATGGGTCTGGAGATGGCAGGTGAGGAGACTGGGTGTCCTGCTTGTACAAAGCCAGGGCATGATTCCGCTGGGGACTCCTCCTGCCTGGGGACAGTAGATGTCTTCTGAGACCTTTGGATTAGGCCAGTCCCTTTTGCCCCTCCTTCCCACTGCCCAGTGGGGGCTGGAAGGAGCCTGGTGTGCCCACAGCCAGCATCTGGGGGTCCTTCTTGCTGTGATATGACACCCACCTGTCCTGCCCCTGCTCCCAGGAGGCCTCATGAAGCATCCACTTGCAGACCAAGGGTTGATCTGCCCCATTAGGGGCTCTTGGGCTGTTCCCCCAAACAAACTGCAGCCTGCCTAGAGTTTGACCCACTACCTTGTGTCCTACGTATATTCTCTCAGGGCTTGGATTTTTCCTTATTGATGCATTGATGCTGTAACACTAGTTTCCACACACACCGCCCCCCCCCCACCCCAGGGGCCCACAGTGTTCATGTCTGATGGATGCACTGAGCCCAGCTTGGATTAGTCAGTGTCTCCTGGGCTCAGTCCCTCGCTGCTCCCAGCATGGTGTCAGCTCACACCCCATCTCTGGAGCAAGGTCCCCGTGTAAAGCTGCCAGATGTAACTCCCACCCCACGGTCCCCCCTTCAGGACTGGGGATCTGCCCACCTGCTTGTTTATCCACCACCCCTCAGTTGTCTGATCAGTTTCCTTGCCCCATTTTCCTCCATGCAAACCTTGTGGAGAAAGATGCACCATTATAATGTTCTGTCTGCACGTGCTAAGGCTGCACTGACACTCACGTTCCTTTCCACTCACGCGGAGACACGCTCGCGCATGTCACCCGTCATTGGCTGAGCCATCGCTATGGTGCCTGCCATCTGCTGAGCACGCGGTGATTAACAGAGATAATAAGACAGCTCCTGTCCTGCAAGAGCGCCCGGTCTGGTGGGGCAGGCACGTGGCCGTAACGTACTGTGATGTGTTGATAAAAGTGTAAAGTGCGCTGATTCTGGGGGAATCTGGTGCTTCCCAAAGGAGGCTTTCACTGCAACAAACAGTGCCCCAAACGCCGGTGGCCAAAGAAATGCGGAAGTCGGTTATACCCCACAAGGACTCTGTGAACGAGCAGGGTGAGAGAGTGTGTGTGTGTAAGTGTCGGGGTGCGTGAGGGTGTGTGATGGAGCGTGTGAATGTAGAAGGATGGGCTTGAGGAAGCAAACAGCACCTGCCGAGGAGCCATGGTTGGGTGGGGGGAGTGCTCGGAGGTTGGCAGCCGAGCCCATGGCCGTGAAAGGGAGGAGAGAAGCCAGGTGGGAATTCTCCATCCCCGACGAGCAAGGAGCAGGTTGAGGAAGGATCTATGGACTCTCTGAGGGCTGAGTGCACATAATCTGGAAGCTTCCTCTCATGCTGCATCATATTTCTCCTTTGGCCAGCTCTAAGACACAGTCAGCAGGCACAGACCAAATGCAGGACAGCAGGAAGTTTTTGTGCTGTTTTTTTAGTTAGATTTGGGTTAAAGTACACATTCTTCCCCTCAGAAAACTCCCTAGCTGCCCCACGGACTTCTACTCATTCTACTTGAATACCTGCCATTTAATTGGTTTATTATTTTTTGAAAATCAACTTCTTTTCATAAAAATGATAACCTGATCACTATAAAACTTTCAAATACTAGAATTTAAGATAAGATTAAAAGCATCCCAAGTCTAACCAGCTACACTTAACACTGGGTGGATATCGTTTGAGACACCTCCATTCATCTGTACATCTATAAACAGACATTTATTCATTCAATGAACAAATACTTTTTTGATCACCTATTATGTGCCAGGTACCACGAAAGCCTCTTCTACAGAGACACACTTAATCGGATAATTGCTAAAATGTGGGTTTCTTTGGAAACTGGATTAAGAGCTATGAAGGAATGGAAGAGGCTCCAGGGCAATGTGAAACAAAAGCATCTACCTTAGACTTGGGTCTGAAAGATGGATAGAAGTTGAGGAGATCGAGGGCGTGAGCAGGTAAGGGAGTGGAAAAGCTCTGCACTGGGGCACAGGCCAGGCAGGACCTTGCCAAATGTGGAGCCTGGAAGAAAGTCAGTGAGGCCGGAGTCGGTGCGAGAGGGAGAGGAGTGAACAGAGGCTGGAGAATTAGGAGATGCAAGGCCAGGCAGAGACTTCCAGGATTTTGACTTTTAATGCAAGAGCTCTCAGCATATTTTAAGCATGGCGGGATGATGAAGGCAGGGCAGAGGATACGACCAAATTGTATTTGGAAATTTCCCTCTGGAGCAGCCCAGATAATTGGTTGGTGGGAAGCCACACTGGGTATGGGAGAAACAGCAGGAAACAAACACGTACAGGAGAACATGGCTGGGATTTGAATCTGGTGGTAGAGATAAAAAAATTATTTTTGTACCTGTGCTCTACACCTACCTCTTCCTTGTTTGGGTTCAATGTCATGTTGTCTGAAGTTCATCCTTTAGTAGTATATAGTAGTAGGTCTTGTAGCTCATAGGTATTCTGTGAATTGGATTTGCTCTTTGATGCTTTTCTTGTCAGTAGTTTTTAAGATAGCTTCTTGAGTTCTGATGTGTGAAATTGCACTAAGGTGTGTCCAGGTATAGACTTGTTTCATTAATCCTGCTTGGAACTAGTACTACTTTCTCAACAGGAATACTCATGTTCTTTCGGTCAGTTCTAACCTATTAACCCTTCTGATGTTGCCTTTCCTTCCTTTGCTCTGGTCTCTCCTTCAGAGCTCCCAAACAGACTTAACAGAGCCCCTCATTATGTTCTCCAACTTTCCTGACTTCTCATTTCTGTTTCTTCATGTCTGTTTCTCTATCGCATTCTGTGTATTCCCTAGATCTTTTGCTCAATTTCCAAATCCCAAATTCTCTCTTCAGCTCCCTCTAAATTCTGCTAGAATATGCTGAGAGGCAAGAAAGGCTGGTGGTTTGGAGTTGAGACTAAGATCTAGACTTCTTAGTTTGAATCATGGCTTTACTGCTTGCTTGGTGTGAGCTGGGCCTGGTCACTTAACTTCTGTGTCTCAATTTCTTCACATGAAAGGTGGGAATAAAATTAATATATACAGTTGACCTTTGAACAACATGGGTTTGAACCATGTGGGCCCGCTTATATGCAGATTTTTTTTCAATAGATACATATTACAATACTAGATGATCCAGGTTGGTTGAATCTGTGGATGTAGAACTGGCTGTAAGTTAGACTTTCGACTGCACAGGGCGTGATACCCCTCACCCCTGTGCTGTTCAAGGCTCAGCTGAACTTAATTTATAGAGTTGGTGTGGGGATTATACAAATGTATGTATATGCAGTTGGGACAATAGTTAAATAAGAGTAGGCTGATGTTACCATTTAATCTCCAGGTTAAGACTTTTTAAAATTTCAATGACTACACTTTCTTCATACTTTTCAGTTTGTTTCTTTTATCATGTTGTGTTTTAAATTTATGGTGTCTATTCCTTCTTTCATTTCCTTGATAATTTCAAACCTACTTCCTTTAGAGTTGATTATTTATTGTTCCTGGGTGTAAATTCTGTCATTTGTGGCATCTGCTGGTTGTCCTTCTTGCTGATTTGGTTCTCATCCTGCTGTATCATTTTTGACCACAAGCTCATCTTTAGCATTTTGTTTTCCATGAGTGTCTTCTGTACCCCAGGCTGTAGCATCATCCCCGTGATACCGTTAGGATCTGCCTCTTCCAGAGCCCTGAAGATGGGGTTCATTTCAGACCAAGTTTCATGTGGATTTTGGGCTAAGAGATCCCCCACCTCCCACCCACATAAGTCATGCAAAGCCAGGCTCCACCCCCAAGCACAGCAGAATTTTATGGTTCTGATTTCTCAGTAGTGATTCTTCCAGGCCTTGTGCTGAGTTCCTAAGCTGGGGAGAGAATTTCTATTATGCCAGCTTGAAATGGAGAGGATGACTCTCTCCTTAGGTTGCTCTGTTCCAGGTTTCCCCTGCACATGGGCTTACTGCTAAGAATGGCTTCTCTACAGTTGTTGAAATTATAAACTCACGTTCATAGGACCCCATGGACCTTTGGTCTTTAACTCAGGTTCCCCATAAATTTGCTCTTTGTTTCTGATTATAAATTTAAATTTCCTCCTTGTTTCTGATTTGGAGAGTTTTATTTCTACTTATATTATTTCTTATCCAGTATATCCTTGTGTGGAAGTGGGGCAGAGGTTAGTGGGAGAGCAAGACCCCCTGGGTTACTCTGGCCCTTTTCAGTATTGACTGAAAGTCTGTTTTTTTGCTTTGTTTGTTTTCTTCTCTTTCTCTCCTCTTCCTCCAGTCACACTTCCTTTCTCCTTTCTTTCCTTCCCTCTTCCTTCTTTTCTGTGACATTTACGGAGTGCCTTCTGAGATTGGCATGGGGGATAGAAAGGTGAGGGAGACCCAGTCCATTCTTCTTACCGCTATGTTTGATGCTAATAATAATAATACAAAGAGGGGAAAGTATTCTTTTACTTTTAGGCATTCTCTTGTAATTTTTCGTGTATTACCATCACTCCTTGATAAATGTCAACTTGTTCATTCATTGAATAAGGATTTGACTAATGGCTAATATGTCCCAAGAATTGTGACCGGGGTAGGTATTTACATGGACATGTAGAGCCGGTGGTGAAGGCAGCCTCCCAGGAACCTTACCGATGAAGAGGATCCAGTTATGGGAAGAATCGGGGGAGGTCTTTCTAGACATCCCGACTTTGTGGTCTGAGAAATATAAAGACATGAAGGTTTAACGACCAAAATTATTTTCCTCACCAACAAAATGGATCTGTGAGCAAAAAGCATTCTGCATTTCAGCCCAACACCCAATGCGTTGGAACTCGTCGACTGGTTTCGTAAAACACTTGCTTGACACAAAGTGTCTGTAGGGGTGACAAGCATGCGTAATTGTAGCAGTCTCTGAATTTCCTCTCCCCATCCTTCCACTCTGTCCTTCTTTCCTGCTTTTCTCACTCCTGCCCTCTCTCCCTTCATTCTTTATTTCCCTCCGTCTTTCACTATCTATTTTCCTTCCTTCCTTCACACCCATCCCCTCTCTCTCCCTTCCTCTCTTCCTCACCTTCTTGTCCCAGAACAAGAAGACCCCAGGAATGTAGGGAAAATGAAAGGAGTTTGCAGAGTTGTCATTTTCTTCCAGCCCAGCCATAGGAGGCTGCTAAACAGAAACTCCTTTCTCGTAGCCTCCTTGGTCCGCCTTTTCTCTCCTTCCTTTACTCGTTTCCCTTCTGCAGTCTTTTCTCCTTTTTTTGGCCATTCATTCATTTATTATTCAATCCTAGACTATTTCCAAAGAGGATGAGAAGCAGTTTCTTTCCTTATTCAATTTTCCAACCGTCTTTCTTCCTTCTCTTCTTTCCTAATCGTTTCCCTTTCAGCAGGACAATGTCAAGATAATTAAAGAATTCTGGTTCCTGAGCATTTAACTAAAATTGTCTTCCATGAAATAGAACTCTCTGTATATTCAATGAGATTGTGTAAGCAAATAACTCATCATATGGCTCAAATGTTTCAGGGTTCAGATTCAATTTGGCTATCCATCCAAAAGTTGGGATTTTTTAATAAAAGCTTTTACAAACCACTTGGGTATTCAAAAGTTTAATACATAACAAACAATAAAAATCATACTTGGAAATATGGGAGAGTAAAAATGCTACAAATACTCATGTATTTGTACTCATGTACAAACTCATGTTTGTATATAATCTGTATTCTCTTGGACTTGGTACTGAAATTTGAGAAACATTTTAAATTCCATTAAGCATATCATATTTACTTATTTAGATGTTATCAGAGCAAGATCTGGAGAAAGTTTGAATTTTTTTCATAGTTTAAATATCACATACATTTTCCTTGCTCTGAGTTATGAGAAAGTTTGACACAAGTCTGTATCCTTTAGGTGAGGAGAAATAGGGAGTTTTTTTCATTTGTTTGGAAGTAAGTTGCAGAGCAGTACAAAGAACCCTGGCCTAGTATCACTTCTAGCTCTTCCCCTCACTATGATAGTTATGGTGAAAAAGTGATTCACTCCCCAGGGCCTCTGTTTGCTCATCTGTAATATGGGAATAACACCTCTTCCTCAAATATTGTTTTGGTGATTAAACAATGATGTACACTAAAATGCCTTTTACAACTACTTGCAGAGTCCATCTGAGAAAACCTTCATTCATCGTGCATTTAAGAAACAATGAGTGCCTCAACCTTCTGAGACTGAACCAGAAAGATATAGAAAATATGAACAGACCAATCACAAGCCCTGAATTTGAAACTGTGATTAAAAATCTTCCAACAAACAAAAGCCCAGGACCAGATGGCTTCACAGGCGAATTCTATCAAACATTTAGAGAAGAGCTAACACCTATCCTTCTCAAACTCTTCCAAAATATAGCAGAGGGAGGAACACTCCCAAACTCATTCTATGGGCCACCATCACTTTGATACCAAAACCAGACAAAGATGTCACAAAGAAAGAAAATTACAAGCCAATATCACTGATGAACACAGATGCAAAAATCCTCAACAAAATACTAGCAAACAGAATCCAACAGCACATTAAAAAGGATCATACACTATGATCAAGTGGGGTTTATCCCAGGAATGCAAGGCTTCTTCAATATACGCAAATCAATCAACGTTATACACCATATTAACAAACTGAAGGAGAAACATCATATGATCATCTCAATAGATGCAGAGAAAGGTTTCAACAAAATTCAACACCCATTTATGATAAAAACCCTCCAGAAAGTAGGCATAGAGGGAACTTTCCTCAACATAATAAAGGCCATATATGACAAACCCACAGCCAACATCATCCTCAATGGTGAAAAACTGAAACCATTTCCACTAAGATCAGGAACAAGACAAGGTTGTCCACTCTCACCACTATTATGCAACATAGTTTTGGAAGTTTTAGCCACAGCAATCAGAGAAGAAAAAGAAATAAAACGAATCCAAATTGGAAAAGAAGAAGTAAAGCTGTCACTGTTTGCAGATGACATGATACTATACACAGAGAATCCTAAAGATGCTACCAGAAAACTACTAGAGCTAATCAATGAATTTGGTAAAGTAGCAGGATACAAAATTAATGCACAGAAATCTCTTGCATTCCTATACACTAATGATGAAAAATCTGAAAGTGAAATTAAGAAAACACTCCCATTTACCATTGCAACAAAAAGAATAAAATATCTAGGAATAAACCTACCTAAGGAGACAAAAGACCTGTATGCAGAAAATTATAAGACACTGATGAAAGAAATTAAAGATGATACAAATAGATGGAGAGATATACCATGTTCTTGGATTGGAAGAATCAACATTGTGAAAATGACTCTATGACCCAAAGCAATCTACAGATTCAATGCAATCCCTATCAAACTACAAATGGCATTTTTCACAGAACTAGAACAAAAAATTTCACAATTTGTATGGAAACACAAAAGACCCCAAAGAGCAAAAGCAGTCTTGAGAAAGAAAAACAGAGCTGGAGGAATCAGGCTCCCTGACTTCAGACTATATTACAAAGCTTCAGTAATCAAGACAGTATGGTACTGTCACAGAAACAGAAATATAGATCAATGGAACAGGGTAGAAAGCCCAGAGATAAACCCATGCACATAGGGTCACCTTATCTTTGATAAAGGAGGCAAGAATATACAGTGGAGAAAAGATAACCTCTTCAATAAGTGGTGCTGGGAAAACTGGACGGCTACCTGTAAAAGAATGAAATTAGAACACTCCCTAACACCATACACAAAAATAAAGTCAAAATGGATTAAAGACCTAAATGTAAGGCCAGACACTACAAAACTCTTAGAGGAAAACATAGGCAGAACACTCTATGACATAAATCACAACAAGGTCCTTTTTGACCCACCTCCTAGAGAAATGGAAATAAAAACAAAAATAAACAAATGGGACCTCATGAAACTTAAAAGCTTTTGCACAGCAAAAGAAACCATAAACAAGACAAAAAGACAACCCTCAGAATGGGAGAAAATATTTGCAAATGAAACAACTGACAAAGGATTAATCTCTAAATTTACAAGCAGCTCATGCAGCTCAATATTATAAAAACAAACAACCCAATCCAAAAATGGGCAGAAGACCTAAATAGACATTTCTCCAAAGAAGACATACAGATGGCCAAGAAGCACATGAAAAGCTGCTCAACATCACTAATTATTAGAGAAATGCAGATCAAAACTACAATGAGGTATCACCTCACACTGGTCAGAATGGCCATCATCAAAAAATCTATAAACAGTAAATGCTGGAGAGGGTGTGGAGAAAAGAGAACCCTCTTGCACTGTTGGTGGGAATGTAAATTGATACAGCCACTATGGAGAACAGTATGGACGTTCCTTTAAAAACTAAAAATAAAACTACCATACGACCCAGCAATCCCACTACTGAGCATATACCTTGAGAAAACCATAATTCAAAAAGAGTCATGTACCACAATGTTCATTGCAGCTCTATTTACTATAGCCAGAACATGGAAGCAACCGAAGTGTCCAGCAACAGATGAATGGATAACGAAGATGTGGCACATATATACAATGGAATACTACTCAGCCATAAAAAGGAACAAAACTGAGTTATTTGTAGTGAGGTGGATGGACCTAGAGACTGTCATACAGAGTGAAGTAAGTCAGAAAGGGAAAAACAAATACCGTATGCTAACACATATATATGGAATCTAAAAAAAAAAAAAAAAGGTCATGAAGAACCTAGGGGCAAGACAGGAATAAAGATGCATACCTACTAGAGAATGGACTTGAAGATATGGGGAGGAGGAAGGGTAAGCTGGGACAAAGTGAGAGAGTGGCATGGACATATATACACTACCAAACGTAAAATAGATAGCTAGTGGGAAGCAGCCGCATAGCACAGGGAGATCAGCTCTGTGCTTTGTGACCACCTAGAGGGGTGGGATAGGGAGGGTGGGAGGGAGGGAGATGCAAGAGGGAAGAGACATGGGGACATATGTATATGTATAACTGATTCACTTTGTTATAAAGCAGAAACTAACACACCATTGTAAAGCAATTATACTCCAATAAAGATGTTAAAAATAAAAAATAAAAAACAAAATAAAGTGCCTTTCCATGGGAAAAAAAAAAGGAAACAATGAGTGCCAAATACTAGTAGACGAAGCTAGGTACATAATTAAATAAACCTAATAAGTGTGTGCATGTGTGTGTGTGTGTGTGTATACACGCACACTGCAATTCCTCATATGCATTCCATAATCTCTTTGGGTATTGTTGCCCTAGGTTGCCAGCTTTTTTCACTCATTCACTTTTTCAACACTTATTTATTGAACACTACTATGTGTTAGATACTAATATTTTAGGCAGAGATGAAAATCTCTGCCCTTGTTACATGTTCTTTCTAGCAGAGAAGGGCGGTGGGTGATGGGAGACCAGATTGTATAGAGGATCCTCAGCCTGCCTCTCCTGAGCCTTTATGCACAAAGGAAAGTGGAGAAGATAATGCCCTGGAAGGAAGCCAGAGAAGAACAGAAAGCTAGCTCCCCAGACTGGGTGGAGGCCATAGAGTGTCTTGGCCGGCCATCTTCTGGGTTCCCAGTGTCTCTCCAGGAAGATGTGAGAACTCAGGGTGGGGTGGCTAAGCTGGGGACATTGGGTTCCTCAAACTTCGCAAAGAGTCTTGAGTCCCTGGTGCGCCCAGAAGCAAAAGAGTAAAGCTTTCCAAAAGGATGCATCAGCTGGGCGTTGCCCCTCTCATGGGTGAACCGGGAGGCCAGACACTCGCCAGGTTAGTCCTTTAGGTTAAACTCAATCAGTTTTAAGGAAATAAAAGGCAAGTAACATTCTTACTGAGCAGATTTACGACTGTGAATTCATGCCACGGTAAGAGTTTAAATGACTTGTCCACGGTGGTCACACAGAGGATAAGGGTCGGAGGTGGGGCATGAAGGCACGTTTCTTCTTTCCAGGACAGTGCATTTTCCTCTACCACACAGTCTTATGAGATCATGCAGGGTTTTGTTAATGGAAAACCACATGGCACATGGAAGTAATAGGACCCTAGGACTTGTTCAGATATTGAAATATACAATGTAACTGCAATCCTGTCCTCATTTCTAAAGATAATAAGGTATGTCATTGTGTCCTAGACAAAACTTCCCAGGGTTTCTGTTGAATTTGGTGTGTTCACAATTGGTAAAGAGAATAAAGCGGGAGCATGTCCTTTAGTTTATTACATTAGCTGTATTTTAGAAGGTAAACAATGAATGGAAATCTCAGCTGCACCATAATCAGCTTCTCCACATAAAATTGTGGGAAAGAAGGCATTAGTTCACTAGGGATGGGTAGGCAAATTTAGAAAAGACAGGGACAGCATGATAGTAATAACACCTTCCATGTATATAGTGCTTGGCCACAGCCAAAGTGACTTGTAAGAAAGTGCTTCTCTTGCAGTGGCAGTGGGTCTTAAGATTCTTTTTCTATAAGAACTAGAGGTTAGTAAAGCACATTTCTACCACCCTGCCCACCTCCCACTAGCTGAAGCTTCCCTTGTGAATCCCTTCTCACACTATACCTCCACCTCCCTCTCTGTCCCCTGCTGGATTCTTGCTGCTTATGCCTCTTGGGAAACCCAGTGGTTTTCTCAATAAATACTGTTCGTTTTAAGATTTAATGTCAATAAATAGACCACAAGTGGTGCACAGCAAGGCAGAGCCAGCATCTTATACTTATTTTTTAGTTACCAGTCATTGTTTATCTTGTCTGAGAGCAGCCAGCTCTTGTCAGAACAGGGTAAGTAAATGTGCAAAAGCCAGAAATCTATGGGAACTTGGTCAAGTCATCATAATTAAACAGAAAGGAAGATGGTACTTAGGGAAAGTGGCCTCTTTTATTAATCTTTATGTTGGGTGCTACATAAAACTAATGAGAAAAACACCTGCACATCTTCTACGAGTTTATAATCTAGAACAGATGAGTAGGTGGTGAATGGGGGAAAGGGTGTCTTTTTTCCAGGGAGCTTTTGGAAATTTACCTCCTTCACAAAGTTGGCCTGAACCAATTACAAATAAAGAGCTATTTTTCTAGTTCCAATCTACCATTTTATTCTAATGAGCTTTTTTCATTAGGTGGAAATTATTTGCACTAATACTTTTACAAATTGGAAATACGTTAATTCGTTTTCAGCATGACACACTTGCCCGTGTCTGTACGTGTCACTGTCTTCCAGATAAGATTTTGAATCCTTCTTGCTTTTCTTCTGCAGAACCTCGGCAGAAACTTTGAGGGAGTTCCAATCCAGCGGACCAAGGAGCTGCGTTCAAGGGTGCCATGTGGAGATTTCACGATCTTTCTGCATTCTGCATTCACGTTCATTATCCTGCCGGTTGCTCAAGAGCCTCCGTCAATTTGTACTGCCTAACTTGAGATCCTTCTCCTCCCCTTCTTTATTACTAAGGAATATCTACTCAGCCCCCATTTTTCCTGGTGTATCTCTAAGCCCATATCATTTAGGATGCTTTTGGCTACACATAAAGGAAGATACAACTAAAAGCACCTCAAGTAATGGTGATATTTACTATCAGGAATAACAAGAAGTGGAGGAATACGGTGATTTCAGTGCAGGACTGAGGACACAGACTCTCCCTGTATTTCTGTTCTGATATCCTCGGGTTGTGGACTTGGGCCCAGGATTGTTCTTGCAGATCAAGGGAACAAATATGTCCAAAGACATAAGAATAGAAGGTCCCTGCTTACGTGACATTGTTGGGGGCAACCATGTTCCTACCCCAGCAGACTTGTAATGGCGAAGATTGTATCACATACGTGGGCCTAAATTAACAAGAACAACTGGAATGAGATAATGATGATTGGCTTGGATTCAGAAAAAATCATGTTATTCTCTCAATCTTGAAGGACCAGGCGCTTGGAAGGTGAACAAAATTTGTGTGTCAACCAGGAAGACAAGGTGGGGTATGGCTGGCCACCGCATAGCCGACTCATTCTATCTGCCCGGATCCCCATCAGAACACATCAGGAATCCCCTTCTTTACACTCTTATCTTGCCCGAGAGATTGACTCCATAGATACCACATCCAGAAGCTCTCCTCTTTTCTTCATTTCACAATTTTCTGTTTTTTTACAATTCTTTTAAAATTTTTTTATTGGAGTAGAGTTGATTTACAATCTTGTGTAAGTTTCAGGTGTACAGCAAAGTGAATCAGTTTATACATATATATATATATGTATGTATGTATGTATCCATTCTTTTTCAGGTTCTTTTCCCATATAAACCATTACAGAATATTGAGTAGACTTCCCTGTGCTATAAAGTAGGTCCTTATTAGTTATCTATTTTATATATAGTAGTATGTATACTTAATTCCAATCTCCTAATTTGTCACTTCCCCCTACTTTTCCCCTTTGGTAACCATAAATTTTATCTCAAGATCTGTGAGTCTGTTTCGGTTTTGTAAATAAGTTCATTTGTATCATTTTCAATTAGATTCCACATATAAGTGATATTATATCATAATTGCTTTTCTCTGTCTGACTTACTTCGCTCAGTATGATAATCTCTATGTCCATACATATTGCGGCAAAAGGCATTATTTCGTGGTTTTTTATAGCTGAGTAATGTTCCATTGTATATTTGGACCACATCTTCTTTTTTTTGTTAACATCTTTATTGGAGTATAATTGCTTTACATTGTTGTATTAGTTGCTGCTGTATAACAAAGTGAATCAGCTATATGTATACATATATCCCCATATCCCCTCCCACCCTCCCTATCCCACCCCTCTAGGTGGTCTAGGTTATCTCATTGTATTTGATTTTGCATTTCTCTAGTGATTAGTGATGTTGAGCATCCTTTCATGTATTTGTTGGCAATCTGTATATCTTCTTTGGAGAAATGTCTATTTAGATCTTCTGCCCATTTTTGGATTGGGTTGTTTGTTTTTTTGATATTGAGCTGCATGAGCTGCTTGTATATTTTGGAGATTAATCCTTTGTCAGTTGCTTCATTTGCAAATATTTTCTCCCATTCTGAGGGTTGTCTTTTCGTCTTGTTTATGGTTTCCTTTGCTGTGCAAAAGCTTTTAAGTTTCATGAGGTCCCATTTGTTTATTTTTGTTTTTATTTCCATTTCTCTAGGAGGAGAGTCAGAAAGGATCTTGCTGTGATGGATGTCATAGAGTGTTCTGCCTATGTTTTCCTCTAAGAGTTTTATAGTGTCTGGCCTTACACTTAGGTCTTTAGTCCATTTCGAGTTTATTTTTGTGTATGGTGTTAGGGAATGATCTAATTTCACTCTTTTACATGTAGCTGTCCAGTTTTCCCAGCATCACTTATTGAAGAGGCTGTCTTTTCTGCATTGTATATTCTTGTCTCTTTTATCAAAGATAAGGTGACCATATGTGTGTGGATTTATCTCTGGGCTTTCTATCCTGTTCCACTGATCTATATTTTTGTTTTTGTGCCAGTACCATACTGTCTGATTACTGCAGCTTTGTAGTATAGTCTGAAGTCAGGGAGCCTGAATCCTCCAGCTCTGTTTTTCTTTCTCAAGATTACTTTGGCTATTCAGGGTCTTTTGTGTTTCCATACAAATTGTGAGATTTTTTGTTCTAGTTCTGTGAAAAATGTCATTGGTAGTTTGATAGGGATAGCACTGAATCTGTAGATTGCTTTGGGTAGTAGAGTCATTTTCACAATGTTGATTCTTCCAATCAAGAGCATGGTATATCTCTCCATCTGTTTGTGTCATCTTTAATTTCTTTAATCACTGTATTATAGTTTTCTGCATACAGGTCTTTTTTCTCCTTAAGTAGGTTTACTCCTAGGTATTTTATTTTTCTGCTGCAATGGTAAATGGGAGTGTTTCCTTAATTTTTTCTCTTTCAGATTTTTCATCATTAGTGTACAGGAATGCAAGAGATTTCTGTGTATTAATTTTGTATCCTGCTATTTTACCAAATTCATTGATTAGCTCTAGTAGTTTTCTGGTAGCATCGTTAGGATTCTGTATGTAGAGTATCAAGTCATCTGCAAACAGTGACAGTTTTGCTTCTTTTTTTCCAATTTGTATTCTTTTTTCTTCTCTGATTGCTGTGGCTAAAACTTCCAAAACTATGTTGCATAATAGTGGTGAGAGTGGGCAACCTTGCCTTGTTCCTGATCTTAGTGGAAATGGTTTCAGTTTTTCACCATTGAGAACGATGTTGGCTGTTGGTTTGTCATATATATCCTTTATTATGTTGACATAAGTTCCCTCTATGCCAACTTTCTGGAGAGTTTGTATAATAAATGGGTGTTGAATTTTGTCGAAAGCTTTTTCTGCATCTATTGAGATTATCATATGGTTTTTATCCTTCAGTTTGTTAATATAGTGTATCACATTGATTGATTTGTGTATATTGAAGAATCCTTGCATTCCTGGGATAAACCCCACTTGATCATGGTTTATGGTCCCTTCAGTGTGCTGCTGGATTCTGTTTGCTAGTATTTTGTTGAGGATTTGTGCATCTTTGTTCATCAGTAATATTGGCCTGTAGTTTGCCTTTTTTGTAACATCTTTGTCTGGTTTTGGTATCAGAGTGATGGTGGTCTTGTAGAATGAGTTTGGGAGTGTTCCTCCATCTGCTACATTTTGGAAGCGTTTGAGAAGGATAGGTGTTAGCTCTTCTCTAAATGTTTGATAGAATTCACCTGTGAAGCTATCTGGTCCTGGGCTTTTGTTTGTTGGAATATTTTTAGTCACAGTTCCAATTTCAGTGCTTGTGATTCATCTGTTTATATTTTCTCTTTCTTCCTGATTCAGTCTTGGAAGGTTGTGCTTTTCTAAGAATTTGTCCATTTCTTCTAGGTTGCCCATTTTATTGGCATAGAGTTGTTTGCAGTAATTTCTCATGATCCTTTGTATTTCTGCAGTGTCAGTTGTTACTTCTCATTTTTCTTCTCTAATTCTGTTGATTTGAGTCTTCTCCCTTTTTCTTGATGAGTCTGGCTAATGGTTTATCAATTTTGTTTATCTTCTCAAAGAATCAGCTTTTAGTTTTATTGATCTTTGCTATTGTTTCCTTCATTTCTTTTTCATTTATTTCTGATCTGATCTTTATGATTTCTTTCCTTCTGCTAACTTTGGGTTTTTTTTTTTTTCTTCTTTCTCTAATTGCTTTAGGTGTAAGGTTAGGTTGTTTATTTGAGATTTTTCTTGTTTCTTGAGGTAGGATAGTATTGCTATAAACTTCCCTCTTAGAACCGCTTTTGCTGCAACCCATAGGTTTTGGGTCATTGTGTTTTCATTGTCATTTGTTTCTAGGTATTTTTTGATTTCCTCTTTGATTTCTTCAGTGATCTCTTGGTTATTTAGTAGCATATTGTTTAGCCTCCATATGTTTGTATTTCTTAGTGTTCTTCCTGTAATTGATATCTAGTCTCATAGCATTGTTGTTGGAAAAGATACCTGATACGATTTCAATTTTCTTAAGTTTACCAAGGCTTGATTTGTGACCCAAGATATGATCTATCCTGGAGAATGTTCCATGAGCACTTGAGAAAAATGTGTATTCTGTTGTTTTTGGATGGAATGTCCTATAAATATCAATTAAGTCCATCTTGTTTAATGTATCATTTAAAGCTTGTGTTTCCTTATTTATTTGCATTTTGGTTGATCTGTCCACTGGTGAAAGTGGGGTGTTAAAGTCCCCTCCTATTATTACATTACTGTCAATATCCCCTTTATGGCTCTTAGCATTTGCCTTATGTACTGAGATGCTCCTATGTTGGGTGCAGAAATATTTACAACTGTTATATCTTCTTCTTGGATTGATCCCTTGATCATTATGTAGTATCCTTCTTTGTCTCTTGTAATAGTCTTTATTGTAAAGTCTATTTTGTCTGATATGAGAACTGCTGCTCCAGCTTTCTTTTGATTTCCATTTGCATAGAATATCTTTTTCCATCCCCTCACTTTCAGTCTGTATGTGTCCCTAGGTCTGAAGTGGATCTCTTGTAGACAGCATATATATGGGTCTTGTTTTTGTATCCATTCAGCCAGTCTATGTCTTTTGGTTGGATCATTTAATCCATTTACATTTAAGGGAGTTATCGATATGTATGTTCCTATTACCATTTTCTTAATCATTTTAGGTTTGTTTTTGTAGGTCTTTTCCTTCTCTTGTGTTTCCTGCCTAGAGAAGTTACTTTAGCATTTGTTGTAAAGCTGCTTTGGTGGTGCTGAATTCTCTTAGCTTTTGCTTGTCTGTAAAGCTTTTGATTTCTCCATCGAATCTGAATGAGATCCTTGCTGGGTAGAGTAATCTTGGTTGTAGGTTTTTCTCTTTCATCACTTTAAATATGTCCTGCCCCTCCCTTCTAGCTTGCAGAGTTTCTGTTGAAATATCAGCTGTTAACCTTATGGGGATTCCCTTGTATTTTATTTGTTGCTTTTCCCTTGCTGCTTTTAATATTTTTTCTTTGTATTTACTTTTTGATAGTTTGATTAATATGTGTCTTGCGGGGCTTCCCTGGTGGCGCAGTGGTTGAGAATCTGCCTGCTAATGCAGGGGACACGGGTTCGAGCCCTGGTCTGGGAAGATCCCACATGCCACGGAGCAGCTGGGCCCGTGAGCCACAATTGCTGAGCCTGCGCGTCTGGAGCCTGTGCCCCGCGACGGGAGGGGCCGCGATAGAGAAAGGCCCGCGCACCGCGATGAAGAGCGGTCCCCGCACCGCGATGAAGAGCGGTCCCCGCACCGCGATGAAGAGTGGCCCCCGCTTGCCGCAACTGGAGAAAGCCCTCGCACGAACCGAAGACCCAACACAGCAAAAATAAATAAATAAATATGTGTCTTGGCATGTTTCTCCTTGGATTTATCCTGTATAGGACTCTCTACACTTCTTGGACTTGATTGACTATTTCCTTTCCCATATTAGTGATGTTTTCAACTATAATCTCTTCAAATATTTTCTCAGTCCCTTTCTTTTTCTCTTCTTCTCCTGGGACCCCTATAATGTGAATGTTGTTGCATTTAATGTTGTCCCAGAGGTCTCTGAGACTGTCCTCAATTGTTTTCATTCTTTTTTCTTTTTTCTGCTCTGTGGTAGTTATTTCCACTCTTTTATCTTCCAAGTCACTTATCCGTTCTTCTGCCTCAGTTATTCTGCTATTTATTCCTTCTAGAGAATTTTTAATTTCATTTATTGTGTTGTTCATCATTGTTTGTTTTTTCTTTAGTTCTTCTAGGTCCTTCTTAAACGTTTCTTGTATTTTCTCCATTCTATTTCCAAGATTTTGGATCATGTTTACTATCATTACTCTGCATTCTTTTTCAGGTAGACTGCCTCTTTCTTCTTCATTTGTTTGGTCTGGTGGGTTTTTACTTTGCTCCTTCATCTGCTGTGTGTCTGTCTTCTCATTTTGCTTAACTTACTGTGTTTGGGGTCTCCTTTTCTCAGGCTGCAGGTTGGTAGTTCCCATTGTTTTTGGTGTTTGCCCCCAGTGGGTAAGGTTGGTTCAGTGGCTTGTGTAGGCTTCCTGGTAGAGGGGACTGGTGCCTGTGTTCTGGTGGATGAGGCTGGATCTTGTCTTTCTGGTGGGCAAGACCACGTCCGGTGACGTGTTTTGGGGTGTCTGTGAACTTAGTAAGATTTTAGGCAACCTCTCTGCTAATGGGTGGGTTTGTGTTCCTGTCTTGCTAGTTGTTTGGCATGGGGTGTCCAGACTGGAGCTTGGTGGTCATTGAGTGGAACTGGGTCTTAGCGTTGAAATGGAGATCTGTGGGAGAGCTCTCCCTGATTGATATTACATGGGGCCAGGAGGTCTCTGTTGTTCCAGTGTCCTGAAATCAACTCTCCCACCTCAGAGGCTCAGGCCTGGCACCTGGCTGGAGCACCAAGACCCTGTCAGCCACACAGCTCAGAAGAAAAGGGAGAAAAAAAAGAAAGAAAAAAATAAAATAAAGTTATTAAAATAAAAAATTAAAAAATATTATTAAAATAAAAAATATAAAAAGTAATAAAAAAAGAAGAGAACAACAAAACCAATAAACAAATCCACCAATGATAACAAGTACTAAAAACTAAACTAAGGTAAACATATAAATCAGAAACTAGTCAGTTGCATACAGCAAACCCCAAGTCTACAGTTGCTCCCAAAGTCCACTGCCTCAATTTTGCGATGATTCGTTTTCTATTCAGGTATTCCACAGATGCAGGGTACATCAAGTTGATTGTGGAGATTTAATCCACTGCTCCTGAGGCTGCTGGAAGAGATTTCCCTTTCTCTTCTTTGTTCACACAGGTCCTGGGGTTCAGCTTTGGATTTGGCCACACCTCTGCGTGTAGGTCGCCTGAGGGCATCTGTTCCCCGCCCAGACAGGATCGTTAAAGGAGCAGCTGATTCGGGGGCTCTGGCTCACTCAGGCCGTGGGGAGGGAGGGGTACGGAATGTGGGGCGAGCCTGTGGCGGCAGAGGCCAGCGTGACGTTGCAGCAGCCTGAGGCGCACCATGTGTTCTCCTGGGGAGGTTGTCCCCTGGATCACGGGACCCTGGCAGTGGCGGGCTGCACAGGCTCCCAGGAGGGGAGGTGTGGATAGTGACCTGGGCTTGCACACAGGCTTTTTGGTGGCGGCAGCAGCAGCCTTAGCGTCTCATGCCCGTCTCTGGGGTCCACGCTGATAGCCACGGCTCGCGCCTGTCTCTGGAGCTCGTTTAGGCAGTGCTCTGAACCCCCTCTCCTTGTGCACCCGGAAACAATTGTCTTTTGCCTCTTCGGCAGCTCCAGACCTTTTCCTGGACTCCCTCCCGGCTAGCCGTGGTGCACTAGCCCCCTTCAGGCCGTGTTCACGCCGCCAACCCCAGTCCTCGCCCTGCGATCCGACTGAAGCCCGAGCCTCAGCTCCCAGCCCCCGCCCGCCCCAGCGGGTGAGCAGACAAGCCTCTCGGGCTGGTGAGTGCTGGTTGGCACTGATCCTGTGTGCGGGAATCTCTCCTCTTTGCCCTCCGCACCCCTGTGGCTGCGCTCTCCTCCATGGCTCTGAAGCTTCCCCCCTCTGCCACCCGCAGTCTCCGCCCACAAAGGGGCTTCCTAGTGTGTGGAAACCTTTCCTCCTTCATGTCTCCCTCACACTGGTGCAGGTCCCGTCCCTATTCTTTTGTCTCTGTTTTTCCTTTTTTCTTTTGCCCTACCCAGGTACGTGGGGAGTTTCTTGCCTTTTGGGAAGTCTGAGGTCTTCTGCCAGCATTCAGTAGGTGTTCTGTAGGAGTTGTTTCACATGTAGATGTATTTCTGATGTATTTGTGGGGAGGAAGGTGATCTCCGCGTCTTACTCCTCTGCCATCTTTAAGGTCCCTCCACATCTTCTTTATCCATCTTCTGATGCCACCTGTGACAAAGATGACTCAGGGCGTTCTTGGATAGTTATTAAATTCTCATATGGTAAAAATACCTGAAAAAGAGAGGTGAAAAGAAAAATTATCTTTTTGGTAAAATCTGTTCATCTTTAAGTCATGGCGTTACACAGCATAAAATGTATATTTATTATACTCACTAGCTTCTGTGATCTCTCAGAGCTTCTCCCACCTACTATCTCCAGATAGGTAACAGGTCCCCTTGGGATAAAGAGGGGAGTGACATTGAATTGAATTACATGAGAGGCAAGAAGAGCATTTCCTCAAAGATAATCTTGAGCTGCACCAATTCTGATGACTTCAGGACCACACTGACTTCTGTTTAGGCACCATGCCCACTGTCTGAGTTGCTTTGGTAACTACATGTTGAAATATGCCCCAACTCACTCTAGATAACCATCTTATCTAGTGCCACGATCTGACAAAGAGTCAAACATTACTTGGGTCAACTCGTTAGTGCAGAAACTGACAATGGCAGAGGCCAATGGTGGGCTTTGGAGATGGGATAATAGAGAAACATGGAAAATAGTGGGGATGTTGGTAAAGGAAAATAGGGAACCTTAAGGAAGGAGACGGTGGAATGTGCAGGCTCAAGAGTCAGTCCTTGAACCTTTTCCCCGAAGGCCTATTTTGGGTCCTTGCAAATAAGAAGAGTGTTGATCCAGAGCCATCAATTAGAGCAAGTAAGGCAACCAAGACCTTGATGAGACTTGAGTGTCCCTAATGCTGACCTCAGATGACCTGGGAACCCAAGACAGGATGTTCATGCACAATTCAGCACGTTAGTAAAAGCCCACCCTCCACTGGTCCTGCTCAGAGAATCACCCTAGAAAATATGCATTCACTGAGGTTGAATAAGAATGGCTGCCCTACGGCTCACATTTCTGCCAGCTCACCCTGGGCAAGTACACACAATGAAACTAGGGCCATCATAATAGAGTGATCTTTTTGCAATTTCTTTTATCTGAAACCACACATAACTTTTGAAGATGTAAATCTGTAAAACGTCATGCTTTATGTATTGCATGTTTGGCATCTACTTTAGTTTTTAAGAATGGATGTTGTCTAATTATGCAGAGAAGCTTTGGATGAGGAAATATACTAAGTGTGCATTAAATAGACAACTTTAAATAATGGCACTTGTGCTAAGAAGTGTATTTTCTGGCAAGCAACTAATTTATAATGGTCATAGATAAATACATTAGTGTATGAAATGCTTGTCTTTATTTATTGATTTGAAGGGGCAGTATTATATTTTTGAATACGTCTCCTTCATTGGGTCTGTTTCCCATCTTTTACAAAGTTGCTCATATTTCATGTTTGTTGACATTTGCTGCACTTAAATGTTGGAAAATGGAGGCAATTTTACAGTAGAAAAAAAAAGCCAACATTAATATGACTTGTCCCTTGCCTTCTGGCATCAGGTAAATAGTTCAGGGCAGAATCGTAACCACATCCCTTTCTTTCACCTTTTCCCTGTGAGCCCCGTGTCCTTTTAAGTGTGCACATCAGAGGGAGGAAGAATGAGATTAAATGACCAGATTTACTGCATTCAAAGTGCAGAAACAACTACCCTAGATCTTTCTGAGCCAATTTAATTTTTAGCTTTATTCTTGGCCTAATGCAATGTTTTAGTTCATTGCGCTTTTTGGATGTGCAGAAGCAGAGATAATGTGTTACACCACATTCATTTAATGTTTCATCAGGCTTTTTTGGTGTATCTACCTTCTGGTTATTTTAAAACGTTTCATCCTTATCACTTCAGTCATGAAATGTAGATTCATTAAATTACTGTGCCGTGGTGGTTCTGTGGAGCAACAGGGTGAAGATGGAGCTGAGCTTGTCAGCAACGGAGTCTGCCCGACAGGCTTTCCCCAACACCAACTCTGTTTCTGTTTAAAAGAACAAGGATATTTTCTGACTGGACCAGAAAGTGTCTAGGGCTTAGAATTTTACTGGACCCCATACAGACATTAGACCCTGACAACTACCCCCGAAAACCCACATGGAATTTGCCCTCAATATGAAATGACAGTGGGTAGTTTTTTCATTTAATTTTTATTTTATGTTGCAGTATGGTTGATTTACAGTGCTGTGTTAGTTTCAGGTGTACAGCAAAGTGATTCAGTTATACATATACATATAGTTTTTCTCCAATGAGATTGATGGTATGTAATCAGAATGATAATACCTTGCATGTGCGTATGTTGCTTTATGTGTTTAAAAGACTTCCCCATATATCCCCCTGTATCTCTGGAGTCGAATGGATTGGGAGAGATGCAGCCCCATGAACAGAATAAATAAGCTTCTGAAAGAATTCTGCGCCAACTGCAGACTCACCCAGAAAGGGATTCTACTTACCTCGCTCACAACTGGTGTCTCCCCCAAAAGGCAGCCCCCTCTTAGTCAAAACAGAGCAAACTGCTGTCATTGTCAAAGCTGGTGGAGAAGATTTCTCCTCCTGGCCCAGAAATAGATCTGCTGGAAGATTCTCCAGCCAGCGTGGTAGGAAGCATCCCAGAGTCACTTGTGATGGTCATTTGTGGCATGTGACATATTGCACGGTGCAGGATAAGACATTTATCACCCAGAAAAGTTCAGCAGTTCACAATCAGTAAAAACAAGGGTGTCCAGCTGTAAATGACAATCACAGAACTTTGTTTATCAGATATTAAATTAGCAATGCTGTGAATCAAGCGTTCTGACTGGGTTAGAGGGTAGAGAAAGCCAACTGGAGATACACTTTCTGATTCAGCACAAGGGGAATAAATACATTTTTACGACGGAAATGGAAGGCCCCTGGTTCTGTTTGAAACCTATCTCCTGCCAAAGCTGCTTTCTGGGGGTAGAGAGGGTCTCTACAGTATCCGATGGGTTTTTCATAATAAGTAGAAAGGAAAGGAAAGGCTCTGTCCCCAAAGTGGCTTCAATCCAAGTCTGAACCCATCAGAGGAGATTGGAGCCATCAGAGGTGGTTTATGTCAAAGCTGTTTCTGCCTGACTGAATCTGAAAATAAACACCTTTGCTCTCTACCATTACTGTTTCATTAACACCTTGGCCAAGTACTTTGGCCAAAGAGACTGGATTTCAGTGTGATGCTAAATTATTCCAGGCCAGTGTGTAACAGTCCTTGATAATTTCATATCCGCAGTTCCTGTCTCCCAAGTGACTTAGCCAGCTACACACACACATGAGCACACGCACACACACACACAGAGAGAGAGAGAGAGGGAACCGTGAATAAGCACATACACATTGGAGAATATGCACAAAAAAGAAAGGAAAGGAAAAAAACAAACCCAGGAAAGCTATTTAGGGCACTGTTCCCATCGGGTTTCTCTGCAAAGCAGTTTAACTGTAGTTAGTAAGTGCTCCGCGTAATCTAATAAAAGGCATTTTGCAATATTAAGCAAAAAACATCTGGTACCCAGAATTCCCTGATCATTTTTAACTAGATGCAATCTCTCTCTCTTTCTCTTTCTCTTACAGACACGTGAAAAATAGCCTAATAAGGATCCTTGTGGTAAAATCAGATGGAAGACGGGGAGGAAGGGTTCCACCATCTCTAGCAGCTCATTTGAAGCAGCTTTTCCGAGTTTCACAACAATAATCAGTGCTGGCCCAGTGCCGCCGGATTATTTTGTATATTCATGAAGCCGCTCATCAGCCGTCAGGAGAATGTGCAGTAATCCTTGGATGAAATAAGGCCAATCAGTGGAATAATGAGGAAGGTAATATCTCCCAAGAGGCCTGGAGTGGGTTTTCATCAAACCCGGCTGTAACTCTCCAACTATTTGCTTTACAAATGCAGCCTTTGATCTTTGATTTGGGGAGAAGAGGGGGAGAGACAAACGTGCTCGTGCAGTGTCCAGCCCGCCAGGATAACGAGCTCGCTCTGGAGGAGGAGTGGGGGGAGAACCCAGCTTTTAAGGATCAGTCAGTTCTTGTTAACAAAAACCTCATAGCCTTTTGATTCACTGTGCCCTGATACGTATCCACGTAGCAAGTCAATTGGCAAGAGGCTTTTTTGTTTTCCTTAATCTCCCATATATTTGTGTGAACCGTAAGCCTTGTCTAATCAGGAGGTTCTGGGCCTATATAAATACCGGCTCTGCTTTTTGCCAGAAAGCGATGAAGACTTGCTAAGGAACCTGAAACACTCTGTCAGAGCTCTAAGGTCATGCGGTAAGTTACGCCGGAAGTATCTCAACCATTTCAATAAAGTTTTATTTCATCTTCATCAAGCCAAAAGAAGCAAAAGCAAAACCGAACAGAGGAGCAGGTGTGATAAATATTGTAAAGCACTCTTAATTTTCTTTTATTCAAGATAAACCAGACTCAGTCAGCAAGGCAGGTAAGCTACACACATCACCTGCCTGCTGTCTTGGTGCATCCGTGGGTTGCAGGGATGGCTCACGCAGCCCTTCAGGAAGTCCGGGGACAGAGATACCCTTCCGGTCAGACCACAGGAAGTAGTGTGATGGGAAGGCGTTCACCCCATCACCACTGTTCCTCCTCTTCCCTCCCCCTCCCTACCTCATTTTCCCCGTCCTTCTCGCCTCCTACTTCACTGACTATCTTTTTCTGCACACAGACATTTCCAATCTCCTCCCACTTCACACATTTAAGTTCTGCTCTTTTTCTGTGTCTAACAAAGCAACTGAAATAATAATGGTTTGTACTAGTTGAAGAAACAAGTTAATTGAATATTGAATACTGGAATCGTAATGTCTATCTGAATTGTACGTTAGTGGAAAAGACAAACATCTACCTTATTAGACAAATAAATGCAGACTCATTTGCTCACATGAGTATTATCCAACTATCTAATAGAAAAATGCCTGAACGAGTCCTCAGTCCAATCACATATCTGATATTAGCCTTCTCTACATTGAGAGCAACAGACATTTACATTTTCAGTACAGTTCTTAATGAGGAAGATTTTGTTTAAAGTTTATTATGGATTATTACGTCTGAAGAATTTCTATTTAAACAAGCTAGTGGCATACCTTGCTGATGAGTGAAGTAAATCAGATTTTTAAAAAAAATATATTGTAAATTTTTGTGTAGTCTATGGTGGGAAGCATTTCATTAATAAAGGTTGCTATTAAAAAGAAAGGTAATACATGAGCTCTTACTAATATTAAAAAAATGAATAAGAAATAGAGGAAAATTTCAGTATATTAAAAGCACTTCTTTGAAAATTAAGTATAATGAGGTGTACAATAAACAAGGTCAAACAAGTTAATTTGAAAAGATGAAATGAGGTGAAAAGGAATTAAAGGAGATTGCTGGAACAGATTTATTCACTTACTGTATGATGATGTCATTAACAAATGCTAGAGCCACATTATGGGCAATTGACATTACCAGCAGCCTAAATGGTCTTTGGACAGAAGAGATTTCCTATTGCTCTCCTCAATGGGCTTATTAATTGTATTTCTGAGCACCTTGGAACAAGCCAGGAGGATTTCCATGAAGAATTTGAAACCATATTGCCTTTGAAGCCTGGCCTTTCAGGAAGAGGTGACTTCGGAGTCTTGCTTTTGATTCCATTGGACTGGGTGTTAGAATGAGACTATTTTAGAAAATGTGAAAGGGCTAAATTTGAAATTTGATTCACCCTATCCTGGGATTTTAAACTGTGATGTAAATGAGTTTGAAACCGGTCTTTCTTCCATTTTCTCTTTTCAAAATGTAATACAGTTAAATGACAGAGATTAATTACTAAAGTAATTACTGTTGGAAAGCAAAGGGACAGTTGTATGAGACAGTCTTTCTTGTGATGACTAAGTATTTCTTGACAATTTTGCTTAATTCTAACCAAGATTATTCTGTGGGGCAATATCTGCCCTCACAAGGGCACACGCGCCTTGAGGCGGTCCACTCGGGGAAATATTAGAAAGCGATACTAGACAGATTGTAGCAGCCTTCACCCCCGGAGGTCTCCCCAAGGACCTTTTCCCATGAGCATGGGAATAAGCCCCTCCCTTTGGTCACCTACCCTGCTTTCTGCTTCATTTGCTGGTGGAGGCTGAGCCTGGTCTGACTTAGGACCCTGCATGGAAATGAGCACATAGAGTGTAACATGAGGTCTTCCTATTTCTGCCCCCCTCCCCTTAAAATATGCTTGATGTATCTAAGTGCAAAAGGACATCACTGCAGAGGACACCGAAATGCAGCCCTGGATCCCTGCGACTTGGCTCCGTAAGATGTACCAGCGAGGGACACATGAGCCACATAATAAAACTCTGGAATTCTAAATACTTGTACATTTCCCCATGAATTAATGTTGGACCATCATAAAAAAAAATGAATGGATGATCTTGAGGAAAAGGCTCACAGATTATTGACTAAAATAATTGGTTATCAGATCCCAAGTATCCCTGGGCCACCCTTGACTCCACGTCCTCACTGCCGTCTTCGTTGTGGCCGCTTCCCAGGACAGGATTACGAAGTGCTGTTAACGTTAGCCTCAGCCCTGCATCCTGATGACAGAGCGGGCGTCCTGGAAGTGGGCCACATAAACGCTGCAGCCCGTCGCAGGCCACCGTGACAGAGACAGTGGGGTTCCGTCAGGCAGTCCCTGCCGGGGCCCCGCAGGTCAGGCCACCTCCTGGCAGAGGTGGTGGGCAGCGGGGAGAGGAAAGGAGAGCAGAGCATCTTGGACAAAGAGATGAGCTGAGCCTGAGCATGAAAACAGAGACTCACAGACTTCCAACACAAACTTACAGTCACCAAAGGGGAGAGCTGGGGGGGAGGGACAAATCAGGAGTTTGGGATTAACACACACACACTACTACATATAAAATAGATAACCAGCAAGGACCTACTGTATAGTGCAGAGAACTCAACTCAGTATTCTGTAATAACCTACATGGGAAAAGAATCCGAAAAAGAATGGATGCATGTATATGTATAACTAAACCACTCTGCTGTACACCTGAAACAAACACAACATTGTAAATCAACTAGACTCTAATATAAAATAAAAAAAATTAAGTTAAAAAACAAAAACCAAAAAAAGGAGCAAAACTGAAGATCCTCACAATGGCTTTTGAGTGGCCACAGTGTCCTCACTTGGACGATGCTGTACCATGAGACCAGGAGTCCCTACATGAGATCAACTTAAACATGGAAGCATCTCATCACTGCTGATGGCATAAAACAGGGAGCCGATGAGGAGGAGGATGGAAAAGGGGGAAAGGAGAACTGGGGGCACAGAGTTAGAGGGAGGAGGGGGAGGCGGAGAAGATGGAGGGAAAGTGCCGGGAGGAGCAAGAGGACGGTGTCAGGCTCCGCCGCCCCTTCCAGGTGTCTTGCAGGCATGATTTCATCCGTGAACCATAATCAACTTCCTTAATGAAATACGTAATTAACATATTATAATTGTGGTAAAGATGATTTTGACAGAAATCATTTTCCATATCTAATACTATGCTAATTTAATCTGTTCCTTACTCCCCGACATGACCTTTAGTGATTAAGTTTCATGGCAGAATTGTTTTTTTTTTTTTTGGTTTTTTTTTTTTTTGATGGATTGATTTATCCACAGTGGTTGAGACCCTTCTCTTGCCATGGCTGTCATTTTCTCTCCCTTTAAAAATCTCTCACTGCCATGCATACACACACAGGCATATACATGCACAGAGAAAAGTGTACATGGAACAAAAGAAAGAAGAGAGGTCTTTCTTCCTATGACTTTTAGAAAACTAATCATCAACCAATAGATACTGGAAGGTAATGGTTAGACAAGCCCAAATGAAAATGTTATATTTCTCCTAAAAACCTGGGTTCCGGAGCTTCTATTTTGAGTCATATGGGTGTGGCAAATGTGATTAGTATAATTAAAACAAAGCAAATCCATCAAACTATTTGATCATCCAAGGTATGAATAAAGAGGTAGAAATACAAATAATGTATGAATGTTTGACCAGATTTTCTATCTTATACTACACTTAGTTTTGTACCCTTTCAACCTAGTTATGTTCTCTCCAAACAGCCTTACTGAATCATTTTCTAATGATATAGTATATGCATATAATTAAGTAGAAGTGGCTGAACTTTCTTCTTCCCTTATTGTTGACAGCATGAAATAGATTTGGACCTTAAAGGGATACAAAGGGTTTCACGATGATTTGAAACATGTGGACAGCCAGATACCAATGGTACATTAGGCAAATATTTTCCTTCAACTTATAGTTAGAAAGATGTTGTGCAACATAGCCCAGAACACATATATAAGAATTTCATTTCATTTTTTAATGTATAGGATGCATTCAATCTATTCTGTTTTATTCTATCCCATCCCATCCCATCCCATCCCATCCCATCCCATCCCATCCCATCCCATCCCATCCTATTCTATTCTATTCTATTCTATTCTATCCTATTCTATTCTATTCTATTGCTATTCAAACCTAATCCATCCTAATCTATTATATACTATCCTATTTCCATCCTATACCATTAAAAAATGCTGGTCAAAGGCAAATAAGTCGATTTCACTATTTTAATGGGTCTAGACTGTAATCAAATGTTACTGGGTGAAGCAGTCACGTTCCATCATTACATTCTCTAGGCTTTTATGTATGATTCCATATCATACGCCTCTGTTCTAGCCAGTTCCTCCAATGATGACAGAAGTCTGTGTGTAAGTAATTTTGTCAGATTTAGGAGGTTACACTTAGAATGGGTAGATTAGGAGCTTTAAATTCTGGTTCAACCTTCTCAGTACTTACCTATGGAAGTTGTCAAGTCATTCATGTTATTGTCTGCCTTATTTTCCTTCTGTGTCAAATGGACTCAAAATTATAAACTGTATATGTCATAATTTGGAGTCATAACTAAAAAAATTATTGTGAAAAGGATAAGTTGAATATGTTCAACATCGAAAAGAAAAAAATTTTGAAATACTGAAAATTGATAGTAACTGCCTAACTTGTTTCATCTACATCATAATTCAGAGGAGTTAAAAGAAATAATTGATTGAGATAATTGTATTAGATGTTCATTGTATTGGCTTTTATCTATAGGAATTATACATGAGCAGCATTTGGTGCCTGAGCGGATTGATCTACATATCATTAAGATGAGCAGAAGTTCACTCTGCCATTTCTAGCTCTTTATGTAAACATCATGAAAATAGCAAACTGTATACCTTGTAATTCCAGATGAGAGGTAGTATCTGCAAATATAGTAAAAAGCACATCAAGAACTACAGCTGGAAGTTTATCTTGTGACTCACTTCCTGATAAATTGGTCATGTTCAGCAGTTCTGACAACTTGAATACTCTGACTTCCATATAAAGAGAAGGATTATTTCCTTTCTTCTGCTAACTTTGGGCTCAGCTTCTTCTTCTTCAGAGTTGTAGGTTGTTTCTTTGGGATCTTTCTTGCTTCTTAATGTAGGTGTTTATTGCTATGAAGTTCCTTCTTAGAACTGCTTTTGCTGCATTCCTAAATTCGACATTTTGACTTTTGTGGGATTACACCTGTGTCTGCATAGCTGAGTGATCAGCCAGTGATTTGGGCAGAGGTTGTGCTCAAATGCCCTGCATCTCACCCTTGCCAATCAATCTGTGTGTGAGTTGGGGAGCACACCCCGAGTTCAGCCACTTCTCCAATAAGTCTCAGCTTTTACTTTCTTCTCAGACCTCTCCAGTCTCCCTTGCACGTGAGCATTGTTTCTAGCCAGCCAGAGATGTGCAAGGTGCTTATCTCTCTCCCTCTATGGCCTTCTCATTTCTAAGATCTCCCTATCTAATTTCTGCTGGTCTGATCCTTGTCCTAACCGAGACTGCAACCTGGGCTAGAAAAGCTGTAGGTTTTCCCCGCTCATTTCTTAATAAGTTTGTTGCATTTAATGACTATGCCATCTTGAGTTTTCAGCCTCCATTCCAAGTTGACTGTCCTCTTCTCCGTGGCAGCAGGGTGTTTTTCAGGGCCATTCCTGCCCTGGTAAATCTACTAGGTCATGAACTGGGTGGGGGTGAAGGGATGGAACCAGTCCCAAGTGAGAGGGCCAGATATTCCTACAGTTTTTACCCAATTTTAGTAGTTTTTCACGATAAATACTTCTCAATTTGTTGTTTAAATTTGGTCAGTCTTTAGAGCCCTGAAATCCTTGTTTTATATGCGTTCATATTATTTATGTGGGAGATGATTTGCTTCTTCACACTGCCATTGTCTGAATTCCTTCTGTCAAAACCTGATTTAAAGATTTTTATTATGTCAAAGAGAAGGGTGGGGATGACTTGTCCTTACCCGGTTCTCCTAAATTTCCTTTCTCAGGATTCTCTCCCAGGTCACACACTTGCAAAACAGCTTAAATGTTTGTCTCGTGTGTCAGCAAACATCATGGTGTCCTAACACCTTCCTAGCATCCTAGGAACTTATTTTTTCACTGGGAAAAATCATTTTTCACTTTCCATCAGCATGCCTGGGGAGATTGAAACTGTTTTTCACTCAGCCGACCCATTACACAGAAGATAAAATGGGCCAATATTTTTTTCTTTCTTATAAGTGTAGAGAAACCATAAAGTCTGTCATCTTAAGAGACTGTATCACTTACTATGTGACATAAAGGTTTTCTTTTCTTTTCTTATGTTTTTTTTTTAAAAATTCAGTTGAAATAAAAGTGCTTTATAGACTCTAACATCGTAACACTTTTTTGATAATGGTCTGGCATGAAAGAAAGAGCTGAGGGTAGGGAATCGTTGTGGCCTAAAACATGATAAAATGTTACTATAGGGAAACCAATAGTTAAATTAGTTCTCAATAAGTATAATTCATCTGCTTAAAATTAAAAGCAACTTAACTTTTAGAGCTTTCCATAGTAGACTTTTCAGATGAATAAATTAACAAATGAGAAAAAATGCTTCGTATCTTTACTTTGTGTTCAAACGTATGGTAAACATAACTCTAGATAACACACCAGAAAGAGAAGCGCTCAGAGAAATTGGGACTGGACATTGCAGAATCTTCTTTTTCCTTTCCTGGAATGTCAAAATGAGACAGGAATAACTGAACTTTTCCAAATTTATGAAACAAATAGACCCAGTCAAAGAAAAGAGGGAAAGCAATGGCTAAGCGAATTCTTGATCTTACACAAATCTATTTGTGTTTTCCTTGGAGCTTCAGGGCTGTCTGAGTCTAAAGTATGTTCATCAACAACTCCTCACTCTCTTAAATGTAAGTTTACTTGTACTAGTATAATAATTAGAAATATTGGTAAGATTTCCTTTTTTAATTATTTTTTATAAAAGGTCATTTCTTTTATTCTGATCCTCTCCTTCATTAAAACTGAGCTACATTATCTCATGAGACTGAGTTATATTTTCTTCGAAGGGAGATCATAAAAAGATCCACTGGAACTAAGATTCAGATTCTAGGGTTTCAGGTCGTAAATCAGGGCTCGCAATCCATGGCTTTCTGTTGCAAGAGCAGAAACTTGAGAGAGATAAGACTTTTGTTTCTTCATCTTCTTCTTCTTCTTTCCTTCAACAGCTTTTCTTGAAATTTCAGGGGGAAAGCACATATACAGTAGCTATCGCTGGGTGATCTAAAAGTCACATGAAGAGAACTTTCTCTGTACTATGGAGGAGATGCAGAGAGTGAGACATCCAAGAAGAGACCTGAATGTTACCTGCCACGTCCAAGGATTAAAAACCACAGGAGGGGAAAAAGGGGTGGAGAAAGAATTGATATCTCACCTCTGGCCACTTCTTAACCTAAAAGCCAACACTAAGAGCATGGACCAGGCCAGTTTCAGTGTCTTTAAAGATGTAAATATCATCACTTCCTTCCACCCTGATGAAAACCACATTGCAAGGAAGGGAACATTAGCTACTTTACAAAGGCCTCCCAATGCAATCTGCTTTCTGGAGTCATCTCACCAGTAGGGTCCAATCTTCCTGAATTTGCATTTGCATAACTAAGAGGAGACACACATGAGATTCTTCCTCACTATGAAGATTTATTTCAGAAGGATTGAGAATCTGAAATCTTGAGATGGCTTCGGTTGTCCATTTATAGTCATAAAAGACACTAGCATTTTCGTTTTTGCGTTGAGGCAGGCACACCGTTATACACCTAGAACTTGGGAACTTAAGGTTCTCAAGTCGTATTGCCTTATTCATGGTAGGTAGGAGAACATGCAACTTCAGTCAGGCAAATATAACATTAACTCAGTGAGATCCTCCCTAGAATTGAGCAATATAAAGAATGAAAAACAACATATGAAAACCTAGTTAATATTTTCCAGAAAAAAAATACATGGGCTCCATATTCTTTTTTTTTTTTTCAAACATCTTTATTGAAGTATAATTGCCTTACAATAGTGTGTTAGCATCTGCTTTATAACAGAGTGAATCTGTTATACATATACAATATGTTCCCATTTCTCTTCCCTCTTGCATCTCCCTCCCTCCCACCCTCCCCATCCCACCCCTCTAGGTGGTCACAAAGCACCGAGCTGATCTCCCTGTGCTATGCGGCTGCTTCCCACTAGCTATCTATTTTACATTTGGTAGTGTATATATGTCCATGACACTCTCTTACCCTGTCACATCTCACCCCACCCCCTCCCCATATCCTCAAGTCCATTCTCTAGTAGGTCTGTGTCTTTATTCCCGTCTTGCCACTAGGTTCTTCATGGCCTTTTTTTTTTTTTCCCTTAGATTCCATATATATGTGTTAGCATACTGTATTTGTTTTTCCCCATATTCTTTAGAAAGAAAACATATCATGGAAATTGTGTTTATAAGTGCCAACTACTGTGACTTAATAGCAAGAGCCTGAAGTTTCTCTCTCTTTTCTAAATAGCTGATAGACGAGGCAAAGGAGATTTATCACTTTTTAATCAAGCTCACGTCAACTTGTGAGGTTTATTTCAGTACAAATCTGTTGACCAAAGTCCTTTTGGAAGAAACTGGCCCTTGGTGAAGCTTAAGTATTCATGGGAAATTTCACAATCAGCAAGGACTACTCCTCAGGCTTAGTGGCCACAATTCAACTAGGAAGGACGTGCATTCTGGCGTTTCCTCTGTGCCTAGCATATTTATGGAAATGCGCTTAAGATCAATCTTTGTTATTTTAAAATTCAGAGCAGCAGGTCTCACTGCCCAGAGGGAAAAATAAATCTTTCGGGACTCCAGTTGAACCCCAAACCAATGGACACTGCACCCGCCACCTGACTGCTGTTCCAAATGTGGGATTCAGAAGGCCTCTGAACAAGGCCAATGGTGTCATCGACTCTATGGAAATAAAATTAAAATGTGGACTCTGGTTCTTGTTATCAAGGTTCAATAGATTTCCTTTTAATAACAATCAAGACTTTTAAGTTTTGGAGATGAATCTCTGTGTGTCTCTGAGAAGTTGGAGGTATGAGGAACAAAGGAGAAACTCAAAGAATATGTATTAAGCCCAGAACACAATTAAACTCACCCAGATTTAAAATGACCCCCATTTGCTTTTCAAATGCTGCTTGCTATTTTAAAAGTTTACTCAGCTATGGTAAAGATCCAAAATAACACCCATAGCCTTCATGAGCTTGAAACAGAGGTCAACAGTCTTGTGAATGGACATACGGGGAGATCATGGGAGAGGTCTGGGCTGGGTGTGAGGGTCTGAGAAGCCCGGGCAGCAGGCCTTGATAGCTGGAGCCTCGAAGGTTAATGCAGAGCCCACGGTGGCCTTGATGGGTCCCCTGGTCCCAACAGTCCTTACGATTCTAAGTTCCACTAGGCTCTGCCAACCAAGTCCTGACTCTCCCTCCTCTTTGAATGGCCCCTGTGTTTTGCCTTTGATTCTTCCTCGTGGTTTTTCTGTGCCCATAACCGTTTTCCCCTGTCAATACCCCAAGCATTTTCAACGCCCCTCATGCTAGGAAGTCTTGTCCGTAACATACATGACACAGACTGCAAGCTTCATTACCACCTTGCATTCCCATGCAGCTTTGTTCCTTTCCTGCTGCACAGAGGTAGGGGTTCAAAGCTCCTAACAGGAATGGAGGATTGATGGGGAGGTGGGACCGGGCAAACGGTAAGGCTACAGGGGTCGGCAGGAAGATGGTCCTGAGAAGATGCACCCAGCATCCCTTTTCCCCCCTCTTAGGGGCTAAATGTGTCTCCCCCAAATCCCTGTGTTGAAACCTAACCCCCAAGGTATGGATGGTATTGAGAGGTGGGGCTTTGGGGGATGATTATGTCAGGAGGATGGAGGCCCCATGAAAGGGACTTATGTTCTTATAAAAGAGACCCCACAGAGCTCCATTGCCCCTTCCACCATGTGGGGACACAGTGAGGAAGCACCGTGTATGAACTGAGAGGAGGACCGGAATCCCCTCTCAGACCCCTAATCTGCTGGCCCCTGGATCTTGAGTTCCCAGCCTCTGGAACTGTGGGAGAGAAAAGTCTGCTGTTGAAGTCTCCCCCCGCCCCCAGTCTGTGGTATTTTGTTACAGCAACCGGAACGTACTGAGACCCTGCTGGCACCTATCACCATCCTAGACACGCTCCTTGTGCCCTGTGTTGGTGAACGTGACCCCAGGGAGAGAACTGGACACTGGCAATGCCTCTTCCTCCTCCCATCCCAGGTCCCCAAATCCAGTTAAGCGACGGTCTCATTTCTGTCGGTTCCTCTTCCCTTCTAACTTGCTAACTGAAGCTCTTTGGTGTCTATCTTAACCGCTTCTTGTCGGAGTATCTTGCAGCCTTCCCTCTCATGTCTGTCTCGGGTCCTCTGGTGTCTGCACCAGCCTCTGCGTTGTTGCCAGAAGCTTCTTTATAACCACAGACGTCAGTGTATCACTCTCCTCTGTAGAAACCCTTTCAAGACGTGCCTACAAGTCAAGGACAGTACACTAGTGGCTCTGTTATAGCACGGGGGACATTGAAGCACACTTACTTACTGTCACATCGAATGCCAACTTTCAGGGTCGAGGAGGGTGTCCTGTCTGTGTTTCGAGTGTCGAGGTGGGGACATGGAAGGGACCCCCATGTGTCGCTGGACCAGAGGAGGAGAGAGCTTTTGGGGGCTCCTGTGCATGTGGGTTATGGGGCAGAACACAGTTCCTATTCCTCAGAGGAGGGACATGAAGTGAGGGGTAAATGAAAGCATTTGAAATTGATGACTAAAGGCCATTGATCATCTTCACAACGGAAGTTACAGGCAAATGGTGATGTTGGAAGTTGGATTGGGAAGGTGAGGGGGGTGAAATGGGCAGTACGAACTGTCTCTAGAAGTGGGGAGGGAAGGTAAAGTGGGTGTGTAGCTCCAGGGTAAAGTAGGGTGAAGGGAGGATTCTAAAATGATTTTTATTAATAATTAAAAATAAAGAATTTAAACCTGCAGGCTATAGTAACCCTCCCTCTCACGTTCTTTGCAGAGCACCTGCAAGGCTCTGGGCTCTGAGGTCAGCCCATCACTGGGGAAGCTTGTTACGACCTCACAGAACCATGATATACCAACCAGGGTTTTACAGAAAAACCGCATAATTAAAAATGTCACTATTATTGCAGCACATTTTCTTTATAGAGGAGCAGGTGGAGGCTAGGACCTGGGGGCAAATAAATACCTCTTTGTTGTTGTAATATAAAACAGGGTTGTTTTCTAAAATTATTATTATGACTTAGGGCATTTCATTAAAATTGATCAGCCAGGTTTAATGCAGGATTGACTGCTGTGAATTTGTAAACTTACCTTAAAGAAAAACCAATTTGTGTCAAAAAAATCTGTAAACCAATCACTCAAGTAACTATTAGAACGTGAATTTCTGTACCATGTGAACTGTGAGGGGGGGAGTATTTACACGCTGTGTGTCTATGACTGGAGATATGTCAGCAGCGCTGGGGACACAGGTGCGTTGAGACAAGTGGCTAGATTTTTGCTCCTTTTCACTGAAAGATGACACCCATGTCTGTTTGCTCTATTCGACGAGGCCCTGATACGTGGAGAACACGTGCTGAGTGGTGTGTAATTTGAAGATAAACAGCATTCATTCACCTGCTAACTCTTCCAGTCTGTAGCAGAGGGTAATATCTGAAAGGAAGACACTGTGGGGAGATTGTGACAGCAATTCTGTTTTCTTGGAAGATACAGTCTCTCTTTAACTCAATGTACATAGGGATGTAGCCAAGTGGTGGGCCTGAGTTGATCCCCTTGGCATATCCATTTGCTACCTGAACATTAAAAAAGAAAAGGGAATCGTCACTCTGCCATGAATGGGTCAACCACAGCAGACATGCTTGGCTGTCACCCCACATTCAGTCCTGTCCACACGCCCACCTCGGTGGGCAGGTTTCAGCTCTTCCATGAGTTTCAGGGGAAGCACCTCCTATTCCAGCTGTTGGGGTAAACCTTGATTCATCTGCGCCAATCATGAACTCAGATTACCGTAGTCTTGGTTTAGAGATAGTCACGTCATTCGAGTCTGGCTGGAGAAACTTCTCTCTAGCGGGGTTGTTTTTTTTTTTTTTTTTTTAGTAGGTGCTTGTTGTTTACTTATATATATATATATATATATATATATATATATATATATATATATATAAATATATATATATATATATAATAGTGTATATCTGTTCATCCCAAACTCCTAAATTATCCCCCTCCCTCCCTTTTCCTTTTTTTTTTTTAACATCTTTATTGGAGTATAATTGCTTTACAATGGTGTGTTAGTTTCTGCTTTATAACAAAGTGAATCAGTTATACATATACATATGTCCCCATGTCTCTTCCCTCTTGCATCTCCCTCCCTCCCACCCTCCCTACCCCACCCCTCTAGGTGGTTACAAAGCACAGAGCTGATCTCCCTATGTCTAGCGGGGGTTTTGAGAAGGGTTTTCTTGCTCCTGAACTAATGAAACAGGAAACGGTTGCTTTGTTTTCCTGGATGTTATCTTGTCCAGATGTGGCTCTAAGCCACTCTGGCCATCATGGGCGAGACTGGGGACAAAGTCAGCCTGTTGAACAGCCTGGGGGAACCAGGAGATGAAATGAACCGGGCCCTTCCTTACTTCACCAAGATGCTGAAGCCACCAGCACTGGAGCCCCTTTAAGCTTCTCGTTACATGAGAAAACAAATCACTTGTTTAAGCCAGTTCGAATCAGGATTTTCCTTCTTAAGGCTGAAGTATTCTAACTGACACATCATCTGCTGAGAATGATCACCAACAAGAACATAAATATTGCCACCCATTTGGGGCTGGTACTATTGAACGTTTAATGAAACTTACTAGGATGAAAAAATGCTGATTACTTGTACTGATGATGTCATTCTCTGAGGGAAACTTAGTGCCCTGGTTGATAGACAAATTTCCTAATGAGTTTGGGTTAGGAATAAAAAAATCATAATATGGAAAATCATAGTAAAACATACATGGCAGCATTGACTTGGAAGTAGCTTAAGTCTACAAATGAACTTGAATTAATTATTGTTAAGACTTAGGATAAGCTGAGTATGGTTCCAGGTGCTTTAAACCCAGGTAAGGCAAGATCAAGCAAATAGGAACACCAAGACCCCATGGCAAGTAAAGGACAGAGCTGAAATTCACACCTAGGGAGTTGATTCTATAGTGTGTGCTTTTTGCCATTAAACTAAAGAGCCCTACAACACTGTAGGTCAAGGGTCAGTGGGCCAACTCGTGTGATTCTTTGTCCAAAGGCCATGAAAAAGGCACACGGTAACTCTTGTTCATGTCATGTCATTTGCTTAAGATTTAGGCATCCCTGTATGAAAAACACTGGAGTGCATCCAAACTAAGACAATCAAATGAATTTGAAAAGATTGGAATATTAAGGGTCACTTATATAAGAAAATAAGTTAAGAAAATATGAGATTAAATTTGTTTAGACTAGAAGAGACATATTCTGAGGTTTCAAAAATTTGAAGTTTTTTTGCCAGAAAAATGGCGATCAACTGTTCTTTATAATAAGGTTAAATCCATTTTTTTGAGCTCTTGTAACATGCCAGGCACATACTGTTTATATTCATTTTTGTTCCCCAGGAGTCACAGTGGCTTTACCCCTTTTCATTTTTTTTCACTTCTGTTCCATTTCTGGTCACAGTGTTATTTATCTCATTTTTATACTAGTTATGACATCTTTATTTTAATGTTAACATACATACATGTATTGTTTAAACATAAGAAAGGTGAATTATGCCAAAATTAACTGTGTCATATTAATGGAAATTGATGGATTATTGTTATAAGTAAAAATACTTTTTATTGATGATGAAACTGTTACATGTTCATTGTAGAAAAACTGGAAAATAGAAAAAAGCAAAATAAGTAAAAACTTAAAATTTTGTTGAAGTCCAAAGATAATCACTGTTGATACTTTATACTGACACAAAAATACATGCATGTGTGTATTTAAGTATTACAAAGATGGACTAGTTCTGTACATGGTATTTTGTAATCTGCTTTTTTACTTAACTAAATCTTCAAAAACTTTTCTATTTCAGTAAACAGTTATTTATAATATAAGTTGTACTTCTTGCTAGCAAGGTATACATCATTTATTTTATTCAATCCTCTACTAGTGGGCATTTGCTTGTTAGTTATTTTTAGTTTTACTGAGAGCTTTGAGTACAAATTTCTGGTGATTAAATATTTGGTACCTTCTTAATTAATTCCTGGGTACAGATTATTCAAAGGGGAATTGCAAGGTCAGATCGAATGCATGTTTTTAAATTTTTGATAATTACATGCTTGTGGACATCAGTGTTTCTTCTTTTTGAATTGTCAGTTGATAAATTTGTCCCTTTTTAAAATTGAAGAATTTGTATTTTGTATTAATTTATAATATGTCTTTACATGTTACAACTAATAATCCTTTGTCCTACATTACAAATAGTTTACCCATTTTGTCTCTTGATATTTAATTTTGTTAACTGTGCCTTTTGGCAGAGTAAAATCTGTTGGACATTTCCTTAATACTTTCATTCTTTTCTTTTTGCTTAAAAAGAGCTCCTCAATTCCAAGTGTCTATATATAAATGGATATTTTCAGTCTTTTTATGGTTTGATTTCCTTGTTACTTTCTGATTATTTTTATATTATTGCTATTGTTTATTGATTTTAATATCTTTTGCTGATTTCAGCTGACTCTGTTGGTTTTCTTAGACTGTCATCAGGAATTAATAATTCTGGATTCTTTGAAAATATTTTATCTTTTTTCCTCTCTCATGTCTTATCACATTGGTTAGAAAATCAAACACCCAATATAAAATAATAGAAATACAAGCAGACAGTGTTATTAACTTTAATGGAATTCTTATAATGTTACCCTCTGAAATATTATATTGCCTATTGGTTTGAAATGGCCACTTTTTCATATTAAAGAAGCATCAGTCTATCCCAAGTTTACCATGCGTGGATGTTAGATTACCGTGCATGGATGTTAGATTTTATCCAGCAGTTTTTGCCATTTATCATGATAAACTATAGTTTTTCTCCTTTTATCTATTGATGTTTTATATCTTGTGGATCAATTTTCTGATTTTAAAACACTCAGATTTCTAGCTTAAATCTTATTTGTTCATACTCTATTATGGTTTTTTCCTTATTTCCTCATATTTTGTCTTTCCCACATGTTCCTCTATTTTGGAATATTTTATATATCAACTTGAGAATTTATTCATTGGAAGTGTGAAAGAAATTGCTAATATAATCATTGGAGGTTTATGTTTTTATTGGAAAATATTTTCTCTCTGTGAAAACTCTGGGGGTTTCTTCTACAGTTATGGACCAGATTTAAGCCTACTACATCTTTTTAGTCTCTTTTGCTAATTAATGTTTAACTGATATATTTAATTAACACAGAATTATATATATATATTATTTGCTTATGTCATTAATCTCACCTATATCTGCTTTTATGTCTTCTTAATTTTATGTGAATTGTGAAGCTCTTTATTTCTTGATTATACATGCAAGAAGTTGATTTTGTTAATATTTTAAAAGACTTGAATTTTTTATTAATTAGGCTATTTGATTCTAAATTATTTTATATTCGATCTATAATTCATTCTTTATGACGTCAGGTTTATTGTGTTTTCCTTTACCTAACTTCTTAATTTGACCTCTTAGTTGATCTATGTGTATGTAACTTTGTTCAAAAATGAAAGTGTTTAATACTTTGAATTAGCATATGGGTATAGTGTTGTCCACATTCAGACGTGCATCATCCTTATTAATTCCTGCGCAGTCCATAATTGTGGGTTGATTTCTTCTTTGCTCAGTTGTGTGGGAGACTAGTCTTGCTCTGCTCCAAGTCTAAGAGTTGATTTTATTGTGGTTGTCTAAAGGTATGTTATTTATTTCTAGCGTGTGTGTGTGATGAGATAATATCATGTATATAATTTCTACTTCTGGGGAATTTATTAAATTTTTGTGACACAATGTATGATAAATATTTATACATATTTAAGACTGTACATATTTAATGTAATCTTAAATATGTATACATATTTAAAACTACATTTAAGACTGTATGTAGACTGCGATAAATAATGATTTTTTGGTTCAACTATATTGGTTATATTAGTTTGTTCTTCTATGTAATTGAATAATGATTATTCATTTTCCATCTCTTCCTTTCTTCCTTCCTTCCTTCTACAGATAATTGAGTCCCCATTTTTGTGATCCTTCTCTATTTCTCATGAGGTTGCTATGTCTACTTTTTGAGCTCATCTTTCTCTTTGTTCCATGACAATATAAGTGAATCAATGAGTACATCCTGCCCTTTATGTTCCCTTCTTGACCTTGCCATCATGTTGGTGCTGGAATTCCACATGCTGCGAATTCCATATCCAGCAATAGAATAGAGTCCAGATTCCCTGCACCCTTCCAGTCCCCTAGCCATCATCCCCCTGAAGTGGAAGACAGTGCCTTCTGCCGTTGCCTGGTGATGCTGCTGAGATTCAGAAGGAAGAGTTGTACGCCATCTGCCTTCTGTCTTCCTTTCTTCATCCATCCCAGCTCCACTGGTACTCCATCTACCAAAATGCCTCCTCTGTTAAGGTAGGTAGATGGCACCTTCTCTAATTTCAGGGGGAATATTGGTCATTTTGGTAGAGCTATGACAGTAGATTAAACACCTGTGCTTATCTTACCAGAAAATTCATTGTTAAAGTTCTTGGAAGAAATAGCCCATGCTCACTGCCTGTCCTCAGTCCAACATAATTTTTTTTTCATATGATTTTGCTAAAACTCTTCTCCGTAATGACATGCCCACCATGTTAGCTGTGTTTAAGCCAGGATTCAAAATATATAAGTCATATCCAGTTATCAACCACATTTCTTGAAGACCAAACACAATACATACTTACACCCTTGTTCAGAGTTAACACCTAAATTCCACATCTACTGCAGGATCCCAGTGACAGTGAGCTGGCCATCTACTTAACTTTGAGATTCTTTTCATCCTTGGAATTTGCGGAGTAGGCTGTAGTAGATCTTGATGTGTTCTTTCTATATACGATACCAAAATAGTTGATTTTACAAATATGGCATAAACCAGGCCTGTCTTAATAGCAGTGCATGAGAGAAAACACCTGAGAAATTTGGATTTCTCTATTCTGGTGAAACGGCTGGCTAAACAAACAGACCCCAATTGACCTCAATATGTAATGACTTAGAAAGTATGGACATTTATTTGTCTCACACACAGCAATTCTGAGGTGGGAAATTCAGGTTAACTGGGCACCTCTGCCCTGCAGGAGCCTTCCAGGACCCAGGTTTCTTCCCATTTTCTGCTCTGTCATCCCCAATACCCCTGTCATTTTCTGCATGGCTGGAGCTCAGTCACTCCATCTGGATTCCCGCCTGCAGGAAGAGGGAAGAGAGGAGACAGTTCTGAAGTCTTAATTCCCAAATCCAGAAGTGGCATCCCTCACTTGTGTTCACGTTCCACTAGTCAGAACGTAGACATATCGTGCATCTAACTACAAGGAGAGTTGAGAAGTGTAGTCCAACTAAGCAGTTATGTGTTATGAGGCTACGATTTTGTTACTATTGAGACCAGGAGGATGGATTTTAGAAGACAGCTACCAATCTTCTCCTCAATGACCATATTCTTCAATAGTATGTTTTTAGAAATAAGAGGGAAAAGCTAAATCCATTTTAGACAGAATTAATAGAATAAAATCCTTTGGGTCCTAAAAAATAATGACCTGATTGTCCTCTGCAAAGATCTGTCTCTTCTATATTATATTATTTAAAATTTTGGTGCTTTATTTTAAGACGTGCAAAGATCACTCAGTGTCGTGCAAGCAGAATTGTTTACCAATTGTGTCACACTAAATACAGTTGAAAGGGGCATTTCACTTCGAGGAAAATAAGACTAAGAGGAAGCCGGGTTACTATGTTAATTTTGTGAAAATCTATCATATAGAAGAGAAAGCAAGTTAGAAAAGGATGTTACAATAATTGTTGGAAGTTGACCTGGTACTTCTAAGATCTCTTCTGGAATGATATTTCTATGAAAAATAGTAATTCATTCAACATACCTTACCCAACATTTATTGAGTTTCTACTATGGGCCAAACACTTTGCTGAGTGCAAGACATACAATGGTGGGACATGACCTCGACTTCAAAGTCTGTATCCTGTCACATCACGTAGTGCATATTTTCAACTACATCTTCTATTTGCTTTAATAATTGAATCTCCTTAATCTGAAAGCATTTCAGATATTGCTCCGTTATATTAGCTTAGTTGACTGCTGGTGTTTAGTTATTTAGTTGCTGGATTATCACAGGATAGTCTAAAATCAAAACTATATCACTTTCTTTATTTCTTTTTTCTTTTGTAAAATTCTGTCTATGCTTTAGGAATTTTCTTTCAGAAAATCATGTTTTAAATGCCCAGTTAGAGAATACTATCTAGAATCAGGTGGTGAAGATAGCTTTCCAAAGGATTTGGACAATTTACTCGATCTTTTTCATCTTGAATTCTAAATTTGATTTATAGGGCTCAAGGGGATTAAAAAATGCTTTAAAATGCACATAGTATAGAAAGTCTGATTTTTATGTGAAACGAACTTTTCAAATCCACACTTCTTTTCCTACTTTTTGTATCAATGCTTCTTTTTGCAAGGTCATCATTACTATTCACCACACCAAGACAAAAGAAGGGAAAAAATAGTAGCACTTCTGATGCCTAAAGTACCCTAAATTTAGTTACAATCACTTACAGTGGTAAAGAAAAAATATAGTGAGAGAAACTTTGTGTGAGAAATTCAAAGCTTGTAATTAATCAATCTAAGCTAGGAAATCATAAATCCTGTCTGTTCTTTTTTTTTTTTTTAAACATACTTTCAGGAAGAAATGGGCATAGTAGATAAATAAATAAAACGTTGAAAATTATTCTTAAAGAAAGTCTATTACAGGTATAAGTTTTGAAATTATTACTTTGTATCATTATAATACATGTATGTCAATAGTAATTTTTAAAGATACTTCAAAAATACGTAAGCATTTATATATGAAACTTTTTGGAAAAGCTCTTTAGAATGAGGACCTGGGGTGTGTTTATTCAGCATTTAATGGAAACCTACAAACTTAACAAAAATGCCAATCCACTGGTCTCAGAACTGGATGTAGCTTTCCCACACCTGCCCATGGAATCTGGAAACTGGTCCAGTTCATCCTTAAGCTCACTTTTAGTGTAACTTTGGGCAGAGCATCTGTCTGCCTCATTCACTGCTGGGTCCTTGAAGTCAGTCACAGAGACTGGCACATAATAAACTCTCAGTAAATACTTGCCGAGTGAACACATGAATTAGGCATTTAGCAAAGATGTCCCGCCTCACTAGTAAGAGACATCACCATGATGGGTGTTCGTGGAAGGGCTCTGAAGCACAGGGCTCCTGCCTGCCAAGAGCAAGGCAAACGTTCCTTGAAGCAGACATAACCTCTGGCAATATTGTGAGGTGACCTTTATATGTGTCCTTTGTCTTTAAAAAAAAAAAACAATTAAGGTATAATTTATGTACAATGAAAGGAACATGTCTTGTGTGTTTGGTTTGCTGAATTTTGACAATTGCATGCACTTCTGTAACTACCAAACAAAACAAGGGCTAGAATACCTCCGTAACTTCTGAAGATTCCTTTGTGCTCCTTTCCAGGAATTCCCCATGCTGGCCTTCAACCCCCAGGTAGCCACCTTCCTGAGTTTTCTCACCGCAGACCAGGTGCCTGCCTTGTTCTTCAGATGTATGAAGACAAACAGCATGTCTACTTTGTGATGGCTCCTTTCACTCACAATAATATTTTTGAGATCCATATGTCAAAAATTTGTTCCCTTTTATTAGTGGTGGTATTCCACTGTAAGAAAATACTATGGTTTATTTATCTGTTCTCTTCTCGGCAGGTATTTTGGTTGCTTCCAGGTTGGGACTATTTCGAGTAAGACTATTATGGATGTTCTTTTTTTAAATTGAAGTATAGTTCATTTAGAATGTTGTGTTAATTTCAAGCATACAGCAAAGTTATACACATAGTCTTTTTCAGATTCTTTTCCATTATAGGTTATTACAGGATATTGAGTAGAGTTCCCTGTGCTATACAGGAGGTCCTTTTTGTTTACCTATTTTATATATAGTAGTGTGTATCTATTAATCTCAAACTCCTAATTTGTCTCTCCCCCCTCATTATGAATATTCTTATATAAGTCTTTTTGTGGGCATATATTTTCATTTGTTTTGGGTAAATACTTAGGAATGGAATTACTGAGAGAGTCCAGATCTATGTTGATCTTTCTATGAAACTGCTAAACAATGTGATTATACCATTTTACACCCCCTGCAGCAGTATATACAGCCATGCTCTACACCCTTGCCAACATTTGGTGTTACCAATCTTTTTTATTATAACCATACATAGGTGTGATAAGTTATTTCAATGTAGTATTCATTTTTATTTCTCTGATGACTAATCGTGCAATATTTTGATGCATTAGCTTTTCATATATCTTCTACTGTTAAGTGTCTTTTCAAGTCTGATTTATTGGATTGTCTTTTAATTATTGATTTGTAGGAGTTCTTTGTATATTCTGAATGCAAGTATTTTGTCAGTTATATGTATTGCAGTATTTTTTTCCAATCTGCAACTTGTCGATTCATTTTCTTAATAGTGTCTTCTTAGAAGTGGAAATTTTTAATTTTGGTGAAGTCCAACTTATTATTATTTTTTTTATTATTAATGCTTTTAGTGTTCTTTCTAAGAAATGCCTGCCCATTCCAAGACTGCAAAATCTCTCCTGTTTTGTTCTAGAAATTTTCTTGCCTAGTGTTGATATTTAAGTATATAATTCATCAAGAATTAATTTCTTGTGTGTGGAGGGTCTAGAGTTCATGGTTCACTGTTTTCCGTATATCCAGTTGTTCCAACACCATTTGTTAAAATAACTTTCTTTTCTCCAGCGAAATGACTGAGAACCTTCCTTGCTTGAAGATAAAGTAACTGTATATTTGTGGGTCTATTTCTGGATTCTCTTCTGTTCCATTAATCTATTTTTCTATCATTACACCAATACCACATTCTCTTGAAAACTCTAACATTATAGTAAGTCTTGAAATCAGATAATATAAATATTCAAACTTTGTTTCCATTTACAACATTGTTTTGTCTATTCCAAATCTTTTGCTTTTAGATATAATAGTATATTTTATAATTTATATACTACATAATATATAATATATGATATATAATATATAGGTATACACACAGATACACAATATTTGCCAGTTGCTTCCCCCAAAGCATATCCCCCTGCTGGGAATATTATTGGGATTGTGCTGAATTTATAGATGAATTGCAAGTGAATGGGCATACTACATTATTGTGTCTTCTAATCTATGAACATGGTATACCTCCTCATTTATTTAGGTCTCTATAGACTCTCCAAGTGAAATCAGTCCCCTCAAGGAGAGCTGTGGAGCTTTGTCCTCACAGCCTGCCCCTCCCTCCCCCCACCACCAGGAAGCACATCTGTGACTGCACAGGAGCAGAGGTCCAGGGAAGTGACATGCTTCTCCTGGAATAACAGCTCCTGCTCTAGGGGCAGGTGCTGGGAGGGGGGCATGTGGTAACTCCCGGTTTTCTATGCTTGCCCCTACTTGTAAACCTCTGAACTGTGAAAAAGTAGGGGTGGAAGCAGTTGGGACCCCAGTGTTCCCAGCCTGCTGCCCTTGGGGTAGATCTCCCACCTGCAAGGAAGGGACAGGTGGGGAAAGAGAGATCTGGTCCTCTTGGCCATGCTTGCCTGCAAAAGAGCTTCTACAACATGGGGTCAGGGGAGATTAAAAGTCTTAGTGGCTTGCCCTTCCTATGGTGAAATCATATCTGGGGATAGAGGTAGACCCCATCTTCCTGGCTGTGCCCATCTGTAGTAGAGGACCCAAGTGGAGCTTCTGTAACACTGACTTTTTGCAGAGAGAGAATAATGCCACATACTCTTGCTGTTCTTACTGAGATGTAGTAGATTTTCTTGAATAAATGTTTCTTCATTTTCTGTATGCCCTTAGGACAATTTCCAGAGATTTTAAACACTTGATTTTAATGGTTTTTACCAGTTAAAAGGTTGTTTTGCTGGGGAGAGGGTCTGATGGGCTCACTCCACCATGCCAAAAGTCTCACATCTAAGCTCACTGGTTTTTTGATGTCTTATTTTAAGAATGAATCAGCCATGAGGAAAGATGGCTCTTCCTGAAGCCATGATTACTGGAAGGAAGCCATGGTTACTGGAAGGAAGCCTATGGACAAAGAGTGGAAATTGCTCCAAGCTTCTCCTCACCCAAAGCTCACTCTCCCCAGAGCTCCTCAGTTGCCCCCTCATCTGCTCATGCCGTAGGGTGCTGAATGACCTGCCCAGATCTGTCTTCTTTCATGATTAGCATTCTGGAATATGTCGCTGACATTCACCAATTACATCATTCTCAGTTCTAAAGATCCTGCTCAGTATTTGATCCCCACCCCCTGGGTCAGGTGCTCTGGGTTTCCTTACATGGCAATAAGGTCAACTCATGGAGGAATAAGTGTTCGTGTACTGATGGAAGCACCTGAAGGAATCTCTGGGCTGCTTTCTTCCCCGCCAGGTAGCACATATGCAGCCGGATAATGGGCTTTGAGGGATGACAGTCCCATTTTTATAGTCTTAGACAGTGGTTTCCAAATTTTGTGACTATGGCAAAGCTTTCACCATACCAAAAAGAAATGAGAAATAACACCAATTGTAATGAGTTTTTATAAGGCTAAATTTAATCACTTTAAAGGATTGATTCTGGGCTTGAATCTTCCTATTTTTGTTAAAATGACCTTTCTGTAATGAAATATTGGTTGTAGTAGGTGCTAGTTTTGCTTGGTTTAATTTTAATATTATTATTTAATATTCTTGCCTAACACGTGTTACTAAATATGTTTTGCAAATGTCACTGTTTCCAATGTCAGGGACCTGCAGCTCTAACCCACCAAGGTAACTAAAAATGGACATTTCACATCAAATTAGAGACAAGAGTAGTCCTATTGAACCCACTGAAGAAGGCATTTGGGGCCATGAAGAGATTTTCTCCATCACTTAAATCTACATATCTGATGCAAGATCTCATAGTGGTGTTCTATTAGAGAAATTAGGACAAAGAATTTTACTCCATTTGACAATTTGACTTTTGCTCACATAGACATCCTGCTGAAACCAAAGTCTTGTTAAGTCAGAATAATAACATCACTCTCATCATCTTCCCCGGCATATGATTTTGATAAAGAAGAAAATCTGATTAGTCTTAACAGTTTACTCACCATATAAGAGACCACTTATTTTTCAGTGCTAATTTCTAGGAAGCTATAAGGAGATTTTTTGCTATTAAGGAATAATCATCCAGTTCATTTAACAAACTCTAAAAAGCATATAAAACAGATCACTTGCCAAAAATAGAACCACACATTTAACTTTCTACATTTTATAATTTTAGTAAATAAGAAGAGTTTACATTATTATGGCAAATCTGTCACTAAAAATTACCTAATTTTACTACATTAATTTATTGGGAAAGGTTTGGTTAAACCAGATGTCCTACAATAAGTACATAGAAAGTATATAAATTTAGTAAAATCATATTCTATGAACTGAAATATGTAAAGGTCCCTGAATGTGTCTTGTTTCCCTTTGTGAGGTAAGTTAATGTTTTTATTAGCCATTTGCTATCATTCAGATCCCATTTTTAGAATCTAGCTTATTTGGTAGTTCTATGTGGTCACAGGTTACTATCTGACCATGATGAGAAATAAGAGTGCTACTAAGGAGCTTATTATAAGTTCCAATGATTTCCTTTTTCTCGTATCTTCATCTTTCTACATAACTTCGTTTTTCATTGACAAAAGATACTAGAACCTGGAAATTTCCTGAGCCCCATTTGACCATTTTACGATTGAATAGTAATTTGAGTCAAATTGTCTAAGAATGTCTTTCCTGACAATGATGGTGATGGTGATGATGATGATGATGATAGTTTTCCTTCTAGAGCTTGTACCGTGTACCAGATGCCTGTGAGCGCTTTACATGCATTAATTCATTTAATCCTCATGACAGCACTGTGAGGTTTTAAGAAGGGAAGATAGTAATTCACGTGGAAGCAGGTGAATAACATGAGAATTTCCATCTGCCAGAGCAACCTTCTCACCCCCGGGTGCGTAGTGCTTCATGAAGAGAAATTTGAAACACTGGAGGTGCTTGAGCCCCACCCCAGAGATTATGATGGAATTGGTATTTATTTTAAAATAAAAAGCACCTGATGTGGTCCATCTGAGCTGCCAAGGTTGAGAATTAGCGCTCTGGGGTTGGTCATTCCCTCAGTAACTGTTATGTCTCAGGGAAATGGCCTAACCTCTCTGAGCACCTAGAAAATAGGAACAATCACTGCCCTTCCTAACTGACAAGTCAGGTCTGTTTCAATCAAGCAATAAATGATTGTTTGCTAATGTACCCTAAAAACTGAATGGTGATTACGTAAAATATTGTCAACTGTGACCAATGCCCAGGTAAAATGAGGAAGATATAAGACTATTGAACTTGCTAGTTTGACATTATGTTTTCTATAAACCCAAACCTGTATGATGCATGGAAAAAAACCTCTTCAGTTACTTTTGTTCTACATCATGGATTCACTTCAAGTTTCGCAGAAGGTTTGGACATTGTATTTTAACATATCTTCTAAGAATGGAACACATCGTTAGTTTCTTGGATCTCAGAGAGTCACAGTACAAAACTTTCCTTCCTTTGTCCCACCCTAAGCAATCTAACTAGTTCTGGGAAGGGACCCAGAACACATAAATTTAAATATGAAGAATATATACATAAGATAATGGAACAGTTGCCAACAAATATATTTCCAGAGCAGAGCTCCAGCTACACGCCGGATTACATGGTGCAAAATAGTCTCATAATAAAGTTGATAATCAGAATGCTAGAGAATCACAGAAAAAAATAAGATACCCTTTTATTTGCACAAGTCACATTAAATTTCAGTGACATTTGATCAAAGGATACATATATGAATAGCCTATTAAGAATCTGATTGTTTTGAATAATGAATGTTTGAAACATTTTTTTCATATTTAAATCATACTGGCTATATACTGGTCCTTACGAACTCCAAAATTTGTATTAGCCTTTGGAATCCTTGATAGAGGAATCTGGCTTTTCATGGGCTTCAAGGGACTCCAGGCAGCAAACAAAACTGAGAATTGCTGGTACAGCTGAGGAAGAAGAAATTTGAGTTGATGCTAAGAGTTGCGCCTTTGAAGTTTTTTCAGAATTCCACAGGGCCCATGGATATGAGAGATTTTCGTCTACTTGAAATATTTGTTTATTTTATTTTTATATATAAAAAATAGATACAAATAAATATACTTTTATTAAGAATTATATTTTATTATATTTATATAAATTTTAAATTATTATTTATCTTAAAAACCTACATTTTAATAGATGTCCGTTACTATTTTGATTTGGCACGCAATACAAGATCAGAACTTGCGTACCGAAAAAAAAAAAGAAAAGTTCTTCCTTTGATAACCCTGGAAAGAAGGGGTTCCTTGCCTGCATTCTGAGTGCTACTCCCAAGGGTGGGTTACTTCCTGTCTTCTAAATTCAGATACAAATACATTCACGATGCCGAATACAAGTAAAACATTTTCTTTTCATTTAAATGTGTTTATAAATTGCATGAAATGATTCCAGCTTATGGCGTTCCTTTGGCAAACATTGGCAGATACAGATTTTTGTCACATAAATCAGTTGTAGTCTGAGCCAAAGACTCTCTCACTCTCTCTCACAGATTTGACAGAAGTGTACACAAGAGCTAAACAATGCCAAGACTAATATTGTTTTAAATAGATATATGCTACATTTTAAAAGGAATAAATGTCAAGTTGGGCCTACTGGAGCACAAGTAAGTTATGCAGCACTCAGGAAGCAGAACGCAATGCTGTTTTGCCAATCTATTTACACACTGATTGATAACTATTGACTTTCTAATTAACCTTTCAGATAGGTTAAAAAAAAACCATGGACCCCCATTTTTCCCAGGTGGCCTGGCTTTCCCCAGTGACCCCCTCGCCCCCATGCCCCAGGCACAGCTGTGGCTCTCTTCCATGCTGGCCCGTGGATGGCCACCCTGCCTTTCTCTGTCCCTCCGTGCATTCCCCCCACCTGCTCCTCAGCTATTGATTCTTCCCTTACCCTGACTTCTTTTCTGCACACTCTCCCTGTGTGATCTCACTGATTTTCACAATTTCAGTTACCATCTGTGTTACTTTCCTAGGGCTGCCACAACAAAGTACCACTCACAGAGTGGTTTAAAACAACAGAGATTTATCGTCTCCCCATTCTGGAGACTGGAAGTCTGGAATCAAGGTGTCAAGGGGGCCACACTCCCTCTGAAGGCTCTAGGGAAGGATACTTCTTGCCTCTTCCAGCTTCCCGTGTTGCTGGCATCCCTTGGCATTTCCTGCATTGCTCCACTCTCTCCCTTGGTCATCACATGGCTTTCTGCGTGTGTCTCTCACTTTACATGGCTGTCTTCATATAAGGGCACCCATCACTAAATTAGGGGCCCACCCTATTTCTGTATGACCTCATCTTAACTAATTACATCTGCAATCACCTTATTTCCAAGTAAGGTCACATTCTGAAATACTGGGGATTAGGAATTCGACATATTTGGGGGGGGGACATGTTTAACCCATGACACCATCTTTATACCGCATAATCTTAACACTATCCTTCCTGTCTGGACCTCCCTCACTCTTAGATTTTAGACTCCTAAGGTCATTTTGTCTTTTCTGGTGGGCATTTCAAGCTAGATGATCCATGGATATGTCATAATCAGTATGTCTGCATGGGACTGCATTATCCCATATTCTGTGTTCCCCTCTTGCAGCCTCCATTCTCGGTTGGTTGGCATATCCAGGTACCCACTCCAGAATGATGGGTACCTGGGTCATTCCTGGCTGGCCAGTCAGCTGCGGCTCTGCGTCTGCTTCACTTGCTGTCATGTGCCACTGAACTCCCTGCCTGGAGGAAGCACTTATTTCCTGAACCACTTGGAGTGCTACCACTGACAGCTTCTCCAGAAATCGCATTCAGCTGGAAAGAAATGTCTTGCCCAAAGTTTTACATTGCACCATGACTGGTTGTAGCAGAGACATAAAGGCCCAGCTTCCCTGCCCCAACTTGGGACAACTTTCAACAGCCATCCCAGCTTCAGCTTTGCCCATGGGTTGGCTGAAACCTTTGCGGAAGATGCAAGCCCAGTTTCCACTCTACTCAGCCTTCCTTTCATCCCTCCTTGTACAGATGTTGGGCTGGAGCCCCCGTCATCAACTTCCTGCTGCTCGTCTCTGTTTCACAGCCTTCTAACAGGTTTCTGAGCCAGTTCACACAGCTGACCAATGGGCCAAGGCCACTGGTGTACAGGGATGGTGTACTGGGTGTAAGAAATGCAGTAGTTGGGCAAGCACATCAGGCACTTAATAAATACGGGGGAAACAGCAAAGATAAGGACAGGGGAATTGGATAGCTATTGCTGGGTGCAGTGAGACTTTAGGAAAAAGTGATAATAAAAGTCTGAGAGTAATTAAGGCTAAGTGTGAAAAGCAGAAGTCCCCCTTGGCAACTTACAAAGACTCTCATGAGCTGTAGGTGGTGGGTTGTGAAGCTGAGGACCAGGAAGAGGACCCCAGAGAAAGTGGAACTCCCAACCTAGGCAGATAGGCTGGGTCTGGGTCAGGGCCCTGATTGGGAAGGAATGGGACCCTGAGTCAGAACACAAAATCGCATTGATGCACTTGAAAATCTTATATCCCCAGAGTCCCCTAATCCTCAGATTGCAGACCTACTGTACACCTCCCACTTAGAGGCTGGCCCTCTTCCATTTGTTAAAGACACAGGGCCTCTTCCTTGACAGGGTCTGCCCCTTCTCCCCTCTTGGACAACAACGCAGTAACTAGGGGGGCATCACATGGACATGGACACTCGGCTGGGGAATGACTGGGCCCCCTTGAGGGAGGCAAGGGACCCTACACCAAAGGAGGGCGGGGCCCAGACAATGTGCACCCCTAGGAGATGAGACAGTGTATAACATGAGTGGATTTTGTCGCTGCTGGTTGAAGATCCGGGAAGGTGGGCAGAAGGTAGTGTTACAAAAGAGAGAGCTTATTAATGAGGGGGTACGCTTTTCAGATACAGGATTTAGGATTTAAACCTTGGCAAAGACCTGAGGGAAGGTGCTACCAAACTTATGAATGCTCTTCAGAAGCTTGGAGAAAGCAACGGCCCAACTAAGTGAAGTAGCTGTGCTGGGCTCGTGAAGCATTGGTGAAAGAAGGGATCAAAGGCTCCGAGAAGTTGGCATGTAAGAGTTGATGTGCAATGTGACGTTAGGCCCTTTTGAGAAGGAGCACATGCGTGTGTGTGTGTGTGTGCGTGTGTGTGTGTTTGGGGAGAGGCTGTGGGAAGTAGATCATCAGTGCAAATTGATGGAAACAGAAAATCTACTTCTAAATCTCCAAAGTCTTGTACTCTGTATGGTTGTAATTTGTCTAAAGTTTTCTGTAGACTTCGGTGTCCATATCTTTATTTATTTTCTGATTGGTGGGAGGAGCACGTGATTATGAAATTCACCATCTTTTTCTTTCATAAGAAGGAGCTTCGTGATGGGAGTGGACATGAATAAAGTCCAAACATCTAAAACTGGAATAAAAGGCACTCTGGAAACTGATCTCTCTATACCTTTTTAAAAAAATAGTCTTTATTTTTTAGAGCAGTTTTAGGTTTATAGCCAAATTGAGAGGAAGGTGCAAGGATTTCCCTTTATTCCCTGCCTCCACACATGCATATCCCTCCCTTACTATCAACAACCCAACCAGGTGGTACATTTATTAAAATCTATGAACCTACCTTGACACGTCATCACCCAAGGTCTATAGTTTACACTACGGTTCACTCTTGGTGTTATACGTTCTGTAGGTTTGGACAAATGTAAAATGACATGCATCAACCATTCTAGAATCACACAGAATGTTTTTAGGTTTCGCCCTAAAAATCCTCTGTGCCCCACCTATTCATCCTCCCTCCCTTCCAACCCCTGGCAACCCCTGACCCTTTCACTGTTTCCATGGTTTTAGAATCACACAGTATGGAGCCTTTTCAGATTGGCTTCCTTCACTTAATACCTTTTCAGTCTCCTCTGTCATTACTCACTGTTTCACAATTTAAATTTCAGTCGTTTAAAACATGTATACTTTTTCACATACAACATGGTGTGTGTCCGCACCTCGGTGAATCCTAACTCCCTGGCTTGGAAAGTCCTTCTCTTCTGCTCTTAGCCTGGCTGAGCCTTTCTCTTGTCCACCATGGGGACAGCATCACCTCCTCGGAGCCATCTCCACCCGTCCTACCTTTCTTGGAGTTATGATTTCCCTCTTCAACACTCTCATAATACTCTATGCATATTTATCATTACATTTACTGAGGTTGATCACAGATGTGTTCACATTTTGCTTAAACCCCTATCTGACCTTTGCACGCAGGAGGAGTGTCGAGCCATCTTTGCCCTCCAGGTATCGGGCACAGTACCTGGCACACAGTAGGAAAACAATCAAAGTTTCTATGATGTACTGAAAGGCTCTGAGCATCGTAATGAAGAAATGACAAGGAAACACATTCAGTCATCTGGATGTAAGTAACTTAAGGGAGGACAGACATCATCTAAATGATATGTGACTTGAAACAGCTTTCACGAACCAGGTATCATTCCTCAAACCAGAATGGGACACAAGGGCTCAGCAAGGAACAAGGATGCAGGTAGTCTCTCTTCTTGGTTGGCTTGAGGGGGCAGCAAAACATGGCAGCCTGGAGCAAGACACAGCCTTATGGGACTGAGAAGCGGTGGCAGAGAATTTCCTCTGGGCAAGATGTGAGCAGGAGCAGGGAAAGGAGTGGCAGGTGCCATGATTGACAGATGTTTGGGGAGCATCCAATTAGATGCTCAAAAGGGAAACGTTGGCAGTTCTCCTATTGGATCAGTGTGGATTATTGACCCAAGAGTCTGTTAAAGTGATCAACTGAGGACTGGAAAAATTTCCCGCATCATTAGGCATTCTTTATAAACATAATTTTAGTGACTGCTTAATATTTCCTATAAGACTTGGTCACTTGCTATTTTACTCTTTATTTGCTACCAATGTTCATTTCCAGTTTGGTACTTTTATCAAAATAATACTCCAACGAGCTCACTTGTTCATACTTTTATTTTGCTTTTCCATTTGCTCAGTTATTAGTAGTAGAATTATTAAGACAGTAAGTAGGAACACATTTTTTACCTCTTTGATTTAAATTTTTGAATGTGTAAAACATTTAAGTGGTTCATAAATCAAAAATATATAAAAAGATACATCCAAAGAATGCTTACTGCCTATTTCTATGCCCTCCACCCACCTCCACCCACCTTGTGGACCACTATTTTAATTAATTTCTTATTTATCTTTCTTTTGTTCCTCTTTGTAATAATGTGAAATATATATATATATGTATTCTTATTTTTCCTTCTCTCTCACACAAAGGTAGCATCATATACAAAATTCTATATCTTGCTTTTTTTAACTTATTTTTTCATAAAGACCTTTCTCATTCTTTTTTTTTTACAGTTTTTCTTTTCATTTTTAAAAACTTTCTGAATAATACACATTCAATTATATACATTTTTATAAGACATGCATATTCAACATTCAAAGTTTTTATCTTTTAGTATTTTATTTTATTTTTAATTGAAGTATAGTTCATTTAAAATATTGTATTGGTTGCAGGTGTACAACATAGTGATTCAATATTTTTATGGCTGCATGATATTCGGTTATGTTGTTGTATGATAACTTATTCAACTTTTATTTCTTTATTGATGCTTATTTGGATTGAGTCAGTCTTTTGCTTTTATAAATAATGATGCAATGAATAATCTTGTTCTTATGCTATTTTATATTTGATGTGGTGAGCCATCACAGTAGGTTCCTAGGTTCCTAGAAATAAGACTACTAGGTCAAAGGAGAAATGCACATATAATTTTGTTAGGTATCTCAAATCCTCTTCCTTATAGCTTATAACATTTTAAATAATTTTTTTCATATGAGAGTTCCTATTTCCCTATAGCTTTGCCAACACAATGTATTAGAAGACTGTATGAACACTTTTAACCCACATCACCAAATTTATTTCCCCAAATCTGTGCCAATTTGTATCGTTATGACCTGGCGGGTAAGAATTGCAACTGCATCTCAAAAATTGACATTCTGGGTGTCTTCTGAGATGAGTGACCAAGAGAATGAAGATCCATGTCATATGGGGAACATAGGGTCCTATTGGGGTTTATGGGTTGGGACAAGTGTTCATCATCTGGGACTAGCCATCTTTGCAGAACGTATCCCTGGCTTCTTCCCAATAAATACTAATTATTGGGAAGAAACCCCCATAAATTCCCTAACACTCCCTAAGACTCTGTTGGGAACCACTGTAAAGAACAGAGATTCCAAGATTAGGGAAAAGGAGACCCAGAGAGACATGGTAGCTGTCTGCAAATGTGTCAAACCAGTCAAGTGCCAAGTGCAAAAGAACATAAGCATGCCCCAGGAATAAACAGGTTTTAGTTCAACATAATAATAATTTTCCAAAACCAAGATTTGCCAATGTTGGGATGAGGTCTCCGGTCTATCAGTGCTCTCCACATGGAAATTTTAAACAGGAACTGCATGGCCATCCTTTAGGAACTCTGGAAAAGGAATCACCATATGGAATGAGAGGTTGGCCTGGCTGATTGTATTTGTAGGATGCTTTTTTCATAAAACAATTCTCTTTTTCTTCAAAATGCCCCTGAAACTTTCAGTGTTGAAAGGTCCTCTGCCCTCACTTCCTTCCTGACACTTGAATTTCTCTTCAATAGGTATGACACTCAGACATGTAGTCTACCCTTGAAACTCCCTGAGGAAAACAAGCCCCCTGATTCCCAATATTTTTCCTTTACAAAAAAAAAGAAAAATGTTCATTTTTCTAAATATCGAATTTCCTAAGAATGAGTTTGAATTTTCACCTAGCCAGGAAAAAATGGTATTGGGATATTTGTAGTGACTAAAGCAACAAACGGTACTTTTTTTTTTTTACTGTCTTCTATTTAAAAAAAAAAACAACAAAACAATCAAACAAAAAAACACCTTGTGGAACAGCCTCTTTGAGAATACAGATAACTTTTGATAGAATTTTCTAGTAAAAATAAAGCTGGTCTCATGTCTCCTAGACCTGTGATTCTAGGTATGCCACTGAATTTGACCTGGTAAGATGTATAGCAAACAGCTTTATTGCACTAAAACTTGAAATACAAGCTTCAATCTGGGTACCCACTCAAATGGATTAATTCCTATATTTAAATGGACTCAGGTATTGTTCTTCTGCAGCTGGGTGCTTTTTTCCTTTACTAATCAAAGTTTAAAAATGGAGCAATTAAAAAGAAACTAAAATATTGCAAGAACTTAGTCCTTTGTATGCTGGGGGGGGCATTTTAATTTTATTTTATTACTTTTTATTCCAAACATAACATAAACCAAAATTAATTACAGCAATTACATAAATTATCTGAAAATACACAATTCCAATAATTTCAGTGGTTGTATATTTAACGAATCCATATTGTCCACATGTTCTTTGCCAGCCTGTAAATGGGAGGGGGGAAGCCATAAAACCCGCTCAGATAGAAGAAGCATCTGCTTAGGTTTTTAGCCCATCACCACTAACCCTGATTGCTAGCGGGGTCTCCACCTGCCCTAAGACAACCTACTGGGCAACAATGAAATCAAGTGTTGCTATAGGGAAGGGCCAGTCCACCTAAACACCTGGCCACAGATAGTCAGACTTTAATAAAACAAAAGGACTCACTGAGGCTGAGAAACATTGGGGTGACATGGGGAAAACAATTCACCCCAGTGCTGATTCCACAGCTGTGAGACCCAGGACAAGCACTTTGCCTCTTTGGGTTCATAATGATTTTTTTTTTTTCTAAAACGGGGAAGCTCTCTCTAGATCCACGTTGTTGTAAGTTACATGACTACAGTAAGCCCTTCTCTTGTTCTGGAACTGCAAATAATGTTTGAAAGTTTCACAGGATCCATTTTACTGGGAATGGACCCTAAGAACCTGAAGACTGCCTTCATATTTGGTGATCTAAGGGTTACATCAGAATAAGACTCCAGGGAATTCCCTGATGGCCCAGTGGTTAGGACATGGAGCTTTCACTGCCATGGCCCAGGTTCAACCCCTGGTCGGGGAACTAAGACCAAAAAAAAAAAAAAAAAAACAAAAGAAAAAGAAAGAAAGAAAAAAAGAACAAGACTCCAGATGCCGTTAGAGGCAGTTCAGACCAGAAAAGTCTTGGGGAAGCCTCCTCCATGACACCTGAAAATCTTCTCAGGTGCTCCCCTCCTCGGCTCTTTCTGGCAGGTCCAGCCTAGGCACTAGACTCTGTAGGACCTCCATCCAACTGGGAGTCAAGGAGTGTGGGTTCCTCTAGAGCAGAGAGGAGCCTGGCGGAGAAGGAGCCCACAACAGAGGGGCCCAGTAGATGGGACCCACTTCAGGGAGACCTCGGGGTATTGCAGAAAGCAGAAGAAAGAAGGATTGGGGGTGAGGAGAAACGTGTGCAGAAGGAGGAATGGAGTTGCCCTGGTTGCAAATGCAAAGCCTTGCTCTGTGGATGGGATTATAGCTTTTGCAAGGAGTCTTGATAGGAGGACGTAGCCCACCCTGCTTTGTTATAATCACCTTTAGAAATAGACCCATTTGTCCATTTTTAAAGCCATTTTTAGTCCCTTGCAGAAAACTGTGATATTAGCAAGAGAAAGAGAACTCAGAATCAGTGTTTATATTGAAAAACGATTTTAGATTTAAGTGAATTCAAAGTGAATATCGATTGTTCACGTTGACTTATAGAGCCACTCTACCTTAAATGAACAACTTTTAGCTCCATTTAGAAGCATATAAGTTATATATCAGACTCCTCTACACCAAAAAGTTATGGTCGTTTAAACAGACTGCTTCAAACAGAGAAGTTCATGGGTCTAGATACAGTTGAATCCAAGCAGAAAACAGGATTATTTTACTGATGATAATTTTCTAAAAATTTTGTCTGAAAGAATGTCTATTGCCAGAGAAAATGAAAAGATTAAAATAAAAAAATAGTTTTGATACTTTTAACATCGTTTAGGTATTTATTCATTCAGTTGTCACACAGGAGCTAGGAAAACTTTATCACATGAGACATACAATGCACTCTGTGATGGCCAACACCATTCTTGGCCACTGTTTTCTTAAGCTGAGTTTTTCATCTCATGAGTTATCCATATTGTTGATGACCAAGACCATCCCAAAGCTAGTGCGCTTCCTCTAACTCCTACCTTTAGCTTCTAGGTATACAGGTCAATAGTTAGGGTGAGGCTCTCAGTACCAAATCTGAATAATAACTTAAATACATGTGAACATGTGTTTTACAAGTTACCAAGAACAGACAGACATGGGAATCAATGTAAACATTTTCATTGACAAACCTACATATCAATGATCTTCTATGTTGCAAATCATTTTCTTTACACTTTTTCTGCCTTTAATTACATAAATAGCCTGGGTCCAAGAAATGGTTTGGAAAATTGCAAATTGATATTCCTTTGACTTTCTTTGTGCTTGTGGCTTAGCAATAGCCCGTTTTCCTTTCTGAGCTGACCAACAGTCATTTTCTTCTCTTCAAGGTGGTCTTTTGACAAGAGGTGAAGTGCCTTTGCAGTGGTCCCTTCTGGGTCTGAGGCTACTGTAAAATCTTGGTCAGTAAGTGTTTAATATAAACATTGACAGTGGTTTATGGGGTACCGATTCATAATAGACTAGAGGTAACAGTATCGAGCACTTTTCATGATTTGCTTTCCCAATCACTTAGCAAATAATGGCATTTGTCTAGAAAGAAAGTCTAAAAGTTAAATACAAAAGCGATGAGTCCTTACAAGGTAGTTAAGTGTTAAAACGAACCCAGCTATAAAGTAGATTTATATGGCCTTAAAGATCCTAGTCTAAACAGAAGAAAAAAAGAAAAAGGTGTACTGCACAATAATAGGCAGCTTGTACATATAGAAAAGTCCTGTGTTGATTGACGTGCTCTTTAGGCCTGCATACACTTTCCAGAGAAAGCTCAAACATTATATTGCTTTTCTGAGGGTCGCATAATGAAATAGATAAACAAATCCTATGGGAATGTCCTTCAAATTTGATTCGTAACTACAAAGTGAATTTATGCGTAAACATCTTCAAATGTAAACAAACTAAGGCAAGTCAGAGGAGAGAGAATGGATTCTGCTTTCCTTTTCCTTCTACGTAAACTTTAGGAACCTAGGTTTATTCTCTCTTCTTCTACCACTGTACCTCCCACCCCAGTTAACAAAATGCAACATTATGTCTTAAAAGCTATTTTTTTTTTAAGTGAACATAACAGTATTGCCAGGTACTTGGAGGCTGATGAGGAGGCCAGAAGCTCTCAGAGAATCCAAGGTGACACTCCTGTTCATTCCTTGACAAATGAGGTGATGGTGGGAATTTCTAGAAAGATAAAACCATTGTCTTTATTTAAATCTAGAAAGGAAAGAATTAAAACAACAACAACAACAAAACTACACAAAGTGTACTATCCTAGTGTCTCCAGGACAATCTAAGAAATAAATCACACCCAAATAAGGTACCATTAGTGATAATAGACAAAGCTTTAGTTTCCAGTTGGAAGTGATTAAATTGCCATGAGCAAAGAACTAATGAAGGAGAGATTATGTTATTGATGCCCGAAAAGTGACTCATGATTAAGCAAGAGTAAAGTGAGGGTAAAATTCTGGAAAGTTTTATTCTTGCCTAGGTGTTGTTATGTTTGTGAGTTAAAGTTGTTGACCTCATCTTAAACCATGTAGGGATATCTGTGTGTGCTTTAAAAAACTTTAATGGACCTGCTGACAGGATGTTCTGACCGCTGTTTCCTCAGGTGGACTTTGTTTTCTGTGTATTTGCATAAGAAATGAAACCACCCTGTTTTGATAGGCATTCAGCATTTTGTTTTAATGCTAATTTGCTACTTGACCTTTTGCTTCCTAAACTAAGAATACTTAGTGCTCACAAATATTTGGGAATAAAATGTTTCAGAGGTAGATCATAAACCATCCTAAGATTATCTTTTTAGGCTAATAAAAAACAATTTCCTTGGAATCTAGTATGGGCGTCCATAGAAATTTCAGTTACCTAAATACCTGAAGTGGTAAAAGAAGGCTGCCCATTAAATAGGAAGAGAGACCCATTCAGATATTAAGTGGCATTTTCCTCACATAGTTAGAAAAGTAACATCGAGTGTAATTTTGTATGACTACATTTTCAATAACTATTGCACTATCTCATTTGGATTTTTTTTCTATCAAGTAAAAATTGCTTGATAATCATTTTTTGCAATTTTTCTGAAATCACTTCACTCTAGATATACATCTAAACACAAAATAATTGTATGTGGAAAACAGTGATGCTTATGACCTTCAAGGAGGAAGCCATAAGTTGAATTTCCAAATATTGAAAACGTACACAACAGAATGAGAGAAGGAATTGGGCATTCATAAGCAATCACATTAATTGGGGAATACTGAAAATTTCAGTGCTCAGTTTTTCTCATACCAAGAAATACCGGTGTTTAGACCTAACATATCAGGTTAAAATGGGACTTTCAAATGAGAAAGTCACTTAACCTCAATCTGCTTATCTACAAAATCAGTTTACTGAACTCCAAAATTAGAATTTGGCTGGATGATCTCTAAAGCTCACTAAATTGTGAAAGACCTGGGGTTGTGAAAGGTGAGAGTGAGAGAAATCTGTGAGCACGTAGAGCAGGGGCTGGAGAGAGCTGTCCAGAACAGAAAAAGCAGCCCTTTCCTCCAGGGAGAGGCTGGCAACCTAAGACACGCATCTAAGAGACAGAGCCGCATCCAGAAAACTCCAGAGGAAACTGCTGAAGTCGCACCTTCAGTCAGTGGTGGAGTCAGGATTCAAATCCAAGTTGTCCGACTCTGGATCTCAACCAGTCTTAACCTGCCTCTTGAGGTCATAAATCGGAAATGCCTTCAAGACCACATAGGCTCTCAGGGCAGAGGTGACAGAGGTGATTATCAGCCTGGTGAGAGATCCCCTACCAAGAGTTCATCCATCTTTACCTGTTGAGGTCTTTCAAACCTTCCCCATTATTCTAATAATTGAAAGAAAATGTCCTTTTTGCCAGGAGTCTCTAAATTATTCCCTCAGTCCTCATCTCTACTTTATTTTAACAGCCAAGGCTGTTGTGTGACCGAGGTTTCGGGAGCCCCACCGGTAACGTCCCCAGCATCCTCTGCACCCCATCGCTCCCAAGAAGCCCAAGAGTGGTCTGTGAAAACAACTGGGTGGGTTAAGATTATTTCTCTTTATAAAATAGAAGAGTAGAGAATGTTAAGGAATATAGTAGAACAGAAACTATCAGAGTGTATATCATATGTAAGGTAAGTAAGCTGCAATTTAGTTCCATTTTACATATAAATAAACTCTGCTCCATGACATAGAATGTATTTCAAATTGTGGGCTAAGTCTCAGACAAGAGGTAAAAGGGAATTGCAGGTGCTTAAAAGAACAGAAGACTAGCATTAATAATACTTTCATGTTTGTGCTCAGGAAAACATCTAGAAAAAACAGCATTAAAGTCAGGGGCTAAGAAGAACCTAGAACCACATCAAGTTGAAATGAAGAATGATTTTATTTTGTGTGGAACTACATACAAAACATGTAGAAGTCCTAGCTGCATACAGGCAGATCATTTTTTATTGTGCTTTGCAGATATAGCGGGTAGTTTTTACAAATTGAAGGTTTGTGGCAACCCTGCATTGTCAGATGATGGTTCGCACTTTTTAGCAATAAATAAAGTATTTTCTAATTAAGGTACGTACATTGTTTTTTAGACATAATGTGCCACACTTAGCACATTAAGTGTTAAGTCTATTGCACACTTAATAGACTACAGTATAGTGTAAACATAACTTTTATGTGCACTAGGGAACCAAACAAATGCGTGTGACACTCTTTACTGTGATACTCGCTTTATTGCAGTGGTCTGGAACTGAACCCGCACTAGCTCCGAGGTCAGCTCTTAGACCCATAGCTTAAACAAACAGAGTCTGTAGAAGTAAAATATTCATGAGTAAATCAAGTTTCGTCTTTGAAACTTCCTTTGCTTTTAACCCATGCTGTCCCTGGCATATGAAATTGCTCATAATGATAAGATCATATGAGACACTCATTTAAAGAACGATTTCTGTAGAAACAGCAGGAGTAAACACATCCTGTACTATACCGTCCATGCTCTCAGTCATCAGTGCCTGGAGTAAACCTGACTGCTGGTCCAAACAGGCTGCACATGTGGCAGCAACCTCAGGGGTAGGGATGGGATTTAGAAAGAAATCATTCACCTATGAGTTATTGGTGGGTCATTTCTATCAAAGAGAGACACAGCACAATAGATAAGCAATGCTGGCCAGTTAGAAGGAAGCCACTCTGTGGTTTACTTACAAGGCATTCTTTCTTTAGATTTCTTTTTAAATAGTCATCATTTTTTAAATGAAGTATAATTGATTTACAATGTTGTATTCATTTCAGGTGTACAGCAAAGTGATTCAGATATATATATATATCTGAACGAACTTTTGGGCAAACCCAATATATACATACATATATACATATATTCTTTTCTCTTATAGGTTATTACAAAATACTGAGTATAGTTCCCTGTGCTATACTGTAGTCCTCGTTGGTTATCTGTTTTACATATAGTAGTGTGTATAAGTGAATCCCAACTTCCTAATGTATCCCTCCCCCCCTTCCCCTTTGGTAACCATAGGTCTGTTATCTTAGTACCTCATCTCATTGGCGGCTCCGTTCATTTATACTGGCTTACTCTGCTGGGCCTGGGTAAACCATATGCCTGTAGGGAAAAAAAGAGAGACAGAAAGAAAAGAAGAGAGTTCATCCTCTTGTAGCTGTCATGACTGTAAAAATCCTGGCAGCGAAGTGGGACTTGCGGTAATAATTGTGACACAATGGATTTTGACAAGACAGACTGTTGATATGTTCATTTGCATACAGATGGGCAGAATCCTTTCTCCAAGTTACCCGCTGGGGCCCCCCCGACGTGAAGGCCCAAAACATTCCTACAGAGCAAAGATTTGCTCACTCCAGTGAGGTGTCCAAAAACTCTACACAAGGAAAGTCGCGTTTTGTTTCTGAGAGAAGGATTTATAAAAGAGAGAAGATAAGAAGATAAACATAGACAAGATTGTATGTAACTGTCTGTTTCCTGTAGGAAGCCTGGGCAATATTTTGAGCCCATCTACAAGTGACCTTCAAGGCAGGAGATTGGAAGGCCGTCCAGAAATATGTAGCCAACCATTCAAGAACTCCTTCTAACCATTAAGGACTGATTTACTCATCAAATTCCAGAGACGGCGAAGTCTTTGCTGCAGATATCTAGACATATGAGTGGGAGGAACACGGAAGGTCATGACTCACTTCGACCTATAGCTACCTTCTTTTCAAAGATGGAAGTTTAATTTTCTGTCTTGTTTTTGCCAAATTGGTATTTTAGTTTTTCTAGAAACAGAGACTCTAGTTAAATACAATGGAATAAGTTAAGGCATCTTAGAGTGGTGGTAACTAGCACATCTGAACTCCACAACTAGAATTGCAAATTTGAGACCTGCCTATTGGCTTCTGGATTGTGTTATAAACTCATCAGGGCGAACTTGAGTGGAAAGACTTAAGTGTATCACCGGAAGAAAACTGACCAGGACAATAAACTTCATAACCATTTACTTGGCAAGAACATGATGATGGCTAAGTGTGTGGTACCCTTTGTAAAGAGGTAAATAATAACATAAATAAAGATCTGTGCTCTTCCCTAGATGTTGACATGTGCCCCTCCAGTATTAGATAAATATTAGTCACTAGTAATAAAAATAGTGTCCACTCTTGGTCTGTAAGATTTTAGAACCTGAAAGCTCACAGCAGCTACATTGATAACATCAGACTTTTCTTTGACACTGAGCATTATAAAAGCAGAGTGACCAAGCTTGTGGCTCACTCTAGACTTTCTTATGGCTGGGAGTGCTTCAGCCGCTGGGCAACCCACCAGGATTCTAGGCTTCTGCCTTTGTAACTCCTGCCCTGCTCTTCCTGGGTCTAGACTGAGCTCTCTAAGTCCTCCTGCAAAAACTATTTTCATCACAACATGCAGCCATTACCTGTTTATTAAAAACAGTATTGTGTTTATAGGAGTCTTTATTTCTGACTGAAGCATTTTCTAGAACATCTGGTTGGTTACACTTTACATAAATTAACAGACTGTCCTCTCCTCTTGACAGTTACCTGTTTACTTTCACCTCATTTTAAATGCCACTTTTCAGAAATAACACAAGATATATGAAACACAACATGTAATTAAGCAAAACAATACAAATAAACATAAATAATCATAATGAGAACGAGAAGGAAAAAATCCACTGGAGCACGACGTTAGGGATTTGACTATTGTCTGGCTTTGGGAAGTAAACCCAATGATTGCAACCATGTTCTGGGAAACTCTATTAACCAATTTGCTACTAATACATACAGTGTTTTATTTAAAATAGATGAAAATTCTTCCATTTTAACTATATTCTTTAAGTGGAGCCAAGTTCCCAATTTTTAGTATGGGAAAATCCACGTCAAAATAAATACGATATAAGGGAAAAACATGTTCGGATATGAGACAAGGATCTGATATGGAAGATGTTACGGTGGATAGGCTCTGGGGAGGCCCTAAAAGGAGCCTGGGCCCCCATATGTTTAGCCATTTTCAGTTACTTACTCTGGTTTGTATTTGATGGGGGGCACATCATTTTCATAGAGAAAAACTTGTATGAACACTTCCAGCTTCTCAGTTCGGTGTCTTATCTCTCTAATGAAATTGTTGTCATCTCCATTTTTATCTTAGCTAACTTTATAGGGAAGTTTGTTTTTTATAAGTTGGTACATCATTTACATGCATGAGCAAAAACTTATTAAGCCACGATTTTAGAAAAAACCTTTTTAGAAAATTTACCTTTTGTTTATTGTTTTCATTTTTTCTGTACTATCTATCTATCTATCTATCTATCTATCTATCTATCTATCTCTATCTCTCTCTCTGTCTATCCATCTACCTATAATCTCCACTACCTTTCGGTGTGATCTCTGGGCCATTGGAGAGGAAAAAATAATAATCCCATTGCGTCTTCTATAATTAGCAATGGTTATAAATTTCCTGTTACTATTCATACCAAAACCACATTTCAGTGATTTAATTCTATCAGTGTTGAATATACATTACTCGCAACAGAATCTACCATTTTTCTCCTAATATGCATAATACCATCCCATTTCCCCCTCACCATATTGTCATTCTTCTGCTAGGCGTGTCAATCACAAATTCTTTCCTCTACTCATATTCCATCGGCCAATATTTCTGAGATGTGCAGGAGGAGGAGAAACAGGATCTATTTCTGCCCGTCTTTGGAGAAATGGGGCTGCAAAGGCATGCTAAGATTTTATTTCAGAAGCGAAAGTCAAGTGCTAGGCAAAAATACACCCAAACTTAAAATTATTTAACTCAATGGGAAATTGCAAAATTTACACTCTGTATTTTCTGGTCTATTTTCAGTTTCCAGATGAACTTTTTTCCCCCAATAACACTCTTAATAGACTTGCCAGATTTGATACATAAAAGTTGTTAAATGAGAAAAGGAAAAACAAAACCAACTCAAATAGATGAGACTATTCCTCCACCGTCAGAATCTATGTAAGACTTTCAAGGAGAATGACAACTTTATGGCCTTTAAAATACCAGGAAGCCTGTGGCAAACTAAGTTGGCTTGAGGAAGCATGTAAATTAAATACTTAATGTGTGTGAAAGAGAAAGCTAGGCATTTTCAACTCCACAAAGATTAAACATTTTTCTGTGGCAAAGAATGACGAACAGAAATCAAAGGAATCAGAAGGTTGGAAAATATTTTAACACATGTAACAAAAGATTGCCCTCCCCCATATATAAAAATCTCCTAAAATTGATTTAAACATTACAGATAATCTGGGAAAGTTGCTCGTATGAGCAAGCACTTCATGAGAGCCAATAAACCTAGAAAGATGCTAACTTGTGCGTAGAGTCAGGGAGGTGGGAATTAAAGTGATAATGCAATCAGAGCGGCAAAAAAATTAAGGAAAATGATAACTTCTGATGCTGTTGGAAGGCAAGGAAGAGGGTACTCTCAAAGCTTCCTCGTGGAGTACGAAGTGCTACAGATTTTTTTTCCAAAAGGAGTTTGGAAACATTTCTTAAAATTAAAAATATAAATCTCTTGAATTCAGCAATTCATTTTAGGAATCTCTCCTAGAGAAAAACAAAAACAGAAAACAAAATCAGTACCCGTCCGTAAGGATATATTCTCAAGGCGGTTGAGTACAACATTGCTTATGCTGTTTTCAAAGAATGAATCACAATAGGAGTGGCTAAATATATTGTGTTGTACTTTATCAAGGGGAACAGTCAGATATATTGCTTTAGAGTCAGACCTACTACGGAGTGTTGTGCAAATATTACAGAATGAGCCACCGCTATGCCAATTAATGTATTTTTAAGTGGGAATGGCAAGTTGCAGGCTGTTACGCATGATACTATCCCACTTTTTGGAAGATGATTGCATGTTTGCACTAAGAGAACTGAAGGAGGGGATGTGGCGGATATTGGTGCTGGCATGGGGGGAGCGGGCTTTGGAGAGAGAAATGGAGCAGGGCAGGAAGACTCTGATCTGCTCTTCAATTATTCCATTGGTCTGCTAGTTCTACAGGTCATAGGTAACTTCTGTAATTCAGAAAATCAAGAATTAAAATAAACGAAATGTGTCCATAAGAAAGAATATGGTGAGACATTCAGGAAAAGCAAGGAGCTTAATTTAATAATCATCTCACCTTTGTTAGGAGAGAAAGGTGACACCATAAAGAACAAAGAACAGCATTCCTGGGTTTGGCCCCAAGCTGGTGTCAGCAATACCCACCTGGCAACACCTGGGGAGGGCGGTGGTATCTATGGTAACAGGTAACAACTGCAGCCCCACCTGGAGCTGGGCAGTCCAAGAGCCTGGTGATGAATTTCTTAGGGTGCACAGAGGACCAAGGCTCAGGGTACCCTGGGCCCCAACTCCAGGAGGACTTTGAGCAGGTGGGCCTTCTCTGCTAAACGTGAGTCGGGGAGCAGTGTGCACTGCCCTGTGACTGCCCTGGGGTCTCGTGTTTGCCCTGAACCCGGGTGCCTGGAAACACGACGGCAGTAATTTAATATCTGTGGGACCCCCTCCTTCCCCGGGTTGGATATCCTTCTGCAGTGCTTGATTTGTCTGCTTCAAAATCAGTAACAGTAAAGAAAACACATCAGGTATAAAGGTAAAAGGCCAAGAGTAGAAAGACAGTGAGAGATGGTGTGCGGTCCAGGATTTGGAGCCAAGCCATGTTCGGGCCACATTTCTTTGAGCTTAAATCCCCTAAAGCAGTAGCTGTGTCCCTTTGTCTTTTGTTCAGCATTCAGGGCTTTACAAATCCCTCATGAACTGCAGTGGCGGTGATGTCCCCGCACCCAGCTGTGTACACCGTGCTCTTACCTGCTCCTGCAGGGAGGGTCCAGGGCGCAGGGCTGCAGGGCCAGAAGCAGAGTGAGCCACCTAGCCTGGGTTCTCTGTCGGGAGTCCTGCTGGGCACTGGCTTTAACAGAGAACAAATCCTCGTCCTCTCCTTCGTTATTTTAGTCCTTTCAAACGTGTCCAGCTCTCTTCCGTCAACTGTAGCTCAGACCTTAACTAGTGCCCATTTCCTTGGGCACCATCCTACCCCACGCATCATGCTGAGCCTGGGCTTCACGGCTCCCGCTGGAAGTTCTGCATCACCTGAGATGATGATAAACCCCACTTCTGGTTTTAGCCAGCCAGATTCATTTTCTCTCTTTTTGGGCCTTGCATATAGCCTGAGTGTTTGGCTGTGTTTGGCGAGTGTTGGCGGCTCCAAGATTCCATTATGACTTCTCCACTCATACGTGGTCCCTTCAGAGATCAGCCCTGCGCAGATGCGTGTTCCTTATGCTCAGAATCTGGACGCAGGACGTTCGTTGCTGGACGCTAGCGGCCACATTTCCACGAAATGAGATTTGGGCGTCCCTGGATCCCTCTGTGCCAATGCGACTGTGACAGAGCAGAGGCTGGCAGGAGGGTTTGCTGGACCAAGGCGGGCACCCCCATGCTGACCACTTGGCCAGCATAGATCGGGGGTCCCCACCTTAGTCCAGCCCGCGGGGAAGTGAGCAAGTCAGCCAGGTCCCCGATGATTTGGTCTAAATGATATATTCATTTGACTGATGTGTTTTTTACAGCGCTGATTAAACTAGAGCTTTTCCCTTAAATTGATTGGTGGTTCTGAGATTGTGCAGACCAGACCACAATCAAATCCTGCGGGGCTGTCCGCGCGCTCCTGCTGGCCGCTCAGCAAGTGGGCGCTGTCCTCAACTCACGCCACTGCGGTTTGGCCCTTGAACAGTGGATTTGACAGAAAACAGAGAGAAGAGTAGTGGAAATGGCAGAAAGACAAAGGCAAGATTCAAGCATCCAAGGGAAGAGAAAACAAGAGAAATAGGTATGGGACCTTAGGACAGTTGAAGGATTGTGGTCAAATCTTCAGATGGAGAATCTGAAGGTGAGGCCAGAAGGAGCAGAAATTATATTCTTGGACAATTTGTCCATTCCAAAAATATGTTTGAGCATCTATACTGTGCCAGTTCTATAGTGTGAAATTTGGGTTCTGATTATCTCGAACAGAAGGGGCTTATGCACTAAAATTAATTTTTTTGCATAAAGTTTAGAGCAAAGCTTCACTGACATAGAAAAGTAATGCATGGTTCTTTCTGTCCTCACTTTTTCCTTTCAAACAAACAGCTTGCAGGACTATCTCTAGTCACCATTAGTCCGAGACTGCGGTGGGATGGGTCACAAACGTTTCATAATTTGAATTAGAGTTTGGATCTCATGTCCCCCTTTCTTCATACTTAGAATCCCCATCTGCCCTCAGAATCAGTCGGTCAGAGCTAAATATGAGTCACTTTGCCACCTCTAACAGGCACCACCTTATTTTACAGATGGGAAACAACGTTTCAGAAAAATTCAGTGACTTTCTCAGTCACACATGTGTAAGGAGACAAGCTAAAATTTGAACTCAAGTCTGCTTCGCCTCCCGACTGTGTGTGCACATATGTATACATACATACGTCTACAGGAAAGTAGGTACCAGCTAGGCATTACCACCTCTCCAAACACAGCACAGAATATTAAGAAAATCTAAATCTGGGACTTCCCTGGCAGTCCAGTGGTTAGAACTCTGCGCTTCCACTGCAGGGGGCACGAGTTCGATCCCTGGTCGGGGAATTAAGATCCCGCATGCCACAGGGCTTGGCCAAAAAAAGAAAAAGAAAAGAAAAAATCTAAATTTGTTTATAGAAATAAGGTTATAAAGGATCGTTAAGTAAGCTAAAACAACATTCTTAGTGATGAACTTTAAGATTATTATAATTTAATTCTATTTAATCCCAGAAGACTAGTATTTTGTCAATGGGAAGAGAAATGTATTCATTCAGCAAAGATTTATTGAACATTCCATCAAGACACTGTGGGAATTAGAAAATGAATTTACTAACCAAATACAAACAAAATTTTCAACCAAATCTGCCGAAAGTTGGAGACTGCTTACTTGCCCATCTGCATATGAACATATTGAAATATTTGTTGTACTTGGGTGCAGAGCTAGAGGGTCTGCATTCAAAACCCAGTCCCACCCTTGACTTTACACTTGACCTTGGGCAAATTACTTCAGTTCTGTGTGCCTCTGTTTCTTCAGCTGTAAAATGAGGTAGGTGATAGGAGTATCCACATCATGGGATCATTATGAAGACTAATTGAATTGATGAATGTAAGGATTTAGTTGACTGCCTGGGACACGAGATTAAATGTATTAGTAGCGTTATTTTATCTGATGCTCTTCCTGCATCTTTCCAGGTGATCATAAGATTGTCTCCTTTGAGATGTTAATATGGTGAGTTACCTTAATAGATTTCCTAACGGTAAAGAATACAGCATTTCCAAAATAAACTCAATTTGAGAATAATATATTATCTTTTTTAATGCATGCCACATTAAGTTTACTTAAATTTTGCTGAGAATATTTGCAAGTGGAGTGGGATCGGCTTGGCATTTTCCTTTCCTTTTATTAAGCTTATCTAGTTTGATATTTGGGTTATATAACCCACAAATGGTGAGTGTTTGCTCATTGTTTATTCCCTGGAAGAACCTGTGTAAGACTCAACTTTAGCATAGCATGGATGATATTTCTTAGGCAACGTATGAAGCCATTGTAAACCATTTATTTATCGCATTTCACCTTTTTGTGCTCAGCAACATGAAATAAACTGCTGGGTAATTAGTTTACATGGGAGGTGTGAGTGACTGGTTGGCATTAAGGAAGCAAACAACTCACTTTCAATAGAGAAACTGTGCACATCAGTTAAAGCTTGATAAATAAACTCCTTGTGCTCTTTCTATAAGAGTATACATGCCTTCTCACCTGCCCAGTCCCCATGGGCAGGGAGTGTAAGTATATTGTCTGTGATCTCCAAGTAGTAAATTCCTTTCGTTCCTTCTGTGTATCCCACAGTTTAACCCAGACACATGCATTTACTTTGTCTTTCTTCCCTTTCACCACACATCCAAGTCCTCCACCATTTAGATTCTTCATAACATTTTTCTCCAATCTCTGTCTTACGATCAAAAAGAAAAGTTAGTTTACACTATCCTTCATTGTTTTTACCGTAGTATGCCAGACCTTCATAATGTGACATTTTGAATCAAGAATAAAAATAATCAATCCTCTACATGATGTAGATAAAAATATCTAGGTGACTGAACCACTTTTTCTCTTTTCACACGCATGTTTTGGCCACATACAGTCCTAGACTAGGTTGTCATTTGTCTCCATTGATCAACATCTGATCTGGTTACTGGTTAGCCAGGAGGTAAACTCCCCACAGAAAATTCTCCACAAACTCCTACATCTAATGACTACTCAACAGTTATTTCTAGTTCAATATTTTATCCCTCTCCAAATATCTACATGATGGTCTAATAAGCATCTAAACCAAATCCACACTCCAAAACGTCTTCTTCCCCTGTAGTCTTCTAAATAAATGGCAAGACATTCACTCTGTTGCTCAAGACCCAATCCTGGGAATCAGACCTGACGCTTCTCCTGCGTGTCCACAGCCGATCTGTCGGCCAGTCCCGTGGGTGCTGTTTTCTACCACAAACATACTTATCCCCCATGCAGCCTCCACCACCTCCATCCTGCCTCTCGCTCCCGTCCCCGCTGTGGGCTGTTCTCTGTACAGAAGCCACAGTGGTCCTTTCAAAGCTGAACCTGCTTCCGCCACTCCTGCATCTGCACTGTAAAGACTCCAAAATATTTAAAAGTTAGGTGAGATGGCCAGGATCTCTGGCTCACGTTGTTCCTGCCATACGGACTGTCCTGCAATTCCTGGGACATAGTTTGTTCCCACTTCGGGATAGACAGACGTGCTAACACACGTGGTCCCTCCCTTCATGAGAACTTGCACAAATTATCCGGCCATGTGGAGATAACAGTTCCATAGAGTTTTTGTAAATGTTCATTTAATCAATGTTGATAAAGTACCTAGCATAGCAACTAACACAGTGTAAGAAATTTTTAAAAATTAGTTCTTTAATGCTCAGATAATTAAATTTTTTATTGTTATAGAAGAAAATAATTTTATGACATAAAATTATTGCTGTGCCCCGTCTTAGCAACATGCCATGCTTTTTATTTTTATAAATGCTAAGTTGCTTTCTCTCTCTTGTTTACCAGATTTTGCCTTCAATTTTGAGGTCAATAATTCTGTTTTTAGTTCCTATTTTTATCACTTTCCCATCGATTTTTTCATCACATATTATTTCAGCTTTTAGACCCACTTTAATTTATAGATTTTTTTATACATGAATATACATTTTTTCAATATTTTTTGGATTTATTTTGATAGCCATAGTTGATAACAGGTATTCATAATTAATTTTATACATTCTACTTTCTCTTACAAGTAACGTAAGATTAAATGTATTATCTTCCATCTGTAATTATGAGGTCGAATAATTCTCTTTTTTTTCTACATTGTCATTCTTTTTATCTTATTGTCCATGTTCCCCATTTTCTCAAGTTTGCAGTCCTCATCACTGATTTCGGTGTTGGCAAAGTAAAGTCTTGTTTTTATTGCCTCCACTGAGTCTTTTAATTCTCCTATCAATTTTCTGGTTACTTGATTTCTTTTTAAAATTTCCATTTATATCCTATTGCTTCTCTGCCTTTCTGTTTTTCTTTTTTTTCTATTAAGTTCCATTCTTCTTTAACATTGCCATATATACATGCTCCTTTTTGAGGATACCAAATCATGTGTCTCCTAAATTTTCACCTTTTCTTATAGAACACCAGTTTCAGTAATATATACTTTCTCTTCTTCCTTTGTTGCTTCTGGGAAGTTTTCCATTTCATAGGTCCACACATTTGTTTTTCTGTTTAAATTTTCTTGAACTTGGTAGGTGCACTTGGGCATTTTCCAGCAGACGATTTAGTACATGTCTAAAAGTACATGTTTAGTACATGTCTAGAAGAAAGTACATGTCTCCTTCACTTTCCACATCATGAATATTGGCAAATTCCCTCTTTCAGGTTATAACACGTAGTCCCTTTCTTAATTTACAATGTCTGGTGAGTATGGGATTGCTAAATGGCAGGAGAATATTCTCTTATTCTGATTGTGTTAGGTTCTCTGCCCACGTGAGAAAATCATGTGCAGTTCTGTTTTGATAAAGTGCAGAAGGTCCTGATTAGGACTCAGGACTCTGATGAGAGAGTCAGGGAGCAACGCAGGTCCTCCTGATGGTAATTCTGACCTCTGCTTGCATTATAGTCCTTCCCTGAAACGAAGAGGCAAATCTAGTGAAGAGACCTCATCCACCCTTCCTACTGGCTTCTCATCTCATCCGCTGGAGGTTCCAGTGTCTACAAGTGTGTGAGAGAGGAGCACGCTGGGGGGTTCAGATCTCCTAAGAGAGTGTGAGGGATGGGGGGTCCTATTCTGAATTCTCCAAGGTGACCTTTAACTTTTCAGACAATTAGTTCTATACCAAGTCCCGTTTTCTTCATTTTCTATAAATCAAGATTTTCCCTTTTAGCTCCAAATTCTAGCCTTTCATTCTTGATATTCATTTAGTCTCAGTATGGTGATGTATATTACTCTACCTCAAAACCCCAAGTCAAGATTAAATAGTCATTTAAGACATGATATATGTAGGAAAATACAGATGCTTATTTTAAGTATCTAAAACTCTAGGATGAATGACCGAGGCAACCGAAGTTACAACCAACTAAAGTGCCCACCCGGAAAATACCATTAGTGTAGTGGGGTCTCCTTCCAAATGCTGTGGGAGCAGACACACTGCTCTGCCATCACACCAGAACCACCTAGAGATCTCCAGCAATGATGAGGACGATGAAATCTAAGGGAGGTACGCATCTTTCGCTGTAGTGATCGTGTCTCATTTCCTGGCTTGTTGAGGTTGCTACTATAATACAGTTTGACTGATATTATCAATTTAGAAATTAAGTTGGTCAATTTATTTTATGGGCTTGCTATTTGGAGGAGTCTGATATGTATAGAAACGACCAAAATTCAGGTGTCATAAAATTGACAATGGAGACTGGAAAAGGAAAGAGAGGGGGTGACATTTACACAGAGATGACTAGTTTCTAAGTACCTACGTAGAGTCTGAAGCCAGTCCAGCAAGAACGTGCCTGGTGAAATCTGGTCGTCCTTCACTAAAGGCATTTTAGGTGCGGGTCCAAAATGGTGTAAAGTACTTACAATCCAGCATTTTGTCTGAAATGGATATCCCGTAGCTGTGAGTAAGGGGTGCTTGATTCAGGGCAGAGATGGATGGGTAGTTTGCAGTAAATTATACTGGAAACATCTAGGACTGACTCAAAGCACCTCTTGATAGATTTAGTCACCTCCACACGACCCCGTATCTGTCTGAGGAATGCTGCCTTGGTAGAGTTGTAGGTGGACTCTTGCCGTGAATGGTATTTTTTAACAGTGAGTGTTAGTGTTGGGATTTCCTCTTCCTTTTGTGTCATCCCATCTCTAATGACCCTGAGCCCTGGCTACAGGTTAGGAATGATTTGGGTCAGTGTTGACCAAGGTGCTCTTCTGTGAAACAGGACTGCAGAAGGTGCAGGGGAGCTGCCAAAGAAGGGCTATGTTGTATTTCTTCTTCTTGGAGATTCTACACACAGGTGAAAACAGAGGGCCATGAGTTGTTCTAGAACCTAGACACGCATCTTACGAAGATTGCTCCTGGCAAAAACTGTTTGTAAACCTTGTTTGAGATCATCTCAACCTCGTCTCTGATTGGCTGACAAGGCGGAAGTAACTGCAGCAGCCTACAGACTTCTCCCTGTGACAGATGGGCCATGGCTAGTTCACTTTTTTCTGTTTTGTTTAGAATTTATGTTGACAAAAAGAAAAAAAAAAAGGAAAGAAAAGATTTCCTGGAAACAGGGAGGTGTTTGTTGTGTTTCACAAGATGCCTGAAAGGCACAAGATTCCCTTCAACTTCATCGTGAGATGATCACACTGCCTGAGGGAAACCAACAGCCAGTCTGGCATCTTGCAATGCAAATCAAACCCAGGGACTGACGAAGAAAAGACACAAATTTGATATTCTACTAGTTTCGAAAAGGCCCAAAGTAATATTTACAAATGAGATTTTGGATGATGCCAGGAGAAACAATTTAAAAAGTAAAAATAAAACAGAAAACCATACATTTTTCTACAAGCAAATAGAAATGCAATCCTCACCATATGACTGTTTTACACAGTTGTCTTTTTTGTTGAATGTGCCCAATTGCTCATTTGTGAGGGAAACACATATGGACCCATTAGATCCTGATTTGGGCTTTCTAGGTTAAACTGGGATGGGAAAATCATTTCTAGGTTCAGTGGTTTAATTTTTGGTTGACAAGGTTAAGTTTATTCAATGCATAAAGGAGAAGGAGGGAGAAGGATGGAGGGCAAGGCATTAGGTTAGCAAAGTGCCTCATGCAATGCTCAATCATTTGTAGTTATCATTTGCAGCTACCATTTTGTAAATATTAATTGCTATCTACTCTTTATTCTATTGTGTTCATTATCTGGGTATTTTCTCATTGTTTTATCTGAATTTTTTTTAAGAACGCAATGTGTTTTTTTATAGCTTAGGAAATGTTTTATTGGGAATTTTTGATACGGACCTTTCTAAAGTTTAGGATAAAACTATGAAAGTGCTTCTTCTTCACTTCCTTTGCTATTTTTAATTTACAGATGGCACAATGGCTTCCTCTTGAGTTTCCTATCACTTCTGTATTGCAACAATTATTTATTATTTGTAAAACTAAATCTTTACAAAAAAGCTTCCCTCATTATTCCCCCAGTCTTTTTTTTTTCCCTCCAGGGTAATAAACAGTGTAGTAAGTAAAATATTTTTCTTTTTTAGTAGAGTGAGATTTTCCATTAGATCTCTGGATAGCTGGAATGGTCTTCCACTCCGACAGCATCCTTTCTGCTAAACTTGTGCTGTTTCTTCTTCACTATTTGCCCATCTTCTTCTGGGGGAGGGGTCGACATTTTTTTCCTACCCCATATTATAGAGCTCCATCTCATCCTGTATTCATACTTCTCCACAGCCAGTCTCTTTTTAATTTGTGTGTTCAAGAACATTTTCTTTAAAAAAAATTTTAAGCTTTTTATTTTGAATTAATTATATAATCACAAGCAATTCTGAGAAATAATGCTGTGAGATCCTGTATACTCATCCCCAGGAGTAACATTTTGCAAAACTACAGCACAGTATCACAACCAAGAAGCTGACATTCATACAATCCACTGGCCTAATTCAGATTTCACCTGTTTTACACGTACTCATTTGAGTGTGTGTCCACATTTGGTTCTGTGTAACTGTGCTCTATGTGCAGGTTTGTGACACCAACACCAGAGCGAACACAGAGCAGTTCCATGACAAGCACCCCCTATGTTGCCCTTTCACAGCCCCAGGCACGCCCATCCCCATCCCTAAGCCTCACAACCACTGATCTCCACTCTACAATGCTCTCATTTCGGATGTTATGTAGGGATCACAGGGTCTTGAGATCAACACCTGTTTCCTTGAACTGACCTTCACATTAACCCTGTTTTCAGTTTCTTGCAATCTTCGCTCCTGACAATGTGAGCTCCAGCTGGTAAAACCACCTGCAGTAAAAGTCCCATTTTGCACCTGGAACCCAAAGGTCTCATCTTCAGCTGTTTGGATCTCTGACCACAGCTGTTTGGTTTCACCCCTCAGCTTGCTGAGGACAAACTCTCGCACCCTTAAGACTCCCTTTGAACACTTTGGACCACTTTGCTACAACAGGACAACGGACTGCTTTTGAGTTTAGAGTGGGAAGGGTCATGTGATGAGGACAGAGAAGCAGCCACGACCATACCAGGAGCTGCCTGGGGTCACAAACAACTCCAAAAGCACCCCTTGCACAGCCGGCATCTCGCTAACTTCCAAAAGGGGGCGCTATCACATTTCCTGGCCTAATTCTTACAGGTACCATCTTGGGTAGTACTATGTAGCAAGTATCGTGCTGAATATGTTTATACAATTCACTCACTCTATGTTCACAGCGTCTCTACTATCAGGTACATCAGGTCTACAAACCTGAGAGTAAGGAACTTTTCTCTAATCACGCCGTGGGTGGAGAAGGACTAGAATTTGCCATTAGGATCAAAGGTCCTTCTCAGAATAGTACTGCATTCTTAGGAATGCATTCTTAGGAATGCAATCAATCTCCCTGAAGCTAAAATTCATGAATCCCTACAATGACATATTATGCACTCTTCTCCCTTCTGGGATCGTTTCTTTTTTGTAATCTTCCTCTAATTAGGAATCCTTTAGAATAAATTTCCATGCGATCTATAAGATAATATATACCCTCTTGTAAAAATTTGTTTCATTTATACTTACACTTTTACACATTCTTCTTTATCATCATTGTTATTTTTTTCCTTAGAATCTCTTCCATTATTTTTCTTCATTCTACAAAATACCAATATATCATTTCTAACACAGTATCCAATTTCCTACCCCACACCTCACATTGAGGTTAGAGACCTTCTGATCAAATTCTTATTCTTTTCTTTAAGTCTTTGTGAGATGCATGTTGCCCACTGTCTACCAGCCCATCATTCAGATGTCATAAGCAGCGATCCAGAAAACTACATGCTCTTGCTTTTATTTTTAATCTAGTTACACATATTCTACATCCTTTTTCCTCTTTCAAAGTCAATAAAAATAAGTTCAAGGATTTTTTTAAGGTCTCTCATTTATTCTCACATGAATCAGCAGAAATGAGTAACAGTCATATGTTTGATGAATCTTAGCAGTCCTTCCACCATCCCTGGGAAGACAGAACCTCTCATTACCCACGTTAAGGCGATGTATGATTGCTTTCAGACCTCTCATAGAAAACCACGATGTGCCCCGTCCCTGGAGTGAACTCACAGATACCTGAGGCTTTTTGTTCCCTGGAGGTGTGTCAGATGTCAGGTCTTTCGACGAAACGTCTTTGTTCTGTGTGGCAAAAATTTAATAAACTATTTTTATTGAATCCTGACTTCTATTTACTAACCTTTTGGCAGGACACTTGCATCCTCACCATATTTTAAACGTTTTGATCAGTTTTTTTGTTTTGGACAATTTTCTCCATCCTAATTAGGAACTCTTTATTAGCTCTAACAAACAGAGAGAGAGAGAGAGAGAGAGAGAGAGAGAGAGAGAGAGAAAGGGAATTTCTCAAGTCTTTTCTTCCTCCACCTGGGAGTCCAGCTTGATAGGACACCCAGTTGCTGTGATGACTTCAGGCAAGAGGAGTGCCCAACCTTCCAGTCAATGGAAACAGTTTTCAATCACCTTACTTGGGATCTGAAGTTGAATTGGAGTTTTTCTCCTTTACAAGAACTTCACCTCTAATATATGTGCTCACTTTTGAGCTGCTAGTGACTCCAGGCTTCTGGGGAATCTGTGTCTGAGTTGCTGGATTGTTCAACCTCTTCTCAAGATACAATTTTATTATATTTACTCCATATTAAACCTTGGCCCAAAAAAATCACATCATGTGGCATGTGCAATCCAGTGCCCCACTTCAGCTCAGCACACACAACAGCACAAATAAATCACCCTCCTGTTTCCCATTATCTTACTGCCCTGTTTCATCCCAGGTCCCTCCCAGGGTCATATAAGTCTGGGATATGGTTCCTTAATTAGTAACATTATATGATTTCTGTGAACAAGTATCTAATTTCTTAATCACTAGACAGGGGGAAGGGGGAAGAAAAAGCTATAGAAGCTTTGGGAAAATATCTGTTCTAACACCTATCAACTAGAAGTATGAACGTTATTTTTTCAAAAATAATAAAAGAAGAGAGAAAAAAGCTCCAATAAACTATTGAGGTGTGCAAAACACGACATCCAAGATTCTGAACCACAGTGTAACTTAAAAGTTGTACTTCTAGTTGATCTGAATTTTTATTTCTTCCTCTGGATAATACCGAGTCAGAAACTCCCTGGAAGTCTAACATAAAATAATTAGATGGGCAACATATCATGTATCCAGTCTTGTAAGAAGAAAATAGAAAGATTTTTTAGCTTTTTTTTTTTTTTTTCGGTCTGATTTTTAAACCCTTGGGTGTGTCAAGAAGTGGAATTTAAGTAAGTACTAGAAACTTCTGAACACTGCTGTTCTTCACCTTGTCAATTACTTTCGGGTGGTGTGGGATGGTAGGAACGTGTCTGTTTGATTTTTGTCCTTTCTCTTTCTCCGTGATTTTCTGAGTTTCCCAGTTATTCAACTAAGAACAAATTGCTGTTCATACAGATGCAGTGCCATGATTTCTGATTTGCTGGCTGTCATTCCCGTTAATACCAACTAGGCTGTCAGACTGTCACTCCTGCTTGCTGTTTCGATTTGTTCTATACAAGGAACTGGGTTCGTGAAGAAGATGGGGGAGAAATAAAAAACCTGCTTTTCTCTTGGAAGTACACAGGGGTTATGCAAAGGCGGCAGGGAAAAAAAGCACTTACACCACTCTTATCCGCAAAAATTAATTGCCAAGCACATAACTTGGAGATTTTTTGTAAGTGGAACAAACACTTCTCTTGAAGCTTGAAATCTGGTGGAGTTCAGATCAGCTCTCAGGAATATTTCCATCCACATTCTCAAGTTGCTTCATCTGACAGAGCCCAAAGCACAGTTCTCCAAATGAAGAATAAGGCTCCGTTTCTTGGAGCACACTGCCTTGCATGGCCGTCTTCCAGCACCTGAGGGTAGCGTCCTGGCAGGCAGCTCTGAGTCCCACGTGCCTCTCGCCCCAGAGAAGACCTGGTCCTCTCAGAGCAGGCAGTGGAGGGTCTAGTGGGGTCTAACTGCAGTGCCGTGTTCATTCCAGTTTCGGGCAGAATTTCAGTCTGTGCCTTTAAAGAACTACATCCTCTGTTGAGAGCCTGGCACAATAATTGTCATCCAACATTCCTCCCACCCAATGCCAGTGTTTCTCCAGCTCTGCTCTCATTTCCCTGCTCAGCCAAGGTTCCCCCTTGGTACCCAGTTCCCACACAGAGGGTAAGTGGCCCTGCTCATAGACAGATGGGTTTGTGAACATCCCAGACTCCTGGTGTTGATTGAAGTTGACCAGGAAGCCGGACTCTGGACCCTGCCCTCTGGATCTCAGAGCTTCCTCCTCTGAGGAAGGAGAGGCTCCCTCCCCCGCGAGCCTCCCTCCAGACAGTGCCCCCCCCCCACCTCCTGTCTGAATGGGCAGCTACCCTCTTGCTCTTTGTTCCTGCCCATCCCCAGGTGTCTTATAGAGTACCTGCCCTCCTTTGAGAAAAGAATCTTAGATATTTTCTTTGTGTCTTTGTCTTAGCTCTGGGGGAAAAAAAGAAGAACTTCACCCACAGAAAGCCTTTCACCAACACCCTTTAAAGACTCACACACCCCGTGCTTGAAACTTCTTGGTGAGAGACCCCTACTCAGAGGGACCCTTCCATGGGGGAGAGCCTTTCCTCCAGGGAACATGAGACCTGCTAAGGGTGGACCATATGAAGACTTCTATCATGTGTTCTTTTAAGCCTCTCGACTCCGGGCTAAACGTCTTCATGTCTAAATCTCTCTATTCGTCTCACCAGCATCATAAATATTCACTTCTGTTTGACAAGATCCTTTGTAAAATGAGATTTCTAGATTGAACACAATGTTCTAAGGTGATCAGCTCAGCCTAAGGAAGCATGCTGAATTTCCTTCCTATGATCTTTTTACTCTATCCCATTTATGCAATCTAAATTACAGTTGGCTTTTCCTCTTTTTTACCAGCTATAGTGTACCAGTGGATTACATATTCTTTGTTGTTCAACTAAGATACACCAAATAACTACGAGGAAAGCAAACAATTGAGTCATTCAGATGTTTGGTATCAAATATCATATATTTAAATCTTACAGATGTTTCGAACTAATTTTCCATTTGAATCAGAAATTTAGTCATGTTAGGTTCACCAATAGTTTGCAATAATTTGAAAGAGGAAAAACAGCTTCTAAAAGCAATTGAGTATGTAGTGAATTAGAAATTAAGCTTATACTCTAAAAAAAAAAAAATGGTAATTGAGTGAAGCAATGCAATTTCCATATTTTCTAGAACAGAAGTCAACTTTTCTGTTGTAACCTGTATGACCAATCATGTGACAAATGCCTTTGCAGGAAAATGATGCTTTCTGCAATTCAGAGGACGCTTGTAGTAAACACCACCGTTCTCCTAACCCCTCAAGGAAGTAAATCGGAATAAAAGTGAGCAAGCTATTGCAAATGTCATTTAAGAGAGTTTACAGAATTAAATGTTTGAGGAATAAAAATGCAACTTGTAGAAGAAAGCACAGAAGAATATTTTCATTACTTTGAGGTAGGGAACAAAATCTCTTAGATAAAATACAAAAATCATTAACTATTAAAAATATTCATAAATTGCACTTCACTGATGTTGTCCTGTTTAACAAAAGACACCAGTATTAGACTCAGAAGTCAAGCCTCACACCGGGGGAATGTATTTGTAATACTTCAATTCAATAAAGGCGCTTCACAATAACAATATCTCAGTGAGCCTACAAGAAGGCATTCACCACCATTTGTCATCTTGAAAATGCAAATTAAAGCCACAATGAGATGCTTCTATGCTGCCAAGTGTTGGTGAGTATGTGGAACAAGTGGGGCTCTCGTATGTTTCTGATGTGGGTACATAAGGCTACAAAATCTTTGGAAAACTGTTAGGCAGTGCAAACTAAAACTAAACATGCCTACACTCTGACCCAGGAAGTCCACTCCTGGGTACATAGCCAAGACATGCCTAAGAGTCTTCCCAACAGCTCTGTTCATAGAAATTAGAAAATAAAAACAAGCCGAAGTTCTAACAACTGAAGAATAGATAAATAAGTCATGATATATTTATACAAGGAAATACTACAGAACAATTAAAAAAGAAAAAAAACTACTGCTATCTGCAACAGCACTGGTAAATATCACAGACTCGAGTTCGGTAGATATGAAAGCGTATAAACTGTATGAGGTCATTATATGGGGTTTAGTAACAGACAAAACCAACCTATGACATTAGAAATCTGAATAGTGGTTCTCTCTGTGTGCTATTTTATTTATTTATTTATGGCTGCGTTGGGTCTTCGTTGCTGCACACGGGCTTTCTGCAGTCGTGGCGGGCGGGGGCTACTCTTCCTTGCGGCGCGCGGGCTTCTCATTGTCGTGGTTTCTCTTTGTTGTGGAGCACGGGGCTCTAGGCGCACAGGCTTCAATAGTTGTGGCACACGGGCTCAGTAGCTGTGGCGCACAGGCTTAGTTGCTCCGCGGCATGTGGGATCTTCCTGGACCAAGGAACGAACCCGTGTCCCCTGCACTGGCAGGCAGATTCTTAACAACTGCACCACCAGGAAAGTCCCCTCTCTGTGTGCTATTGACTGAGAAAGGGCAGTAAGGGGAATTCTAGGGTGCTGGAATGTTCTATACCTTAATATCAATGGGGTTACAGAGATGTATGTATATATGAATAAAGTTCATCAAGCTGTACATTTAAATTAGCACACTTTGCTGTATTATGTCATATTCTAATAAAGAAGTAAAAAGAATGGATTATGGAGGAATACAGGTGGGTGGTGAGACTTACCCAGTTCTGCTTTCACTTTAGAATATAGAAAGCTGGAACCCTAACAACAAGAGAGATGTGGATAAACTATAAAATCATTATGTTTTGTTGAAACCATCAGAGAGGTTATGTCACAAGGAAAACAAGTAACCTTAAACCAAAGGAAAGATAGTCATTCCCCCACCCCCTCACCGGGAGGGGCGGCAGGAGGGCGGACATGTGTGCGCTCGCCCATCACCTATGGCAGAGGCAAGGAACAGGAGATCCCAGGCACCACACAAGTGGGTAAGAAGAACTCGGTTAAAAATTTAAAGCATTTCAAACTTTTAGGTGTGAGAGAGTAGACATCCTGGAAGTGTCAGATGCTGGAAGGTTTGTGCCCATTTACGAGCTTCTTTTCTCAGATGTCCAACAGATGCTGATGAGAGGTCCTGGGTAGAGTGGGAGAGCAAAGAATGACTCGACCATGTTGCAGGCCTGGAGAGGAGGACGACCACTGCCGTGGGATGGGCACAGAGCCCTACCTGATGCTTCCTCCTTATGCAATGAGGGTCTCCTTCTGGAGGAGAGGCAGAAAGCATGCCACCATCCACTGGCATAGGCAGACTCACTGTGGCCAGGTGGGGAATAAGAGGAAACACCTTCTACCTGGAAACTGCTAGGCCCATGACCCAATAAACTACACCACGAAAAAGGCAGAAACTCTTTCTTAAACAAGAGCCACCAAAGGCACAAGACAGCAATCAGCTGCAAGAGAAGGAAGGTCAGACTCTGTGGGAAGCCCCAGCCCTGAGACTCAGGCACACAGAGCCTGCTAAAGACCAGGGCTGGGAAAGAAGCATGCAAGCCAGAGGGCAACAGGATGCCATCTTAAAGCACTGGTAAAAATGGAAACCATAAATCTGGAATTCCATACCTCGCCAAAATATCTATCAAAAATGAGGTCAGAATAAAGACTCTTAAAGGGAAACAAAAGCTGAGAGAATTCAACAGCAGCAGATCATCAGGGAGAAAAAATAGGATAGCAGTCCAGAACTTAGACAAGAACTCTGCACATGATTAAAAGGAAGTTTTCTAATGTTTAATCTCTCTAAATAATCACTATTTCATCCAAAAATGCTAGCAATGCTTTCTGGATTTATAGCAGATATAAAAGCAAATATATGGCAACAGTAACACAAAAAACTGTAGGAAGAAATTCGAAAGATACTGTTATGTTTTTTATAGTTCATGTGAAACGTATACTATATATATATATGCAACCACAAAATATGTTTGATGTTTTGTTTTATTTAGAACAGTTTCATGGTCACAGCAAAATTAAGAAGACATGTACAAATACCTGTACATAAATGTCTAGAGCAGAATGATTCATGATGACTTGAACTGGAAACAATCCAAATATCTTTTAATTGGTGAGTGGATAACCAAACTGTGGAACGTCCATACAATGAAATACTATTCAGTAGCAAATAAGAAGAAACTACTGATACACACAATATGGATGAATCTTAAATACATTCGCTAAGTGGAAGAAGCCAGACCCCAAAAAGCTGCATATTATATGATGTTCTGGAGAAGATAAATTATAGAAATAGACCAGTGTTTCCCAAGGTTTGGGGCTGGGGTGAGGGGTTACTGCAAAGGGACACAAGGAAACTTTTAGGAGTCAAGGAAATGTTTTGTACATTGATTGTTGTAGTGGTTGTGCAGCTACTTGCATTTTTTTTTTTTATAAATTTATTTATTTATTTACTATTTATTTTTGGCTGTGTTGGGTCTTCGTTTCTGTGCGAGGGCTTTCTCCAGTTGTGGCAAGTGGGGGCCACTCTTCATCACGGTGCGCGGGCCTCTCACTGTCGCGGCCTCTCCCGTTGCGGAGCACAGGTTCCAGACACGCAGGCTCAGTAGTTGTGGCACACGGGCTTAGTTGCTCCGCGGCATGTGGGATCTTCCCAGACCAGGGCTCGAACCCGTGTCCCCCGCACTGGCAGGCGGACTCTCAACCACTGCGCCACCAGGGAAGCCCACTACTTGCATTTTTAAAACACTAATAAAGCTGTACACTAAAGGAGAATTTTACTTTTGTGAATTATAACTCAGTACATTTGCTTTTAAAATGATTAACGTGATCTGTACTGTTTGCTATAGACAAAACTTAACCTATTTGTAGATTTTGGTAAAAGAGAAAAATAATAATGATAATTTCTGATTTAAAAAGTTGAATGCAATGAACCAGAGGAATCACTAATTAGCTGATGTCAGGACACTTACACATATTTCATGACTAGTTCATGAAGTGTCTGTGACTGTCCCTCCCAGTCACCATTGCATCCTCATCCTTTACAGTTACAGCCTCCTTTGTCTGTTTCCAACTGGCTGACAGTAGTAAAGAGAAGACACATTACCCACTTGAATACCTGTGAGAAGAGTGAATGTATAGTTTTACACGTACAAGGTTTAGGTATCTCAAACTCCTTGCAACATTCAGAAGCTACAATTTTTAAAAGATCTTTGAGTTGTAGCTTGGAGAAGGGTCAATGCAAAACGATGTCTACTTCTTATTCTGCATTTGACACACCCAACCTGTGGTCCATGAGAGAGGACAAGAGGCAGGAACACCACACCTCACTGTGATTTCCCTTCCCGCTTCCTGTGGGCGCCTCCCCATGAGTGAACCCAGCTGGTTGGTAGAGGACTAAGAACTTGTTGATGTCGTGCTTTAGGGTCAGGCTCAGGGGGCACACAGCTGGACGGAGTGGAGCCTGGATCCCAAGGGACATGAAAGACACCCAGTATAGTATCCTTCCTTGAAAAGAGCATTTCCCTTTGATGTGTCAAAATTTATCTCTCTTACCCCTCATGGCTTATGTTTTGGGAGTCCTAAGAAATCCTTGGTCTAAACGCTTTCTGGGATCGCTGTACATCAGTTTTTCAGAGATTTGAGGTTTAATTCTACTTTCCCTTGGATACCTTTCAGTAAGTCACAGGGCTTTGACAAGAATGCCTTTAAGGGATAAATCGATTCCGTAAATCTAATTATTCCAATTAAGAATCGGGAAAGTCGTAATTAAGTAGTTAGAGAATGCTTGTTTTTCTTTTGTGAACAAGAGAAATGTAAAACTATTTGAAGCTCTACACAAAGCCATAGGAGAAAGAATGGCCCTGATATTAGCATGATGGTTAAAAGAACCACCTTTTGAGGCCAGCCTGCTTATGTATAAATTCTAGTCTAATGGTTAACTATGTGATCTAGGATAAATTACTTATCTTTTCTGTCTTGGTTTTTTTGTTTGTTTGTTTGTTTTTCATCTGTAATACAGGGTTAATGACAACCCTTCATGAGTTAATACATGTACACTTCTTAGAACAGTACTGACATGTATTGAGTGCCTTAAAGGTTCTTTCCATAAAGTAAAATATGGCATACCTTTAAACAACTAATGACATGTAGGAACAGAAATCAATTTGACCTTGATGTTTTAAACATTCTCTTTCAAGGGGCACAGATTTCATGAACTAGGTTCACGTTTTTTTCCCATCAGTCCAAACTATTTGGTTTTGAAATAAACAAAATGATACAGTCCTAACTGTGAGGTTTGTTATTGTCTTTTTAAAAGAACTCATGGACAGATCGGAAGAATGTAAATATTATAATAACTTAATAAAAATGTAATGGGACAGTCCGCCAGCTTTGGAGGTGAAGAAATTAAAGGCGGCTTGGACTTGCTGAGTTCTACCTCCAAATACTCACATTGGGGGTTAGGGATTCAGTGTATGAATTTTGAGGGGACACAAATGTTCAGTCTATGCAACATCTAATTTAAATTATGGTGTTAACCACCAGAATAACTGAAGATGATATTTTTTGAATGGGAATTGGAAATAGAAAATGAGATGCTTACTTTTTAATTACTTAATGTATTGTTGGCATTATTTTTTACTAGGTACATATATTACTTTCAAAATAAAAAGAAACATAATTTAAGAGAGGCACCCCAAATACTGGTTGCAAAGTAATGTCCTTATTCTGGGGTTATTTTTCTGGATTGAAGGGAAGAGAAGGCAGGAACGTTGCTGAAATCACTGTCAAAAGACTTGGGAAATGAATTAAAAGAGAAAAAACTCTTTATGAATTTTCATAGGGAAATATAGTTTTAAATGTTGTTTTCTTTTGTTTTTAAAAACACATTTTCCTCTTAAAGTTTTTAATCATTAAGTCTTTACAAAGGAAAGGAAATATGAATCTTGCCATAATTGAGATATAAGAAAACTTCAAACACAGAGGGTTTTTTTTTTTATGATTCCTAAGGGGAAAATCTGAGTTATTTAGAATGAGAAACTGAATAACAATGATGTGTGCATAGCTTTAAAAATAATTTGTTGGTGGCTGTTACAGTTTAAACCAGTCACTTCTTACTGCTTTGTATGGTAAAGAGCTTTTTTTGATTTCCAAATTGCAAGGACAACTTAGGGTGAAGATCAGGTGTCTGGCTGATATGAAATAAACAAGACTGTCAAAATGGCAGAAGAATGGCGCACACCTGCCCCGGATGCTGACACAACGCCTATTTCTGGAAGCATTTGGGCTCCAGGGAGTACTTGGAGGATCCAGAGGCTACTTAGTCAACCAGCCAGTTCTGGAGTTAGTTAATTCTGGAATTCATAATTCAATGCACATACAGCTGGTGTTTGAAGCCAGGAGATCTTTAAACTGTCTCTACTAAGAACTTTTAGTCCCAGCTCTTCTTGGGAAGACAGAAACTCTTCTTTAAAAACAGAAGGAAAAAAAAAAAAAAACAGAAGGAAAAGGAGGCCAAGGTTAAACAGTGTGCTGGGAAGTTAATGGAAATAAATAACAAGAGATAAAATAGCTCGCCTGAAATTTCTCAGGACTGCATGTTCATGGGGGCCCTAGACTCCTATTTGGGTCACAGTACTGAAAATGGCCCTCTCCTGTGGTTCCCATGAGTTTCTCCTCTCATTCAGCAAAGTATAGAGCTAAAGAATTAAAAAAAAAAACCCAACTACCATAATTACCGGCTGTTCAAGGTGAGCTATCATTTACCTTAATATTTAGAGGTAGAATCACCTTAAAATTTCCTTCATTTTTAAATCTCACTTTTAACCAAGTGGAAGAGTTATCCTTACCAACCATTTCTTGCAGCCTACCTAAAAATCTGTCTATTCCACAGTATTTTCTAAATCAATGTTTAGCTAATGAAGCACAACTGCCACAGGTTTTCACTTTACTATTTTAATGTGATCTCCATGGCACTGTAGGAGTCTTAAGTTTCCATACGCACATATCCCTGCACTTTCCCTGTCACAAGAAATATATATTCATTTTAGAGTTGCAGGCGCAATTATAGTAACCAGCTGATGCCTCTAGCAGCTAGTCAGAGTGATAGCCTGAAAATTCTCAGCTTCTCAGGAGACCACATCATTGCCTCCGGTGGATGCAAACCCCACGTACAGTGGTCTCCAAGGCAATGACCCCGCCAGGCTAGATGAAGTTTCTAACCAACACATCACTTTGTAAAAGCATTCTGAACATCACTTAAGAGGCTAAAGAAGGAAGTTCATAAAATAAGAAGACATCTGTTGCCTCCTATGTCTTGGAGCCTTATATTGTCAGGTTCCTGTGGATAGCTTTTGGTCCACTCAGATTTCTAGAACAGCCAGAAATCTTCCCAGTGAGCTTTTTAGAGTGTGCACATCAGAACTTCAACAGCCATATTATGAGGTAATAAATATAATACCGATGTGGGTCATTTCCTGAAATACCTACGCTTCACATGGTAAAAGACTGCAGCAGCTACAACCAAATCAAATTGAAGGGAGAAAAAAAAACACACATATCGTCAAATAACAAACAAGAACTCAAGTGATTCTTTGGTAGAAGAAAAGGACCAGATTGCTGGGATTCCCTCAGGTTTTATTATGAGTGTCCATTTCCGGTTACACTTTATTGCCTCAAAACATGAATGCATCTGCCTTTGACGGTGCTTATTTTTTCCAGCCATTTCCCACTGCATTAGTGACAAAAACCCATCCGATGGTGTCATTCGATTTCAGCTTTATCACATCGCTATACTCAGAAGGGCAGAACGCAATTTTTAAAAATAAAGTAAGACAATGATTTTTGCCACCTGAAACCTGCTTTGAAGACTCACATGAAAATAGAAGGTTGGGATGACGCAGATAGATGGAAGAATAAAAACATCTCCACTTTAAAAAATTTCTGCCTGTTGAAAGAAAAATACACATAATAGAAAAACACCAGCATAACACAGTTCCCGAGGCTAAACAGCAATTTGGATTGGCTATTTAATCTAAAATTTCATTTTAGGGGTTCTTGCCAGGATATTCTAATGAAGCGGTCTTCCAAATGAGTTGCCTTACTGGATTCCATGAGGTCCTCCCTATTCAAACATCAAGACCAGGAAAGCGCAAGCTCGATGCCTGGCCCCCGCTGTGTTTGTGGTTCTTTACTCACCTTCCTGCTTGCTCAAGTGACGTCTCTGATTCACCTCCCATCTATGCCTTACCTGTCCTTCCAGGCAATGCCTTTGAGACATTTGGCTTTTCTTCCGTGAACCCCAGTGGCTCTTTATAGTTTATAGCTTACGTGGCTTATACAGCTATTCATGAAATCACAGGCTCACAGAACCACAGAGTTGTGATCAAGTAGGTCAGTCAAAACTCCTAAAGTCAGGAGATCGGCATGCTGCTGTTCTAGCCATCAGCGTAGGGTGTGTATGACGATGGGCATCTGATGGAACTTTTCCTACCTCCAGTTTTTTCATTTCAGAGTTGCTGTGTTAAATGGGAAAAATGTGAATCCCTCAGTATCTAGCTAAAAGGTCCTCCCAAAACACTCTCCATGATTTTTCCAAGTCCTCCGTCCTCTGTATTTTGCTATATGATGTAGTATGTACCCAACTCCATTATGGCATGACTATATTCTACCACAGTTTATTATGTATATGCTTCCACTACTTGATAGTTAGTGTCTCAAAGATAAGGATTTGCCTTTATTTACATCTGGGCTATCTCCAAGGGAGGGAAATGCCTAAGAGTAAGCACTTAATAATTTACTAACTTATATACTTGATGAATGAATAAATGTTCACTGTAGATCATAAAGCACCACATAAACACAAGGTGTTACTAAATGGCCAAGAAGTTCATTCATTTTTTTCCATGAGATGGCTCTAGTAGCGCTTTGTTGTCTTTAACTTCATTTGAAACAATTTTGTTAGGTTGTATGTGACAGCTGTCATATCAGCAGGCATTTTTAAAAAATTATCAAAATTGGTAAATTTTTGTGTCACAATTTTAATATTGAAGATGGAAGAAAAAAAGCAACGTTTTTGGCATATTATGCTTTATTATTTCAAGAAAGGTTAAAACGCAACTGAAACGCAAAAAAAAGATTTGTGCAGTGTATGGAGAAGGTGCTGTGACTGATCAAACGTGTCAAAAGTGGTCTGTGAAGTTTCGTGCTGGAGATTTCTCGCTGGACGATGCTCCACGGTCGGGTAGAGCAGTTGAAGTTGATAACGATCAAATCGAGACATTAACTGAGAGCAATCAACGTTATACCACACGGGAGATAGCCGACACACTCATTTGCACCAGCTTGGTTATGTTCATTGCTTTGATGTTTGGGTTACACATAAGTTAAGCCAAAAATACTTTCTTGACCATATTTCCCCATGCGATTCTCTACTTAAACATAACGAAAACGTTCCGTTTCTAAAACAAATTGTGACGGCGATGAAAAGTGGATACTATACAATAATGCGGAACAGAAGAGATCATGGGGCAAGCAAAATGAACCACCACCAACCACACCAGAGGCCGGTCTTCATCCAAAGAAGGTGATGTTGTGTATATGGTGGGATTGGAAGGGAGTCCTCTATTATGAGCTCCTTCTGGAAAACTTTTCTTATCATGTAAATTATAATCTTCTTAAACCTAACAATCATATAATCTAATTCTGTATAACTTGTTGCCATTTCAAAAATGCCCAGTAAATGTTTGAAAATAACGACGATGATACTTGTTATGGTTATTATTTTGATGATGAAAATTTATTTTGGATGATAATATTTTGGAGCTTTTGTTATATTTTCAATATCCACCTAAACTAGCATATCCTTTTAAACCAGTGCAATACAATTATTAGATTAAAGAATAATGTAAGACTTGCTTTTGGAAAACAGAGGTAAAATTATTAAGCAAAATTTGAACTTGTGTTACTGTGGTTTACTGTATTTTGTTTTTAGGTAAGTGTCTACATTGTTTTATAAAATGATACATGCACTTAGCCTTATGGAATGGTAGTTGACTGGATAATCTGAGATCCTGGAGAAATTACAGCAAAGTGATTTATAATCCTTTGAAAAACTTAGTGGAAAATAGGGGGACATCTTCAAGGAAAAATGGAATGAAAAACAAAATTAAAATGATAGAAAACCCTGATCAGTGGGAATTAAATAAATATACAATCAAGACTTCTTCTAGAGGTAAATGGTGGTATCAGCTGTTAAAAATCTGTTCTCTGGGACCACAGCAAGGTGGGGGGCAGGGGGATGGAATAAACCTGGAACTCTCACATTAACTCCTAAATCAGGGCCCTCCAAGGGGTTTAACGTGACCCCAAGTTGGTGGCACTTATTGATTCCCAGAAGAATCAAATACAAATTTCTAGAAGAAATCAACTTCAATTTAGGCCTCAGGTTTTCACAAGTTACATGCAATAAAACATGAATGCAAAATCTTACCACTGGTGAAAGTCCCCAGAAACAGCAATCAACAGGCCCCTAGAAACTTTGGATATTGGAGTTATCGGTGGGGAATAGAAAAGTATGAAATCATTATGGAAATAAAAGGTAGAATTAAAGACAATTTTTAAAAAGGAATCAGAGACAATATATCATATCCTAGAATTCTTGAAAAAGAATGAAGTGGATTTTTTAGAAATGAAAAATTTAACTACTGAGATTAAAAACCCAGTAGATGATTTAAACAGACACAAATAATGCAGAGAATTATTGAATTGGAAGTTGGGTGTGAAGAAGTTACCCAGAAAACACCACACTGATCAAAGAAATTGGGAATAGGAAAGAGTTAAGGAAATATGAGGTAGAATAATGTTAAAATGTAGTCTCAGAGGGAAAAAGAGAGATAATGGAGAAGAGGTATTATTTGAAAAGAAAATGGATGAATATTTTCCAGAAGTGATGAAAGGAAGGAATCCACTGATAAAAGAAGTGCAATGTACACAAACAGTATAAATTAAAAAAAGAAATCTACGTCAGATACACTTGAATACTAAAAATTCTCAAAGGAAAAAAAAATCCAAAAATCAGCCAGAGAGAAAAGAGAAATCACTTCCATATGAAAGAACAGAATGAAAGGACATTTCTCAGTAATAACAAAATAAATCAGAAAAATTTTGAATATTATCTTCAAATTCCTGAGATAAAATAATTGTCCAAACTAGAATTATGAACCCAAAACTAAATTTCAAGAAAAAGGAAAGACGCAGAACCATTTAAATTGAACAAAAGAGAGAATCTGCTCCCAACAAACCTACATGAAGTAAAATTTAAAAGGCGTTATCAGAGGAAGAGAGGAAATGGTCCCAGAAGAAAAATGAGGAGTCATGACTAAAGAAATAGGGATACATGTGGGTAAATCTAAAGAAACATTTGTGTACAAAATAAAATTAATGTTTAATAGTAGGGTTTAAAAAACAGTTCCAAAAGACATTATTGTTACACGAAGCTAGACTTAGAAGAAATTGTTCTAGCTACTGTATGTTCCAGATATTTGCAGCATATTGAAGAAGACATTCTTATGAAGTCACTTTTATTGGTGTATAGTCCTGTAAGTTTTAACATGTGCATAGATTCTTGTAACCACAACGAAAAACAGGAGAAACAGCCACTCAAAACCCCCAGTGAATTCTCTCACGTTATCTCTTTGCAGTCAACTCATCCTGCCACCCTTAAGTCCTGGCAACCATGAATATGTTCTTTTAATGTTCTTTATCCTTATATTTTTCCCTTTATCAGAATGCCGTCTAAATGGAGTCATACCGTATGTAACCTTTCAAGATAGGCTTCTTTCACTCAGCATAATTCATCTGAGATTCATCCAAGTTATTGCGTGTATCAATAGTTGGCCCTCTTTATTGCTGAGTAGTGTTCCATTGTATAGGTGTACTCATGGTTTATCTATTCACCCATTGAAACATATTTGTTTTATTTTCAATGTGGTTGCATGTGAACAATTCTGCTCTGAACATTTGTGTACAGGTTTTTGTGTGAACATAAGTTTTCTTTTCTACAGGATAATTCTTGAAAGTGAGATTGCTGGGTCATATGGTAAATGTATGTTTAACTTCAGAAGAAGCTATTAAACTTTTCCAGAATGGCTATACCATTTGGCATTAACATGAGCAATGCATGAGAGAACCGGTTGCTGTACATCCTTGTCAACACTTGTTATTTTCTGTACTCTTTATTTTAGCCATTCTAATAAGTGTGTAATGACTTCTCAATTGTGGCTTTAATTTGAATTTCCCTAATTACTAATGATGTTGAGAATATTTTCATTGATAATCTGTGTTTACTGATAATTTATGTATCTTCTTGGGTAAAATTTCTATTGAAATCTTTGGGCCGTTTTCATTGGGATTTTGTTTTCTTATTGTTGAGTTTTAATGACAGATTCTGGATACAAGTCCTTTAATGAATATGTCACTTGCAAATAATTTCTCCAGTCTGTGCCTTCCTTCTCAGTATCTCTACATGGCATTCTTTGCAAAGCAAAAGTTTTAAATTCTGAATATTAAAGAAATCCAACTATTTTCTTTTATGCATCATGCTTTCAGTGTCATATTAAAACCCCTTGCCTAACCCATAGTTATAAAGAGTCCCTTCTATGTTTTATTCTAAAAGTTATATTGTTTTATGTTTTACATTTAGATCTATGATCCATTTGAGGTAATTTATAAAGGTATGAGATTTAGGTTAAGGTTCCTTTCTTTATATATAAATGTCTTTCCATCTTTGTCAAAAATCAATTGACCATATTTGAGTGGGTCTATTTATACTCTCTATTCTCTTCCACTGGTCTGTGTCTACACTTTGACCAATTCCACACTGTTTTGATTATTTTAGCTCTAGAGCACACCTTAATAATCTGAGCCTCCCATTTTGTTCTTTTTCAAAATTGTTTTAGCTATTCTAGTCCCTTTACACTTCCATCCACTCATTAGAACCAGCTTGCAAATAGCTACAAGAATCCTGCTTGGATTTTGATTGTGATTGCAATGAACCTATGGATCAATTTGCAGAGAATTGGCATTCTGACTATATTGTCTTCCAATGTATAAACGTGGTAGAGTCTCTCCATTTTTATGCCTTTTGATTCTTTTCATCAGCATTTTTTTTTTTTAGTTTTAACAATATAGATCCTATACATAATTTTGCTAGGCTTATAAACTAGATATTCCATTTGGAGTGGAAATATTGTAAATGATACTCTTCTAAATTAATATTTCTAGTTGTTCATTGGTTGTTTATAGAAATAAAATTGATTCTGGTATGCTGACCTTGTATCTTGTATTCTATTATACAACCTGTCTATATCCACATATTAGCTCTAAGAGGTTTTTGGGTTTTGTTAGAATTTTTTATTTATTTAATGTAAACAACCAGGTCAACTGAGAATAGGGATGGGCTTGCTTTATATCTTCCTTTCCAAAGGGGTATTCTTTTCTTCAAAAAAATTTTTTTTCTTTTGCCTCATTGAGCTTGTTAGGACTTCAATGTAATATTATTTGGGAGGGGTAACACTGAGCATCCTTGTCTGGATATCAAACATGGAGGAAAAGAAATGTCTTCATAATTAATAAATTTGCTGCAGATTTTGTGTAGATGTTCGTTATCAAACTGAGGAATTTCTCTTCTGTTCTTAGTTTTCTGAGAGTTTTTCTTGTAAGTTTTGTTTTGTTAAATGCTTTCTGTGCCTAGTAAGATAATCATGCTGTATTTCTTTTCTTCTGTTGATGCATTGTACACTGCTGGTACATTACATTGATATTTGAATGTTGCAAATATTTTATAATATTTGAATGTTGAAACAGCATTGCATTTCTGGGGTGAACCCCCTTAGGTCATACTGTATTATTTTTTATTAAAACAGGAGAGTTTTTTTGAAAAACTATAGTACAGTATCACAAAATATTTATACTGATAGCGATACAATCTACTAATCTTATTCAGATTCCCCTAGTTTTAATAGTAGTCACGTCTATGTTTGTGTGTGTGTCAGTGATTCTCCTTGTATGTAATTTTATCACATGTGTAGTCTGTATCTCTACCACCACTGTCAAGATACTGACCTGTTCCGTATCTACAAGGATGCTTCCTGTTGCCCTTTTATAACCACACCTGCATTTCTCCTAATCTTTGTCAACTACCAATTTGGTGTCATTTCTGGAACATTGTGATTTCAAGAAAATTATATAAATGGAGTTATATGGTATGTAACCTTTTTGAGATTGGCTTTTTTTCAGAGTATAATTCCTTTGAGGTTCCTCTAAGTCAGGTCTATCAATAACACATTCTATTTTATTGCTGAGTCGTATTCCATGATATGGATGTGACAGTTTGTCTAACTGTTCACCCATTGAATGACATCGGGGTTGTTGTCAGTTTTTAGCTATCGCTAATAAAGCTATCAACATTCACGTACAGGTTTTTGGGTGAACATAAGTTTTCATTTTTCTGGAATAAATTCCCAAGAGTGCAATTTCTGGGTTGTATGGTAATTCCATGCTTAAAAGGAAACTGCGAAACAGTTTTTCTGCAGTGGCTGTACAATTTTACATACCACCAGCAAAGCATGAATGATCCAACATCTCTGCATCCTTGCCAACATTTACTAATGTCACTGTTTTTTATTTTATCCATTTTGATAGGTGTGTAGTGATATCTCATTGTGGTTTTAATTTGCATTTCCCTAATGGCTAATGATGTTGAACATATTTTCCTGTGCTTATTTGCCATCTGTATACCCTCTTCCATATAATGTCTCTTCGTGTGTTTCACCCATTTTCTGATTGGATTTTTTTTTTTGACTGTTGGGTTTTGAGAGTTCTTTAATATATTCTAGATACAAATACTCTGTGAGATGTGTGCTTCCTACCGGTATGTAGCTGCTGTTTCATCCTCTTACAAGGTCTCTCAAGACTGATTCAATCCAGGGAGGAAAGACCCTATCTGGACCTCCTTATATCACGAGTCTGGAGGCTGTTGAACGCTGAGCTGGGTCACCTCCTTATCTTGTGTGGAGGGTCCTAAGATGCCCAGCTCCTCTCTTGTCCCATCAGTCCTTGGGTCCCTAGTCAGACTGTCTTACCTTTTCCTCTCCTAGAACTCTCCTCTGGTTGTCTCTTGTGTTATTTCCAGGCTTTATATTTTTGTTATTGATTTCTAGTTCAATTCTATTGTGATCAGAGACTACACTTTGTATAATGACATAAGTTGTATTGAATTAGAGCCCATCCTACTGACCTTAACTTGAAATCTCTGGAAAGACCTATTTCCAAATAAGACCACATTCACAGCTACCAGAGGTTAGGACTTCAATATGTGTTTCAGGGTGACAAAATTAAACCCACAAAAGTGGTCTTTTAGAGATTTTAAATTTAACATGACCAACTGAAATTCTGACATTCCCAAATGAAAATATCCACCGGCAAACTTCCTCTTCTTACATGATACCAAACTAACCCAACAGTTTCCCAGGTCAAAATCTTAGACTCATTTCTGACCCCTCTCTTCTTCTCACATAGCATAACTGATATCTAAGAAATCTTGTTTATTATCTCACCACCACTTCCATTGTTACTACCTTGCTTCAAGGCATCATATTTATAATTGTTTCTTAATGTTATATTGTGTCCTTATACTACAATTTATGTAACTAGTATTCTAATGGTTAATCTTCTCCCAAATTTTACTATTATAAATGACATTGCAATGATCATTCTCATGCAAACATCTTTCTCCATTTAAGTAATTATCTCTTCCAAGTAAAATCCTAGAAGTTGCAGAGTCAAGGTAATCACATTTTACATTTTGTTTTATCTCTCTCAATTGCTTTTCAAGAAGGTTGTGTTAGGAGATTTGGGGATATATGTATATATATAGCTGATTCACTTTATTATAAAGCAGAAACTAACACACAATTGTAAAGCAATTATACTCCAGTAAAGATGTTTAAAAAAAATGCTATATCAAGAACGTACTGAAATATAGTTAAAGAGGACACTGTCAAAACTTGTTCTTATAAAGGTGACATACAATTTACAAATCATACAAATTTCTTTTTAAAAAGAATTAGCCAATGGTGTGCCCTAAATTCTGCTACGTTGTACAAATTTATGAGTAAAAAAAAAATGTGCTGCTTTTCTTCAAAAAAAAAAACAAACAGAAGGTTGTATTAACTGGTCCCTTTTAAATCACCAATAACTCACCGCTAAGATCTTTCTTCTTTTTTTTGAGAAAAATCAAACCATTTGCTTCTGATTTACCTTAAACTAATAATTATGTGTGCCCACGAGGCACCAGGCACTGTTATAGACACAGGTTTCTACCCTCCTGGAGCTTAAATTTTAGTTGGGAAGACAGGCTATACATAATAAACATAGTAAATAAATGAATTGTATAGTGTATTAGACAGTTATGTTCCCTGTGGATGTCAATCACATCTACACAATAACTTCACAGGAATACCTGGATTAGTGTTTGATGAATAACTGGGCATTATAGTCTAGCCAGGTTGTCACATGGAACCAACTGTCACACTCACCTGTGGGCTGTCTAGACATTTGTGTAGGAAGAATTCCCCTCATTCTCCTTGCATTGCCTTAGGGGAAAGGACTAGGGGCAAAAAGGAGCCATTGGACGTAGTATTTACTGTGAGGCATTTAATCAGAAATCTGTCTCTGATCCAGAATGCCTCATGTGTGAATTCAGGATAAAATTAATAAAAATGAATCTTAAAAACCCCAAAGTAATCTAATAATAAAACCATAAATTTTAAGGGAAAGTTTTACTAGTTTAATTCAGTGTTACAATTTTTGAGAAAACCTTCCAAAACATACACCCAGAATTTATTGCTGTAACTCAGCTGAAAGTCTCAACATCTGTTGACTGGATAAAATTTGTACTCAGGAGATTGTTAATATAAAATTATGCTGTATAGTGTTTATTATCCAGTTACAGAAACAGTCAAATTGACTATAGGATATACTTTGATTCCTTCATTCACATCTTTTCTTTTATCAATTTATTTTGAAGGTTCTTTTTATTGAATTAATATTTTTATGAAATACTTATATAATGGGAAACACATAAAAATATTTCTAGCTATTTCTTGATTTTTTTCCTCCAACTGGGTTCTTCTCATAGGTCTTATACCTTTTTCTTTGATTTCACTAACTAATTAATTGATTATCTTCATTAATATATTTGTATTTTATTTTGGCCTTATGTAGGCCTTTTATTATGGCTTTGGGATATAGCAACGAACATGGCAGATAGGATCCTGTACTTATAGAACTTAAATTCTCGTCCTGAGAGACAGGTGATCAACCCAACACTACGTCCATTAAATGAATATCTTATACAGATCCCCATTCCGCCTAGCTTGGAGCACATCCCAAACCCAGAAAACTTATCTCGAAACATCCTTGCCATGGAAGATGGAAGGCTCAGAAGTCCTTTCTGCTTATGCTAAAGTCCCATAATTGTCAAAGGGACCTTTCTCGTGAGGTGTTTTCTCCCCTGGTTTTATGTCGGGCCACCTTCTGCAAACTATAGGACGTTTTGAGAAATCTTAGGATATAATCAATTCAGATTCTGAGTTCTGCCCTTTGTAGGCAGGGATAAAATTAAATGCCCCCTCCCCGACTGATTTGAATTTTAAGTGTGTTATCTACCACCCTCCCACTGACTTGAGTTATTGCCGGTGGCAAATTTTGCCCAAGTTTTAAATTTTTTGTATCAATGTGCTCTTGATATTTGATTTGTATACATGCATTTTGCCCTGTTGTATCCATGTGTATTAGATGTCACATGAAGAGCATTCTATGACCAGGCTTTATTCTGTCCTCTTTACCTGAAAATCCAGCTCTTAATTTAAAATAGTTACCCTCGTGTCTCTGGGAACAAAATTCCTTGATATTCTTTAACGAGTGATTGTTTCTGCCTTCTTGCAGTGTCCATGGGCGTTCAAACAGATGACCCTATCCGTCAGCTTCACAGAACCATATCTGTAGGCTCCAGATGAGTATCTGAAATCAATAGGGAGGGAATTGTGGTAATTAAATTATAGCACTTACATATAATTACACTTATGTAAAAAATATCCACCCCGACTCAGAGCTGCTCCTGAATATGATAGACATAAATCTTTGACGATGGTCTTCTTGGGGGTGGGGAAGGAAAGAGTGTTAATTTTTAAAATGATGCTGGGAAAAATAAGGCTCCTGGAACTCTTCCACTTCAGAGAAATCATTTGACTCAACGTCTAGCTTTAAACAGGTTTGTTTCAGTGATTTCTATCTTTGAAAGTTAATTTTGATGCTGTTCTTTTTGCAAAGGTTTTTGAGGAGGATACTCATGTCCTGGGCTGTTTTGCTTGAGAACCGAGGTGAGCAGGGCCCTTGGGGTTGGGGCAATGGGTTATGTTCCCTCGTATCATCGGGAACACACATTGTGGGCACCCAGCAAGGCCTTAATCAATGACCAGTTGCTTGTTTCGATAAGTTGATTAATTAATTGACATTAAAAAAGAGTCCTGCTCTCCAAGCATTCAGTAACGTGGCCTAGATGATGACTTTGTGTTAGATCAGCTAACATATCTTAGGCGGTAAATGCAATCTCTTGCATTTACCACCTGACATACACAGGGGGCCCAAGCTTGTGAAGGTTTGCAGGCAGACTGGCTTCAGGGTCTGGCTGGGAGTCCCAGGTTGGAGAGATGGACTTTGAGGAGCTTCCCAGGCCAGAAGGACCTTGGAGGCATCAAGGAGTCAGGAGTAGATTGAGTATAAAAGACTTCATAACTTTATAGAACTTTAACCTTGAGCTGTAAAGGAAAACTCTCTAAAAATCTGTCCCACTTTCATGGTAGTACATTTGTCTAAGTTTATGGTAAGTTCAGTCAAATTTAGTGCACATTAGGCCACATCAACAGAATTCCAGAGGTCACTGCACAGTCCGTGGCCATTGGTCTCATGGCACCAAGTGGGTGTGCCCGGATCTGCAGGGGTGCACTTGGCCCACGTGCCAGCTGAGGGCATCCTTCTCTGCTTGCTGAGTCATCACAGCTGGGAGGGTGAAGAATGGGAAACGTTTCATATGAGGATGGATGTAAGGAACAGAAAGGAAGACTCGCTCCGTACCCTGAGGACGGTGCTGGTGCATGATTCATCCTTCCATATAACTGGTGCTCTGTCCACAGGAGAAGTCAAATTAGTTAATTTGTGTTGCTTCAAACAGATAAACTGAGAGCAAGGGTTCTGGTGTGGCCATTACCTGCTCAATATGAGGACATTCCCCTTGTGAGTTGGACTTGTCTGACGGGCTGGGCTGCCTTGGAAGTAGTGAGCTCCTGTCACACGAGTGGCACAGAAAGAGCGGAAGGGGTTTACCTCCCCACAGACTTGTGGGGAGGGTCTCTGCACTGGGTGGGGCTTGGTCTCGATGTCCAACAATGTGTCTCTAAACTCTTGATGATTTTATCTATTTCCTTCTCATTTTTCTCTTTCTAAACATTTTTAAAAATCTGACTCATTTCCTCTTATTCTTGCATTTTTGTCTCCTCTTCTTGCTGTTCTTTAACTTGTTGTCAGAATTTATTACCTCTCTCTCATCTCCATTTTTCACATGCAAATCCTACTCCATTTCAATGAGCCTCCAGAAGTGTCATTTAATCAAGTATTGGTGCAAATATTTGATTATTGATTATCACCTAGGAACAAAAATTTCTGTGGGTTTTAGCAAGATGGGAAACGTAACAGAAGTGAAATATCGTGCTGAATATGTAGGATCTGGAGTTTTTGTTTTTCATGTTTCCTCTCATAACATCTTCAAGCTGCAGAAGTCAGTGATGAAATGAGCACAGGCCTGGTAGATGTGGTCTGGACTAAACTTCTGGAAAACTGACCTTGCAAAAGCACAATATCAACCAGTTTTGACAATCCAGGCCGATTTCTATGAGCACTTCTAGCTATTTCTTCTCCCTCTCCATTCCTTGGGTTATGCTGTGACTTTAACCACATCACTGGGCAAATCACCCCCTCACAGTAGTAACCATAAACATTTCATTTGGTTACATTTTCTTCTCTTAATAAAATGTTCCTATCCAAGTATAGATGCAACTGTTCTCAACAATTCTGACTAATTTGTTAATTCATACTTAAAAATAGCTATTGCTTGTGGGCTTTGTGCCAGTGCACTGAATACCTGGCTAAATAAAGCATGGCCCTTGTTTTGGGGAACTCACAGATTCATGGCACAGACACGCAGACAGACATCTGGTCGGCTGCAATCAGACACTGAATTTGCTGGATAAAGTCTTCACTGAACTGAATCAGCCTTGGCAATTTTGGTTCCCCAGGTTCAGTCGTCTGTGCACAATGACGATTTCCTGTTTGGGCTGAGACTGTCTCAGTAGCAAGCCAGAGCTGATGGAGGCTGGCGGGGCTAAAGAAGCCTTCTCTGGGCCCCACAGTGATGTGTACCTGCTGGACATCTTTTCACTGTGCACCTATTTGGATGCTTCTGTCAAACCCCCTTTGAGTTTGGTCCACAGACTCACGAGATGCTATCACTGAATGATCAGAAAATGGTAACACAGATCTTTACAATTATTTCAAGAATTTTGTTACTACTGACTGATTTTATTAAGTCCAGGTTAATTTGGGGGGCATAACGGCCAGTGTTTATTCTCCTGTTTGTGTTACCCTGTACCCATCTTCCCATGTTCCTGCGTGTCTTTGTTCATATCATACCCAGAGGACATAAATGCAATTTCTTAATCAAGAAAGTGGTGGAGGGTACAATTTACTGAGCGCCTGTTTTTTCAGAAAGCACATAGACTGCTAAGGAAATTGATTCTAGGTGGTATTCGGTATTTTCTCTCCTATGGGTATAAGGAATAAGACATTTAAAGTTATCGTTGTCACTCATTTTGTGCCTAAACTCACTCTTTTGCTTAGCAAATATTTGTTCATTTCATTACAGTTTACCTTTTCTGCTTCTCATATTGGTGAACAATCAAAGTCTATGTGGGTTCCAAATAAGAAATTATATTGCTTATATTCCCTAAAATAAGCAATTTACTACCACCTTTGGTCAGATAGAGAATGAAATCATCGAGAGACAAAAGCAGGCACTGCTGTTGATATGGGGGAACTAGCAACCTGAATGGGGGAAAAGTACCCACTGGTAAAACACCAGCCCAAAGCAGTGCAAAATGCAAGATGCATATCTACTAACCCCTTTAAAGTGCCATGATTTAAGGAGCCCAGATTACTCTTTCTCCTTTGGAAGTACTGAGGAACTAGTCTCCATTTCCCTCTAGGAGTCACAAAAAATGCATTTGTCTTGAAACTGGACAATCTGAGTTTAAGTACAAGTTCTATCAAGATATGATTTGAGGTTTTAAGTTTCACTAGCTATAAAATGGGAATGATCCTAATCCTATCTATGGCAAGGGTAAAAAAGAGAATAAGTACAAAAAAGTGCTTTAAAATGATAAATTAGTAAATTGGTAAAATAGGTACATAAAGTATTATACAAACATGAAGTATCATTAGTATAGTTATCAGCACAATATCATCATCAAAAGCATATTTTTCTAGTTACTCTTCCTTTAACATGGAAAATTTAGTTGGTCATAAATTATAAATTTTTACCTGAGACATACACTAGAAAGGTGAAGGACATATATTCAAAAATATAAATAATAAATAGCCATGAAGACACTATGCTTATTTTAGCAACTTCCTTCTCACAGGTACAAATGTGTTACAGATAATGGCTATGTCAACATGAGGCCGCAATTTTTAACTTTCGATTATTTACATATTTGGCCTCATGTACATAAAACTTGAATTTTTTACTTTTTATCTTTGAAGATACATTTTACTGTAATTTGTTGTGATTGAAATAAATAAGAAGTACTATTTGCTCCTTTGTAATCACCCTGGTTCTTTGGAGGAAAGGTGTACGAAACCATAAATTGATCACTTAGTTGGAATTTTACATTTTCAGAAACTGTTGACATGGTAAAGAAAAGGAAAGGTACAGGAGATGGAGCTGTTAATAAAAACTAAAATTTTTGTCATGTTGGCAGATGTGCATCACATGTGCCCATCCCTAAGCCTGCATCCCTGGAAATGAGAAGAGTCCTCTGACCTAATACCACCCTTCCCAGGGACAAAGGACAAGAGATGCAATCATGTGATATTTGCAACCTCTGCTGGTCTATCACCTTCCAAGATGTTGAAGGTACTTGAATTAGTCCTACGAAGAGCCACATTCCGTATTTATTTCTCCCTATCTCTAAATAGTCCTGCTTTAATGTGCCGATAACTTAACCACGTGGGTATCTGGAGACCGACCCCAATGCCAACAACTCTGTGTAATTTTCTTCTGCTATGGAAATCCTGGCTCACACTATGGGTTATTATTAATCATACTCATTTTTAAAGGTAATTTAGATTTAATACATTGTCCATGCAATTCTCTGGGGAACATAAAAAGTGATCTATCTTGTGCACATCTGCTTAGTTCCATTTCCTGATCCTGGAACAACTCTCTAACATTTCTGCTTTTAGCTGAGGGAAGTGACCTAAAGTAAAGATGTGTAAAGTACGTCCTGATCAACGGTGTAACTTCCAAATGTCTTTGGGGTCACTGCTTAAAACTGGTGCCAGAGAGTAATGGCTGCACATTATAAGCATTAGGACTCTTCCGTTGGCGTCTTATTTAGTTCTTACCTGGCTTGTACTGCCAGGGATGAGGCTCCCTTCTCTGGGGAGGGGAGAGAGGATGGATATTTCAGAGAAACAAATAGCCTCTTTGAGACACTCATAAAGCTACCACTGTAAAAAGGATCTGCTATTTAAGACACTTAACTGGTCGCCCACCACCTTGTATTTGCTTAGGTGTGTGGAATAAAATTTGCTGTGTCTAGAATGCACCATTAATGCTTCGATATTGGACTGAGTCGCATGAAATTGCTTTTTTTTGTGAGTAAAAATGTGATCCAATATTAGCATTTTTGTATGGTTCAACCTAATACTTGGGAATATTTTTATTCCCCACCCCCCTTGGCATCTTTTCCATAGAAATGGAAAATAATGCTTGCCAGCACAAAGAATATTAATGTTCTGGTTTGCCCACATATTTGTAGAATGGCACGTTCCCTTTAAGTGATTCTAGCTAGAAACTACTTTTATAAGATGTGTTCAGAGTAGCTACACTAGTTCATGAATAATTTTTAGTAACTAAAACAAAGTGACTTTTTTCCCCTCACAATTTAGGAGTTTCAATAAAGCCTGGGAAGTAAATTATCCTATTCACTCCATTCTAAGATTCGTGAATCAAATATAGGCTTTTCTGTGGATATAAGAAAAGAATTAATGTGAAGAGGAAAACTGAACATAACTATATCAAATATATGTATAGATTGCAAGAAGCATCTCAGTTTTGGAACTCTTAACTGATCCAGTGGGGGGTTGGGTAAGAAAATCTGTATCAAGGGAATCTCATTTATCTTGTTTTGTATTGGAGAATGTTAGGGATATGGATGGGGGAGAGTCCAAATTACGGTTATGAATATGTTTAGGATGGGTTCAAGAACATAAAGACATTTGGAATAAAATTTAAGGTTAAAGAGCAGTGTTAGCTGGCAAATATTCCTAAATACTTAGGAATATTTCACACTTTTCCACGAAAGACATTTTTTTCCCTGGAAATGGAACATAGGTCTTGCTGTCAGAAAGCATATTAATTTAAACTAAAAAGAGCTACCTTGAAGGGTGAAGAGGTGTGGACAAAAAGTGTGCATGTTTTGAGAAAAGATGCATCAAAAAGCAGAAAAGAAGTACCCTGTAAAAGAAGCTAGTTGAGATTGGCGAAGGCACGTTGAATGCTTCTAAATCGTGTACACAGTTAGTGCAAAGCTGAAGTCAAGCTCCCCCGGAAATAACTAGCAAACAATTGAAGTGAGGATGGACATTGTTGGCCAGCTTCCCCATGCCCACGTTTCACAAGTGAGAAAAAGCAGGGTTTACCTTTAAATAAGGTCCAGTTAGATGAAGCCGTGATTGATTCCAACACCAGATGTGGTTCTCCATGATGAAATCTATTGCATGTAATTTTATTAGAAATAAATTATTTGGTTTAGTTAAACTTTGTCCTTTTCAGATTAAACATATGAGCAATAAGATATCATTGACATGAGATATGGATGTTAAATCTCAATGAGCCTCAATGGTGAAGAAAGTCAGGAAATTTTTATCCTCTATTGCCAAATCCTGTGGCATCACCCAAAACCTTGTGACTGCCACTCAGGAGTTGAGAAGCAGGTCAAGGCTTGTTTTATCCAAAATTTTTTGACTCCCTTGAATAGATGACCTGAAATCTGACCTATTCAGTTATGTCCATTTCTGATCTGCACCTACTCCTCATTTTCTCTATCTTTGAATCCAAGAAAAATGTTCTCATGACCTAGCATCATTCTGCCCAGAGACAAGAGATGTCCTCCCTTTATCCTGTGGCACTTCTATGTTTTGGCCATAATATTATCCTGGAATTCTCACAGTTCTTAAATTGACACTCCACACAATAAATCTTGCTGTGATGTTATACAGGAGAATCTTTGTGAACACTTTGTGAAGTTTCAGAGACAGGGAAGCGTGCCATTCTCATAAAATGATCATTTGGATTTTTTTGAAGCAATCTTCACCCGCGTTACTTGCAATCTGTTTATAATGCAGTAAAATACTTATTTAAAAGGTTTTCTGTGAGCCAATGGCCCTCTTTCTTAGAATAGTCTGTGCTAACATGGGGGAAATGTATACAGCTGTGTCAGGCATTGTCACTAGTGGTTGATTATGTAGATCGCCATAAACTATGTTTATAAATTATGTTTATTGTGTTATAATTAGTAGCACTAACAGTGCATAATATCAATAAGGTCATTAAATATGTAAATAATAAATAATAGCAGTATTAATGCCACCAAGGAACAGGGCATCGTGTATATTCAGTCAGCTCAGAACCACATTTCTCATCATTTCATCAGGAAGACATGGAACAAAGCCAGTCATTGGTTTAATGAACACACAGCCAAGTGCAGAAAATGAACACGCCCTTGCTTAATGGATGGGAAAATAAAAACAGCAGGTTGTTTTCCTAAGAAATGGGGAAACGTTGCAGAGTGTGGCTTATTTCACAAAGCAGTGGATTTCTGGAAATTTGAAAAGTGGATTGAGGGCAGGTGAGGTAGGACTTATTTACCTTTTCATTTAAAGTGATGTCTGTTTAAATTTCCCAACACAGCTGATTCTTTATTCTCACTAAATGCCTATGGAGACTCAAATATGACACAAAAATTAGGACTTCTAGACAATTTATAGACTGAGTCTTGGAAAGCGTTTCTACTGGCTCCCTTCCAGGGAAATTTGATTAAAGAAAACAGTTGATGCGTAGAGTCTGGGGGTCTCACCTGGACACATCTACTAGCTGACCAGGCTGAGAACAGGAGTCCACACTCAGATGAGCAAGAATGGGACTTAGAGCAGGTCTGCACAGACCGTCCCTCTGTTTGGTGGTAAAGTTTTAAAAATACATCTGCAGGAGATGAGAAATGGAGTGTCCTGAATGGGAAGAGTAAGAGCAGAATGCACCAATAGGTTTCTAGTAGGAAATAACATTAAATTTTAGAAAACTCTTTGCTATCTTTTCAGTAGTATAGTTAAGATATGAGTGGAGTATTAAAGCTGGAAGATAAATACAACAGGATGTGAGGAAATGGGAGATAAGTAAGGATGGAAGGATTACTAGGGACCAAAAGGTCTCCACCAGGAAGAAAATATACACTGTAGGCAGTAAATGTCAGAATTAATACTAGCCAGAAAATTGAATTATTAATATGGAGAATAATTTTGAGAAGCTGTTCAAGAGGGGAAAACAGAGAAAAAGAAAACAAAAATTTTAAGAGATGGAAAAGTTTCAGATGTGACAGGGTGCCCAGCCTAAAATAATGGGTTTTTTGAAGAAAAATGAAAGAGGATATCTATCAAAGGCACAGCTAGTGAAACATTTCTGAAATGAAATACGGCCTGGTGGTGTAGATCAGAGTCTCACTACATCACTTGGTCCCAACTACATAAAAGGTCTGTCATAAAATGTCCTCTCCCTTCTATAATGCTCCCCTCTTAAATATGAGCCAAGGAGGAACAAAAATTTGAAGAAAGTGTTCAAAGACAAAAACCAAAATGAACAAAAGGTTAAAAATACTGGATGAAAAAGAGATTGAGATTGAAGAAAAGTTTTAAAAAGAAATTACTGATGTCCTCAGGGAGACAAAAGAACATATTCTTTTCATGAAACAAGACCAGGGTGCAATAAACACAGAACATTCCAAGGTCAGAAAAGCTGTATTGAAAATTAAAAATATGATAGCAGTCATTAAGAACTTAGTGAGTGGATGGAAAAATAAAATCGAGGAAATCTCAAAAGAGCAGAGCAAACACAAACACACACACAAGAAAACTGAGAGAACTAGGAAACCAGAGGACAAGTTCAAGAGCTCCGACATCTGAGCAAATCTTCAATTCTAGAATGAAGTTCCAGGGAAACAAAATGGGAGTTGAAAGGAAATAAACCACAAAATAATTTTTTAAATGTCTTTGAATTAAAGGACATAAGTGTCCAGATTGAATGTGCCCACTTAGTACCTAGCACTGTGAATGAGATCAGCCTCATCCCAAGACAATGTGTCATGAAATTCAGAAGAATGGGAACAGAGAATATCCCCACACAATTGCAGAAGGAGAACAAAATGTGATTTATGCAGAGAGCTAAGAATGAGAATGATGTTGGACTATTCAATAGTAACTTGGGAGGCTAAAAAAATGGAGAAATACCTCAAATTACCAGGGGAAATTACTTCTGAGCCAGGATTCTCTACTCATTAAACTACTAATCAAGTATGAGATAAAAATAAAAAACATTTTAAATCATGGAACATCTCAAAAGTAACACAATGGACTCAAGATACATCAAGCCATTTCAGTAAAGTGTTAACAATGTTAAAAAGTGCAAATATTAATTTTTTTAAATGTGAACTAAAAAATAGCTTAAACAAACCATGTGCTTAATTTATATTCTAAATTTAGCATATAACATATCAAAACCAGTTGAAAATTCTACAAAAATAAAAGAGACAGAATTAAATAATCATCTCCCTTTTAAATATAGACTCAGGAAGTCTAAATGAAGCTTTGAAAAATGAAATTTTACATCTTTTTATAATAAGCATTCTTAACCAAGTAGGATTTATTCAGAGAATATAAAAAACTTTAATTGTTGGAAATGTATTAATGTAATGATCAGATCAGTAGGCCAATAAAAAATTCCATGGAGTCACACGAATATTGTTGGTAGAGCTCTTATGTTTTGGAAACTGTGGTCCACACTGCAAAACCTTAGGATTATGTGGAAAAAGGAAAAGTCAATTTCCTTTCGTGATGGTTTTACAAGATGCCAGAGGAGCAGGGTTAGCAGCAGTTGCAGTTTCCTTTGGATCTAGATTTTCAGAGACTACATATGGCACAAAGCAGGTTGCATTGGAAACTGAAAAGACAACTCCTCCTTTATTTTTAATTTTTATTTTATATTGGAGTAGAGTTGATTAACAATGTTGTGTTAGTTTCAGGTGTACAGCAAAGTGATTCAGTTATACATGTACATGTAACTATTCTTTTTCAAATTCTTTTCCCATTTGGGTTATTACAGGATATTGAGCAGCAGTCCCACTTCTACTTTAAACCTGGCATTTGTACTTCCCCAAAAGGAAAATTCTATTGGGCCAAAACTTAGAAGCAGCCAAGATGTCCTTCAGTAGGTGAATAGATAAATAAACTGTGATTCATCCAGACAATGGAATATTATTCAGTGATAAAAAGAAATGAGCTATCAAGCCATGAAAAGACGTGGAGGAATCTTAAATGCAAATTAGAAAGTGAAAGGAGCCAATCTGAAAAGGTTACAGAATGTATGATTCCAACTATAAGACATTCTGGAAAAGAAAAAACTAAGGAGACATTTAAACCTTCAGTGATTGCCAGGGATTTGGGGCAGGGTGTGACTAGGCAAAGTTACAGAGGATTTTAGGGCAGTGTAAGTACTCCGTATGACACTACATGATCGGATACATGTCATTATACGTTTGTACCAACCCACAGGATGCACACCACTAAGAGTGAACCTTATGTCAACTACGGACGTCGGGTGATCATGACATATCAACATAGGTTCAATCTGGTGGGAGATGTTGATAACGGGGAAGTCGTGCTTGGGTGGGGATTGGGGGTGTATGCGGGTGTATGGGAAATTCCTCTCCCTCCTCAAGCTCACACCCCGGTGATAGTAGCCATTTCTCAGCTTTAAACACAATCTTCCAAACTTCCTAAATTTATGTGCCCTGCCCAGACCTCTCTCTTGAACACTAGACTTCCACTGAATTGCCAGTTCAAAATCTCCACTCTCAGGACTAAAAGACACTTCAAACTTGACTATCCAAAACGGAATTTCTGATCGCTCCCACCCCATGGCCCCAAAAAACCACATTCAACTCCACCACCTCCCCTTCTCCATCGTTCCAGGTGCCGAGGTCAGACAGACACGTGGGGCCGGTCTTGACCACTCCTTCCTGTATCACTTCACAACCAGTCCATCAGCAAAGAAACCCAGTCCCCTACATGTTCCATACATACCAGCAACTAACCCCCTCTCACTGCCCCCCCCTTCCCTCACTCTTTCCCCTCAGCCTCTTAGTATCCTTGACACAGAAGCCAGATCCTCTTGCAAAGCACAAGTGAAACCTTCCAGTGGTGTACGTGACTCCTAACCCTCTTCTCTCTGTCCACAGTTCCTCCCACTCCTGCCCTCATGCCTTCCTCTGGATCCATTCTCGCTGTTTCCTGAGTTTACCCGGCAAGCTCCTCAGGGTCCTGCACTGGTTGTTCGCTCTGGTTGGAATGCCCTTCCCCAGGAAACTGCACAGCCCACGTCAAGCTCCTCCAGGTCTCTGGTCATCCCATCCAAATTGTAACTTGCTCTGTCATCCCTACATTCAAGATCCCCCTTCATACCCTGCTCTCTTTTCCAAATCGTGCACCACCTTCTAGAATATGATATAATGTTTTCACTAGTGTTTTATTACTTATTATTTGGTGTATTATTTATTGTCTCTACCACCCCATAAAATGTAAATTCTATGAAGACAGTGATTTCCACCTTCATATTGTTCCCCCACCCCCACCCCCAGAGAATCCCAAAGCATCTAGAACAGTGCCTGGCTCATAGGAGATACCCAACATCTGCTCAATGAATGAATGCATTTTCTGTCTCTAGGGTTTGTATTTTAAGCCACAGTATTTTAATCATTTTAAGTACAAAAAATTCTAGAAAGGGAGAATATTAATGCTAGAAAAAAGCCTACCCAGGGTACATGAACTTGGGACTTGAAGAAAATGCTTCTGGTGGAAAGGATGATGTTGTAGGACCAAGATGGAAGAGTTTCCCAGCAGGCACCCCTGTGGGCTCAGCTAAGATGCTTATGAGAGTAATATGGTACATACCAATACCCTGCACGATAACACACTATTGCATTGTGTTGTGTGGTATAATATGTCACGGCACTGTGCTGTGTCATATTACCATTATGCTATATTTTTATGCTCTTGTAAAACTGGCTATCTCTCCATTCTGGTTGTCTTTTATAGTCTTCTCACTTGGACATTCTATTTTCCTTACAGAGTCACTATCTTTGTGCCTTGTTTTCACTCATGTGTTTTTGCTTGTTTAGCTTTAACAAATGTTAAAGCCAAAAGGTCTAGGTGTACCCAGCCAAAGTTATAGGCATTGACCTAGAGCCCTGATGGAATGGACGAGGTCTCACCCAATGATAGAGTCATTGTACCAGCACCCTGATCCACTGGGCTGATGTGAACACTTAACTTCTAAGAAAACTCCTTATTTATTTCTTGCCTGTCTGTCAAAAAACATTCTAATTCTTCTTCTATAGGCCAGATACTAGGCTAATTGTTTGGGGACACAAAAAGAGATAAAATTATAGCTTCTGCCCTCTAACATGCTGATTTTCTTGTTTCCAGACCACAGCATATTAGGAACAGGAAATGCTAAGGGCAAGGAGAATGTGGGCAAACACCTTGACCTTAGGGAGAAGTGAAAGGGAAAGAACCTTTAAAAGCACACCCAATAAATAAGAAATATCAGCTGTCTAGTGTCATTTGGTATAGGGGCAAATGATTAGACACACATGTAGTTTCTAGGTCATCACTGTATTTTATAACATAGATAACAATAGCCAGGAACCTATGTTCTATACTCTGTTTAAGAAAGCAGGAATGAATAGAATATATTTTAAAAACAATTCCACCTAAGATTATTTTAAAGTATCTGGGAATTTCACAATGCTACTATGTTTGAAAGGAGTACATTGCTTGAATGTGCCCCTTTTTCTTTCAGATTTTTAATATCTTGATGACAAAGTTTCTAAATTATTTTGTCTTAAAAATCAACTCTCGGGTTTCCCTGGTGGCGCAGTGGTTGAGAATCTGCCTGCCAATGCAGGGGACACGGGTTCGAGCCCTGGTCTGGGAAGATCCCACATGCCGCGGAGCATCTGGGCCCGTGAGCCACAATTACTGAGCCTGCACGTCTGGAGCCTGTGCTCCGCAAGAAGAGAGGCCACGATAGTGAGAGGCCCGCGCACCGCGATGAAGAGTGGCCCCCGCTTGCCACAACTGGAGAAAGCCCTCACACAGAAATGAAGACCCAACACAGCCATAAAAAAAAATAAAAAGAATAAAAATAAATAAATAAATTAATTAATTAATTAAACAAAAATCAACTCTCAAATTTTTCAAAAATTTCTGTTTCTGTTAAAACTTTTGAGCCAGTGGTTGAAGGAACCATTATAGTTAGATCTTTTCTGTTTCCCAGAAGCGCCTTTCTAATTCACCAGCATTGACAATGTAAATTCACAACAAGGCTAATGCTTTTATGGTTGGAAAATGCAAAATGTTGTCAGCCAGATAGAGGGGTGACTCTGTTGGAGGATCTGTGAAATGTTTCACCCCATACGTTTTGGATGTTTATTTCTGAGACTATACTAGACATTAATCGGTTGAAAGTCAACTGATCATCAACAGGTACGAGAGCTCACTGCATCCAAGGGACACGTGTGAGCCTGCCGCTTTGAGGCTCAGGGTCTCAGGCGACTTCACTGCAATAGGAGCCATGGGAAGTCCGGGCCTCGGTCCTGCCACAGTCACCTAACGCCATGTCCTCGCTCCTGGTGACACTTTGCACGGTGCAGGTACCGCCTTCGTGCACATCACTCAGACATCGTCTGCTCCCACAGGGAAACCAGCATTAATAGCACCGAAGCTGTTTGAACCATCCAAGAAGGTCAAAGTTGGGGTAATTACAGTTATCCGACTGGTGTTCAGACGCTCTCACACTCCCAGATGGATCCGTAACGAACTCTCTGTGATGGAAATATCTCACATTATTCTTGTGTTGGCCAGCTTGCAGTGTCATTCCAGATGGCAAATACAAAAATAGCATGAAAAATTTCCTCCTGAAATGCACTCTTTGAAAGTGTTCTTTTAGCCCGATAACAGATACTCCAAGATGTTCCAACATTCCAATTCTAATGAACATAAGCGATGTGTCCTCCTCCCCTTCAAAAAAAAAATCCAGATATTAAAATGCTTCATTACAGCAAATTGCTGGTTGTTATTAATGTCATTATTGGTTGTTTGCAAAAGCACTCTCTCCCACCCCTAAGGAAATACCCGATGCGTTTTTCCTAGAATCTGCATTCATTATGGTAGGAGGGTCTCCAGAGCAATGGAAACAAACGTAAAGGTCTCGGTGGTTAACACAAAAGCAGAACTGCTTAAATTTGATTACCTTGTTTAATGAAGTGTCGCATTTATTTACAAGATGGTGTGATGAATCACATTACGGGTCCTGTAAATCAGCTTATAAAAATGGACAAATGATTCAATAATGTGATGCATCTACGAATTTGAGATGAAGGGATTTGAACTCATTCTGATATTTCCCACATTAAAAAAAAATGCTATTTTGAGATCAGCCTGGGAATTAAACTCGATGGTTTGCTCTGTAAAATCTTACACGTTCTTCTATCACTGAGACCCTGAATTCTATCTTGGCCTCAATTTGCATCTTGCAGTGACTGGGAGCTCTCCGTCCCATCAGCCTTCCCAACATGAGTATCTGCAAACCCAGCTCCATCATTATACATGCAAGCCCAGCCCTCGGGCGCCCGCTGCTTCCACCGGGAAGGCAGAGAATCACCGTGATGTCTGACAACTGGACAGAATTGCCAGGGGCACCGGCTACTCTTGTCTTAGTTTTTTTTTTTTTTTTTTTTTTTTTTTTAATCTGCCGGGTGGAAAACTATGAGTAACCCCTCAGATCACAGGGCAAATGCCCACATCTGCTTGGAGCAAATTCAAATCTATATTCACCATGGGCTGCACATGTAGAAAGAACAAATGAGAAGCTAAGCGATGGAGACTAGGTCTGCAGCTGTTGCCTCTTATCAAGGGTGTGACAGGCTGGCTCACTTACCTTCTGAAGCCCCTCCTCTGCCACACCCCCCCTCGGCCACAGCTACAGAGCCACAGGAGGGGGAAGGTGGCGTCACCTGGGTCTGGTCTGGACCCAGCACTTGTGCCCCGTTACTCAGTCCCTTGATTCCTGAACCTCGGTTCTTCAGGGGTGGATTGGGCTGAGGGATGAGGGACTGAGAATTTCTCCAGTGGAACCAGCCTGAAAGAATCAAGGTGACAAGATCCATGACAGCACCCCAGGGTCGATACCATGTGATTCACACACTTTCAGAATGGGACCTCTTCTTTCCCAGGATGAAAGAACGTGGCCCTGAGACGAAGGAAGGAAATGGGACCATTATTTGGGTTATCGTTATTTACTACAGTCCTACGTGAGCAGGAAGCGTGGTGCTTTTCAAAGTTCATTTCCCCCAAGTAAACTAGGCCTGTATTCATCAGATAGAATGAAATGGATTGCAAGTTTGGGTTAGGAGACTTGGTCTCATAAACCAGCTCTGTTATTCACTAACTGTATGACCTGGGCCATTGACTAGTCTCCTCATCTGTAAATGAGGGATACTGACACCGAACTTCCCAAGGTCATGGTGAAGGTTAAATGAGATTAGGAACTCCCAGATGGCCTGGTACAGCTAATTACTGGAGAAATGGCAATTTCATCTTTCCCTCCTTCTCTCTCCCCTCTCTGCTTTCTCCCCTGCTGGAATCTATGTAGGGTCTTTTTTTTTTTTCTTTTTACCAGCATGCCAGTTGAAGCATCCACACACACACACACACACACACAACACACAACGCACACACACACACACACTCATACAACCTACATTTTTGTGTATAGTGTTCATGGTACAATGAAAATTATTCTTTGTGAATTCTAATTAGCTATACTTTTAGTATATTTTGAGTGTGGCGCATAGGAAAAAAATGGGGTACTTAAATTCAAGCCTTCAGGAAGATAGTTTACAGACCTCTTAACTTTGGTTACAAAAGGTAAATATAAGCCTTCAGATTCTGTCTTTCTGGATTTTCTCACCAAGCGAACAGATAACCTAACCCTCGGTTCCCCGGGGCCTGGATGGAGAAAAAAATGGAAGAAGAAATTTGAAGTCATTTTGGCCTTTTAAATAAGATCAAAACCTACATTTTAAGTAGGGATTTGGGAAGAATTTTGGTGGAGTGAACCCACGGGAAAATTCATTGTGAACTGATTTTAGGTTGAAAAATCGGATTATTTTGGATATCTTAATGATAACAACAATAGTAAGAGAGACACAAGTTCATTTTCAGACTCTGTGGACCCTAGAGTACACTGAGGCATGGCATGGGGCCAGATCCACTTCACCTGGGGAACGTCACCCACCTGCCCACTCCTGCATCTCTGCTCTGGAACCAGAGTTCAGAAAAAGGGTGACATTCCCAAGCCTTCTCAGAAGTTCATCACTGAATCCATAATGTAACTTGTTTTTGGAATAACAAGAAGGCTTAGTGGCTTTTCTCGATCTCTTTGATGGCTTTTAAGTAACCACGTGCTGAGGTCTTTATTGTCTAAGCAAAAAACTAGGAAAATGTTCCCCCAATTTAGAAATCCACCCCTCCTCTTGTGCCTGAGAGAATATAGTTGACTCAGGCTGGAAGGAAATGACTGGGACGGGAGCTGGAGGTGTCTGGGAACCCACCAGCAGAGTTGCCTGTCCGAGCCACACGTCTGCTCCCGGGCCGCCCCGCAGACCTGCCAGCACAAGCTCCCAGTATTGACACGCAGACCCGTGAGCAACACGTGTGGCCTCCACAGCCGTGCCAGGCGGTGGGCGGGAGGGCGGCCGGAGCGCATCTCTGTGCGCGCAGGGCGCCGGGTGTGGTGGGGCAGGGAGGGCCCCCGCGTCTGCACCGGAGCTTGCCAGCCTCATCCGCGCGTTGCGCCCTTGAGTGACAGGTGTACACGGGCGCCGCATCGGCTGCCAATATGTTCTGAGACCGTGGCACCCATGCTCATCTCCAGGGGCACTGCTGCTTCGTTCTTCAGTATCAGACATGAAAGGAATAATTTCAGGTGCCAGAAAAGGATCTCTGATAACAGAAAACATTTCAGCGTTCATGCACCGGAGTTCGCCCTGAAGCCATAGCTCTGATACGGTTGTTTCTTTTTTTTTTTTTTCAGTCTCCTTCTTTATGCTTACAGTTAATCCATGATTATCTACAATCTTTTGGCCCATAGGGTGCTAGTAGAAAAGAATCGGTTTCTTTCTTTAAAAAACAATCCCTTCTTATTTACTTGAACATCATATATAGGAACATCTGCATAGCGCTTTACCATTTACAGAGATCTTTCGCACAGAGAACCTGATTTTAGTTCCCAGAGAACCTGATTTTAGTTCACTTAATCCTTACAATAAACATGGGAGGTGAGGCTCGCAAGATTATCTCTGCTCTGTAATGAATAATATTAAGTTCCATTCAAAGGGACTGCTGAACACAGAATTATTCCCTGAAAATTTCTTGACATCCTTTTGACGAAATTCTCCTGCCTTCTAACCTAGGAATTGAAACTAGCAAAGAAATGGGAGGTTAGTTGGAAATGACTGAGGTGTCTGACGCCTGTTTCCTGCTTTTGGTGAAGTTCTGTCCATGGTAACAAGGATGATGGTAGGGAGTGGAACTCACTTCCTGCTCTGTTCTCCTCCTCAAAGTCTTCTCTTTTGTTGGAATCTGCTTTGTATCTAAGAATCCATGACAAACAGAACGCAAATTTGCACAAATGAAGCGTCAGCTTTGTGTCACAATCCCCCGCTCGGTAGGGTTTGAAATGTATAAACATGCCTATTTGTATATACGTTGTAGCCTCATTTTACCATGCCCTTGTTCTTCATCAATTAAAATTAAAAGCCTCAAACTGTGGTGGCAAAGAAACCCAGAGCCCTCGTCCAGGAGCACCTTGGATTCCGGAGACTCTGGGGTGGGTCGCCCCCAGGGGAAGTGATCGGATCAGGAACAGGGCACTTCCCAGGGGCAGCAGGTAGCTCACGGTCCCATCCGCTTCAGCATCCCCAGGCCTGTGATAACACCTCTGCTCTGGTACCCAACGTGATCGCAGGAGCTTGCGGTCCAGCACAGGAGGAGGTTGCTCTGTGACCAGCAGGTCCACACCCCAGTGGACTGACTGCTGGGCCTTCCCGGGAAGAGGCAGCCAGGAGACGTGAAGTGGGGATACAGTTATCTCAGGCGCCCAGAAAGCTGTCATGACTGCATTTGAACTGTGGTCAGGAACGAAGGGGAGTACTGGAATTTGGGAAAGTGAGGGTGGAGGCTCTTAGTCTCTGAGCTTTATTATTCCCAACTGTAAAATGGGTCTGTAACCCTTATAATTCTGTGATTCTTCACTTTGGCTATGATTCACCCGTGGTGAATTGGGGGAGCAGCGCGTGATGAATGGGGGCCAATATCACCCGCCATGCCACCCCAGCCCTGCATCCAGGAGCACAGAGGCCCGAGAAGCCGAGCGCGCAAACGTGGTAAGGCAGCCGGGCATTCTTCGCAAAGCGTGTAATGAGTCATCTCATTAGGGTCCCCAGAGGAATTTCGCTCCTAAGCTTGACTGGCTCTTGAGAGGATGTTTCATGACTCTCACTCCTCCCAGGACTGGGCCCGGCCCTTCACTTCGAGGCTGGGCAGCTAAGGGGGAGGGAGGCGGGGGAAGACACCAAGGAGGCCTTGCGGGGCACTGCTCCTGCCCAGGAGGAAGGTCCCCCAGCCCCGGGAAGATGCGGAGCCCTTCTGTGGGCTGTGCAACATTTTCTCAAGCTTGTTAGACTGCGTTTATCCCAAGATCAATTCCAACTAGACCTCGCTATTCAGCACTTCCGCAGTTCTAACGAACGGGCAGAGCTGGGGGTGTTTTCACATCATGGAAGACAAGACAAGCCCGGCGCTGGGCCTGAGGTTGGGGTCCCGGCAGGGTGACGCAGCTGCTCATCTCCCGGAGGGATGGGGACCTGAGCCGTGCTCTCAGCGGAGTCCGGGGAGCAGTCACGCGTCCCGTGCCTGGGTCCCCCACCTCCTCCATCCTGGTTCTCTCTCCAGGTCACTAAGGTGAGAAAACACGTGTTCTCCTTCCTTCATTCCCCTCCGCCCCCTTGTCAGCCCTCCCGGCTCTCCCTCCGCCCCATCCACCCTTCCCTCCCTCAATTTTCCTGGGACTCTCCCTATTATCTTTTCTTTCAATTTTTAGCGTACTTTCATTTGGTCTTATAATTACTGGAGGGAGGAAGGACTTAGAACATTAATTATTAATTAATACAAATTACATCAAATGTAATGATTAATTATCAACACAATTAATAACGTTTCAAATCTGTGTCGCATGGAAAAATCTTGTGGAACAGAGTCAGTTCGGGATGGCGATGAAGAGCTGCCTGCTTGGGGAGCTACCAGCTCCAGGACCTACTGTGTGACCTGGAGAAACTGTGTCTTAGTTCCTTTGTTTGCAAACTGGGGACAGCGGTAGTGCCCGGCTCGCAGGGCTGATGGGCTGCCCAAATGCAAACACACCAAGGCACTTGCAACAGGCCTGGGGCGCAGGGAGCACTCCATGGATATCGGCTCCCGTTATTTTAGACGTGGACCCTTCTGCTTGCATCGTGTTTTGGGGATTCTGAACAATGGGTGACCCCACTGGCGTGGGCAGCAGGAGCAGAATGGACCAGGCTCAGGCCAAGACTCAGACAGAACCCACCACAACCCCCCCATCCAAAGCTGGGGTCCACACCTACAGAGTTCAAATATCGTGTAAGTGGATTGGATATATTGACTCAAAAAAAGATTATATCCAAGGAAACACATTCTATGGAGGAAAAACATTGCTAATTCCTAAATGGTACACCCTTCACAGTTTTTGCAACTTTACATCACGCTCCCCTCAGGTTGAGTAATATGGCAAAAATCCAGTTTTGCACACTTCGCTGCTTTTATTTAATTGAAAGGAACAGAAACCATAAAGTGAAAGTGATCCTTTTTTTCTTTCTTTCTCTTATTCCTTGCTTACTCTTGCTAGAAACTTCCTCTCGCCAAGATCCACTTGGGAAATTTCCATTCTGGGAAGTTTTTATGAAGTTACGAGAGACAAATTAGGTGATTTGCATAAGTTAACGTTGTGTCTGCTGCTTTGAAGAGCACAGCACACAGCAGACGTCATGTGCGCTGTTTGCCTTGTGGGACACGCAAAACTTCATTAGTGGAGATTTTGTAAAACGCTTACCGATCCTTCATGAAGAGGCCATTCTGGAAGGACGGGCACTGCGGGAAGGAACCCTTGGCTGCTAAGAGACATGGGTGCTGAAAGCACACTCTGGGTTACTTTGTGCAGTGACACCAGACCCCATAATAATAACAGGGAAACAGAACACTGTGCTGTGAAAGCGAGTGGCATCACTGGGGGACCCTTTGCAAACCTAGACTTGTTACTTCAGGAGAGCTCACTTAGGCACAGAGGGCACTGAACTGATTTTCAAGATTGAAAATACTGTTCATTCATTCATATTTGCAAATATGGCCACCCTGATCATTGCTGGCGACTGAGGCGCTTTCTTCTTTCTGAGAACAAGAAGCAGAAATGCAGACTCCTGGCTGTACTTCTCTCCTCCACGTGTGTCTCCCTCCTGGTTCACAGAACCCCCTCACACACACACACAGACTCTTACTGGTTAGTGGAAATTGGGACTTGTCTTGCATAGAAGAGAGATTATTTCAGGAGAACAGTTTTCCCTCCAGGCTGTATTAAACCAACAGGATTTTCTCCCCACATTAGTGTTGCTTAAAAACCCTAACCTGGTATGTCTCCTTCATCTAAGTAGTGACCCTCCGTGGTCAGCAGATCTGGAGTGGGCTGGCGGCTGAAGACCCCCAGGCCAGGGGAACTGACCCCTCTTCCCTCACCATGTAGTAGAGCATGGAAACGACTCTCTATATAAATACATGGGCCACATCCCCAGGTACCAGGATGAGAGGGAATGCGTTGTGGGAGCCCAGCCTGTGGTTTCTATGGCAACCATGGGAACCATCAGAGTAGGAAGACTTCAGCACCCAACTACCTCGCTCTCAGAACCTCTACGTTGCCAAAATTTGTAGTACTGAGATGGCAACTGGAGGAGGGGGCACCGTGCGCTATAAGATGGACAGCTGAACCAGGGACCGGGTCAGAAGAGGATGCGGGGAAACCGCGATGGTGTGCGGCCTCACGATCCACCATGGGCGTTTACAGTGCTGTTGGACAGAAGCATCAAATGACCTGAACACCCTAAAATGCTCCAATTTAACTTACCAAAGAATCCAAATGCAAATCAGCCCTATCTATTCCCTACTGCATGCTAAGAGCTCATCTGCAGACTACAAACTGCCTTTGCAGGCTGTGTTGATGTGGGTCTTCCCTTTTCTTATCTTGGGGCTGTCGGTTTTCAGATTCTCCCCTTGTGGAGAATGCATCTTCTGTTCCCACTCTATTTCTTCAGTCGGAAGGGGTGCCTTCACAGGGCCTGCTCCATCCCAGGGGAGAGGGCTCCAGGGCACACCCAGGTCCTGGTGCACTTAATCGGGTAGTTTAAGGCAACACAAGAGCCATGGCAAAAGCTACAGAAATTATCTTCAAACCCACGAAAAAAGGTTGGAAGTTTTTCCCATTCTCACTTCCGTTCTTCCTCTGCCGTTACCATCCATACACACGACTGGCAGAGGGACACCTTTTTCTGTTTATCCTTCCCTCCCTCCTACTCCTCCCTCCCCCCCTTTGTATCCACACGCCTCTCTCCTGTCCAGTTTTATGTCACTGTCTCTCAACTAACCAAGCAGTGATGCTTTTAAAGATGGGCTGATTTATGGAAGGAAATGAAAACAATCCAAAGGATAATAACAAACAGATTGGAGAGATGAAGGAATTACTAAGGACCAAAGCCCAGGCAGGGTTCTGTGCCATTATACATGGGTCGCTCCCTCTGTCTGAAAGTCACAAATGTTGGGGGCTCTTCTGCTTTTTCTTTCCCTCTCTCCTCTTTTTTTTCTTTATCCCTTTTCAAAACCAAAATTGAAAGAAAATAATCCACAAAACAGAGCTTCGATGTATATGTTTGTTCATGTTTTAGAGAAAGAAAAAAAACACAACAAAAAACCCAGGGCATTGTGTGAGCGAGAAGGGCTCGGTGGCGGATCAGCAAGGGTTTATTATTCTGAGCAGCGCTCAATCAAATGTGGCCCTATGAACAGAGAGTAATGTTGGCGAATCGTCCTGGGGGCTTTTTTTCTGTGTGTGAGTGGTATCCATCTGTCAGCTGTCAATGCCAGTGAGAGATATACAGGGCTGTCACTTCTCGTCAGCCAGCATTTGTGAAGTCTTTTGCAGCTGCTACACAACACATACTGTCCTTATTGAAGGCCGGCAAAGAAGTCAGAGACGATTGTGCTGGCTGGAGCGAGAGACAGAAAAGAGATGTCAGGGTTGTCCTGGGATAACAGTGTGGACGCATTAGAGACGCGAGGACGAGCTGCATTTATTTCCCTAAAACAACAACAACAACAAAGGAAATGCATTAAAAGAAAAAAATTAAGTTTTAGAGGGTCATGGAACTATACTTTGTCTCCAGGGGGTCCTGTGAAACCCATAACAGCAAAACAAAATTTATATCCCAGTAAATGAACATGTTCAAGGTAGAGATGGGGATACATATTTTTTAAATCAGCAGAATATAAAGAGGGCATAAGTTTTTTATGGTTTCCCCTAAATAAATTACATTACTGCAAAGATTATGCACATGCATAAAAGTTTGCATAATGGAGTACACTTTTAATATGTGTTTGTAAAGCAAAAACGAACATGGTCAGCCAGGGACATACCCACACTATAATAATGCAGATGTTAAAAACCAGGTTAATTTTGATATGGAAACACTCTATTAATCATTACTCTAGTATTCCGTGGGCAGTTCAATATGTTTATTTATAGGGTGACTTCTGCTTAATTGAATTATTTTAAACTGATGGTGGTTCTGGTTTTGTGGTCCTTTGTCTGTAGGAAGTTCTTTGTCCAACACCTGCCTTTAAAAGCAAAACTGCCTTTACTAACCCTTAATGCACCCGCTGATACACAGCTAGAAGTGAAATGGAGAATTTCAATTTCTTTTGTTTGCTGCTTGTTTTAAGGTATTGCGAAATTTAATTACGTTTTGGTTTTCTGTGGGTTTGACAGGACTCTAGTTAATAAAGAAGTGCAATACGTTTGAATTCCGTATATCGTAGATTCTTATTTAAAAAAAAAGAAAAAGCAAAGGGATTTCTCAGAAAAATGAAGAATTAATTGATAGAAGAGTCACCAAAATAGTGAAAAGAAGAAATGCAAGTAGTCAGAGCTCAGAATATTATTTGTAAAATCCTTGTGATGAAGATTCCCTGCAGTGTGTAGAGGAGAGAAAGGTAAGCCTGTAGCCAGTGAATAAGTATCATTAAGCATATTGGCTAAAATATCCTGGGTGAAAACCTAGGATGTAAAGGTTATATTCTTATCATATAAAAATGCACTCTTCATGTATCAACTGGTGGAGGATGTGATTGAGGTGAAAGAAGAGAAATTGATGAATCACACTTATTAAGGTCTTGGGTTTGTTTCCAGGGGAACTGGCAAGGTAGAATTAAATTCAGAGCTTCTGTCTTCAGAGAGGCTATAATCAAGTTGTGAAGACCACATAAATATGAAAAAGTTGAATAAACCAAGTACTTACAGTAGTCTTCACGTATAGGTTAAGAGGGTGAGCGATTCAGTGCAATTTTTGTTCTAACTGAATGTATCTGAGGCAATAATTGTTATAGTCGAAGAGGGAGGTCTATTACTTCAGATCGAAGGCAGGAATAAAGGCTGGGCCTGACAGAATGAGGAGGATGCAGTAGGCAGAATGAAGAGAGGACAGCATCTTTGCACCTTTTCGTTCCCTCTGGCTGCTGTAACAAATTACCATAAACTTAAAGGTTTTAAAAAAACCCACAAATTTCTTATCTTATAGTTCAGGAGGCCAGAAGTCCTAAAATCAATGTGGGGACTTCCCCTGTGGCACAGTGGTTAAGAATCCGCCTGCCAATGCAGAGGACATGGGTTCAAGCCCTGGTCCGGGAGGATCCCACATGCCATGGAGCAACCAAGCCCAAGTGCCGCAACTGTTGAGCCTGTGCTCTAGAGCCCATGAGCCACAACTACCGAGCCCACGCATCTAGAGCCTGGGCTCCACAAGAGAAGCCACTGCAATGAGAAGCCCGTGCACCACCACGAAGAGTAACCTCCACTCACCACAACTAGAGAAAGCCCGCGCACAGCAACAAAGACCCAACGTAGCCAAAAACAAATAAATAAATTTAAAATAAAATAAAATCAACGTGCCTGCAGGGCTATGTTCCTTCTGGAGGTTTCCAGGGGAGGACCTATTCCTTGCCTTTTCCAGCTTCTAGAGGCTGCCTGCTTTCCTTGACTCCCTGGCCCCTCCCTCCATCCCCAAGACCAGCAGCCCAGCATCTTGCCATCTTCCTCTTTTATCTCGGCTTCTACTTAATGTCTCCTTCTCCCTAGGCTTCTGCTGTCAGCCCCACTTCTCTGACTCTGGCCCTCCTGCCTTCCTCTTACAAGGACCCTTGTGATTAAATTGTGCCCACTTGGATCATTCAGAATAATCTGCCCATCTCAAGGTCCTTAACTTCCTCACATCTGCAAAGTCCTTTTTGTCATGTAGAGTAAGATACAGATTTCAAGGATGGGGACGTGGTGATCTTTGCAGGGGAACAGGATCCAGCCAACCACAGACAGCAAAGACAACGGAGTAAAGCTTGGGGACTGCAAGTCACTTGGCACAGCTGGGGACAACCAGTTGGAAGCAGTTCGACTGGAGCTAAGGGGTGGGGAAAAAAGTGAGTTTAGACAAGCACTGAAAAATATTGGGACCAAATTACAGGGATTGTTGGATTCTGGGCATAGAATATGGAGAATATTGGGAGGTAGATACCAGTCCAGTGTGAGGGAACGTCTTCTATTAAAGGAAACAATGCAGGGATGGAACGGGAAGGAACGAGTTCTCTGACACCAGAGATGTTGGTACAAGACCAGGCAGAGTTTAAGACACTCCCAATTCTGAGAGTCTAAGGTCCTCTTGTTGTCACAAAATTGACTCCTACAAGAACAGGCTTAATTCAGAAGCAGGCCTTTTACAGGACTGAGAGAAATCTACTGGTCTCTATATTAAACTCATCAGAATGATAAAATACATCATAAACAATAACATTGTATGGCATTCACATTGTCGCTGAAGAATGAAAAGCCAGATTTTTTTTTTTTTCAGATTTAGAAGGGTCTGAGCACCGTTTGAAGCAAATTGAGAACTCTGTGTCATCTCACTGTCAGTGAGCCTCAAACGATACAGGGTACGCTCCGAACAAGCAGGGTCCATCCATCAGTTCGACCTTTTGGTATTTTGACCATTACTCTGATCCATTTTTCAAACTCAAAATGAGTCAAGAAAGAGAATTCAGAGAGAGGAATAAAGGAAACTAAACAGCTGCTCACGTCCTGCACACGTTATTGGTGATGACTTCTGAACAGAACTGTAAACAAAAGCAGCCCTGGGTTTTGCAGTCTGCGTTACAGGGACACGAGAAATCCAAGTTCTGCAGGAATAAGTCCTTTCGAGTGACCCTCAGAGGAAGTGCCACTCTGTGGCCAGCATTCACAAAGGAAAATTGATGGGATTACAACAGATTGCCTTGTAAAAGTTATTCTATCCTGGGGGGCACAAAAGAAATGGGCTTTGGTGGAGGTGGGGAGGAGAGGGGAGGGGTGGTGATACCAGTTATCATGATTAAGAAACCCTGGAGGCAAGGGGATCTTTATAAACTTAGTTATTCTCAAGGATAGAAAGTGACAAGCCCGAAGTAAATTGGATCTTGAGAAGCCTGTTTCCACCAGGTAGAGAAGAAGGCATTCTTTGGACCAGAGAAACAAAGAATTATGGCTTCTCTCTTACTATTTGAAGTCACCAGATCACACAGTGTTTAAATGACTCATCACCATTAACATTATTTTTTTTCTTTTCCTTTCTTCCCTTCCTCCCTTCTTCCCTTCCCTCCTTCCTTCTTCTTTTCTCCCTGCCCTTTATATTGCAGCTTCCTGGTGGCAGACATGCCCCTTAAATCACATCTCTCCTGGTATCTCTGTGGGTTATATACCCAACTTGCTAAGATGCAAGATGGATGCAATAAATGGTAAGAGATGGGTCTGGAAACACATGATAGCTAACAGGCCACTCCCACAGGCAGGGGACTGTACTTTAGAACTTTTGAGTTTGGTGTCATCTATGTGCACACAATATCTAGATTCATGGGCATCTGGACACTTAAAATACATTGTGTGGAAAATATAAAGTCCACAATGCTTTCCATTTATAATGAACCCACATTTTAAAATTAGCAGAACACATATTACTGGGTATTCTTTGAATCTGAAGACTTCTAAGGGGATAGTCAGCAAGTTGCAAATCTTTAGCAGAAACAGTCATAAACTGTGATGAGACGCAAACTGGGTTTGAAAAGAAAAAGGCAACAAAATGTGTTTTGTGTATTGACTTTTTTTTAGCAAAATATAACTAAAGGAACAAAATTGACAGGGATAGAATTTTCCAACCAGCAGTGGTACAATTATAGCTTGGAGATCTTGTCAAACATCAGAAGACTGTTAAGAAGCAATCCCAGTCATCACACACCAAAGAAAACAAATTCACAAAAAATACCTCGTCAGGGTAAATTCCTTTCTGCTCCAGATACCAAGCATCTAACCATTTTCTCCCCAGGAGAGGTAATAAAGTGAATGCATTAGAATAACAATAATAATAATTCCTATTGTTGTCAATTATTTCAGTTTTATCCAAATTTCCAAATCCCCAGTTAGTCTACAAGAAATCCTAAGAGAAGATACAAAGTGGTCCAGGTCAGGACTGATTGTTGCCGTTTATGCTTCTCTTCTCCATGGAGATACTTCTTTGGAGAAGGTGGTGTAGAAAAAGATTTCCTCGATTACTTTCGCCTACATTCTCTGCCTTATCTGAAACTACCCTCTCCCCATCGTGGTGTGTGTGTATGTATGTACATATCTGTGTGTGCATAGAGGGTGAGAATAGGAAGTATTTTGGCTATGGCCTGGTCTTCTTAGTGTTCCTTAAGGGCTGAAAGATGGAGTTTTATTATTAAGGCAATAGGAGCAATATAAAGAGAGTGAGTGAAGAAAGATGAGCATCCCCGAGAGTGCCAAAGTCAAAAGGTCAAGGAGGAACTCAGACTACCACTGAACCCAAGGGGCCATGGACTGGGACCGTGTCTGACAGGGGGCAGGATTCCAATAGCATCCATTGCACTTCCAATGAGATCCAGTCACCTTACCCCATGTTGTAGGGTACATGTTCTTCCCTTAACCTCCCTACCTCATCTTCTCCTCCAGCGACAAGATTCAAACACTCCAGTCTGTTTCTAAAACACGTCACATTTGTTCCCACCCAGAGCCTTTCCTCTGGCAGGTTTGTTCTTTCTAGACCAGGGTTAGGTCCTTCTTGCCTTTTACCTCTCAGTTTTCTCTTGAACTTCATATGTCTTTGCACCTTCTAGCATTCAGATCTCAGCCTAAAGGTCATCTCCATGATATGACTTCCACTTCTGGCCAAGACGGAGTTACAGAGACTGGATTTATCTTCCAACATAGAACAATAAATAATAATAATAAATTAAATTAACAGAAATATATATTTAAATAAACTGGACATCAGGCAACAAAATACAACGGTTCTTGAAAGACAGAAAGCAAATGAACTGAGCTGTCTACATCTACAGCTTATGGACTAGAGAGTTTCCAGAACACAGTGCAGAGAGGAGGAACCTAGGAAGAACCAGGAAAATACTCTGAGTTAAGGAGATAAGGTGAAATTCAGAGGAAAATAAAACAGGCTCACAGAACAAAGTTCCAGAGAAGAGATATGCAGAGGGTCCCCCTCAGTATTTATCAAGGTGCTGGTTAGCACATGCATGTGAAGAAACTAATTGAGCTTGAGAAAGAAACCAGCAAAAAGTATTAAAGGGATGGATAAATTGGAACTCATCAAAAATTCAAAACTTTTGTGCTTTGAATGATACTATTAGGAAAATGAAGACAATGGACTGGACTGGGAGAAACTATTTGCAAAACACATCTGACAAGAGACTTGTATCCAGACTATACAAAAACAAAACAAAACAAAATCTCTTAAATAATGTGAAGGGAAATAACTCAATTAAAAAAAATAGACAAATGATTTCTGTAGACATTTTACCAAAGAAAACATATGAATGGCCAATAAACACAAGATCAACATTGCATTAAGGAAATGTGAATTAAAAAGGCAATGTTATACCACTCCACACCCACTAGAATGGTTATAGTAAAAAAGACATACAATAAAAATGCTGGCAAGGATGTGGAGAAACAGGAACCCTCATACGTTGCTTGTGAGAATTGCAGCCACACTGGAAAACCATTTGGCAGTTTCTTCAAAAGTTAAATATAAATTTGTGCTATGACTCAGCAATTCCACTCAAGTGTCTATTCAGGAGACATGAAACACACACCTACACAAAGACTTACACATGTGTGATCTTAGCAGCTATCTATAGGAAAACAGCTTAGTCATTGCCTTGGGCAGAGAACAAGAATTAACAGCAAATGGCCATGAAGAATCTTGTTAGTATGATGAAAATATTCTAAAACTGATTTATGGTGATGGTTTCACAACTTGGCATAAAAATCATTGAGTTGTACACTTGAAAAGGGGAAACTATATAATATGTTAAAAATATATATTAGAGGGAATTGTATCATTACTCACACAGGGCCAAGTAGAGTGTCTTTTCCTACCAGTAAGCTTGGAATATCTCATAAATCATGGGGCGTTGGATAGACTACTCAGAATAGTATTGCCCCAGATGATGAGAATAATTAGCACTGTGTTCCTCATTGCTCTGATGTCACCTAACAAATATTAAAAGCAAGACCTGAAAGGAAGAAACTATTTCCATGTAACTTAACTGCACCCCAGAACAAAGGTCAAAAATATTTTTAGGAATAGAAAGATATACAGCGCCAAACAAGGTCAAATTCACAATGTCTGGCTGGTATCCAATCAGAGGTGAACAGGATACAAAGAAAGAATACGGAAAATACCAATCATAATAAGGTCTTTTTTAAAAATCAATTAATTGAAACTAATCCAGAACTATTAGTCCCAGAAGTTTTAGAATTAACAGAAAAGGGCATAGCTTTATCCCACATGTTAGAAAAATTAGACATATGGATGACATAAAAAAGATCCAAGTTGAATTTTGAGATGTGAAAACTATAGTGGCTGAGATGAAAATACATTAGATGAGATTAACAGCAGATTAGATATTGTGGAAGAAGAGATAACTAAAATTGAAAATATAGCAATAAAAACTATGAAAAAATACATAGAAAAAATTTTTAAAGAGACACTGTGAACTATGAACTGTGAAACAACTTTAATGGCTACAAAATTTCAAATTTGATTTAAAAAACTATAATTCCCCAGATACAAGAAGCTCAAAAAACCTCAGGCATAAGAAACATGAATAAAACTACATCAAGGTGTATCATAATAAAATTGCTCAAAACCAGTTCTAAAGAGAAAGTTTTTAAAGCACCCACAAGGAAAGGACATGTTAATTACAGAGGAACAAAAATGAGGATGACAGCAGAATTCTTGTCAGAAACGATGCAGGTGAGAAGACTTTGGAACAGCATCTCAACCCAGATTTGTACAGCCAGTGAAAATATCTTTCAAAAAGAGGTAAAATAACAACTTTTTTTCAAACTTACAAAGTCTGTCTAGATCAGTAGATCATCAGTACAGCAGAAGGTCATCACCAACAGACCCACAGTACAAGAAATGTGAAGGGAAGAAGAAAGATGTCAGCTAGAAAGAAAATACAGATCTGCACAAAGGAATGAAGAGCACTGGAAATGGTAATGCAAGTATTTTTCTTATAATATACATGCAATGGTACATCACTTGAAGGCAAATGGTGATAAACAAAGGACAACAAAGGAGATAAAATGAAATCATAAAATATATTCAATTTAAAAGAAGCCAGAAAAATAGGAAAAGGGAAACAAAGAACAGATGGAACAAATTTTTTTTAATTGCAAGGTGATAGACTTAAAGTTAACCCTTTCAATAATTAAACTAAATGTAAATGGTATAAATATCTATTTAAAAGGCAGAGATTGTCAGATAGGATAAATGAGTAAGACCCAACTATATGCTGCTTACAAGAAATGCACTTTAAAAAGACACAAATGGGTTAAAAGTTTAAAAATGGGGAAAAAATATATACCATGCTACCAAAAATCAAAAGAAAAATCCAAAGGCTTTATTATCAGAAAAAGTAGATATAAGAGAAAAGAATATTACCCAGCATAAAGGTCACTTTGTAATTATAAAGGACTCAATTTATCCAGAGGACAGCCATACTACACATTTATGCATCTACTAACAAAACTTCAAAATATGTGAAGCAAAAACTGATAGAGATATAAAGAGAAAAACACAATGTACAATTATAATCAGAGATTTCAATATCCCTTTCTCAATAACTGATAGAAAAAGGAGACAAAAAAATCAATAAACCTATAAAAGACTTGAACAACACTGCCAATCAACTTGATCCAATTAGACTTTATAGAACTCGCCACCCGACAAGAGAATGCAGGTTCTTTTAATTTGCACATAAAATATTTATCAAGGTAGACCATATTCTGGGCTATGAACCCATAAAATAAATCTTAATATCTATAAGAATTCAAGTTATACAAAGTATGTTATCTGACCAAATGGAATTAAATTAAAACTCAATAATAAAAATAGTCCTAGAAAGTTCACAAGTATTGAGAAAGTAAATAGCACATTCCTAAACAATACATGGGTTAAAGAAGAAATAGAAATGAAAATTAGAACATAGTTTGAATGAGCTAAAGTTGAAAATACAATATGAAAGGACATGTCATCTCCTCAGAGAGGTCTGTCCTGATCACTTAGGCTAAAGTAGCTACTTAGTCATTTTCTATGACATCAGCTAATTTTAATTCCCTGTATAAAATCTTCTTACACCTGACATTTTGGTATTACTTGATCACTGTATGTCTTCTACTTTTAGAATCAAGATTCCACGTGAGTAGAACATTTTCTGTCTTGTTCATCACTGTATCCTCTGGACAGTATCTGACACCTAGTATAGTTCCGTAAATATTTTGCTGAATGAATGAATGAACACAAACAAGGCATCAGGAAAGATTAAAAAAAAAAAAAAGGACTGAGAGCAGAAGGTGGGAAGGAAGAGGAAAGAGCATCTTTTTAATGAACTGAGGATAAGATGGGAGTATGCCCAGCCAGAAGAATGGGGCTGGTGGGAAAGACCTCCAGAAATTTCAACTATCAAACATGGATCTTCTAAACTGTCTGATCATTTTCACAGCTGATTTATGACGCTTTGGCAAAGAGAACTTGAGTATTGTTTTCCTACAGCAATACCCACTTTGACAATTGGCATTGAGAATCACAAAGCACAGGTCTCTATAGAACTGCTCCCCCACTGCAAGAAAGCCTTCTTGCATTATCTTTTGCATCTGGCACCTACCTTTTCTTTGCTTCTAAGGAGCAATGATTTCATTGCACTACAGCTTCAACAACCATTATCTAGGAAATTTTTATCTGCATGGCATGCAGGTGCTGTGGTGATAAACACAACGTGAATAAAATTCAAATATTGCAAAGTAAATTAAGTAATGAGTAAATCTCTCAAGGGTTTATACAAATCTCATAAAAAAGCAGTAGTTGAACAAAGGGCTGGGATTAATATATTTAAATTAACCTCAAACAAATACAACTCAAACTGTGTATAAGTATGATAGTTCTGGATGACCTACTGTCAGTTTGAAATGGCCTTATTCTGGAAGAATCAGATGCCTTCTTCTTAAACAAAGCCTATTATTGTAATGATAAGAGTGGTGTGAAGGAAAATGGGGGCAAAGACAAAAATACATATACATATACATATATATACACACACAGACAGTGCATTCTCATTATTCACGGTAGGTAGTTAGGTTCTATAAAGTCACAGCGAACACTTAATTAGTGAATATTGAACCCACTGCTTCTACAAGAAATATATGTATATATGTATACATATGTATATAATCTGTATAGATCATATATGTATAATCTTCATTTCTAAGATTTTTTTCTGACATTCTTCATTCCTACTAATATCTAACACCGCTTCCCTGACCTCTTCTACTTCTTTCTAGTCTTCCCTTCTAGAGTTAAATTAAAATTTTAAGTTTCTAAAAACATTGCAAAACATTTCCACATCATCTTCATGTTAATTATTACTTAATTAATCATCACTAATCATTTTCTGGTTAGTGACATTTATCTAATGTTAAATTTTGCTGTTTTTTCCCACAACGTTTTTCTTACAACAGTTTTGTATCAGTGCTATTGCAGTTGAATTTTTTTAATTGAAATATCATTGCTTTAAATATTATCTTAGTTTCAGGTACATGACATGGTGATTGATACTTTTATAGATTACCCACTATACAAAGTTGTAATATTATTGACTGTATTCCCTGTGCTGTACATTGCATCTCTGTGGCTTATTTATTTTATAACTGGTAGTTTGTACGTCTTAATCCTCTTCACCTATTCTACCCATCCACCCACCTCCCTCCCCTCTGGCAACCACTAGTTTTTTCTCTGCATCTGTGAAGCTGTTTCTGTTCTGTTACATTTATTCATTTGTTTTATTTTTTAAATTCTACATGTGACAATACACATTATTTGTCTTTCTCTGTCTGACTTATTTCACTTAGCATAAAACCCTCTTGGCCCATCCATGTTGTTGCAAATGGCAAGACTTCATTCTTTTTTATGGCTGAGTAATATCTTATTGTATATATACACCACATCTTCTTTATCCATTCATCTATTGATGGATACTTAGGTCTCTTCCATATCTTGGCTATTGTAAATAAAGCTGCAGTAAACACTGGGGTGCATATATCTTTTCAAGTTAGTGTTTTCATTTTCTTCAGATAAATACCCAGGAGTGGAATGTGGTAGTTCTATATTTAATTTCTTGAGGAATCTCTATACTGTTTTCCACAGTGACTGCACCAAGCTACATTCCCACCAACAGTGCACAAGGGTTCCCTTTTCTCTACATCCTCACCAACATTTGTTATTCCTTGTCTTTCTGATGACAGCCATTCTGACAGGTGTGAGGTGATATCTCATTGTGGTTTTGATTTGCATTTCCCTGATGATTTGTGGTGTTGAGCATCTTTTCATGTGCCTGTCGGCTGTCTGTATGCCTACTTCGGACGAATGTCTATTCAGGTCCTCTGCTCACTTTTAAATTGGATTATTTGCTCTTCTGCTTTGAGTTGTGTGGGCTCTTTACATATTTTGTTTATTAATACCAACTTTTACTACTCATCACGGGAAAAAATCGATGTTCCTGAAGCAGTTCTGTGTAGGAGACTGCTATGTGCGGCCACACAGGGGAAGGGCCAGTGTGTCTCTCTGCCCGGTAGGCATCTAGGGTTTGTATTCCTGTTGTGCTTCCGCTTATCCTGTCCCAGATCTGCACCTCTTCCTACAAACGTGGCTTATTGCCGTGATTCTTTGGGTAGCCCCGACCCCTCTGCTTCTCTGAGTCCAGCAGGGACTCTGCTATTGGCCTTCCCACCTCCCCACCCCCCCAGCCCGAGGTCTGACACCTGTTGCTGCAGAAAAGGCACATGGAATGTTTTTAACTCCAAGGTGAGCTCTTTGCCTTCAGGAAATGTTTCTTTGGTGATGTTTCCCGAGCCCTGCCTCCCCTGGCCCACTCCCCTCTCTACCTACCTCTTCTCATCTTTCTCCTCTTCCGCCCAACCACAGGGGCTTTTGATAGGCCCTTCATGTGAATTGGAAATGACATCATATTTAACTCCTTATTTCACTGGAAATGGAGTTTGTGAGATTTTTTGTTCTTTAATGTGATTTGGAGGGGCATGCAACCATGAACATAGCTATATTAATTTTAGTAATTATGATAAAACTTAACAGGTCTCAGGCACTCCAGAACTGACATTTTAGAGATGACCTTCATTTTTCTGGGAAACTGTGCTTAATTCCTGGAACCCCTCTCTTTAGTATGATTCTTCTTTTACTGGACCCCCCAGGATTATTTACAATGTACTTACTAGACTTGACAGGAAAGCTGTTCTGCTCCCAGGGTTGAACTTTTCCTCTTCCTCCTTCTTTTTGCCCTTCCTTCCCTCCTCTCTCCTCCATTCTTTCTTCTTCTGTCCCTGGCTGCCTTCTGGGCCTAATTCTTTAAGTATCCACTGGACTCGTGTCCTTGGGACATGACCCCAGAAGTCTCCCCAAGTCATGTTGCTTCTCTTGCTGGGCTAAGGAGAGTGCTCTCTTCCTAATCAGCACACCGACCTGATTTCTACTTCAGGATATGGGCCATGTGGCAGTCAGAACAATGGCCCCCCAAAAGTGTCCATCCTTGTCCTTGAAATCTGTGCCTATGTTACCTTACTTGCAAAAAGACTTTGCAGATGTGGTTAAATTAAGGATCTGGAGATGAGAGGTTATTCTGGAGTATCTGGGTGGGTCCAATATAGTCACAAGGATCCTTATAAAAAGGAGAGAGGATTAGATAGAGAGATCTGGAGAAGCTACTCTGCTGATTTTAAGTTGGAGGACAGGCCCATGAACCAAGGAATGCAGGTGGCTTCTAGAAGCTGGAAAAGGCAGGAAAATGGATTCGCCCCTAAAACCACCAGAAGGAGTAGGAAGGTTCTGCCAACACCTTGATTTTAACCCAGTGAGACTTCTGACCCACAGAACTTTAAGTTAATGAACATGTGTTGTGTAGACCAGGGAACATGTGGTTAATTTGTTATAGCTGCTACTGAAGGCTCATACAGCCCACATGTTTGTTGTCTTTGTGGAACGTAGTGTAGGGATGCTCAACAGTCTAGTTTAACTGTCAAAATCTTTTTCTTTCCTAAATTCTTCTCTCCTTGTATTATCTCATGCAACCCTTTTCACTTCCACCACAGCTAGGAGAGCTGTCTTGCAGATTTTAGTAAAACCATCATAGTTTACAACCAGACAAAAGAAGAGTTATTTTGGCAAATATATTTTATGATTCAAAAATTAATATCATGCTTCCTCTCCAATACATTTTCCCCTATTTAGGCTAAACATTCATGGTCTTCTTATTCATTTTTCATATGAACATTTCCAGGTCCAAGAATTCTCTTGGAATACTTTAGCATGTCAATGTCCCACTTAAAGTGGGGTTATCAGAACTAGACAGCAAATGTGATAATAACAACAATAATAATAATAGTTAAGATTTAGTGAGTGTTTTCTATGTGTGAGAAATTGTTCTAAACATTAGACAGATCCACTGGTGTCAATTTCACAATAATCCTGTAAGTACTGTCATTGGCCTTATTCTAAAGACCAGGAAACAGAGGCACAGAGAATTAAGTAAACTTCTCACAGTGGGTCATGTGGCTGGTAAGTAGAACTTAAAACCAGACACTCTTGCTCTTGGAATTATGTTCTTAACATCCTTGCTAGGACCATGTGCTGCCCTACTTTGGTTCTATTTAAACTAATATTAATAAAATATTTCATAGTGTTGAGGAATTAACCACACATTTGAAGAAAGCTTCTATCCTGCAACAGGTAGAACAAAAGAAGTAAAAGGCAAAATGGAACCAAATGGATATAAAGACAAGAGAGTGTGAAGAAAATTTTAAAGAAAATTTAATGAGTAGCCACAGAGAGAAAAGAAGAGATATTGCATCAATGAAAATATAGACAAGATGCTCTAAAAAGAGAATAATTAGTGAACATGAGCTCTTATGAATAAAAACATTTAATAACAGAAATAAAAACTAAGCTGAAAGGTTGGAAGATAAATCAAGGATATCTCCCTAGAAGTAGAGCAAAAACACAGAGATGGACAATATGAGATAAAAAATAATAAGGAAAAAATAGAGGAGAATTAATCCACAAGGACTAATATCTAACAACAGGAATTTTGTTTTTAAATTGAAGAACGAAAGAACATAAAAATACAGATTAATGAGTTTCATGAATACTAAGCACAATGTTGGAATAAAGAATACAACACCAAGATAAAGAGAAATTCCTAAATGCTTTGAGAAAGAGAGAGAGCCTAGCAAGTCATAAGAATCAAAAATGGCATCACACTTCTCAAGTTGGATTTCTATACCCAGTCAAATTACCATCAAATAAAAGAGTAAAATAAAGACTTTTTCAGACAACTACAACCTTATAAAATTTACTTCCTATGTATTCTTTTTCAGGAAACTATGCACAAAATTGCTCTTCCCAAACAAGCAATGAACCAAGAAAGAGAATGGCATGGGGGCAAACACAGAAAAGGAGTTAATAGAGTGACTATAGAAAAGTGAGTCCCAGGATGACAGCTGCACAAGCGAGCCTAGAAAACAAATAGTCCAGGTCAGAGCTAGGGGTGGATGGCTCAAGGTGGAGTGTCCAAGGCAGATCAAGAGGGGCATCTTCTGGAAAAAGAACACTAATAGTTTATGAGGAAAATTATATTGAGAATATTTACCCAGAGATTCAAGAAAAAAATGAAGCAAATGAGAAAAAGAAGCAATCGTGAACTCCAGGGAAAACTTAAAGTTGTAGAAGATAGGAAGTGCAACTATAGTACCCCACTAGGCTCAGCAGGTTTACCATAAAATTATGATAGAATTATATTTGCAAGTATGAGGGGAGAAGAAGAAAGTTTATAAAAGTTAATACCTCCATCTAGGACTTCCCTGGTGGCACAGTAGTTAAGAATCCACCTACCAATGCAGGGGGCAGGGGCTCGAGCCCTGGTCCGGGAAGATCCCACATGCCACAGAGCAACTAAGCCCATGTGCCACAACTACTGAGCCTGATCTCTAGAGCCCATGAGCCACAACTACTGAGCCCACGAGCCACAACTACTGAAGCCTGTGTGCCTAGAGCCTGTGTTCCACAACAAGAGAAGCCACCACAATGAGAAGCCCGTGCACCACAATGAAGAGTAGCCCCCACTGGCCACAACTAGAGAAAGCCCACACGCAGCAATGAAGACCCAACACAGCCAAAAATTAATTAATTAATTAATTAATTTAAAAATACCTCCATCTACCATAATGAAAGGTCAACAAAGTTTTAAACTGATGCATGAGAGAGTAGCGCATCATATAATTTAGAATTAGGGAGGTAAATAGAAGAAGCAGCTGAAGGAGTTGAGAGTAGATCCAACTGAAAAGCAGAAAGATACAGGATGGTGGCAATTGCGGGGGGCGGTTACTGTTGTTGCTGCGAATCTTAAAGACTTTTTGACTTTTCCCCATTTTATTGAGATATAATTGACATATTAATTGACATAAACTGTATAAGTTTAAGGTTGCAGCATAATGATTTGACTTGTATATATTGACACATTGTGAATTGATTACCACAGTAAGCTTAGTTAACATTCATTACCTCTTACAGATAAAAAAACGAAAGAAAAAGAAAAAATGTTTTTTTCCTTGTGATGAGAACCCTTGGGATGTACTCTCTTAAGAACTTTCAAATATACCATGTGTCGGTTTAAAAAATTATTAATTAAAAAATGAGATACCATCGGACCAAAAAATAAAAGAAAATCTCAAAAGCATATGAATATTGTAAGTTCCTTGCGGTGTGTTTGACCAGTGTTCCAGATAATCAATCATTTTACACCGGTAAGGACTGTGGTCATCACATTTGACATGTAATGTGAGCATTATTATATTTTTGGCATTTAATAGATAAAAAGCAGTAACTTTTAAAAATTCACATTGTTGAGGTGCTAGTAAAGATGAACACTTTTTCCATTCACCAGGCGATGTCTTTTTCTATGAACTGTCTGTTCCACTCTTTTGTCCGTTGGGATCTTCATGTACTCCTCATTGACCAAAAAAGAGTCTTTTTACATGTTAAGATGAATGGTTTGTTGGCCAGCATTTTCAGCAGATAATTTTTTTAGCTTACATTTTCATACTTGGAAACATTTTTTATGTGACCAAAACTGTTTTCGTTTTTGGGGTTTTTTTGTAATTTCTTCACTTGTGTGGTGTGCTGTATCCAGAGGGTAAATAAACATGCACTTCAAAACCAAAAGAAGCAGAAACAATTAAACAGAAAATATCTGCCGGTGTTAAAGCAGTACTCTGAAAAGGACTTTGGCTCACTGCGAAGTATGCTCTGAGGAAATCTGACTGTAATGAATGCACGAAGCAGAATTAGGCAAAACTCAGAGTCACTGGGTCCAGTTACTGGAGTGAGTCTTCACAGCCAAACCACTAGGATTCAGGAACCAGAATAATGGTAATAATTCACTGATGCTGATCGAGCACTCATTAAGTGCCAGGCACTGATCCAAGAGATTTACATGCATTATCTCATCAGTACAGAAAGGAATGGAACTATGAGTCTGTACTCCAAGTGCTGGCTACACAACTGATGTGCAAGGAAAAGTGCTGGGAGAGGTCAGGTGGGGTCAGGATGGGGTCAAGATGGGGTTGAGTAGTGGTACGTGAGTTTGAAATAAAAACACAAACTATTGATCCTTCTCTTTGAAACCAAAATAATAATCTTTCAAACAAGACAATCAAAACAAGGCATTATTTATATTTTTCCATGACATTCCTTCTCAAAAAGACAACCCACATTTTCTGAAGGCATTGCGATGAAATGGATGTGGATTGATGTAATTCTCAGCTGTTTTGTCCTCTGCCACGTACCTTTGTTTCCTTATTTGGGATGTTTCCTCTTTCACAAATCATAAATGTCACAGCCCCCCTGCTTTGTGGACACCGACATCACAGTAACAGAATTATCATCCCTGGGTGTGAGATACTGTTAGCTGTGCCACTGGTTTTCTGTGGATGATTAATAAATGTGGGGTGACACTTCACGCAGTCATGGAAAGATGAGAAATTGGGGGAATACGGGGTGAGAATGCACTTCTCTCTGAAGGCAAGTATGCGCGGAGCGTCCGGCGGCTCCTGGAGAGGCCAGCGGGGCCCACCCCCCCACGTTGGGCTTCTCGGTGTCCCCCCAGTCCCAGCTTCTTCTGCTTTACCCTGAGATGTTCTGCTCCTTTTCCTGAAGTTCCTGCCTTCTTTCTGACCCTTGGCTTCCCATCTCTGACCTCGATGCTCTACCGCAGCCCCGCTTGTTCACCTCAGCCCATGAAGTTCTGCTTTTCTAATCTGGCAGCCCCTCCGCCCTTGCCTGTCCCACCTCCCTTAGGGCTTGGATCCCAGAGGGCTCTTCTGGAGAACCAGGTCCTGTCAACTGTTAGGGGATAAGGACTCCATTGGTTATTCTGGTCACACATTTGCAGGTGGATTCAGAACTTGACCTGGAAGCCCGCCTTCACGGAGAAGGGACCACCTCCACCTGATTGCCTCACCTTAAAAGGGGTCACAGCCCTCTCCATGGACGTTCTGTGGCCAGCTGAGAGCCGATGGGACAGAGGACACGTCACTGTCCTGAAACAGTGCTGTTCCAGGAGCCACTGGCACTGCTGCTTACAGAGATTTGACTCTGTGGGAAGAGAAGGAATCATCTGGAAGGGGTGGAGATGGATGAGGAAGTGCGCGTCTCATCCCAAAGCGCTCCGGACTCCCAAGGTCCCAGGCCATGCCTGGATTGGTTCATGGTTGGTATTAGTATCACTCAAGTTTTTAAACTAGAAAGCTTTTAAAATAGCGATGTTTTCTAAAGATTAGTATACAAATATTAATCTTTCGAAAAGATTGCCATTATAAACAATGACTTTATGGTAATACATTATATTAATCACATACAATTATCATATTAATTAATATGATAGATTTATTAAAGTTAATATAATATTATCAATGATAATATAATAATTGTATAATAATGGCATGGCTGCTCATATGATTTTAATAATTATATTATTTAGTTGTCTATAATTTTATTGTATAATTAATAGTATATAGTATATAATTTTTACATAATTAGTGTAATTAACACAATCATAAATCTATATGTTAAACAAATGGGTGCATTTTATTACAATAATATCAACGCCTCTGAGCACAGACACAGCTGCAGTATTGATAAATTTCCCCAAAATGATGCTTAGCTCATGTGGCATTTACGTTACGCACATGGTAGGAATTTGCTTTTGATGGAGCTCCTGGCCACGCACAGGATTAGATTCCTTGACTTTCTTGAGTGATCTCACTACAGAAATGTCAAATGAGTTGACTGACTGGATGCTTAAAAATCAAATAGGTCAGTCCCGTTGTTTAGAGGCCAGCCAGTTTTCATGTGCAGCAGTACTCTGAGGTTTGGGGACGGCCACTTTCAGATGGCTTCGGGTCTGGGCCACCACGACCTGTGTGTGATGCTGTCAGGGGCCGTAGCCCCCAGCTGCCCCTGCATCAGGGGACCAGCTGACCCATCTCTGCCACAGACACGCAGCACAAATCACACGGAGAGGTTGTGAAGCTTAGTTAATATTTAAAACATTTTGTGCTCAGATAAAAGGGGATTCAAGTTGTCACCAATTAGTAGGAAAAGACTAATTATTATACAGACCTATGATCTTTTATAAGTAGAAACATTAAAGGAATCTAAATCTATCACTTTCCATGAAAGAGCAGATGGCCTGAATTAGACCCTAAAATATAATATGTGTATATCTGTATAGAGATAGATACACATCACCTAACAGCAATATTTTAGCGGGATGTTGGGGGATGGATGGCAATAAAACAGAAAACAAAATGTCATTCTATCCAGTACTGTCTATGGGAATTTATCCAGAAAAAAACAAAGTCTACTGGTCCAGACTTTTAACTATTTGCAAATACATTTAAATTCTCGTATTTCAACAAAATTCATAGTTTAGGCAGTAAATATTTACTGAATTCCTACTATGGGCCGGGCTCTCAAATAATGCAATCAACAGACTATGGTGCTCGTTCTTAAAGAGTTTACAGCCTAGGGGAAGAAGACAGATGAACATACAAATAAGAGCTGTTGTCCTATAAGCCTGATTTCTGCCTTGGGGCACCATCACCACCAAAGCTCTTGGGAAGAGCTCTTTGTCTGCTATCAGCTCCTAAGTTTTCCCCTCAGCTGGTCCGTGTCTCTCCCCAAACTTCCTAGCTGCGTTGAAGGCCACTGCGGCCTCAGCTGTTGATCACCTCCTGAAACGCCTAGACGGGCAGCCACGGAGGTCGTGCAAGACACCCTAGGGGACGCCTTTCACAGGGAAGCACGGCTTCTGCAAGGACACTGGTCCAATGCCCTCAGGGTCCACCGCCACATGGGAGGGTCTTACGTCCTCTGGCTGCCCGGGCCTCACTTCTTCACAAAGTCATGGGATTTCACAGACCTTGCTACACATTTGGGAGGGAACTAAAGGAACTTGGCAAAAGAGAAACATGCCAGACGAAGTGTGATGCTTCGGCCTTTGGGAAGTGTGATGCTTCCCAAAAGCCAAAGGAAACTTTGGCCAAGAAGTTCCAACCTTCACAACCTCCCAAGCATTTCCCCAAGAAAGAAACCGGAAGGAAAAAGGACTTCGCTTTTTTCCTTCCCAAAAGCGAAGTCTCTTCAAGCGGGGGTGGAGGTGATGGGGTAGGAGGCGCCTCCTTCCAAGAGATCTGGATGCTGAGTCGCCATTTAAGGCCGATGTCTGAGTCTCTAGGCCAGTGTAAGTGGGAAGGTTTCCTCATTCCTCCAGGTCTTCTGATGGAAACCACTGGCCCAAGCGCGCATGCGTGCACATGCACACACATATACGTCACCTCTGATTTCCTTTACCCTCAGACCCTAATGCCTGTTTCCCAGAGCGAGCCCCCAGGACTAGATGAGTGAGAGGAGTATTTAAGTCTTCCAAACAAAGCAGGAACAGGTGATAATAACACAGGATCGTGGCCTTTTGGGAGGGGAACCCAACTGAACTGTCTACTTTCAAAATAGATTGTTACACTGAATTAGGTAAGGGGTTTTTTTTCAAATGTGGTTTGCAAATATAATGTTAGGAATATTTTATCTGACGTTTATTCCACAATCTCAGGAGCCACAGAATATTTACAAATAGGTTCAGAAATTCAGGGACTAAGGACTTGGGGTAACAAAGATTCTTTTCATTGAGTGTGGGATAATCACTAGGGGCACTAAAAGTTAAGTGTGCTAGAATGATGGAATGATGAAATGTGCCAAGTAATAGTGAAACTTTTGCAAACCTGAGGATCTTTTCTCAACTCAACAGCAAGACCTGGTGTCTTAACACTTTTATCCAACAGTTACTAATGAGTCATTATAAAATAACGACTGAGGTTGATTATTTCATCACGAATGAATTTCTGTGCATAGATACAGCTGCATTTACGTGATGGAGCCAGTATCACTCATGATACAGCAAAGGCGCTGCATGGCCTGGTGGCAGCTGTGGCTGGATAGACTCTCTTCTTGAGCCACACGTTCATTTATCTAATTTTTACTCTGGTTTACCTAGATCTACCCTTCCACTAATCTGAGTTTTCTCCACTAAAAGCGTGCCTGCCTCTGTTTCTTGTCCAACCCTGTCAACTAACTCTTTACTCATTGGCCAGGCGGAAGATGCTGTACATGATGGGGTCCATTCAGGACGTCCGGGCTGTGAGCACAGGAGCCTCCCAGTCAGAGGAGAACTTCTCCACTTTCTTTTCATGCTCCTTTTCTCTTTTGATTCCTTCTTTTCTCTTTTAGAGAATTTTGTCCAATTACCTCTTTTTCTCCTGACCTCCTGTGATAAATCCATTGATTGCACTTCTCAGTTTTAAGACAATAAGTGGGATTTGTTCTTTTCAATTCTTTGGTTTAAAAAAAGAAAAGAAAATGAAAAAGAATTCCATCAAAAATGGAAGAGCAGGTGACAGCACCCCAAGCTCACAACCTCCGAACAATTCCAGTTCAACGGAGGCTCAGTAAGCGACCTGAGAGGGGACATTCTTAGCAGTGAAAAGTATTTCTAGACAACTTTAAAAGAAAGCCAAAGGAGAAATCTCATAGAAACGAGAAAAGGAGAGCTTTGATTGTGGAATACCCTGTGGTTCGTGAAGTGTGAATAAAATTACTTCCTGAAAAATCTCAAAAAAGGTGTTAATCATTCCCTTTCAGTCACGATGTTGAGCAGGGTCCCCAGTGCCTGCCTAACAGCTGGTCCCATTGGCTCGAGTGACTAAACCGGTGTAAATCCTGGCATACTTCCGTCACGTCAAGGTCAAGCGGCCTGTGAAGTTTTAGATAAACATCCTTGCTTGAAAACTCCCTGCAATCAGACCTCAGACTGAGGGTGTCATATTGACTTGCTGGTGCTTCCTGCATTCTTTCCTTCCCCATTCCCTTTCTATCTTGCTCTCTTTTTAATTGTATGTCATATACGTTACCTGCAATCTTCATAACACTAATCATCTTGGGGGTCAAATGCTATGGAAACTAGCATCCTGAGTGTTGTTCAAAAAATAGTTTAAAGAGTCCAAGAAAGGCTATTCAAGGAATGCATTGAGTCCAAGCCAACTTTGATCTCACCAGACAGTCTCTTCACCCTTGGGAGAAGAAAGGGAATAGCTCGAATGAAAAATATACAGACCTACATGCTACAATGTGATACCATAAAGTCAATTTTGGACCGAATGCATCAATTCATTTGCCTCTCCCTTGCATTAGCGTTGATGATGCACCTGTGTGACGAGCATTATACTTTGTGCTGGGTGACATGAGAGATAGAAGCTGTACATCACCACCTGCCTTCCAGATATTTTAAATCTAGTAATGGGATCAAATTATGTACTCAAATAACTATATTACATAGTATAAGATAATGTCCCCATAGAGGGATGAATGAATGAAGCTTTTGAACTTTCTTAGGAGAAAAGGATTGGATCTAACTAGAGGAACGAGAAAAGTCTTCCTGCAGGAATGGATTTTCCCCAGAAGATGGTATCTCAAGAATTGTTAGAGACTTTGTTCCAAAGCTGTGGGAATTGTGCCTGGAAAGCCCATAAGGTGGTGAGGTTTGGGTGTATTTGGGAAACATTCTCACTGAGATGATCCAGAAGATAGTTTTTGTATAGAACAATGAGGAAGACACAGATCCTGTCCGTGGGGATTTTGAGGCTGATGTGGTACATGAGGAATAAAAAACAACGTTTAATACAGTGTTCAAAGTGCTATATTAGAGATACACACAAAGTGTACAGAACAGGGAGTCAGAAAAAGCCATAAAGACTGATCGTGAAAGATACATACAATGTTTTACCAAGCAAGAAGCCATTACAGGCAGAGCAAGAGTTTATACAAAGATGCAGAGATGAGAAACGTACATCCTGTTGAGTAAATTATAGGTTTTGGTGACCAGAGCACAAAGGACAGGCAGAGCCAGGAGGGGCAAGAAGCAAGGGAGGCCAGGTAATCAGGTCAGGGTCAGACTAGGAAGGACCTTGAATGCCAACGAGAGGAATTTGGAATTATTTACTAGGCAACAAAGGCTTCTGAGCAAGGAAATAATATAATCACAGAAAATTGTAGAAGCAAGTACCTTTTTTCTTGAGCCAAAATAAAACACAGAACCTCCTTTTACTAAGGGCTGCAGGATAATCATGAATAGACCAAAATACGAATCTAAGTAATCCGGTTCATAAAGTAGTTTTAAGGTATTCGGTCATGGTCAGATACAAGGATAATACTGAGCTCCAAGGGTTTTAAGATCAACAAGGGCATCAACGTCTGTGTTTGTCCATCTCTAGGCAATTAAATTAATATTCGTTGGAAAAGTGAAGAAAATATCTGATAAGTGAATGAAACGATGAAAATGGCCCCAAAATAATCAATATTTACAGAAAGTGGAACAACAGTAGGGAAGATCAATGCTCTTCTGGCTCTGGATGGACAGACAGATGCAAAAGACATCATGGCGTGGTCTTCTAGATAAGGAAGGGGAGTCAATCCTGCCTGTTCCTTCCCCCTCTGGGGAGCTCAGTAACGAAACAATAGTAAAAGGAACACATCCTGAAGTTAGAGAAGGACAATGGATGCCATTCCTAGTGGCACACTTCTTGAGGACTTTCAACAAATCTACACAACAAATAGGTGAGAATGAAGAACCAATATGATGTCGTAATTGGCTAAACTAAGAGCACTGAATGTATTCACCCCGGTTCCATGATAAGAACTTAAGAACGACCGACCGTAGGAGAGATGGTAACTAACACTCCATAACAGAATACATATTGAGTAGCTAATGAACAGGTTCAGCAGACATGATATGTAAATACCCATAATTATTAAGAAGAACAATGGAGGGTATCCTGTTATCTGTTTAAAAACATGAGTGACCTCTTTGAAGCTAGAGACCACCTGTTCGCTCTCTTGGTTCGTAGCACTTAGCACAATGTCCTAGGAGGCTTGTGGGCACTCGCTACGTAAATAAGACGTGCAAATGAATTTACGCGGATGCACCTCCTGCTGTCTGCATCCAGCAGCTCCTCCACAGATGAGGGTGGTGTAGTCCACCTGACCACCAGCCTCCCATCACCTGGGGGACCCTCAGGAGACCATCCTTCCTTGGAGCCCATCCTCCATTTCAAGGTTAGGACAGTAAGATGGGGTTTTTCAATTTTTATCGTTATGATTTTTTTCTTTTTACTGTTTGTGGCTTGCTAGGGTGCCCGTGAAAACAAGAGCCGAAGGGTTCTGGTGAGAACCAGGAAGAGTGACGGTGCAGAATGCACAAGCCCTTTCCCAAGTGCTCTGCTGGTGCCCTGCGTTGTGTGTGCCACACCTCAACACTGCCCTAAAATCCCTCCCTGTTCCAGGACAGCTGCCTTTCCTGCATGGGGACTGCTGGCTGGGGCAATGGGCCAAGGGCTGCCCTTGGTGCAATAAGCTTAGCCAGTGGCCATGCTGCATCCGGGTGAGGTCACAGAATTGATGCCAATCAACACTGAGCTTTCACTTCACTCTCATTCCACCAGATAAAGCAGTAGGGAGGCATGAAGCCCAGCGGTTCACCTGAGAACAAATTTCATGCTGGTAAACTCTGCTCGCTGGCACTGGAAGTGCTGTCCAGCTCTCCAGCTGCTTTTCTGCCACCTGCCCTTCCCCCGGCTGAGAAAGCAAAGCCAGCTTGGGTCACGCTTGTCCTGGTGGCAAATCCATTGTGTGTCACAGGCATCCTTTAAGCTGAAACTTTCCTCTTACCATTTCCATGACAGAATCATTTCATCTGTAATAATTTTCCATCGGAGGCTGGGGAGAGGAGGCTGCTGGAGCTTTACCTGCTGTTCAAACCAGGCACAGTCAAGATAGACCATTTTTCTTTGTGTTTGAAACCAACAGGAGGACGAAAAGGACCCATAAATACAGCCAATCAGGAGTATTTTATATCTGTGGCTGCAATGAGAAAGCTCACCTGTAACAAAATAGAAGAGGGATGCAAGGAAATCAGAAGAGAAAAAAAAAAAAGAAGAAAAGGAAGAAAGATTTAAGGAAAGAAGGGAGCAGTGTTCATCCTTCACATTGAAATGCTCCTGTGGTTTATAGCAAAATAGTGCTTCGGACTGTCAGGGCTATTAGTCAAGGGTTAAATGTCGCTCAGATCACACCCATTATGAACAGGGAAGTGTGTGTGTGTGCGTGCGTGTGTGTGTGTGTGTGTGAGTGAGTGTGAGTGTGTGTGCGAGTGTGTGTGAGTGTGCATGTGTGTGAGTGTGTGTGCATGTGTGTGAGTGTGTGTGCATGTGTGTGTGCATGTGTGTGTGTGAGTGTGCATGTGTGTGAGTGTGTGTGTGAGTGTGCATGTGTGTGCATGTGTGTGTGTGCGTGTGTGTGTGTGAGTGTCGGGACAGAGATGCTGCTTTCTTATGCATTTTAAATGGAACCACGCTGGCCGGGAGATGACCTGCCACACGATTTTTAAATTATCTCTGTGTGCACTCTGCCTGTTTTGGAAATGCTCTAAATAAAAATAATGGACTGTCTTTTAATAAGTCTCATTGTGAGGATTCCACATATCAAACCACGCCATGCAGCTTGGAGGCAAACATCGGGCATGTGTGATCTCGCTGGAAGAGAGACAAATGGGGCTGCAGGCATCTCCATCTAGGGACCGCTGACAGGGAAATGGCATCCGCAAACCGGCACATCTGTCAGGATGCGGGATATTGGCACCTGTCATGCAATTTCAGTCATGACTTTTAATAAAGCCGCTTTCCCTTAGGTAAAATTGGAACTTGACTGTAATATTAGCTGCAAGCCCATCTTGTTTTCCCCTTCAGAGCACTTCTGTACGTGAGGCAGTTCAAATGGGTCTCAAAGCTGAAGTATGATGTTTACCAGTGCCTTCCCTGCTCCCCAGAACTCGGGGTTTGAAAAAGATGTTGCATGGAGTTTCTTTCTTTCTTTCTTTCTTTTGCAAAATGTCTCCTTTTGGCAACGGATGCTGGTTTCCCTATTTATTTTCATATCACTCGCCCACTGCCGCCATCCCCCTCGCCAACCCTCTCTGGGTTGTTGTTTGAGTGAACTTAGCCCGGGGAAGTATGTGTATCATAAAAACCAGGTTGGGATTTGTTGGCTGTCAGTCAATAAATCAGTCAGAGTTTAATTACCAGGCAAGTGATGGGCTGTGGTGACAGGCACCAGCTCTGGTGGAGAGCATTTCTTTGGGGGCAACTGCTATGAAAAACCCTAAAAATGAGGTTACTCTGTGTGTGTGTGTGTGTGTGTGTGTGTGTGTGTGTGTGTGTGTGTGTGAGAGAGAGAGAGAGAGAGAGAGACACAGAGAGAGAGAGAGACAGGAAGAGAAGTATAAGTGGCAAAATAGTGAAGCAAAAAGATAAGGGTGTGTAAGCCAAAAAGAAATGAAAAGCAAGGACTCTATAGCTGCCACCAACCCTCCAAAATTTGTGTTCTAAGAGAGTGGAAGTTTTAGGAGTCATTTTAATACAGTGTTCTTTAGGAAAAGCTTTTCATGTTGTGCCGGAAACATCACATCACTAGTTGAGTGTTACAGGATTTCTGTACTAACACATGTTAATTTCACTTCTTCATACAACACACAGAAATATTTTCTTTGTGACCTATTGAATTAAAAACTCCTCTAAACTGGAAACCTCACATTCCCCTCCCCCAAAATATCAGAAAATTATGTGTAAATGGTGTTTCACAAAGTGGGAGTCAAGTGGGATTTCTCCCTTTTCTAACATTTAACATTCTCATTAGTAATTAACAATTGCTTCCTCCCCCTCACTTCCCACCCCCCACCCCAACCAACAATTTTGGGAGAGATTCCAGGTTGAGTAACCCTGAAACACAGATTGAGGATTGTTTTTTTATTCTTTTTTTTCCAAAGGCAGTTCACACTCAACCTGGATTTTATTTTTGACTAGTTATAAGAAACACCATCGAGAGGGGTGACCATCCAGGCTGACCAAAGATGGATGACGGGAGAGGCTGGGAAGTCCAAGATCAAGGTGCTGTCAGATGGCAGATTCAGTGTCTGCCATGCAGCTGACAGGGTCTTGGTGTTCCGGCCGGGTGTCAGGCCTGTGCCTCTGAAGTGGGAGAGACGAGTTCAGAACATTGGTCCACCAGAGACTTCCCGGCTCCACGTAATATCAAACTGTGAAGCTCTCCCAGAGATCTCCATCTCAACACTAAGACCCAGCTCCACTCAACGACCAGCAAGCTCCAGTGCTAGACACCCTGTGCCAAACAACTAGCAAGACAAGAACACAACCCCACCCATTAGCAGAGAGGCTGCCTTAAATCATAATAAGGTCATAGACACCCCAAAACACACCACTGGATGCGGTCCTGCTCAACAGAAAGACAAGATCCAGCCTCATCCACCAGAACATGGGCACCAGTCCCCTCCACCAGGAAGCCTACACAACCCACTGAACCAACTTTAGCCACTGGGGGCAGACACCAAAAACAACGGGAACTATGAACCAGCAGCCTGCAAAAAGGAGACCCCAAACACAGTAAGTTAAGCAAAAGGAGAAGACAGAGAAACACACAGCAGATGAAGGAGCAAGGTAAAAACCCACCAGACCAAAAATGAACAGGAAATAAGCAGTCTACTTGAAAAAGAATTCAGAGTAATGATAGTAAAGATGATCCAAAATCTTGGAAATAGAATACAGAAAATACGAGAAACGTTTAACAAGGACCTAGAAGAACTAAAGAGCAAACAAACAATGATGAACAACACAATAAATGAAATTAAAAATTCTCTAGAAGGAATCAATAGCAGAATAACTGAGGCAGAAGAACGGATAAGTGACTTGGAAGATAAAAGAGTGGAAATAACTACCGCAGAGCAGAAAAAAGAAAAAAGAATGAAAACAATTGAGGACAGTCTCAGAGACCTCTGGGACAATAGTAAACATACCAACATAAGGGTTCCAGGGGAAGAAGAGAAAAACAAAGGGATTGAAAAAATATTTGAAGAGTTTAGAGTTGAAAATTTCCCTAATATGGGAAAGGAAAGAGTCAATCAAGTCCAGGAAGTGCAGAGAGTCCCATACAGGATAAAGCCAAGGAGAAACACACCAAGACAAATATTAATCAAACTATCAAAAATTAAATACAAAGAAAAAATATTAAAAGCAGCAAGGGCAAAGCAACAAATAACATACAAAGGAATCCCTATAAGGTTAACAGCTGATCTTTCAGCAGAAACTCTGCAAGCCAGAAGGGAGGGGCAGGACATATTTAAAGTGATGAAAGGGGAAAACCTACAACCAAGATTACTCTACCCAGCAAGGATCTCATTCAGATTCGACGGAGAAATTAAAACCTTTACAGACAAGCAAAAGCTAAGAGAATTCAGCACCACCAAACCAGCTTTACAACAAATGCTAAAGGAACTTCTCTAGGCAGGAAACACAAGAGGAGGAAAAGACCTACAATAACAAATCCAAAACAATTAAGAAAATGGTAATAGGAACATACATATCAATAACTCCCTTATATGTAAATGGATTAAATGCTCCAACCAAAAGACATAGACTGGCTGAATGGATACAAAAACAAGACCCATATATATGCTCTCTACAAGAGACCCACTTCAGACCTAGAGACACATACAGACTGAAAGTGAGGGGATGGAAAAAGATATTCCTTGCAAATGGAAATCAAAAGAAAGCTGGAGTAGCAATTCTCATATCAGAAAAAAATAGACTTGACAATAAAGACTATTACAAAAGACAAAGAAGGACACTACATAATGATCAAGGGATCAATCCAAGAAGAAGATATGACAATTGTAAATATTTATGCACCCAACATAAGAGCACCTCAATACATAAGGCAAATGCTAACAGCCATAAAACTGAAAATCAACAGTAACACTATCATAGTAGGGGCCTTTAACACCCCACTTTAACCAATGGACAGATCATCCAAAATGAAAATAAATAAGGAAACACAAGCTTTAAATGATACATTAAACAAGATGGACTTAATTGATATTTATAGGACATTCCATCCAAAAACAACAGAATACACTTTCTTCTCAAGTGCTCATGCAACATTCTCCAGGATAGATCATATCTTGGGTCACAAATCAATCCTTGGTAAATTTAAGAAAATTGAAATCGTATCAAGTATCTTTTCCGACCACAATGCTATAAGCCTAGATATCAATTACAGAAAAAAATCTGTAAAAAATAAAAACACATGGAGGCTAAACAATACACTACTAAATAACCAAGAGATCACTGAAGAAATCAAAGAGGAAATCAAAAAATACCTAGAAACAAATGACAATGAAAACACGACGAGCCAAAACATATGGGATACAGCAAAAGCAGTTCTAAGAGGAAAATTTATAGCAATACAATCCTACCTCAAGAAACGAGAAACATCTAAATAAACATCTTAACCTTACACCTAAAGCAATTAGAGAAAGAAGAACAAAAATCCCCAAAGTTAGCAGAAGGAAAGAAATCATAAAGATCAGCTCAGAAATAAATGAAAAAGACATGAAGGAAACAATAACAAAGATCAATAAAACTAAAAGCTGGTTCTTTGAGAAGATAAACAAAATTGACAAAACATTAGCTGGACTCATCAAGAAGAAAAGGGAGGAGACTCAAATCAATAGAATTAGAAATGAAAAAGGAGAAGTAACAACTGACACTGGAGAAATACAAAGGATCATGAGAGATTACTACAAGCAACCCTATGCCAATAAAATGGACAACCTGGAAGATATGGACAAATTCTTAGAAAAGCACAACCTTCCAAGACTGAACCAGGAAGAAATAGAAAATATAAACAGACCAATCACAAGCACTGAAATTGAGACTGTGATTAAAAATCTTCAAACAAACAAAAGCCCAGGACCAGCTGGCTTCACAGGCGAATTCTGTCAAACATTTAGAGAAGAGCTAACACCTATCCTTCTCAAACTCTTCCAAAATATAGCAGAGGAGGGACACTCCCAAACTCATTCTATGAGGCTACCATCACCCTGATACCAAAACCAGAAAAAGATGTCACAAAAAAAGAAAATTACAGGCCAATATCACTGATGAAAATAGAGGCAAAAATCCTCAACAAAATACTAGCAAACAGAATCCAGCAGCACATTAAAAGGATCCTACACCATGATCAAGTGGGGTTTATCCCAGGAATGCAAGGACCCTTCAATATACACAAATCAATCAATGTGATAAACCATATTAACAATCTGAAGGAGAAAAACCATATGATCATTTCAATAGATGCAGAGAAAGCTTTTGACAAAATTCAACACCCATTTATGATAAAAACACTCCAGAAAGTAGGCATAGAGGGAACTTACGTCAACATAATAAAGACCATATATGACAAACCCACATCCAAGATAATTCTCAATGGTGAAAAACTGAAACCATTTCCACTAAGATCAGGAACAAGACAAGGTTGTCCACTCTCACCACTATTATTCAACAAAGTTTTGGAAGTTTTAGCCACAGCAATCAGAGAAGAAAAAGAAATAAAAGGAATCCAAATCAGAAAAGAAGAAGTAAAGCTGTCACTGTTTGCAGATGACATGATACTATACACAGAGAGTCCTAAAGATGCTACCAGAAAACTACTAGAGCTAATCAATGAATTTGGTAAAGTAGCAGGATACAAAATTAATGCACAGAAATCTCTTGCATTCCTATACACTAATGATGAAAAATCTGAAAGAGAACTTAAGGAAACACTCCCATTTACCATTGCAGCAAAAAGAATAAAATATCTAGGAATAAACCTACCTAAGGAGACAAAAGACCTGTATGCAGAAAACTATAAGACACTGATGAAGGAAATCATAGATGATACAAACAGATGGAGAGATATACCATGTTCTTGGATTGGAATAATCAACATTGTGAAAATGACTATACTACCCAAAGCAATTTACAGATTCAATGCAATCCCTATCAAACTACCAATGGCATTTTTCACAGAACTAGAACAAAAAATTTCACAATTTGTATGGAAAAACAAAAGACCCCGAATACCCTAAGCAATCTTGAGAAAGAAAAACAGAGCTGAGGGAATCAGGCTCCTGGACTTCAGACTATACTACAAAGCTACAGTAATCAAGATAGTATGGTACTGTCACAAAAACAGAAATATAGATCAATGGAACAGGATAGAAAGCCCAGAGATAAATCCATGCACATATGGTCATCTTATTTTTGATAAAGGAAGCAAGAATATGCAATGGAGAAAAGACAGTCTCTTCAATAAGTGGTGCTGGGAAAACTGGACAGCTACATGTAAAAGAATGAAATTAGAACACTCCCTAACACCATACACAAAAATAAACTCCAAGTGGGTTAAAGACCTAAATGTAAGGCCAGACACTATAAAACTCTCAGAGGAAAACATAGGCAGAACACTCTATGACATAAATCACAGCAAGATCCTTTCTGACTCTCCTCCTACAGAAATGGAAATAAAAACAAAAATAGACAAATGGGACCTCATGAAACTTAAAAGCTTTTGCACAGCAAAGGAAAACATAAACAAGATGAAAAGTCAACCCTCAGAATAGGAGAAAATATTTGCAAATGAAGCAACTGACAAAGGCTTAATCTCCAAAATGTACAAGCAGCTCATGCAGCTCAATATCAAAAAAAAAAACAACCCAATCCAAAAATGGGCAGAAGATCTAAATAGACATTTCTCCAAAGAAGATATACAGATTGCCAACAAACACATGAAAGGATGCTCAACATCACTAATCACTAGAGAAATGCAAATCAAATACAATGAGATAACACCTCACAGAATTCGGAATGGCCATCATCAAAAAATCTACAAACAATAAATGCTGGAGATGGTGTGGAGAAAAGGGAACCCTCTTGCACTGTTGGGGGGAATGTAAATTGATGCAGCCACTATGGAGAACAGTATGGAGGTTCCTTAAGAAACTAAAAATAGAACTACCATACGACCCAGCAATTCCACTACTGGGCATATACCCTGAGAAAACCATAATTCAAAAAGAGTCATGTACCACAATGTTCATTGCAGCTCTATTTACAATAGCCAGGACATGGAAGCAACCTAAGTGTCCATCGACAGATGAATGGATAAAGTAGATGTGGCACATATATACAATGGGATATTACTCAGCCATAAAGAGAAATGAAACCGAGTTATTTATAGTGAAGTGGATGGACCTAGAGTTTGTCATACAGAGTGAAGTAAGTCAGAAAGAGAAAAACAAATAGCGTATGCTAACACATATATATGGAATCTGAAAACAAAACAAAACAAAACATGGTTCTGAAGAACCTAGGGGCAGGACAGGAATAAAGACGCAGACGTAGAGAATGGACTTGAGGACACAGGGAGGGGGAAGGGTAAGCTGGGACGAAGTGAGAGAGTGGCATGGACTTATATACACTACCAAATGTAAAATAGCTAGCTAGTGGGAAGCAGCTGGACAGCACAGGGAGATCAGCTCTGTGCTTTGTGACCACCTAGAGGGGTGGGATAAGGAGAGTGGGAGGGAGACGCAAGAAGGACGAGATATGGGGACATATGTATATGTATAGCTGATTCACTTTGTTATAAAGCAGAAACTAACACACCATTGTAAAGCAATTATACTCCAAAAAAAAAAAAGAAACACTATCTTCTACCTGTCATGTGTCATGAGGCTGTATGTGGAGATACTGTGGGATGTTTTGACTGAAAAAATGTCTATTTTCTTTTAACTGTTTACCAGTGGTACGTCTCAGTTTTGTTTCTTTGCAATTCTTTGACCATTTTAAGGAATTGTGGAATCTTTGACTATAGGTTATATATCCATGATGCAGAGGGCAAACTTTTTGACTGGCCTCAGGGAAGGAAGGGAGAGAATAGGCTGGACCAATAACCTAGGATGGTGGAGAATGCCTGGGGTATGGGTCCTTCTCCAGAATTTACATTTCATTGGATTTTCCCAAGCTGGCTTGGATCTAATCCACCTTCCTCAAATTCTTTAGAATTATATCATTAGAAGGATGTGATGATCATCAATCAAAGACAACAGCCTGGGATTTTGATAAGTATATCACAAAGATTTAAGACAAAAGATCAGGCAGGATGAACCGGGAAGCCACAGGGAAAAAAATTATACACATAACCAAAGCAAAATCAGCAGGCTTTTGGCTTTTGCCCATTCTTCTTTGTGAAGAAAGTGTTTGGCAGTTTGCCTAAAATCCTAGCAGTAAACAGCAGCCACTCCAGTTTAAATTGCTATTAAAAAAATACAAAACCAAAAAAGCAAAACAAAACAAAACAAAAACCTGTACCACCTGGCCAGAAAATGGCCTATGACCTGAGTCCTGGAACCTTAAAAATTCGAGTCTGACACCCCTGTTCCCATTTGCTCTTGGTTGAATCCTTCCCAAGCTTTGGTTTACCTGGCTTGCAGCTCAAGTGCCAGCACTCTTAGGGCCCAAACAATTTCTCTATGGTTTCAGTCTAGGTAGCGAGTGTTCAATTTCAATAACCCTAAGAATGAGCAGCCTTTGTTTAAATGTCTGTTAAAACAAATTTTATGGCTGCGTCAGTGCTGTATCAGATAGCCCATAAAACAAGTCACCAGGCTCCCCGAATATGTTGGCTTAAGAGAATCAGAATCTTTCCCAGGGCCATTCCTTTTTCGAATGCCTCACCCTATATTTGACAACTTTTAAGTCCCAAATTAATGGGCCATTTTAACCACAAGAACTAGAATTAGAAGAAATAATAGTGGTATTGTCTTAGAGCAGAAAGGAAGATGTAAGATCATAAGGTGGAAAAAATAAACCAAATACTATTTTAAATTAGCCAAAAGGAGCTTCAATCCATACAGTTTGACATTTTGCAGTGTCAAAAAGCTGCCCATGTTTTGGCCCCAACAGGATTCTTACCTGCCACAAAACTGTATTTAAAGCCAAGTCGTGGAAAATCACACAAACCCTATTAAGAAAAATCTAAGTATGTCCTCAACAATGAAAAGACAGGCCGATCCCTCATTTAATCCCAATGTTTCTGTTGAGTGCCATTTCCTTACAATCTTCAAGTAAAAGAGAAAACAAACACTGAAATAGTTATTAAGTGTATAGCTTTCTACTGCTTCCAAGCAATCAATATCACATAGAGATGTCAGATGGTGACTTTCTGTGCAACGTCTCTCATAGCTGTGATTGTTAATCTCACCATTGGGTTTCAGAACAGAGTAAAAATTAAATTCCATCTTGATAGTATCCTAGTTTTAAAGGTCTCCAGGAAGGGGATTTTCACAAATGGAAGAGCACTCTTATCATGCTCTAAAATTCTTCACCACTGTAATTCCAAAGAGCTGCACTAAGAAGCCATTTCCTCTTATTCCTCTAAGAGAAAGAGGAAAGACTTCATTTACGTGCTGCGTGTTTAATTTTTATAGACCCAGTCGCCAGGGCAGAAGGAAAGATCTGCGCAGAAGTGGCTGAGAAGTCACCGCAGGACCACGTCCCCGAAGGCCACTGCTCCCTGCGTGCCCAGCACACCCCTGCCCTTGTGGTCAGCACACATGCGTCCATTCACTCACGCGCAGATGCACTCCATCAAGGTTGCAAGCCACACTTTTTGACTACAGACCTCCTTCTGCTCTAGGAAATACAGTTCTAAGCAAGGCAAGGCCCCTGCTTCAGATGAGCTGGCATCCTCATGGGGATAGACTGAAAACAAACAAACACGTAAGCAAGAAAAACATCAGATGGCGATGACTGCTCTGCAGAAAATTAAAATAATGTGTTGGGAGAGAAAGCTCTTAGGGTTTTCTGGTCAGGAAAGATCTCGCTGAAGAGGTGACATTTCAGTGAAGGAGTCAGATGAGTGAAGGTCAGGCAAGAACATTCCAGGCAGAGGGGACAGCTTGGAGTTTGGGGAAATGACATGAAGGCTGAAGTTTCTGAAGAGCAATAAATGAGGGTGATGTGACCAGAGATGAGTTAGGACAGATAAGCAGGAGGAAGATCAGGTGGGGTCTTGTACCCATGGGTACCCAAGGCAACAGTACATCTTCTTCTAGGTCCAATAGGAAGCCATGGGAAGGTTTTAGGATGGAGACTGGCATGGTCTGATTTGAGCTGAGTTCTAAAAGGATCACTCTAACATCTATTTAAATGGCCAAAAGTAGAAAGAGGGAGACCAGAGAAGAGGGGGTTGCAGTTGTCCAGGCGAAAGAGGGCTTGTGGCTTGGGCTGGGAGGATAGCAATGGGCGATGAGAAGTGGAGATGCAGCACGTCTTGAAGTAGAGTCAACAGGAATGGCTGATGGATTGGACGGTGCTGAGAGACGGAGGAGCATATAGTTCAATGTGGCCCAGCTGCATTGTGTGGTAAAATAGCACCGACATCGTGATGGCTTAGAACAACTTTAGATCAACTCCTCCTTTAGGTTCCACGTTCATGGCATGTCAGCATGGACTTTGTTCCCCATTGTCTTCCCTCAAAGACCCAGGCTGATGGAGACTCCACTGGAAGTGGCTGATTGATGAATTAGGATTAAGAGAATTTAGAGAATCATCCCTGACTCATCAATGCCTCCAGACAGAGGTGACAACCATCACCTCTGCCCACAGCTCATTGTCAAGGACAAGTCACTGGGTCAAGGGGATAGAAAAGTGGAGTTATTCTCCATGTGAAATAGTAGAGGGAAACTGGCTCTCCGGGAACACAGTTAATATCAGTTGTAAGAGGTATCAAGAGCAATACCTAGAACTTTGGCTTGCCCAACAGCATAGATGGTGCTGCCATTCTTGGCTCTGGGAAAATGGGGGAGGAACACCAGTAACTCTTCACTGTGACTGTAGCTCTTCAACACCCATCTCACCAGGGAGCACCAGTTCCATCCTCTCCAGACCACTGATGCCCTAGATTATCCTCTGGACCCAGCACAGCGACTGGCATGTAATACATACTCGGTGACATTATGACTGAATGAATGAAGCAAGAATAAGAATAAACCATTAAGCCATTTGGTTGACTTTCCAAGGGGGGCAAACAATAGCACTTTCATGCTTCCTGTCTGATGTCATCCACATTCAAGCACCTATTGTAAGGGAGGTCCCAGGCTCATGGGCTGACTCACAGGTGAGTCGCTTGCAGCTGTGTGTTCCGCCAGGCCATCATTTGTCTGTCTTGAATTTTTGTGCTCCAGCTCTTAATACTTTCCTAAGTTTTGGCAGCTGATTTGACTACTTCAGATTACCCAGATGCCAGCTTAATTCTCAACTTTTGAGATAGATGCACGTCCAGCTCCAGCTAAGGGACACCTTGCTCAGCTAAGGAATTTGGACTTTATCCTACCAGCCATCGGAGGCACTGACCATTGTGGAGTAAAGGATTAGCAGGAACTACTCCCTGAATGAAAACTCCTGAGGACGGGCGCTGTATTCCTTGGATCTAAGCATTTCCAGCACTGATCAGAGTAATGGACACACATAGACACACAATCGAAGTGTGATGTATGAATTACTGTACGTATGGCCGAACAATGGATGATTGAATGAGGTGTAAAAAGATGAATGCTGTGCGGTAGCAGGTTTAGTTGGGGGAGGTACAAACTTGGGGGTTAAAAAAAGAAGACACTGTTGGAAAAGTCTAGAGTTGAATTTATAAGACTCTCATAAGCACTGACAAATGCCCAGATACTGGCTGTCTCAGTTCAGCGAGTTCCTGGCTAAAGATGAGCGATATTTAAAATTGCAACTCAATATTCCTTCTGGTGCAATGTCATTGCAACTTGTTATAAAGACACAGTGGAAGATTTAAAGAAATATCTCATAAAAAATTTGCATAGAGAGATAAATAAAATTATATCATCAGAACTAAAACCTTGACTACCTATGCAATAGTAACCTTGAATCTTAACGCTATATAATTTGATTTAATGAAAACATTCATTGAGTATAATGTTAAGTCAACAAAGCATATATATAGTTTTCAAATCCTTTTTTAATCTGTGATATAAATTTAGGTACCTGCTAAAGAGACCCCAAACCCACTTTTGGTATATAGGAATACTAAAATGCAATTCATTTTCTAGTGGTATTAATATGGAGCTTACAGCTGTTCTCACAGCTCTCCTCCAAAAGAACGGGACTGTTTCCAGGAGGAGAGAGCAATGGGGCTCATTCTCCCTCTGGCTCTGTCTCCTGTAAGCTCTCAGGAGGCTGCTGAAGTTTCTATTTACTCTGCTGGGGTGGCTTTTTGTTTTTAAACCCAGTTGAGTGTGTGAGAGCATTAGGGTGTGTTACTTTGCTCAGGCTGCCATAACAAAGTACCACAGACTGGGCAGCTTAAACAACAGGGATTTATGCTGTCACAGTTGTGGAGTTTGGAAGGCCAAGATCAAGGTGACACTTCGGGAGAATCTGTTCCAGGCTTTCCTCTCCTGGTTACTGGTGGTTTTATGGCAATTTGGGGTGTTCCTTGGCTTGTAGAAGCATCACCCCAATCTCTACCTTCATCTTCACCTGGCCTTCTTCCTGTGTGCGGCCTTGTCCAATTTTCCCTTTCTTATAAGGACACCAATCATATTGGATTAGGGCCCACCCACATGAGCTCCTTTAAACTTGAGGACCTCTGCAAAGACCCAATCTCCAAATAAGGTCCCACTATGAGGTACTGGGGATTAGGCCTCACCATCTCCTTTTTGGGGGACACAATTCAACCCATTGTAAAGGGTGATGGACATTTCTGCTAAACAAAATAAATGAACTTGTTGAGAATTAATACCATTCAAGCTACTTTGTTTCTAAATAATTTTTTAAACCCTCTTTCACTTGTTAATTTCTTGCATTCTTTGTAGCATTGTCATCTGCATTTTAGGAATTTTTTTTTTAACCAAACAAGGTGAAACCTGTCAATTTGCATTTAAATCTGGCACTAAGAGTATAAGCAACTTTACTTTTCTTGACTCTTACCAAATAGTAATTACATATTTTTTCATTGCACACCTGTGAACAATCAACATATAAATGTTTGCTATTTAGAATTTTTTCAACTGAATTAGTTTTTCTTAAGAATATTTCTCAAATGGAATATTCGTTATTTCCCCTTCTACCTACTAAAACAATTCTCAATAAATGCAATCACTGTAGTGGACAAGGTTAAAACTGCTTTATAAATTGTGGTAATCCAATACTGAATCTCCTTTTGAACATTATGTCTTCCTCATTATATCACAAGTGTTATTAAAGAAAGAGGTTAAGAGAAAAAATAAGTTAGTAATACAGGGTACCATTCATTGTTATAATTTGTGAAGGGGAGATAATTTTGTTTGCCTATGAAAAGGTATCACAATCAAGAACTGATCTAAAATTTTGTCTTAAAATCGTGTCATGGTTAAAAACTGTAAATTGAAAGTAACCTTTAAAATTATATTAAAAATGTTAAATCTTTTTAAAATAAAAATATGTAAAAACAAAAAAAAAATTCAAAGAAATTTAAAAAATAATGTCATGGTTTGTGCTGGTCTGTGAAACAACCTGTGTCCCTTGTAGGAGCCCTTGGGAAGACCTGCTTCCCAAGTCAAGGAGGGGAAAGAATTCCTGGAGACCCAGCTCAGCTGTTTCGTGCTCTCGGAAAATGTCGATGTTAATGGGCATTTACTTTGAGAAGGCTGTGACGGCCTCCCGTAGGGTGCGCTGCTTGTATACACGTAAACACGGATGTGTCTTTCCTTTATTCTGTGAGTGATGGCGGAAGGAAGTATGTTCGGATGTGCTGACATCAATATATTGTTGCAGTGTGAGTAACAAGACAGGCCACTGACAGATGGTGCTGTTCCATTCACAACACTGGCTCGAGGTCCCCTTTCTTCTACACTCGGAGGAGGAGGGTGCACGCTGCATGCTGGGAGCAAATTCGGGACCTGATACTTAGCAGTGACACGTGATGTACTACGGATTTTCCCTGAGCTTGTGCCCTCCTCTGCTGGTCCCAGCATCCGGGACCGATGGCTCCTCCATCCCGCAGGGTTGCCCAGCATTGACCCCCACTAGAGCCACACAGAGCAAACCCACCCGTCCCACGTGTGCAACGGCACAGAGGCTCACAGAGAAATGCCACCGACTCGGGAGGAGGCTACGAGGTCCCCGAGAAGCCAAGCCCAAAGATATGAAACTCAAGGTTTCTGAACAGCTCATTTTTACTTCCAGGTTTTACTGTGTGTTTTGCTTCCAACTCAGTGTCAAGCAAAAACCCACGTCTTGTTTCAAGTCACTTGTGCTGTGATTTCATTAGAAACAATGCTGGGTACAAGGATGGCCTTTCTGCTCCTCCTGTCCCCCTCCTGCAGGTGTATAAACATCAGAGTGGGTTCAGTGGGTGGCAAAGAAGCCCACCAGGGTCTCCCGAACCACACGTATAATAATACTGCCGCTGGAAATGTTCCTCCAGACAGCAAAAGCATTCCTGACCTGGGAGGGCACAGAGTAAGATGTATTCTCAACAGTTTTCCAAGCAACAAAGCACAGACCGAAAGGTCAGAGTCTGGCAACCCCTCTCTGGCATACACACGCCTGTTTATGAGGACACTTAGCGTGGATTTAGTAAGTTCTCTGCAAGCTCCAGGGGCGCCTGTCTCTTTAAATCCATCTCCTCCCAAGTGAAATTTGTGGCCCTGATGAATGGCAGAGCAGAGTCATCCATAAAAGGGCAGAGGAAAATCACATTCATTTGCATACAGTAATTATTCTGTGAATCAGGCCACCTTTATTGCCGGCAGAAAATCTACTGTCAGCATCCCTCGATAGATCACGTTTGAAAATCTAACAGCTGAGGAAAGTAATTGTTTGGAATCCATGTGGTCTGGCACTCCTGTCGCCAGCATGTCAATTATCATGTTGCTAGGTAGACAGCAAAGTTTCTGGGTGCCAGTCAACCAGCTCCCCACCCTCTGCAATGTCTGTATCCATGTCCGGGGAGGACCCCTACTGACTGGGCATGACTCCAGTTCCAAAGGATGTGGGAGCGTGAGAATGCACCTACCCAAGGGCTTTGGGGTAACCCCAGACTCGACCTGTCAGAGTTGGCCCCAAATGTGAATCATGGGTATTGTCGCTCCTTCTCTGGAGCCCCGGCCCCACCCACATCTACCCACTAACACGCATACACCGCCACCTTCTACCCACTCCAGCTGAATCCGCCTTCTCCCAGGCCCATGCCCACTGCATGTCTCTCCCTGACGTCATGGAGAGGACGAATGAACACGTTAGCTTTTCGTGGCTCTTCATTTTTTGGAAAATAGGTGGGAATTGAGGTCGAATGGAAGAGAGGCTGTACCAGCAGCCCTGAAAAGGAATAAATTCATTATTAATAGGGTGGTAGGAGGGTACATAGCACATATCTTAATCTCCAGGAGAACGATGTAAAGGAATGCTTCCATTTAGAAGAATTTGGGTTGGGTGTAGTTAAAATAGCAAGACTTGTATCAGGCTTAGTTCAAAGAGTTAGCAAGAAGAAGGCAAAGCAGAAAGGCTCCACTGGGTGACCAGCAGGAGGAGGACACATGGCTATATGATTGAAACAGGTGAGCTTTGATTTTGATCATTTTCATGGTGGCCTGTAATATATACAGTTTCCTTCCCATGTGCCAGATCTTAAGATACACAATGTAACTGAGGCAAAGACTAAGCAGAGCCTGAGAAACAGCTCTGTGAACCAATGATTTTCCTTGACACTTTGATTTATCCATTCTATACCCAGGCCCAAAGTAAAGATATATGTATATCAAAAATTCAAGTAAGACACGATGCAGAAAAGGCAACATTTGAAATACCATGAGCTGGAGGGCTGTATAAAGCTACTTTAGTGCTACCAGGAATTCACTGAGAAAGTTGGAAGAAAAAAAGTCAGTTGGGGTAGTACTGAGATGCTCATCTCATTGGAAGAAGGGCTGTGACCAGAAGTCTTAAACAAAGGGCATTCCAGCCTCAGAGTTCCCACAGGCTGAGATGTGGTTTGGATAAGTGACTTGTACATAAATGGTTATAAAAGAGAATTTAAATTCTCCGCGATTCTTGATTTTTCTTCTTCTCCTTTCACTTATTCTTCCTATTAAAAAAATATTTTTCACAACATGGATAAAACTTGAAGACACGATGCTGAGTGAAATAAGTCAGACAGAAAAGGACAAATGCTATAAGATTCCACTTACATGAGGTTCCTAGAGAAGCCAAATTCATAGAGATGGAAAGTAGAAGGGGAAGTGCCAAGGGTTGGGGGAAGGAGGGGTGGGGGGTTGTTTAACGGGGACAGAGTTTCAATTCGGAAAATGAAAAACTTCTGGAAATGGATGGTGGTGATTTTTGCACAACACTGTGACTGTACTTAATGCCACAAAACTGCACAATTGTAAATTTTGAGTTATATATATTTTACCACAATAAAAAGTAATATCTACCTGAAAAATTGTTTCTCTTTTTGGCCCATAGGGGGGATCCAAAGGGAGAAAGTTATTAAAGTTACAAAAATGTCAAAACACCAAGGGTATTGATCAGAGATGGTGTCTACAATGAATTAGTTTCCTCTTCTCTTCTTGGAAATCTTTGGGGAGAACACGTGAGCTGTGATACAAACACATCTCTGCTGGGTGCCTGAAGAGTCTGAAGTGTCCAAGACCCAACCATGCACCTCAGAGAGCAAACACATGTTTGTAAATCTCCTGATCTATATGGTTTTATAGTATAGGATCTTTTAATTATATAGAAATTCTAGGTATGTTACTACTTCAGCAATAATCTCTGTCATGACACAGAATTTAAAGATGAAGGTAGTTCATAAAATGTATATGTTACCATTCCTGGTTTATGTAATAAATGCAGTACTGCTCTTACTGGTGTAAGAATATTTGTGTGTATGCTGTTCCCAACTTGCAGGTAACTAACCCGACATAGGATAGTTTGGTAATTTGCCAAACTCACAAAATAAGTTAATGTTAGAAAGAGGCGTTATACCACAAAACACCACTCCTAACTGAATACTTTTACATCACAGCATTTCTGCTGGATTTGTCCCTTAATGCCTAAATTCTATGCACAATGGCAGGACAAATTTAAGTGAATGTGCTATGAGTTGATACCATCTGTATTGCCACAGCTGACATAATGAGACAATCTTGGCAGGGTTACAGAAAAACGTTGTACTTCAACTTCCAAGATAGTAAAATAAGACCCAAATCAAGAGTCAAAAACAGACCATTTAACCAGTGATTTATCCTAATCCTAGGGGTTGAGCTGGGGGCCCCTCCGGGTCCAGACTCTCTGATGAAGTATCTGCAGGACTTTTGAGAAGGCACAGACCTTGTCTGCAAAATGGTGATGAAGTCTACTTACTTATTCATTTAAAAATATGTATTGACACCTATTATGTTCTGATCGCTGCTGCTCTCCCTTTGGGAGCCTCTTGGTTGCTGGAAAGGTCTTCACTGGAGCAGAGTTTAGCTGAGGGAGTTCGCTCACCGGCACGTGGGGACCAACCAGGGACCATGCCCTTGAGACCAGTGCTAGGCTCGGTGCTGGGCCACTCAAAGGAGCTGCAGGGTCAGCCCTCAAGGACAAAAGGCCTGGCTTCTCCGAGGTGGTTGAGGACCCCTGGAGTTTGCAGAGGCAGGCTCTGAGCTAGAGCAGTCAACAGGAGGGATTTGGAGGGCTTGGGGGTTGCGGGGTTGAGCCCAGGCAGGTAAACAAGCAGCAAGGATTGTCTTGTTTTCTGCGATGATTCACACTGTAAGAGGGTCGATTTCCAAAGGGGCTGAACTTAACCCGGTGCGAGGTGTGATTGGATTGAGGAGTAGTCAGCTTGCCGTCACCTAAGGACGTCAGAATTTACTTATTACTTCAACTGGGACTCCCTAAGAAGGTATAATCTGCTCAAGTCACGGATAATAATATCTTTTAATAATATTAAAAGATAATAGGGACCCCATCAGTTGGATGCCAAATGGTATGAGTATCAGGCCAACAGATGCAAAGCTTCACCCTCAACCAAGGGATTCTGACCCGAGGCCTCTGTGGTCAGAATGGTTGACACGGTTAGCAGATCCTGGTTCAAGGGCAGAGACCATTTCTCATCCAGGTTTATCTCCCTTCCTAACAGAGCCAAACAGTTTACTTCCTACACAGTGGGCACTTAATAACTATTTGTTGATTCACTAAATAAAAGCTCTAGTGTAAGGGGGGAGGGGATGAGAAAAGTAAAAGCCACCCCACCAAGAAAATAAATATCAAATATTTCAGTGTATTTTAGACTAGATACAAAAATAGTTTTTAAAATTTTAATTTACAATTCCCATCATACCGATGGCCCTATCGGCTCAGACTCTATCGTGGGTTAGAATTTAAGTTTTCTCTAGGGAACTTGATATGCAAGCCACATTCAGAAATTGCTACCATGTAATTTTTTTTCAGATTTCCTCTACATCGCATGAATTTTAATGCAAAAAAGGAAAAATGAGAATCAACTTAAAATATTACCATATATTGTGATCTATTCCTTGCATGTGAAATATAGTATTTTACTGCCGAGGGCCTGGCTTACACACCCTTGGTATATACTAGCTCTGCGCAACTTTACCTTCCTCACCTCCCGTGGTGAGCTCTCCTGGTCTCTGGAGACCCATAGGGCTCGGTAGGGAAGTTTAGATGCTACCTGGAAAACTGCCCAAATTGGTCATGTCCATTGTGAGGTAGACCTGTGCATAGATGGTGGGCCAATGTACTTTTCAGAGTATTATGTTTCCAAAGAGGAGCTTAGAATTCAGCATTTCCAAATGGTAGAACCACTACGAGGGCCAAAGAAAAGCCCAGTTAATTCCGGGGAGTTCCGGGGTCTGGTCATCTGTGCAGTTTCCACCTGCTTCCTGGGTGACTGCATACCCAGCCTCCCTGGGAGGGGTGGTGATAAATGCTGCTACTTCTGAGCTAAAGTTCTGTGTTACATCTCTTCCCCCATCGGACGCCAGCACAGCTGTGGAAGTGCTGGAAAAAGGTGTACAGAGTTTCGGTTCCTTTTTTATTTTTCCTTCTATCAAGTGGTGCTACTCGGAGTTCTGCTGTTCATTAGGGATCAAGCTGCCAATATTGGCTTGTGCAGATGAGTTCTTTATATAAGCATACGGATACCAGTGTTTGCATTCCTCTTCAGCTGAAAATTTGTCAGAGAAGAAGAGCATTAAGCCTGTCACCGCAGAAAAGATCAGGTGTTTGATTTCAAAGAGGAGAAGCAAACACTCCACCGAAGAAGATTCCGTGAACTTCTGAGCACTCAGAGGGATGTAGGGAACTAGACCAGAGCCGGAGGGGGCGGATACATCCAAATTTCACCACCATATTAGTGGCAACAGAGGATGTTGGACCTGGAACGTATATACGGAGGAGGGGAAGTAAAAGGCAAAAACCTCCCCCATGTTCTCTCTTTGTTTCCTCTGATAACAAATGTGATGTCACAAAACTAGTAAATCTAGCATATTTTGTCTGAAAAACAAATCAGACTATATTCAACCATTTGTATCTAACTAAAGATTTGGGAAGATGGTTCTAGAAAAGTATTTGGAGATCATTGAAAAATTAAGGCATTTCATGATACCTACACATCATCATTAGAAAACCAGCCCCATGTGGATAAATAAAATGCATACTTTCAAAAGTTTCCCTATCATTCCACGGTTCTTTCCTCCATGAAAGTAAAACCAATGTTATTTCTCTATTTCATTGAATAATAGGTAAGTGGTTTTCTTTGATCTTAACCTCAACCTTGAATTTATACGGCAGCTATTTCCAAACAGTCTGATCACTAGAGAGATTAATGTGCATAATATTTCTGTGACAAGCTGGGTGACAAGTGTTATTCTCCCCATTTTATGGATTCAGACACTGGGGCAGGGAGAGGTTAAGAGACAGGCTGAGTGCCGTAAAGAAAATTAGACTCTCAAATTTAGTGCCCTTTTTATTATGCTATTTCTGAAGGGGGGTGTAAAATGGTAGATCAGAAGTCAAAAAATCCAGGGCTGTCATCTGAACCCCGGGACTGAGTCATCTACAGCCTTAGGCAAGTCATTTCTCCCCTCAGTCTCAACATTAGGTACAAGTGACTATTCTTACCGACCCTCTCCTCACCTGCTGCGAGGGTTAATGAAATGGGACCTGCACCACACAGCTTGTTGGTAGAGAGTCCCCTATAAATACAACATATGCTAAGTGCCTTCTTACGGGTTCTGCAGGGTTTCCCCAAGCCTCCAGAGAGAGGGACACTTCCTGCAGTGCGTTGGAAAAGGCTGTCCCTGAGCGCCCCGGGGCTAGGGAGGCTCAGCGAGACCGTGGCCTCTGCTGGGGGGACTCGCAGGCAGCCAGGTGGCAATGCTGGGCTGGGAACACTGCGGTCACCTGGCTTGTGCAGCCCTTGATGTGGCATCTGGGGGGCTCACTGCCTTCCCAGACTCGCCCTAGAAATTGGAGGAATCATCCGGTGGGTGGGTTTGTTCTTGGAAACCCCATCAAAGGTCAGTGAGGTCTAGAAGCCTCTGGGGGTGGTTGTGAAGGTGGATTGGAACTCGCTCCTGCCCAGAAAGGGAGGGCTTGTGTGACTCCCCGAGGGAAACGCCCCAAAGTCCTCTGTGGGCGCCAGTAGGTGGTACTCCACGGGCGGAGGAGACGTCGGACACAGGATTTCACGTGTTAGGGGTGGGGTGCTGCCGTGCAAAAACAAGGCATGGAAAATGTCACCTTTCCTCCACACACTGCAGTCAGGCCCCTTCTCACCTTGTACCTTGAAAAACACTGGAAGGGCCTTCTCCTCTCCAGCCACGTGGTCCTCTGTTCTGACTTTAGATACAGTGGGTATGACGGCGAGGCAGGTTCCTGTCTCCAGCCCTCAGTTCTGTCTCCCCAAAGCCAGCCTCATCCCACAGCCCTCAGTGAGCACCTCCGCTGGGCATGGGACAGGCTTTTCCAATCCAGCACGTCCAACAGTGAACCCTGACCTTCCCCCGAAACCTGCTCCCCAGCCATCTTCCTTGTCTCAGGCGTGGCAGCCCCGTGGCCCCGGGGCTCACACACACCAACGTCACCCTCAGCTTTTCTCTTTCTCTCATGAGCCCCGTCTGAGCCTCAGAACCCTCTGGGCACTGCCATTCCAGTTTGCCAGACGCCCTCTCCTCACCTCCTCCGTGGCAATAGCTGCTAACTGGTTCACCTATTTCCCTCTTTCCCCTTGTAATCTACTGTCAGCATAACACACAATTATTCTTAGAAAACACAAAGGAGACCTTTTCATGTTTTTTGCTTACAGCCCTGCAGGGGTGCCTCCCCGACTCAGGAGAGAATCCAGTCTGACCTGGCTGCCTGTCACCTCCCTGACCTCCTCTCCTCCCCTCCCCTCCCCCTGACTGGCCTCCTTGCTCTTTCCCAATTCTGCCAGGCACGCAGCTGCCTCAGGGCCTTTGCACTGGCCTTTCCCTCTGCAGGAACGGCTTCCCCCAAATATTCACTAGCCTAGCTTCCTAAAGTCCTCCGAGTCCTTGCTCAATCCCAAAATGTTCACGGAGGTCTGTAGAGACCCCCTGCCCATTTCACACCACAGTCTCCCCACTGCCCTCCGCACCTCAGTCCCCCTTGACCACTCAGACTGTCTCTTTGTCTGTTGCATTTGTCACCTTCCAATACACTGTGTTAGTTTCCCAGGGGTGACGGGACGAAGCACCATAGACTGAGTGGCTTAAATGACAGAAATGTGTTGTCTCCCACTTCTGGAGGCCAGAAGTTCAAGATCAAGGTTCTTTCTGCAGGATTTGTTCCAGGCCTCTCTCCTGGCTTCTGGTGGTCCCTGCAATCCTTGGCATCCTTTGGCTTGTAGATGGCGTTCTCCCTGTGTCTTCACATTGTCTTCCCTCTATGTTTATCTCTGTGTCCAAACTTCCCCTTTTTCAAGGACACCAGTCATGTTGAATTAAGGCCCACATTAATGACCTCATTTTAATTTGATTCCCTCTGTAAAAACTCTCTCCAGATAAGGCCATACTCTAAGGTACTACTGGGGGTTAAGACCCCAACTATTTTTCTTGGGGTGGGGGGAAGGTGCACAGTTCAAGCCATGACATATGTAATATGTTCATTGAATGCATTTAATTTTATTTTCTGTTTTCCCTTGCTAGAAAAAGTAAACTCGGTGCAGCAGATATTTTTGTGTGTTTTGGGTTGTTGTTATTTTCCTGATATAAAGTAAGCCAAGCACTTAGAATAGTGACCAGAACATACTAGATGTCAATACATATTTTTAATTGAATAAAGAAATGGAATTCATCACCATTTTGCAGACAAGGTCTCTGCCTTCTCCAAAGCCCTGCAGATATTTCGTCAGAGAGTCTGGACCCAGAGCCCAGCGCCCCCGGCCCAATCCCTAGGATTAGGATAAATCACTGGTTAAATGGTCTACTGCTAATGGAGATGATGAGATTATTATCAGATGGAACGTGCGGGTGACACAAGCGTGGGAGCCTGGCTAAGTTGGAGGCAGAGCTTTCCTGGGCTCTGGTTTCAGGCAGGAGGTTTGGAGCCCTGAGCTCATCCCCACAGCCTCTCTGTGTTAATCAAACAGCACAATAGTTGCCTGGATACCCTCCTCATTTCATCAGCCATGGTGGCCTGTTACCAATTTTCAGAAAATGAAATGAGACCCCTGAGGGCTGTAATTTGGGGAGCGCAGTAATTTAGGAATGTTTAGAGAGATCTGGAAAACCTGTCCAGCTAGCTCCTTCTCAGGCACAAATGGCAGGCGGCCCGGCTGTGTGAGGAATACCAAGGGCTGCCCTGGCTTCCTTATCAGCTTCACTACCAGGGACCTTTTGTTTGTTTACTCACTTAGATAAACTCTTGAATCCTCGGGAATGCTACAATAAATCTGTTTTCCTAAATACTTCATTCTTGTTTATAGAACGCCTTCAAAAGCTATGACAGCTTGCTGCAGACAGAAACAATGCCTCATTCTGAGCGAACTCCATCTTCTTTCCCGGCCCCAAAATATTTCTTGAGCACGCTAAAGTCCTCGAAGCCATGACCTCAAGTGTTAGGCTAAGTGGAAATGCTTTTCTGGGGTTCCTTTGGGTAAATTTTGCTGGTTTTTTTTTTTTTAATTTTTCCTGTTTAGGAATTTGCTTAAAGTGTTTTTCTTTTTTCAATATTTTTTATTGGAGTATAGTTGATTTACAATGCTGTATTAATTTCTGCTGTACTGCAAAGTGACTCAGTTATACATATATATGTAGATGTATATATATATGTGTATCTATATATATTCTTTTTTTTATATTCTTTTCCATTATGGCTTATCATAGGATATTTAATGTAGTTCTCTGTGCTCTACAATAGATGAACCTATCTATGAAACAGAAACAGAAACACGGACATGAAGAACACACTGGCGGTTGTCAAGGGCGAGGGTGTTGGGGGAGGGATGGAATGGGAGTTTGGGGTTAGCAGATACATATTCTAACTCAGTGTCCTTTCATGGAAGCTGAACTCACTCCTTAATTACCGTCGGATTCCTTACCGTATTTCAATAGGTGGCCTTAATAGAATGACTATTCCACCTGAAAGCCACAAACTTATTTTTATTTTTCATCGTTATGAAAATGATCCAACAGAAAATGTTGATTGTCTTTGCTTTATAGAAATAGAGTATTAGCAAATTGGACAGATGTGTTTATCCCAGTCACAATTGGTCAACCAAGTTCCCACACCCGGCTTGTTATAGTTCCCGGGCTGTTGGGTGTCATTCCCACAGCCTTGCCTTTATTACCTATCTAATAGATTATCCTGCTTCATATCTCCGTGACACCAGATGGCATGATCTCCTTAGACTGGCTGTTGCCTTGTTAATACAGAGTTCCATAGAAACATGAAAGGTCAGGGGGAGACCATATGGTCTATTCTGTCCTGCCCTTTTAAGCCCAGGAAAGGCCAGATCATCATTAGAACATCCCCTCCACCAGTAACTGCTTGTATTTGATTCTCTTTTTGACTCATTATCGGATTTCTGTGGAAATACTGCACCCAAGAATGCCTTCAACTTCGACACTTTAGCCATTCTCTTTCTACTTCAAACATCTTATTTTCCAGAAAACTAAATTATAAAACAGTTTTACCTGGTTTATTTTTCTTAATGCTGCTGCATCATCGTTTTGATAAATTTTGTTATTTTTATAACAATTCTAATATACTTTACTAACGTTTTAGTTATGGTTTGTATGCTGGGGCTACCACGCCATTGATGTGTAATTATCATTTGAAATCTGGGTTGTGTTTGTGCAATCTATTTTTGTCTATCAAGGATACCTGGCTCTGTGTCTTGCCATTTGGGGTTTTGACTCTTATTTCATCTTTAAATTATTGCCTTAAATGTCTCCCATTCAAACGTAGAGGCCTTTGCCTCTCTCTAATGAATTCCAGTTCTGATAAGATAAAAACGATTGAACCGTTGACTCTGGGGGAAGAGCCTCTGAATGTGAAACATCCTAGCTTGGGACCAAGAGTCATCAGTCCCAGAAGAATCGCCATAGGATGTTATTTCAGGAGGTCACCGTAATACCGGAGAGTCAGAGGATCGATAATTCTGACACTGAGCCTTTTCGTCTTAAAGTACCTCATGCACGTTAGTGACGAGTTCCTAAAACACCTTATCCTGCCCGGAAACACCTTTTCATCTTTGCTTTCTTTCTCTCTCTTTTTTTTTTCCTCAAGAAATTTGGATGAAAGACTCAATCCTTCTTAAATATATACATATGCATCTTTAGGTCAAATTCACCTTTTAGGACAGTATGTTATGACTATTGTCAGGTGTCACTTTAAATTCCCTTTGTTGTTGTTGATTTATAAGCAACTCTTACAGTTATGAAAAGTGTTTGTTCCCCATAATTTAGATTAACTGTTTCTTCTGTCTCTCTTACCTTGGGCCTTAAAGTTCAGACTGCTATTGAATTTTCACCAGATTCAACGAATAAAAAGCCACTCCATAAAAAACAAGGATATGGATCACTTATTAACCTCAGTTCTTAATACCTGTCCTTACATCCCTCACTCTCAAGCAGCTTAGAAATCCTGTTTATAATTTCAGATATTTTGCTTCATCCACAAGCTCAGCTGGTGCCCTGTTTTTCTTTTTACAAAAGTAACCTGGCTCAATTCCTGGTATTTTACAGGCTCCATGACCACGAGGCAAGTTTTAGACCCAAATTTAGACAATTTTAAGCTAGGTACCTTCCTGCAACATTGCGTTGTCACCTATATGGTATAATTGGGGTCGTTTGAGGCATCATTTGTAATCAAGATGTTACAGATAGACTCAAAGACTATAAGGGTTATAACGATACGCTCAAAAAATATAGAACTAACAAAGGATTTACACAGAAAGAAGAAGATCCAAACTGCTCTAAGCATATTACCACTTTATCTGGGGGCAGTAGTAATAATGGATTTTGCCTCTTGGGGTTGTCACATGTTTTAACTGTTGGTACAAGGAAAACATCTATCTCAGTGCCTGGAGAGTAGATAACAAGGGTTGAATAAATATTCTTTTGATTGCATGAGTTCTAATAGTGATTTCGAGGGGGTTGTTTTTATTCCTATTTCACAGGTAGACACATTGAGTCACAGACAGGTGAAAAGACTCTGTTGGACTCAAATTGTGAGCTTGTGAAAAAGGCAAGACAAAAGCCCATGTATTCTAAATTTTATCTGATTTATACACAGTCCAACCCTACAATATAATACAATATTTATTACAGACAGAAATGAGTCTCCTGGTTTCCATTTCCCCAGACAAATAGAAATAGAAGTCATTCAACCCTAAAACCCATATAAGTGCAGGTAGATAAAAGCTTTCCACTCCAGGTACCATCAAGTGGGATGGAATCTTGGATCCAGTCTAGGAGAAGATCCAGATGGTACAGGCTGGGACAAGGCTAATTGACTGAAGGGTATTAGGATCCTTGAAGAAGATGGGTGAGGACTAATGCTCAATGTTTCAGATTATTGAAATAAACCACTGATGTTCTTAACACTTATCTAGATTAAGCCCCACTCCTGAATCTCTGCACTCATCCCCAGCTCTAATGGCGTGTCAGTAATGGTGACCAGTAAATTAACCCTGGAAAACACTTATTGATCTCTACCTCACATTGCTGACTTCAAAAAAATGTCATTGTTTCATCACACACACTGTTCTGCCTCATTAGCTGCTGTCACTGTGTTCCTGGGCACCCAGGGACTCATTATTCGTGACATAGTAACTCGGTGTGAACTTGCTGGGTTGTTACGAGACCAGACAACAAGTGGTCCTCCCATCCTGCCGTGGTCTCCCTCTGTTTGGGGTTTGAAGGGACACCCAATCCTGATCACCAGACCAATGGACAAAGCGCCTACACATCTACGAATCATCCAAAGCATTTCTTTTCTTCTTTATAGCCTAGATAAGTATGTGAGCTTCTGTTTCCTCAAAGGCTACTTTTAAGGCCTAATAAAGCTCCTTTTCATACTATAATTGGCATCTCCTAGGCTCCTGGTGATGACTCTAGGAACGTTTTAGAGTAGAAGTTGCTGAGCCCCATTAGATGAATCTTAATTAGGTAAGAACTAGCTGGAGATCTGAAATGCAAATTAGAGGACCATGCGAAAATGAAATCAGACCAGGTCATTAAAGAGCCGGCTGGGAAATGGCACAAGTGTGTAAAAACAAGAAGGTGAAGGCAAAAAAGGAAATTCAACTTCCTGAGATGTAGGAGGCAACGGGGAAACATTTTAAAGATTCTAATATCTAAAACTGTATCCTTTATTTTTACATGGACAGGCAAATCATAAAAGAGAAATTTCACTTCCCTTTTTCTTAAAATAGCATGGAGAACTAAAAGAATTATCTTTTTGCGGTAGATTAAAAATCAACAGAAGTAGATAAAAATGTGAGGGATGAGGCATTTAAATTTTAGAACTTGATGAAAACCATTTCAAGGGAAGATCTTAACTTGAGGAGTAGGCTTAAGAAGCAAAACTGAACATGCCCTAAACAAATAGGTGTCCAAGCAGATGGTCGTCCCCTTGGACGTCCACTTCTGAAGTCACGTGTCATCGCTCACATGTTTCTGGGGCTTCTCTTTCAGATAAACTCTGTACCATATCCTTCTGGTGATGAGCAGTAGTAAATCCTTTCTCTTTGACACTGTTCTACAAACAGCCAAAAGTCTTTCTCAACCAATATTTGTGAGTCTTACGTGTGATTCAGTCTGGTAATACTGTGGGGGTTTCTGAGGGAGAAAGGGATGGCTGTTTGGCATTTCTGGTTTTAGAGATACAATATGACTAAATCTTCTTTCATGGCTCCTAAAATGGTCTTAAAGAAACCTGGTGATTCATGGAAGCTTATCATTGATTTTAATTCCAATGAATCAAGGTTTTTCTGCAACAGAGAAATCTTGGAAGGAACATCTTTCCTCTCTGGTCTGTTTTAGCATACTTTTCCGGAAGGACAATGTCTGATTTCATTTTGTACAACTTGATTTCTACAGAGAAATCAGAGAGGGTTTTGAGAACATTAAACCCATCAAAGGCTTTGAAGACATGACCCAAGAGATAAGGTTGGAGGAAAGGGGTCTAGTTTAAATGACAACCATGTTGAGAGTGTAGCAGTTGGTAACTCCACCGGATGCAGACCTGGGTAGGGAAGTGGGGAGGTGTAGAGGTTAGAGTTACTTGTAGTTAATCCATTTTCACCAAGCACAGGAAAATAGCGTTAAGTGAACAGAAGTGAGAGTCTGAGAAAATTGCTGCCTTCTGAGGAGGGTGGTTTCTGTCTTAGGGAACACCTCGTTGCTTGCTGAGTCTCTGGGTGGGTTTGGGCTTAGCGAAGTAAGCCTAGAGTCGACTTTGGAGGTGGAAACTGGAAGGAGGTTCCCCGCCTGAGAACTCAGGTTGTTTGGGCAAGAAATGGGGATGGGAGGGGAGAGGTGGATGGAAGCAGGAGATAGGAAGTGGGGTTCTATGTGGATGAAATGGCTGAGATACTTGGAGGATGGGAATGTCTAACATGAGATATTTAGATTTTTAAAAAATTTTTGATATTAAGCTGCATACGTCATCTATTGTGTAACCAATGACCCCAAATGTAGCAGCTTGAAACACCACTGCACATCATCTCACAGTTTCTGCAGGTCGGGGGTCCAGCAGTGGCTAAGCTGGGTTCTCCCTGGGCTTGCAATTTTAATTTCAATGATGCTTTCTTGGTTTTTTTGTTTGTTTGTTTGTTTGTTTAATGGCTTTGGCTAATAGCCAGTTAATCTCATCAAACAACCAAAATGATCGTGGACACACCTATTAGACTCAGGTGGTGAATTTCTGCCATATTCTCTGTTATTTAAATATTGCCTAAATACTCTCTTTATTTTACTTTCCAAGAGGAAAATCTTTTCCTGGGTAAGTCCATAAATTTTAGTATAGTATTATAATAAGAACTTTTAAATGTAGATTAAGTATAACATTTCTGTACTTGAAAGGACTGACAATCTCCATATTCTTCCTTAGTTGGTGCCAATATAAATAAATATGTATATTTAAGACCATATGAAATATTCTTTGCAGGTGTGTACTAACACCTACTATTTATAATGTTCTCGGAAACCTTTCTCATCCATTCTTGAATACACATCTCAGAAGAACGTATGTACTGATGTATTTGGCGTACAAGGTTCTGGAGAGAACCTTCTCAAACTCCAGGGAAAAGCAACCAAACTCATCACTGTGAGCAAGAAGGAAGATTGAAGCAAACACCCTCCTGTATGTGGTGGTAGCACAAATAAACAGTGGGCATGATCATGAAAAAGCCTGGTCCCTGGTGACAACTCTGAGATGGCCAATTATCAATTTCCTAGGTAATACACCAACTAAGCAGTAATAGGACACTAAGAACAGCTGGAATGACCATCAAAAAGCTAAATTCCTGGCAACAAGATGTCAATGGCCAGATTCCTGGCAACAAGATATCAATGGCCAGTCACGCCAGGCCACAGCCATTGCAAGCCTAGTGATGATATTTAAAGGAACCATGTAACTGGAGATACTCAGAAAAACTGGTAACCAGGTTGAAGGAGAAGCCGCAGTCATTTTGGAGAGATTATAGAGGAACTATTCAGGGAACCACAGAGCGCAGGCTCTATCAGGAGCAAACCCTGTGATTCCCCATCTTATGACCATTTAGATCCAAGAGAAAGAAAGCTCAAAGAAAAAACTTGAATTTCCTAAGAAAATGTATAAATCTACTGTTCTTGGAGATCAAAACAGCTCATCGAATCCACCAGTAGATCTATCTTCATTACCAACATGGGTACTTGATTAATTTATTCTTAGAGAGTTCCAAGAATAAACTAACTTAGTAACTTCAGAGTTTATCAAATCTTTCCATTAATATAAAAGCTCTTCCCTAAAACAAGAAGCCTAGAATGCCAGTTAGGATAGAAGTATTGTCTCAAGCACCCTGTAGCAGGCAGGGGGGCTCCACAAAGATGCCCACATCCCAATCCCCAGAACCTGTGACTATGTTATGTTGCTTGGCCTAAGGGCTGATTTAGGATGTAGACCTTAAAACAGGAAGATTATCCTGGATTATCCAAGAGAGCTCAAATGCATCACGTGAGCCCTTAAAAGCAGAGAACGTTCTCTGGCTGGAAGCAGAGGAGATAGGACAGGTTGAGGAGCTGGAAGGGTAAGAAGGACCTGCCAGGCCTTTTGCTGGTTTGAGGAGGGACCTCGTGACCAATATGGGTGGCCTCCAGGAGGAAGGAGCAGCCCGAGTGGTCCACCGACAAGGGCCCCCCGGGATCTCGGCTCTGTAGCTCCAGGCAACTAAACTCAGCAGCAACGTGCATGACCTTGAGCTGGAGTCTCCCCCAGGGTCTCCAGACCCGAGCCCAGCCTGGGCAGCACCCCGGGAGACCCTGGGCAGAGGACGCCAGGACTTCTAACCTCCAGAACCGGGAGATGACAAGGGGGATGTTGTTTCACACAGCTCAGTTTGTAGTACATTTTTATGGCAGGAATAAAAAAACCAATAGGTGTATTTTTGACAGTATCTGGAAATTTCCTTATTAAATAAACCTTCCCCACGTGCATTAGGATTTGAGTCCTCCACGGGGGAAGGCAAGCTTATCTGACTCTGCAAATGATCCAGAACGTGATTCTTCGGGACACAGTACACACAGCAAGGCTGATGTGTTTATGCCTGCCATGGCTGGGTGTGGTACCCTGCTCGGTGCCTGGCAGTCACTTGGGGGACAGTGAAGAATCATTGCCCATATGGGTCACCTCTAGGGCAGCATTTAGGGTACGCTGGGAAGGCTTAGAGCAGCGCTCCCCAACATTTTGGCACCAGGGACCAGTTTCATGGAAGATAATTTTTCCATGGACAGGGACGGGGGCGGGGGCATGATTCAGGTGGTAATGTGAGCGGTGGGGAGCGGCAGATGAAGCTTCGCTCTGTCGCCCTCCACTCACCTCCTGCTGTGCGGCCTGGTTCCTAACAGGCTGGTCCCTGGCCCGGGGGTTGGGGAGCCCTGGCTTAGAGCATCTCCCCATCACTCCCTCTGTTTATTTACAGGATGATTCCATTGATCATCCAAAAAGATTTTTTTTTTTTCTTTTTTGCTCAGAGGTAATTTCCCGATAGGAAAGTGGGGCTTCTCATTAACATTTTAGCAGACGTTTAATTGATTTCTTTCTCCCAAACATTCTAGAATAATCAGCGTCAAAGAAGTAATGGGGTTCTTGAGGCCTGGCAAAAAGCTTAGGGGAAAAGTGAAATTGAAACAGGAGGCAACGGAGGAGAGGCCGAGGTGTGCAGGGTGTCACAGACCTTCACAAGCTCCAAAGAAATGTGAAGCCATTGGATCTCTGCGTGGGAGAAGCAGAACCCAGGCAGCAGAAGGAAGGCATGGAAGAGAAAGAGGTGACAAAGCCACCCTGCGCGAATTGTGACATTTTTCTCAGGGCGAACCCCTACTCTGGGTCAGGACCTGACCCCTTTCCAGCCTGGTCCCTGTGGACCCCTTCTCCAAATAATGTTTCTAAAGGAAGAAAAAAGATTGCATAGGTTTATCAAGGAAACATTGAGATTCAGTGATCCCAACATCAAGACATATTTGTGATATCATAATGTATTTTTATTAGTGTTCTAAATAAATTGAATTACTTAGGATAAGCACACCAAAATTTCAAAGTAGTGGTGGGCTTAGATGACATTGCAAGTTTTCTGCAACACTGGGAATATGATATGAAAAGACCTGTGATTTTTTTTTAACATCTTTATTGGAGTATAATTGCTTTACAATGGTGTGTTAGTTTCTGCTTTATAACAAAGTGAATCAGCTCTACATATACATATATCCCCATATCTCCTCCCTCTTGCGTCTCCCTCCCACCCTCCCTATCCCACCCCTCTAGGTGGTCACAAAGCACAGAGCTGATCTCCCTGTGCTATGCAGCTGCTTCCCACTAGCTATCTATTTTACATTTGGTAGTGTATATATATGATTTTTATTGCTGACAAAGCCTCAATACTGCCATGCTCCTGCAATTTGTGGTCTACATGTAGCATTGAAAGAAATACTCCTTTTTAGTCAGAGGCTAGGGCAAAGCTAAGATGTAGTTATTTCCCGTCCAAGGTCATGCACACCTCTGAATGCTCCCCACAGACCCACCCCTCAAGGAGGAGCCCAGGTAGATTCATGGACCCCAGGGTAAGAACCCTTAGGGTGTCTGCACACCACTTCGTTTGCTTTAAAAACTTACAATGTCATGCATATTTTACAAATAAAACCAATACTGGGACTTCCCTGGTGATGCAGTGGTTAAGAATCTGCCTGCCAGTGCAGGAGACAAGGGTTCCATCCCTGGTCTGGGAAGATCCCACATTCCGCAGAGCAACTAAACCTGTGAGCCACAACTACTGAGCCCACATGCCACAACTACTGAAGCCCATGCGCCTAGAGCCTGTGCTCCACAACAAAAGAAGCCACCGCAATGAGAAGCCCGCGCACCACAACGAAGAATAGCCCCTGCTCGCCACAACTAGAGAAAGCCTGCGTGCAGCAACAAAGACCTGATGCAGCCAAAAAAAAAAAAAAAAAGAAACCAATACTGAAAATAAAATTTATAAAAATAAAAACATAATTTAAAAATAAACAATTCAGAAAAATGAAACAGTTTGAATTTTGCTCAGTGACACAAGTAGATGATTTTGACATGTATCTTTTACAAAATCGTCAGTTTCATTTTTATCTGGATTGTGTTCTGTTCAGACGTGGTCCTGTGGAGCCAGGATGAGGCACATCTAATTACGTAAGTTTTTCTCTCTCTATTAAGGGGGCTGATGAAGTCACTTTACAGAGTTTAAGTTGAAACCCATCCATTTAGGTCAAACAGTGAGTACAAAGGAAACTCCTTTATAAATTCCTATTGTTTGAAATTTAACACCTTTCTGGACTAGATCACGTCATAAAACCTAGGGTGAGATCTCCTACTTCCTGGCTTCCAAGTTAGGCTTTGATCTACTGCCCCAGACCCTTCCACAAATTATTGCATTAAACTGAATATCCATAATCAGGTGAGTACATTTTTCTGTCCAATCATCCAAAACAGGTAAGTACTTAAACCTTTCAAGCATGAACAACACATTTTTGGTCCCCCAATTTTTTTTTTCACCCCTGTGGGTAATTATAAAACCACCAGGCAGTAATCAAGACTTTCTGGATCATGAGAGATGAGTTCTAGTTAAAATTCCAGAGCAGTTTGGAGAAATTTCAAAGCCACACAGAGAGGAAGGCCCTGCTAGGCATTCACTGAGTCACTGCTGATATATTTTCAGGATGAGAGAAAGGTTCATTCTCAGGTTTTATTGAGATCTGGTGATCTGTACAGAAGCAAGTGGAAAGAGAAACGATTACCAGTAAAATTGTTGAACATCACAATTTACAATTATGAACCCAAAGCGATTTCAAATGGAGACAGGGCATTGTCTGTGATCAACAGGAGTACAGCATGACACACAGGAGGATCGAGACATGGTAACACAGATTCCGTGAGAAGGTGACGATCCAGACGGACCACGGAAGGTGTCTCAAGGCGCCCTAGTTGCAGGTGTCGAGCGGTTCCTCCAGCTGTATTACCATGGGATCTGCAAGTTGCGTTTAGGGTCTTTTATGTAAATGTACACTTAGGTCAAAGGTACAGCCAACCCCATCCTGTCCTTTCACAGTTCCTTTGTTACCTGTAAGATTCCAACTAGAATCATTTCTTTGGTTGCATTGTGGTCATTTGTTGCTTTTCTGTGCCCAGAAGCCCTTTCCTCTATTGTTATGCACTGAATGTTTGTGTCTCCCCCAAATTCATAGGTTGAAAACCTAATGCCTAATGTGACTGTATCTGGAGAGAGGGCCTGTGAGAGGTGTAAGGGTTAAAAGAGGTCATAGGTTAAGGTCTTCATCCGATAGGGCTGGTGCCCTGATGAGAAGAGGAAGAGACCCCAGGGCTCTCTCTCTCCACCACGTGAGGACACGGCGAGAAGGGGGCCACCCAAGACCCAGGAAGGGAGCTCACACTAGGAGCTGAGTCAGCTGGCTCCTTGGTCTTGGACGTCCAGCCTCCAGAATTATGAGAAATAAACCTTGTTGTTTAAGCCTCCCAGGCCATGGTGTTCTGTGGCAGTAGCCGAGCAGACCCTTTACCCATCTTCACATGAGAGCATCTCTTCTTTTGGAGGTGTTCCCTTCACCTTCTCTTGAGGTTCTTCGTGAGGCTGCCAATCAAAGCCCCCAAAGTCCCAGCCGTGGTGGGAGAGCAGAGGGGACGCGTATCTAGTTATAAGGTCCACCCGCATGGATGGATGCAGTGTCCAGGCCAGGCGAATCAGCATCTCCTCCAGGAGAGAGAAGGATGATTTTTTTTCTGGACTTGCTACACTGCTAGTCTGTCTGGAGCTGCGTGAATCTTGCCCCTGGCTTCCTTCTCCTGCACCGAACAAGCCCAGCCAACCAACCATTGGAAGAAGTACTGACCACAAAAATCAAAAAAAGGGGAGGTTGATGGGTGGAGAGAAGGGGACAGGGGAAGGTGGGAGATTGGGGTGGAGGGGGGAAGAGAGAGAGAAGGAGGGAGGGAGGTGCCAGAGCAGACACCTGGAGCTGCTGCAGGACCCTGAGAACCAGGGCAGCCTCAAGAGTGTTTCCCTGGCCTCAGCACTGCCAACTGTTCTATTGGTCTGAGTATCTTGTAGTCCTGAAAGAACAAGAGTACCCAAGAAAATGCAGCCTGGTCACTTCTTCACGGGGCAAGCCAAGCATTTGACACACGGGCTACTTCAACGCTGTCAAAAGGAAGTCAGCAAGGGGAGACCGCACTGCTATTGCCAATATATTGATTGTCGTCACAAGCGGGCAGGGGCAGTTGACAGGTAAGATGAAGTGTCCTGGAACAGCGCAAGAGGTCCAGCAGAACAATCCTTCCACAGATCTCTGTCACGTGTCTTTTGCTGAAGCCTTTCCTCCAAATTTCTTGTACCAAGAGCTAAGCCACTCCATTGATGTCAGAAGAGCTCTCTTATAAAAGCAGCTTGTGGGAGGTGGGACTGTGCAATAAATCTTTGAAACTAATCAAAAGCAACCCCTCAGATGTTGTGCGACATCTGAGTTGTGTCTTTGGCTCATTGGAATCTGCTTCCCCTCCTCCTCCTCCTCCTCCTCCTTCACATTCTCTGCTTCCTCTTTTTCCCACAGAATATATTATTTGTGTGATGACAAAATAGCGTTTAAATTTTTTAAAGTATTAAACAATGAAAAACTAATCAAACCAAAACCCACATAAAAATGAATGAGATCTTGATAATAGTCAGAACCTGATAAATGTGTTACTACCTTCCCACTAAAATATGAACAGTACTCACCCCACACCCCCAAGTTCAAGGACAATTCACACAAACACTAAGCAGCACTGATGAATCTGGTGGAGGGATCTCCATTTATCCCAAATCATTTAGAACTAAAATTACTTTTTATTTTGATTTTTTATAATGGAAAATTTTCCAATACAAAAGTAGAAAAATAACATCATGAGCCCCACGTACCCATCTTGGAGTTTTAAAAATTATCAATTCATTTTCACTTCTCTCACTCTTCTGTTACCCTGTTGCAAATTCCAGGTACATCCATAAATATTTCCTACTGTATTGTATCAGGAATTAAACAAACAAACAAACAAACTCTGTGTAGGCTCTGCATCGTAAAACAAATATGGGAAGATATTTCATCCAACAGTCTTCCATAGGTACCAGCGTGAGCTTTTTGGCCAAACGATTTAAGGGACCTCCTATCTGCTTGTTGTTCCAATATCAAGAGACAGGGTCCATCTCCCTTCCCCTTGAATCTGGGCTGTCCTGTGTCTTGCTTGACCAGAGAATGTAGTAATGCTGTGCTGATTTTAGGTCTGGTCTTTAAGAGGCCTGGAAGCTTCCATCATCACTCTCTGGAAATGCACACTCTTAGAAGCCAGCCACCTTATAAAATATTCAGGCTAGACTACTATGCAAGAGAGTCCCTGACAGGGAGGGTGACAGTGCCCCCCCCAGCCCTGAGCCCAGCCAGCCCTGCTCTCCTATCCTGCACAGAGCTCACAGCTAAGGCCAGACTCCAATGAACCCAGGTGTTCACAAGGAGCTGAAAGCCACCCACTGGAGCCCAGTGGGTCCACGCAGTGAGAAATAATACTTCTCTTGTGCTAAATGGCTAGGTTTGCTGGGTGGGGGCAAGATGCTTTAAATAATAGAAAAACAAATGTAAGAAATTTTAACATGATCTGCTCAACATTCCACAAAGCAATTAGACAAAAGCAAGTTAAAATTGAAAATAATGCAAATACATTAGTAGAATTGACATAATAGTGGCCAAGTGGCACAGCAGGCAGGAGAACAGACTTGAGAATGAGACTGGCCGCCCTGGAACTTTTCTGTGACTGTGGGACTTACCTCATTTTCTTACCTGTAATATGCAAATAAGTGATCTATCCTATAGGGTTGTCAAGAAGATCAAATGAAATAATGAATGGCAAACGTTTAAAGCGAGAACTAATACTGTCAAAGCCAGGAGAGTGGCTTGATAAAGCCAAGAAATTAAAATTGAGAAATATCTGGCAAATGTTGACAGTAAAAAGAGGAGAAAGAGATTGAGATAAGAAGGTGGAAGTAAACAAAGCAGAGAAACACAAATAGTAATGATTATGAACAAAAAAAGTAATATAATTACAGAAGTAGAAAACAATTAATCTAAGAAAATGTTATATAAATCTCTGAAAAAATTAATTAGAAAATCTTGAAGAAATAACCGTTTTTGATGGCAAACTTTGACCCAAGAAGGAATGGAAATCCTCAATAAACAAAACGGAAGGCACTGAAAATATTGTCCAGAAACTGGTGCCACCAAAGGCACCAAACCAATATTTTTACTTTTTTTTTCCGTTTTATCTTACAAATAACTGATAATTCTTGTGATATTTTAAAACTCCAGAGCACGGAAAGAGTGGGTATTGGTTTCTATGTATTAGTTCTGCGATGAGATTATTTCTCTCTCTCACCTTACTTCCTTAGCTTTGCAGTATTTCTTTTTCATCTGATTTTGTTTTGTCTTCAAGGTGTGATCTGTTGCTTTATTGAGTTAATGTCCTCAAGAAAGTATCTATAGAAATAGGAGAATTTTCCATACTTTGTGGAATTTTTTTTCTCCTTGAGTTATGCTTTTTTTTCAATACTACATTCTTATTTTAAAAATGTGTAATGAGTATGCGTCTCTTACCCAGTCTACAAGAAAATCTAAAAACAGTCTGGAAAATAAGGGTTATGAGAGGTAATTTTTTCTATATGACAGAAAAACATATTGAAAATATGCAAAAATTAAAAGTATGTTGTTCTGGAATAAGAATAAATAGTTAATTAGTGGGAAATTTCTTAAAAAGGTAGGTTAGGGGCACACATCCATCTACATATTTATTTAGCAGCTATCATCTGTCTATCTATCTCTGTATCTATCATCTGTTATTTTTCACCCAGCATCTAATCACCCTACTCCTACCTCATTTCCTTCCAGGGGTCCATTCCTTCCTGAACTCTCATTCCTGTGCTATTTTTCTGGATCACTTCGGAAAGTGACTTTGGCTTTTCCTGCCAGATCTGAAGCTTCAAGATAGTTAGTTATGGAGCTGCTTCAGGGAGCAGAGAGTTTCCAGAAGCCCCCTTGAACTTTTCAGAAGGAGAGCAAACCTGCAAGACAGAGAATGAAAGGGTCTTGTTATTTTCTCAACTCGGAATTCAGGTGAGCCTGGAGTTCACTTCATCCTTAGCCTTCCAATTGAATTGACCAAAATCTCCCTTTTTCACTTAATCCAGTTTGAGTTACATTGGTCCTAACTGCTATAGGTTTATTTTCTGAACTTTCTTCTATTTTTAAATAGCTTTACTGGGGTATAATTCACAGACCACACAATTCATTTAAAGTAGGGAATTGAGTGGCTTTTAGTATATTCACATATGTTTGCATCCATCACCAAAATTTTAGAACTTATTCACGACTCTGCACTCCTGAGCCATGATCTCTCCAGCCCCAGCAATGCAAGCCCTAGAAAACCACCAATCTACTTTCTGCCTCTATAGATTTGCCTATTTGGGACTTTCCATATGAAATGGAATCATACAACGTGTGGTCCTTTGTGATTGATTTCTTTCACATAGCATAATGTTTTCAAAGTTCATCCCTGCTGTAGCATCTGTCAGTACGCCATTCCTTCTAGTTGCCAAATAACATCCCATTGTATGGATATACTACGTTTTATTTATCCATTCATCAGTTGATGGGCGTTTGAATAATAGGAACATGACCCATGGATGAAACAGTGTTTTACTCCTTCTATTTTCTTTTTGTGTTGAGCAATCCCTCTGATCCCCAACTGACCAGGTCTACAGGGAACATCCATTATTAAGATGCAAGGCTCTTGGCTGCGAGCAAGGTTCTCGGTCTCTCTGTGACTGACAAGAACAGATGAGCTGAGATGACAGATGCTCTTATCAACATCTATGGAAGTTGATAGCACCTGAAGCAAACCTCCACCGTTTGAAATTTTAGAGCCCAGAGTTAGCAGTTCTGGAACGTTAATGATCTGTTGTGAGGGCCATGCGGTCACTGGCTGTTTCGGAAAAACCAAATCCTCTTAACTTGGTAGTAACCCAAACAAAAATGGACTGCTAACCAAACAGTCCTAAATATTTTATTTCATTTATCAATTCTTATATTTTTTTCCAAGCACTCCCCTCATACCTGGAATCATTTAGCCGTACGGGAGAAGAATATTGGAAATCAAATTCTGTTGACATAACTGAATTTTCCATGTCTTGCTGACACCTCTGCTAGGATGGGTCTTAGTTAACATGATTGCCTTTTTTCTGTTCTGGGATGCATGTTACGATCCATGGAGAGAAAACAGCCATCATGAGCCCTCTCTCAGTTTTAAACCTAAGGTTCCCGAAAGAACTTAGGAATTTTAACTATTTATCAGTACATACTTGACTTCCCTCTTTGTTTTGATTTTTGGTTTGTTTGTTTTTGTTTTTTGTGGGTTTTTTTTTTTTTTTTTTTGTCTCTTCTCAAGCCTGTAGGATTTGTCTGCCTTTGGAGCAAGGATCTGTCATTTGTCTGGAACAGATCATCTTCTGGGTACGGCATGTACATTTTATGGCACTTTATACAGACCAGCCTGAGTGAAATAAATACACAAGACGCAAAGCTCAAAGTGACATATTCCAGATCTGACATTCTTACCATGGCTTTGAGCTTCAGGCACTGACAAATCTTCCACACGTACCAACTCTCCCAGAGGAGGGAATGTAATGATGTTTATGTTATACAATATGTAAAATATTTATAGCCCGGCTTCAACACAAGCTATCACTTAACTCAGGAGCTAGTATTTACAATCAGGGCAAGGGAAGCTCTCGGTGCCGCCCTTTGTAGGCAAAAGGGGAACCCAACTGAATAAATGATGGGTTTATGTACAGAATAAGATTCCACCAGTGTCAGTGCCTTAAAGAATAACAGTTATGGGAAAGGTTTTTAATGTGCGTGCTTCTTTTAGAATTGTTAAATTAAAAGAAGGGCAAAATTTATGCCTTTCTGACTATTGCCCTTATCTTTAGAATGGAAAAGTCTTTTCTTTTGACAAACCATTCTTTCATGAATAACCTCTTCAAGAGCATTTACTTATCATTATTAATAAATTGTTACCGTAATAAATTATATTTTAAACATTTTATTAAATGCAGTTCTCATGTACTTAAAATAAATTGCAAAGCTGGCTTTTTTCATGGTATTTAATATATATGGTGTGACACAATGTGCTTTTAATATATTTAATGTTATATACTTTAAAATGTAAGTGTGTTGTACTTTTATGGAACTTACTTTATATTCCTTTCTGTATGGAAAATGTATTACTTTTTAATACGGGTTCATTGTGGAGTGCCATTAAGAAATAGAGCAGGGTTCTTAAAAGTGGTAACTTTCAGAATTTAAGTACATTAAGCATGGGGGAGGGGAAGAAACTGCATTATGGGAACATCAAGCATCTAATTGAAACTGACAAAAGCAAGGGGAGAAATCTCACATTGACATTGTAATGGCACTCGCATTTGCATTGACATCATAACAGTTCTAATGCAAGCACAGGAGACACTGCCACTGACAAAAAAAGACTTCCCCCTGACGTTCCTCTGCTTTCGCACTTTCTTTGGACAGGCTATCACTGTCATTCATGATAAAGATAAAAATATTATGGAAAACATCTTCTTCAGCCCGTGCTTATTAGATACTTTCCTCAGTTGAAATGTGGTGGTCGTTTTCGAGAGCTTCTTATTTTTCAGCCTCAAAAATACACGTTTTGAGTCCCTGGGGAGAACGCATCACCAAATTCTCAATCACTTAAAATGGTTCTGTAAAAAAGAAATTTAAAAATGGATTTTGCAGGAAAAAAATAGTTTGGCATAGATCCTTAAGGCGAGAGAGAAATCTGTTTCTTCTTTTGAAGCTGCTGTAAATCTTTCAGGTCAGTAGGTGCGACAGGGTGACAGCAGACACAGGTGTAAAGTGTGTCCCCCCAGGGAGGAAAATAATCCCTGAACTTAAAGGGAGCCGCTGGACCCCGTGGTCACAATTACTAACCAAATGAAGTCAGGGAACCGCACCTCTAGGCTGGAATTCTGGAAGTCTACCTTTGTTCTTTAGCCAACCTCTGTTGGTTACCAGGCTTCAGGCCCAATATCAGCTCTGGAACCAGAACACTGGTCTTAGAATGTTGCCTCTAACAGTGTCTCCACCCACCCGGGCCTTCCTGCAGGGCCGTGTACACTCCTTCGTCCCTGCTGTGGTCCCTGCCTCTCTGCCCCCTTGGCTGGACCTTACTGTCTACTGCCTGGCTTCCCTGGGGCCCCAGTGGGCTGCAGGACCAGACTCGTCCCCAACACCACAACGTGGGTCTGACCTCCTAGTGTCTGTCCCTTTCTGGAAGGTGAATCTCATTCTAGACACCTCATCTCCTCCCATCTAACTTCTCGCAATGTAGGTCACCAGGCTTTGTCTGGCCATGTCCTCACAAGTGACGTGAGGAGTATTGTTTGAGCCTCCATAAGATTTTAATGTGAAAATGTTAGATCCTTGAAGGGAAGGTGAGCTTTTTCTCTCATTCATTCATTCAACATCCATTCCCTGGATATTTATCAAGCACCAGCTCCATGTCCAGCCCTGCTGTAGGCACTATTCATCAGAGAATAAGAAGGACATGTCTTCTGAGGGCAAGAAGTTAGACCATAAACAAGTAAACAGCCAATCAGTGCATGGTCTCACATCCTGATGATGTTACAGAGAAAATAAGATGAAGACTTGGAATTTAACTGGGGGAGAGGGCACTTTCCTAACATTGTCAAGAAAGGTTTCTCTTGTGTCAAAGACATAAAGAAGGAACAGGAGCCATGACACAGAGGAAAGACAATCCCAAGGTGGGAAGATGTGAGGAACCAGGAAGAATCCATCAGCTGCAGCATGGCTGATGAGGCTGGGTTTGGGGAAAAGCTTGTTGGTCACGTCACAAAAGTTTGGAAGTTGCCAAAGGATTTAAGTAGCAAATGACCATGTTCTAATTTAAAAGGATGTCTGTCTGCTGTCTGAAGAGTGGATTGAAAGGGATCAAGAATGAAATTTGGAAGAACAATAAAGGTGGCATTGCAGCAATCCAGGAAGAGAGGTTAGTTCTTTGACCAGAGTGACGTTGGTTGGCATGGAAGGAGTAGATGGGCTCAAAGTATGTGTTAAAGAAGCCATAGGACCTTGTGATGAGGGATGTAAAGAGGAGAAGGAATCAAAGACTACATCCAGCTTCCTATCTGAGTAACCGTGTGGTTGGTGCGGACCACTTACTGAGAGAAGACAGCCTGAGACGGGCAGAAACGTTTTCAATGTCCTATTTTGCGATGTTTCTGCAAACTCCAAGTAGAGATGTCAAGTAGGCAGCGGGATAAATAAGTCTGAAATGTAGAGAAAAGCTTGGAGCTGGAGATCAACATACCAGAGTCATCAGCATACTGGTGAGGTTTAAAGCCCTCATGAAGAAGAGAGTTACCCAGGGAGAGAACACAGGGCAGGAGAGCCACTGGCCGCAGGACTGAAATCTTCAGAACTCCGAAGTGTGGATATCAGGTTGAAGGGGAAGCATCCAAAAACAGAGTAGCCGGAAAGAAGAGAATCAGGAAATCTTGAGATGCCTTCCAGAGTGGTCAACAGTTCAGAATGCTGAAGAAAGAGCCAGTGAAATGAGACCAGAGGTGAGGCGATTTGGTCTGAGAACCGAGACTCACTGGTCACCTTGGAGAGAATGGTCCTGGCTGGCTGGAGACTGGCAATGGGGGCTGGGAGGGACATCCCTGCTGGAGTAGCTTGTGGAGTCGAGGTGGGGAAGGGGTCCCCTGGGACAGAAAATGTTTCAGAAGTTTGCTGAGGAGGAAGGTGGAAAAACAGGACTATTACTGGGACAGGGGAACGAGGAGTCTAGAAAATATTGTTTGATTTTAGTGATGTGCATTTATGTTACATTTGAATAGCATTTAACATTGGAGTGGTCTCACAGGTGTCACCCAGTTTGATTCCATAAACACCTTCCAAGACCCATAGGATGTTCATTACTTACATTTTACTGATGAAAAAACTGAAGCTTGGAGAGATGAAGACCCTTGTCCGAGGCCCAGTACGGGATTATCTCACTGTATTATGCTTTGTTTTACTGTGCTTCACAGATATTGTACTTTTTCACAAATTGAAGGTTTGTGGCAAGCCTGCAATAATTAAGGCATGTACATTGTTTTTTCAGACATAATGTTATTGAACACTTAATAGACTACAGTATAGTATAAACATAACTTTTATGTGCACTGGGAAACCCAAAAAAATTGTGTGACTTGCTTTATTGCAATATTTGCTTTATTATAGTGGTCTGGAACCAAACCCGCAGTATCTCAAGGTATGACTGTGCCAGCTTCATGAGCATGTGTAGTGCATTGTATGGTGTCTGCCCAAAAGATAAGTCCATGTCCCAACCTACAGAACCTGTGAATGTGACCTTGTTTGGAGCAGTGGTTTTTACAGGTGTAATTAAGACAAAACTGCCAGGTGTTCAGTTTTACTGGGTAAAGTGCAAGTTAAGCCTGTCATCATCACCACCATCACCATCATCAGTACCACCATCACCATCACCATCATCATCATCACCATCATCACCACCATCACCATCATCACCATCACCATCATCACCATCACCATCATCACCATCAGCACCATCAGCACCATCACCATCATCACCATCATCATCACCACCATCACCATCATCACCATCATCACCATCATCATCACCATCATCATCACCATCATCATCATCATCATCACCATCATCACCACCATCACCATCACCATTACCATCATCACCATGCCAACATCATTATTTAATATTTACTCAGCACACACCACCTCTTAAATACTGAAATAGAAAATAAAGCAAAATCTCTTTCAAACTTTCACTTATACATTTTCATTCTAGGAAGATAGAACTATAAATAGTAGACATTTCTCTATTAATACCTTGGATCTCCAACTAGACTGTAAGCCTGTTGGTGATGTACCACATCAGGTTCTTTTGAATTTCCCACAGCATCCAAACAACATTGTTTGGAGCACAAATGTGTTCATAAATAAGCAGTGGACTGCATCTAAGATGAGATAATTTTGCCAAATAGAAAAACTAATGGTTCTTGTGTGTGAGTGACTGTGAATCATTGATTATGATGTAAAATGGAGAGAGGATTATCTGCTTCCAATGTTGGGAAAGAGAAATTGTTTTACAAAAGGTTGATGAATGAGAGGGCACAAAGCTATTTTTAAGTCTAAATAGTTACTCAGCAAAGACCTTAAGAAGCAGGGGTGGGTGGGAAGGGGAGGATGTGAAAAATCACCTTAAATATCCCTGAGTTTGTCATGGACTTTTCACAAATTATTCGAAAAAAATTAAATATATTAATTGGAGACTGAAACTGACTTTTAACTTTTCCATCATCTGCTTAAACTCTTTGAACTTAGAGAATTTATTTAACCTTATGACATCAAAAATAAACTTCACACTCTAAAACATATGATCTATCCATCCAATACTCTTTTAACAGTTACTTTTTGCACCTCTGTCGCTATTCCTCCATTTGTCCCTTGATTGATACCTCTGTTTTCATTTCCTCTGATTCAGTACTTTGCCTTCTATTTGTTAAGAATCAGGTGATGTGTTTACAAGATAAAGAAGCCACAGTCTCTGAGGAGCTCAGATTCAATGGCTGCTAACATGGAAATAATTAAGAAAAACTGGGAGTAGTTATATTGCAGAGGTACTTTAAAGGATCCGAGACATCATGAATGAAGGAGTGATTAGGTCTTTATAAAACGTCAGGGAACTGTTTTGGGTTTCTCCAGGGATGGAACGTGAGGGTTCGGTGTTACAAAAGGAGAGCATCACCTACACAGGTGCGGAGGCATGAAAGAGCACGGGGTCTGTCAGGCAGAATTCAACCAGGGAAGTAGGACCACAAGGAGAAAGCATACACACACACACACACACACACACACACACACACACTCACTCACTCACATACACATACAAACACACAAGAACACACACACACACACCTGGACCAGGAGTCAGAGGGTCGGGGGCCTCTTGCCCACCAGCAGGGTCTGCAGAAGAGCACACAGCGTGTGCGAGCCCCACCAGCCCAAGCATCTCCCTTGTGGGTCCTCAAATTGATGCTCTACAAGAAAGGGAATTTCAGAGATGGAGTTGAGCTTGGCCCTGTTGACAGATTTAAAAGCCCCCGCAGTGGGTAAACAGCAAGTAGCTACTGTGTGAATGGCCTGGGGACTGTGTCAGCGGGCGGCTTTGGGTAAGGGCAGGTCAGGAAGAGCCTGTGTTCTAGGCAGAGAGTCTGGACTTTATCCAGGAGCCGTTTAGATGCAGTAGAAGATTTTATGACATCCGTTGACGTGATAGCTCTTTCAGTTTCAGGAAAATAAGGGTTTGCAACATGATGGAAGGAACGGAGGGACAGGGGCAGGAGTTGGGGAGATACTCTGGTGTCACATCGAGTGTCAAGGTGAGGTTTGCAGCGTGGACGGGGAGAGCAGGGCACAGCGCAGGGTAGTGGGGAGAACAACGGTGAGGCGGCCGCCGAGTCAGCCGCAAGCCCACAGCTCAGCCCAGTGGCCTTGGGAGGGTTACTCACAATCCCTCTGCCTCTGTCACCTCATTGATAAAAATGGGGAAAATAATAATATTTGCACCTGAAGTTTACTCTGAGCATTAAAGGGGATGATGCCAGCGAAGCGTCTGGGCAAATAGCCCGGGATGAATGCTGCTCATTTCCGTTGTAACAGACATCCGGCCCCAAACCTTTAGTCTGTGTTGCAGCCTTGGTCTCTCCCCTCTCCCTAAATGCCCACGCGCCTGAGAGTATCTGCTCTTACATGCTGACCCAATCAGTAAAGAGCCACGTTTGGCGCAGAGATCCGGCTACTATTCAAAACATTATCCCATGACCGTGTCCTCTTTGAGACACCACAGGATCCTAGAATGACTTATGTATTACCAAATACATTGATTTTAATGTATTGTATTTTAATTTGTTTACATCTTTGATCTACTGATTAGCTACACGGTAACCCTCTATTAAACACCATATTTAATGAATCCTAATTCCCTAAATCTGTCATATGATGACAATTCACTGAGGCTGCCAGAAAGCAAAAAATCGAATTTTAGAAGCATGAATTACTAAAAATATTGAAGTATCATTGGAATCTATTATGCAAAGTAAGCGATCGTCTCTACTTTCCTCAGTGTGTTAAATTTTTGGATGCTTTGAAAGCTGCAGTGTTTTCTCTCTGCTAAATAATTTTGTGTAGCTGAATGTCACGGATCCAGACATTTTGGAAGGGCCAGTTCCAAATACCATAATTTCATGTATCTTTTTCTTTTGAATAATGTGATGAATAAGGTATTTGCACTGGCAACCAGGAGAGCTGGCCTCTAGACCAGCCAGAAGGGGTCCTCCCCAAAATCTGCGTTCAGTTTTCCCCAAGATCCTTTTCATACGTGGGGACTGAATTGATTCTAAATGTGTATAATAAGGTCAGGGAAAGACAAAGAGTACCCAGCCTCCAGCGCCAGCATCCGTGTGGAGTGGAGCCTGTGATCATGGACCTCAGAGCAACATTCCAGCTCTGTGTCCTCCTAGAGAGCCCTTGGGCCAGTTACTTATTCTCTCTGGACCTCAACTTTCCATGGGAAAAGGGCATGATGGATGCAGCTCTTCACGGAGCTGTTGCAGCCCTGACCCAGCAGACATATGTTTCCTAATGTTATGACTTCCTTCCCATCTAAGGGGAGATTCAGCTCAGGTGCAAGCCTCACTCTCAAGAAGACGGGTGCAGGGTAGCTGTGGTTGCAGAAGGGCGAAGAGGTGAGAGGGATGGTTTGGAGACACCTGCAGTTGACAGAGGGGTCTGGCTCCCAGTCCAGAGCTTACGCACTGAAGAAATCTGATCTGACTACAATCACCAAGTAATCGCCGTTTTTTTTTTATTACCCAACATTTGGTTAGTTGAAGTTTCCAAGATATTTGGTAGACCTCAAGTCGAAATTTATAGTAAATTGTATTATTCTTCCTTAAATAAAGACTTTTTGTTCTCTTCCCCCCACTCCCACCTCATTTCCCTAATTTAATTCATTCTTCTCCTTTCTTCAAACTTATCCTAGGTTCTGGGTAGCTTTCCAGAACAAAAAGGTCATTTTTGTTTGGAAAGATCCACCATAGGATAATGACCCTCAGAAAGATCTAGATGATTAACGAGAACCTACTGTATAGCTCAGGGAACTCTACTCAGTGCTCTGTGGTGACCTAAATGGGAAGGAAATCCAAAAAAAGAGGGGATATATGTACATGTATAGCTGATTCACTTTGCTGTACAGTAGAAACTAACACAACATTGTAAAACAACTATAGTCCAATAAAAGTTAATTATTAAAAAAGAAAGCTCTAGAACCACCAAGTGCATCTCCTGCAGCCCCAGGCATGGAGAGTTGCACTCTGTGTCCTGCATTAGCGTATCCCTAGCATGATGGCCTCTGAGCGTGGGAAGGTCTCAGGGAAAGACCACAAGCATCCTGTGGATCCTTTATTCTTAGGTCGCTGGGTGCTCAGACCTTTCCAGGAAAGGCAGAGGAAGGAGCTGTATGATACACTGATCTCCTGAGAGCACAGGCCCAGGGAGCTTACAGCCCTGGGAAGACAAAGAAAGCACTCGAGATGGTAAATGGGAGAGAAACGCAACATTGGAGGGACAAAGTGGGACAAGTCGTGCTGGGTTGAACAGTGTCCCCCAAATTCATGTCCGTCAGGAACTTGTGAATATGACTTTATTTGAAAACAGGGTCTTTACAGATATAATTAAGTTAAACCTAGTGTGGGCCTAATCCAATATGGCTAGTGTCCTCCTAAGAGGAGAGGAGATACAGACAGAGAGACAGGTGGAAACGCCATAGAATGAGAAGGAAGAATATCAAACTCAAATATTGAACACCGTTTCCCAAGGCTGGCACTGACTATTTCCAAAAATGAGGAACTTTCACAGTCAGCATTCATTAGATCCCATTTCCAAACATTTCTAATTTGCAGCATATATTTTTACTTTATTGATGAGGTATATTAGGATAATAATGTGCTATATTTTTCACGTACACTCTGTTTTTGAAGAAAAAAAATATTTATTAGATGAAGAAGCAGATACGAAAAGATAAAATGCTCAAATAAATCACCCAGTTCATGAAAAATAAATCATCACTCTTAACTTCTTTTCCTGGTTCAAGCCATGACCCATGGCTACACTTTCTCTAAAGCAATCTTGATAGGCATGTAAGGAATGAAAAAAAAGTTATTTTGAATCTTCCGTCCCGGTGATGATTCATGTTTCTTTGTAAACTGAAATGTTGAGAGTCAAATAGATTGTATCAGAAAGAACAAAGTGGTTAAAGAAACAGAGACAGAAACATGTTGAAGATGCAGGTCTTTGGGAATGTTTGTCATGGATGTTGTAAAGAGAACACTACTTTTCCTTAGAAATGTTTCTTTCCTAACACGGAAAAAATAAGAAAAAGAGTTTTCAGGGGCCTGCGTGACATGATGTAATGTGCCGTCATTTCTATTAAGATCTCAGTGGTAATATGGAAGCGCTGGCATTTAATAGAAATGGATTTGAGGTCAGGTGGTTTTTTAAAAATAGTTCTTTCCTTGCTTGGAAAGGAATGTAAGTTATAGAGTAATCCATCAATCTTCTAGACTGGTTTCAACCTTCTACCAGCCTGGAAAATTTCCCCCATACTTACCAGAAGTAAGACAATGACATATCTGACGGCACTGAGCTTCAGAGTCATGGGTTTATTTGGAAATGGTTTTCAAAGTGCTACTTGCCCTGTTTCAGTGCTTTAAAATGGGACTCCTCTTATTGCATCTCCTGTTCTGAAGCCTCCATCAATTTGTGCATCTTGAATATGTGCAATTTTACTGCAATTGACAAAGATCTTTTTCTCACTTATTTACAGATCTTTTATAGTTTTATAGAGTTATAGATCTTTTTCTCACTCGTTAACTACTCCAAGGGCTGTAATGCCCAAGAAAAATCTAAGCTAATAGTAACGGTGGTAGCTGAAGTAGATTGAGTTATTCTTTAAGAATGAGGTATGGTCTATTCAATATCCTGTTTTCCTTTCATTTCCTTTGGATCTGTGCCCAGAAGGGGAACTGCTGGATCGTATGGTAGCTCTGTTTTTAGTGTTTTGAGGAATCTCCACACTCTTCCACACAGTGGCTGCACCCATTTACATTCCCACCAACCATGCATGACTGTTCCCTCTTCTCCACACCCTCACAGACACTACTTGTCTCTTGACCTTGAGCTTACACAGTGTTATATGTCAATTACATCTCCTTAAAAAGAAGTATGAGCCATTGGGATAAGAACTTTCCAGGACCCTCTGCTGTTCTGTCTTTACTAATATGTATAATGGGGAAGAGTATGGGGGGGAGGGGTTGACAGAACAGTATCTAATGACATTTCTTCCAGCCATCATCCTCCAGGGTCCACGGGCTTAAGCCCCTCATCCTATGTGTGGTCTTCCTGAAACTCTCCCCCTCCCCATCATGGAGGGAAAATAATAATAGTTTCTCTAGTTGAGAGGGAGACAGAGAGTAGGTCCCCTGGCCACTGTATCTGTGATTCCTCAATGATTCCGTGGGGCAAAGAGACTCTCAGCCCCGCAAAGGTAGGTTACCCTTGGACTTGAGTTTGGTTTTCTTTGCCTTCCCTGTGGTTGGGTGGCTGCTATTACCTTGTCTGGGGTACAGATGCACAGAAATGCCTAAGAGCTGGGAAGCAAAGAGGACAAATAGGCAAACATAAGACGTGAGAAGCATGGATAACCCCAATTTGAATAATCTTCTCTTAACTGATTGAACTCTGGCTTCACGGAAGGCGCGCTCACTGCCCTGTCTCTCCTCCCCACTCCTTGCAAGTTTTGCATTTCTATTTTAATGCTGCTCTTCATGGAAATGAATTGTGGTGCGAAAACAGTGTCTGCCTCCTTCTCCCCGCCTTATTGAGAGTGTAAAAGAACATTACCCCCCAGAATAACTTCGTCAGTTTGCAAATACACTAAAGTGTGTTTCCATCGTTTACTCATCTTTGGATCTTCTCTGTCTATCAAATTCAGTCTGTGATTATATAAGCCAGGCAACGCCTGTGCCTAACGCTTATTTTTTTGTACAGTGCTTAACACATAGATCACATCTAATGCATGAAAATAATAATAGCAAATGTATAAAGTGATCATGAAGATACATGGCTCTGGCCAGTGCTGATAGTAAATCCTCAGAAGAGGATTTCTTATTTTCTGTGTGTTACGAGATAGGTCACTCGGGCTGCTGGTACCAGCCGTGCACAGCATCCTGGGTGACAGCTGAACGCTGCCCACATTGACCTGACTTTCATTGGCTCCACTGAACGTAAGGGGGGCAAAGGCCACTTTGGTCCCTGGGTTTACTCAGCTATTCCCCTGACAGGGAGCTCAGGTTCTGCTTTGAGGTTGAATTCTCCCCACCCATCTTCAGAAAATGAAGGGACAGAAGTTCAGCTTCTTTTACACAATCTCCAGAACCACCTTATGCTAAAATTCTTCCAGACCCTAATGAGTTAACTGAGGTCTGTTGTTTCATTAAAAACACAAACTAGATATGCCATTTATTAGTGCATCTTCAGGCCTTTCCAGACGGGCAGGTTTCTGGTAACATGAAACATAGTGTCTCTGTTTAGCAGCTTCCAGACCTTAAGTGTCACTCAGGGAAGCAATAGGACATATTCCAATTTCTATTTTTCCAGATGTCTGGATAGTCTATTAAATGGTTTTCTCCACAACTTGAACATCCTTGAACATCTCCACAACTTGAATATTTAACACATCGGTAGGGATTTATCTGTATATTTTATTTTGTTCTCTGCTTTGTTCTAAAAGTAAAGTAACCCAACTTAGAGGAATATAAACAATGCAACAAAATGACAGAAAAGAAGTGAGGATGTTTCAGGGAAGGAAAAATAAGAAGTAAAGTTAGCAATGGATTGAGTTAGTGCACGACCTGTACCTGTCAGGGTGGGTACGAACACGGCCGTGAGTGTCATGACAGCCAATACAAAGAGAGAAAGGATGCAATTTACATGATTCATTGTGTCTATAAAGTTAAAAAATGTTTGCTTAGGGGATGCATAATCATCCCAACCCCTGCAGCTGGTGAGAATTTTTGTCATGAGTTCTCATAAAGAGGACACCATGTAATGCAAGAAACAGCAGCCTCAACAGCTAACCCTCCATAAGGGCTATTTCTTGGAACATCCCTTAGGGCGATCTGGAGAGAAAACATCAAAGTGTAACTCAGGCCAGGCAATTCTGTAGGGCAGGAAAAAAGGTGGTCTGAGTATAAAGGTCCCCGCTGGTTCGGTTTATCCAGTAGATTTTAAAGTTCCGAAGAGGTTGGTTGGCATATTCTACAGGCTCTTGTTCATCAGCCTGGCTTTGGGTAAGCCCTGAGCAGCACTGAGTTTGAGGTTATGCCTCATGGCAACACCTGAAGTGTGATTACTCTGGGTGGCTGGAGGGCAGAGCTGCCTGCTTTATTCGTTGGCCAAGCTGGGAGGAGAACAGGAAGCCCCACAAGAGTGAAGGAACCTGAGAAGATCATGTGCCTGGTGAGATGGTTTTCTACTTCCCCATGAGGAGGCTCCGAGCAGGTAGACCAGATGGACCACCTTGGCTAAGTGAGATAATACACATGTGTTATAGGTGCACATATTATCCGGGTGAGGAAATGGACTGAGTCTCATCCTGCTTGAATAGCTTCAGGAAGGAGCTTAGATTTATCCCAGCTCTGAAGATGAATCATGGGGAGGGGGATTAAGCACTAATGCTAGCCTGGAGTTGCTGCTTTCCACGCACGCATGCTTCGGAGTTTGGGACCAGTTGCCAGTCTCCACTCACCGTTGCTTGCACATCTTTATCTGCAGCAATTAGGAAATAGACTTGATGTTGAGTGACAAAGCTGGATCTACAACAGTGAAGAAGAAAAGACTGTAGTTCAACCACCAGCATAGAAGTGAACTTGCCACGAAGGTCTTTCATGGCAAGACAAATTCACAAATGACCTAAAGCATCTACCACAGCCATAGGATCGTGGGCTTCCCTGAAGCCAGAATAAGCAGGGACAAGCAGCTCCCTTTGGACAAAGATGTCACATAGTGTATGAAACAAGGGAATCAAGTTAAAGTGCATTGTGGTTTCTTAGGAGCAATTTGAGGCTGGAAATCAAAGGCCACATGGTCATTTTAGCCACAAGCATAGAGATATTACACACAAGCACTCGTGTGTGCAGACACACACACACACACACACATACACCCAAGGAATGAATATTCCTGAAAGAACACTCAGAGCCAGGAGACACGGATTCCAATGTAAACTCCTTCCCTCTCTCACCATGTAATTTTCAACAAGTGCATTAACATCTTTGTGCTTTAGATGCCTTGTCCTGAAAATAAGTACTGTTGAATTAGATATTTTCCAAGAATCCTTAAAATTCAGTAAACCTTTGGAGATGGGCACAAAATCTTTCATTTAAGTTGATGTTTTCATTCCTGAAATAGAAGGTTGAAAAGAACAGGAAATATTTTACTTGATAACAAATACAAGTAGTATGGTCATATCTCAAAGCAGAGTCATTTAAAAGATAGATAAATAATATCTAATGACAGTTTTCTAACTTAATGTTTTTTTATACAGAAAAATAAAGTGTGTTTTGCCTTTTTAAAAGCAAGTTAAAAAAATAATGCATATGATTCTCATTAATAAGTTCAAACACATCTTATTGCAGGGAACTCATCTTACTGTGCTATCTCATTGAAGGAATAGGAAAATATTGCCAATTTACTGCAATAAGGTAATTACTGTAATAAGATAAATGTTAACTTTTTAATGAAAACCACTGTACTTGAGTAATTACCCTTCTGAGGACTACTCCATATATGATTTCTTTGCAATTATTAAGATTAACTCACTTTTTAGTAAGAACAGACCAAAATTCCAAGCCAAATGATCATTTTTATAAGCACATTTTCCAATGTCCTAGAACTTTAAAAGGGGGAGAGAAAAATGGATGTAAGTCTTTTTTCCAAATCTATTTTATTAAGTCACAGGCTGTCAAGTTCCTAGGTTCAGTTAAATGCAAATAAAAGCAAAAAAAATCCTGGTAAAAATAGATGTGATTAAAAATAAGAGTGTCCATTGACCATCAGCTACAGCACGGCAAAAAGTGAAGATTTAATTAGAACTTTCTTTGTTCACAAATCCACTAGCTTTCTATAAATAACTCATTGCGTGAACATCCTCTATGCATAAATAGATGTGTGACAAGCACTATACCCTCTACATTCCAGTGGATTCTGAACGCCTCCAAGATGCTATTTAAGGAGGATTATCACAATATCAGTTTAATGTTAAAAGTAGCACAGTTAATGAAACATCAAAATCCAACCAAAGTAGTACCTAGAGAGCATAAATCTCACTTCAAGATGTTTCATCTTCACATTTGTTTTTATTATTGGGTTTACTATGACTGGCATTGCATCTTTGTCTTAGAAAAAATGTCAGGGTCCATCCTCAGCATTCTTTACTGGCCTTTGGATGTCGCTTCTATTTTCTAATGAGCAGAGGAGCCCAGGGGAAAAAATGTGGCCCTTTCTTGTTTATCAGCTTCATGGATTTAAGCGTTGCTTTCTGGAAAGCATCACAGTGCAAAGTATGAGCTAATTCCCATTTGGATTTGCTGTAGGTCTGAGGGACTCCATCAGACACTTGGTCTAAAGAGATCACTCCTGTAAAAACAGGAGCTCTTTGCCCAACTCTTACTTGGCACTGACTTTTGTTCATGGTTTAGAGTCACTCAGGGAAATACAAGAGTAAAATATTTATTAAATCTATCTCCGTCTATCATATCTATCTATCTATCCATCCATCCATATCCATCTGTCCATTCACCCATCTATCCATCTGTATCTATCTATCTATCTATCTATCTACCTATCTATCTATCTCTCCATCTATCTATCTAGTCTATCAACTTCTCCATTCTAAGTGCTGCTTTGAAAAATGTCAGGAAGGGCAGCTCATTGTTCGTCTGTTGAGTCAGTTCTGGTTTTTACTACTTTCGGCAACTAGAATTAAACAATCCAATTCACTACTAAAACCACTCTGCATTTTGCACATTGTATGACCCTATCCAGGCAGGAATGGAGTTTAGAGAGAATATAGTTTAGAGGAATGCTGGCGGGGCGGATGGGGAACCCCTCCTGGTGTTGGTTCTCAAACCCATCCCTAGAGCTCAGCAGAAGGGAGCCCAGGGTGGTGGTTAGGGGGGACACCAGGGCCAGACTGCTCCTGATGTACTGCCGTACGATCTGAGCCGCAGACTGGACCCGACCATGCCTCGGTTTGCTCATCAGTCTAATGGAAACAGCACGCAGCTCATGGGGTTGCTCTGAACAGTGCCTGGCATGCTGTAAGCACTACATACGTAGGAGCTATTATTATCACGGAGTGAAGTTAAAATATAAGGTAGTTAGCCTATGTGGCAGTCAGGTTTCTAGAGATGCCCCCCAAAGGTTCCTGAACCCTGCTTATTCAAACCCTGCCCTGGGCGCTGCTGGGAGGGTGGCTGGGAGATGACCCGGGTGCACGGGGTCCAGCCAGGTGAGTCTTTAAGAGCAGAGCATTTTCTCCTGCTGGTGGCAGGAGGAGACGGCGAGAGATGTAAAGCAGGACAAGGACTTGATGCACATCGCTGGCTTCTGAGGTGGAAGCAGCCACATACGAGGGATGGGAGTGGGGTCTCTGGGAGCAGACGCCGTCCCGGCTGACAGCCAGCGAGGGGACGGACCCCAGTCCTACAGCCACAAGAGGCTGGATTCCTCCAGAACCCGGGGAGTCTAGGAGGGGCGTCTCCCCCAGAGCCTTCAGATCAGGATTCAGCCCAGCTAACGCCTTAATTGTGGGCTTGTGAGACTGGAGCAGAGACGGCAGTGGAGCTCACCCAGTCCTCCATCTGAGAGGAGGGTGAGCGAGGAAGTGGTAGTGTTTAAGCTGCCACGTTTGAGGTCATTCTTTCTGCAGCAAAAGAAAATGGATGTAGCACATACCTCGGCACTCGTGTGGGGTAAGGTCATGCGGACCCTATTCCCTTTGTGATATCTTACGTTAGCTTTTCCAGTGGGAGAAATCCTAAAGGAGGGTTAAACATAGAGAAGAGAACTAGGCGGGAGAAGGTAACCCGTCCGAGCAGCATCCGGCATCTCTGGCCCCCAGGGCTGCTGGTCCGTCAATCTTCTTTCCGTCCTGGAACAGCTCTCATGCGGGAGAGAGTTGCGTGTTGTCCTGTGTAACCCGAAGAAGGGGCCCGTGGATCCATGTGCTGTAGGAAGCAGGCCTGGCTGCCGTTCAGAGCTATTCACTGCGAAATGGGTCAATTCAGAAAGACGAGGAACAAAACGCAGGCTGCATCACTGTTGTAACAGAGGCTGTTACGTGTGTGTTTGAATCCAGGCCCACTTTCTCCTCCCTGGAAACTTGGAAGGTCATACTCTCCAGCAGCCTGCAGTTGGGTGGGCCATAGGAGCAGAAATGATAGTGGTTACTTCCTGGTGGAGACAGGGTAAAACTGGGGGGGTCTCCCACTCTCTGCCACTGGCCTGGTGACCGAGGAGACCCTGTGCTCATCCGGCATGGCTACGTCAGCAGCCTGGATCCCTGGGTCACTGCGAGGAGGATGGCGGTTCTGGAAAGCTGCCTGCATCCTACTGGATGTTTAATGAATGAGAAATTATTTGTGTGTGTGTTCTGTGGCTATCTGTTACCTCGCTATAACCTAGCCTATCCAGCAACTCAACAAAACCATCATCGGAGTGTGTTTAAGTATCAGATGGACTATAATACATGAATTTTAAGACCATTTCATCTAAGATCCTTAATCTTCTGACTTAAGTTAAATCAATGAAACAATGGCAATAACAGGAACATTAATTATCATCATAAGTGCAGCCAGTATTAATCACGGACCTATTATGTGCTGCGGACCATGCTGGACTCTGCCTCATTTTACGCTCACAGCAAACTCATCAAGTAGGCACTATACTTATTCCCATTATAAGGAGGAGGAAGCTGAGGCAAGGGGGGTTAATTAACTAGCCTGACATCAGACAACTAGCCAACAGCAGATCTGGCAAGGGGACTCGGTCTTCTAATACAAACCTTTGTGCAGCAAGTTGGGCAAAGGGAACAAACTGTAGACAGCATTCTAAATGCTGTCATAATTTTGTTAAAGAGAAGAGAGCAGTTTCTGTTTTATTTCTGATACTCTCTCTGCTAAAGCCACTTCATTGCTTGTGTGAGCATTGTGCACTATCTTCAAGGGCGTGTCAAACTTCTTTTACAGGGGCTTCATTAGCATCTCAGGGTCCACGGAGATAAATAAATAGGAATAAAAATGTGGTCGATTGTAAAAGTCCACCCATGATGGAAGCTCCTCCTAATAAAAGGTGGCATATATTTATCCACCCCTTGAATCTGAGCTAACACACGACTGGCTTTAACCAGTAGAACATAGGAATGACAAGGGGTAACTTGTGAGCCTCAGCCTCCAAGAGATCCTGCAAATTCTGCTCTTGAGAAACCCCTACCTTGCTGGGAAGCAGCACTGAAAACAGACCACAGGATAACAGACCACGTGAGGGAGACGGGCTTGGCCGTTCCACCCAGCTGGGGCCCCAGACACACGAGTGCGGCACAATTCAACATCCAGCCCCAACCGAGCCATCCACTGGCTCAAGTCTCAAGAACTATACGGCCAACCCAAGGAAGCGTGAGAAGGAGCAAGTCATCCTTGCTTTGAACTACTATTGGGTATGATTTGTTATTCAGCAACATTGATACAATAAAGTAGAAGTCTTTTATTAAACCAAACCAAAACCCTAGAAAATTCAGTTTAGGGAATACTCCTGGATTAACTCTAGGAAATAGCCTGGTGACCTCAAAAGGATTTTTTTTTTTTAATCCCATTTGCTAAATCTAATTATGTTATCATTGATTTTAGAAATAATAAGAGGTAATCTTTCCATCAGTTGGTCAAAACTCAATTTCATTTATCACGGAGAGTTAAAAAGAAGTCTATTCTCTTACTTGACTCTATTTTGTTCATTTTCTGAATAGTCAAATAGCGTTCCATGCAAAGTATCTATTGGGAAATAATTCTACACTTAATGTTAGAGCCTATTAGACCTCCCATGCTTAGGCAGGTCAGGCTGGGTCAATTCTTGGTCATTTCTGAGAACTATCTTCTTCTGTGCTGCTGGAAGTGTCACCAGAGATTAACTGCTGTCATATCGAGCCAATAACCTGGCATGGGGGAACTCTGTCTTTTGGAAAGGAAATAAAAGTAACGAACTGAGCACTCAGGGACATGAGAGCTCATGGCATTTTGACTGATCCCAACATCCTGGATAAATTCCAATCCTAGTAATGACATTCACTTATGCTTTTGTTATAAGCAATTAAGGCATCTACTGTTTTGTTCTGTTTCATTCTCTTCTAACTTATCTCCTCTGTCTAGTCAACCGATTTCTGCCCTGCTGAGTGACCAGATTCTGCTTAGACCAGGGGTTCAAAAACTTTGTTCTGAAAAGGGTCAGAGAGTAAATATTTTAGGCTTTGCAGGCTAAGAGGCAAAATTGAAGGCATTTTCTTGGTATTTGTATAACAAAAGGGGCAACAAATTTCCACAGATCTTTAGATGAAGGTCAAAATATAACAATAATAATTGAGTACAACATCTTAGGTCTACAGCTAATGAAAAGACATGGAATTCTTCGGCTGCATAACATTCCACGTATTTGGGGTTCAAAGTCAGTGTGCCCTATGACAAAATCAATTGCAAATGTTCACCTGCAAACCCATTCTTAGCTCACAGGCCATGCCAACATAGCCAAGGAGCTGGATTGGACCCCCAGGTTGTAGTTTGCCCAAGTCTGGCTTAAGCCATTGCTTTGTCTATACACAAGTGGGAAACAAGCTTCCTCATTTGCCACATTGGATCAATGTTGGAGGGGTGGATTCCACAAGTACGTGGAGTAGGCAGAGTTGGATCTTGGGAGGGAAGGTGTGTCAAGGGTTCCCAATGCCTGCGAAGGGGAACCGTTGCTTTTTAGACCCCAGTCTACACATGGCTTTTTCTGGTTGGGTGGAGTATCCTCTTATGAAATTTCTGTAGTATTAAGACACTACGGAAGGGAGAGGATCTTTCTCATAAGAGAATTTTACTCACCCCCTGCCGAGAATAGCCGACTTGCCCATCTGGTGAGGCTGAGTCCCCAGTGACTGGCCCAGGACTCCCTGCACTTCAGCACCCATTGTTCCCTTCTCTTGTCCGGCAAGATTTATCCTGATCCTTTTTTAGACTGTTAGCATTTTATTGACAGAAAGCCTTGGGAAAATTGTTTTCAAAAACAGACATTTTTAAGGTCACTTTTGTTTGAATGCATTATTGGAAATCTGAATATTGTGGATAGATATTTCAGCCTGATGAAGACTGAGTTAAATTATTTATAGTTAAATATACACAGAGTCTTTATATTACACTTTGTTGAAGCCACTGTCTTAGGGTAACAACTGTTTTGAACCTGGTGTTTGAACACTGGATCAGGACAAAATTTATGTCAGGCCAACCTATAGAAACCTGGAAGGATTTGTCTCTGGAAGTTAGGAATTTGTTCTCACAAGAGATACTCAGGCATAATCTAGCCAACCTAGGCAACAGTTGGTGTGCATTTCACTTGGGGTGAGTGTTTGGACTTTCTGATTTTCAAACATTTTAGCCTGTGACTCAATGAACCTGAGGTCAAAATCATGAGTTTGAATATCACGTGACTATATTTCCCTTCTGAGCCAGCTAGTTAAAAATACCAGTTTACATAAGGGACAAGAGATTATGTACGAACTTACCGCTACTACTAGAAAACACCATGCAGCACGTGCATAATATAGTCTTTGGATTAATATTAAATCTCTCTAATGAACTTAACTCTTCTCAATCACCTAAACATTACATAGGCATCTGTGTAAATAGTACGTGCATTGGATCACATATAAGGACCTTGCTCATACCATGCAGTTACCAACTGTAAAATATTTTTCATCCATTTAATAGGCTTTAAAATACTACCACACTGTGGTCTAATGCCCAGAAAGACTCTAATCTAAGACCTAACTTGTAGAAGCACAGGAATTTACCCATGTTTTCAATAGGGCTCCCAGCCTGGCATAGAATTTAGAGCATCCGATACGAACTCCTTATTTGTATAAAGTATTCTTTTTGTGTAGGTACATACAATCCCTGGGTTGATAACACCAGAAGCCCTGGAGCTGCACAATGTCTGGCTTGAAAGCCAGATGCATTGAAAGACAGATTCTGTGGGTCCTTATGTCTTGAAGCACAAAAGAACTCAGGAGGGAGCGGGCCCCAAACTGTACCTGCGCCCCAGGCAGCAGACTGCAGGTGCGTGCCTCTGGGGCCTTGCCTGCAGGAACTTGTTGGAAGTCAATGTAAATGAGAACTGCTTCCTCCGAGCAGAAAGGAACCTTCAGGAACCTGAAAAGCAGACGTGTATTTGAGGACAGCACTTGAGCCGGGTCAGACCACTGTCACTGGATGTCACTTCAATCCAGGGATTGGGCCCCTCCACTTCCATTTTTAACTCGTGCGCCACAAGGAGGAGGAGAGAGAAAAACAGCTGCCTACACCTTTGTGTTAGTTTTTATCTTTTTAAAAAAGCCTTTAAAATTTTTAGAATTTAAATTTAAGGAAAAGCAAACCTTAGATCTCTGCTGTTGATTCTTTTTTTTTGATATATACTTTACAGAGGCAAAGTCACTCTCTTTAGTATATAAAACCAAGTCTTAACAAATGTCTAGTCACATAACCACTATTACAGTCAAGATACTACAGGACATTTCTGTACCCTCCCCCTTCGTCATCCCTCCTCCGCCAGCCCCTAGCAACCACTGATCTGTTTCCTGCCCCTACAGTTTTGCTTCTTCCAAAGGTTAAATATGTAAAATCATACAGCATGTAGTCTTTTGAGTCTGGCTTCTCTCACTTAGCACATCATTCTCCTGAGGTTTACCATGTTGTTGTGTGCGTTCTAGCCCTTTTTATTTTTTAAGGGAAATGATGTATCAATATTTCGTTATGTATTTTTTATGGTGATAAGAACAAATAACGTGAGATCTACCATCTTCACAACTTTTTAAGTGCCCAGTACAGTTCTGTTAACTGATCTCTGGAACTTACTCATCTCACATAACTAAAAATGTATGCCCCTTGCACAGTGATTCCCAATTTCTTCCTCCCCCCAGCCCTGGCCCCCCTATTCTAATACCTGTCTCTATAATTTTAAGTATCTCATGTAAGTGGAATCACGCAGTCTTTGTTTTTCTGTGACTGCTTATAGCTTCTAGGTTCATCCACATTGTTGCATATGGCAGGGTACCCTTCTTGTTTAAGGCTGAAGAATATTTTGTTGTGTATACAACACATTTCCTCTATTCATTCTTCTGGTAATGGACACAGGTTATTTCCACGTCTTGGCTACTGTGAATATTGCTGCAGTGTACATGGCAGTGCAGTTATCACTTCAAGATCCTAATTTCAATTTTTTCAGATAAACACCCCAAAGTGGAAGAGAACATAGTAGTTGTATTTTCAATTTTTTGAGGAATCTGCATACTGTTTTCCATAGTGGCTACACCATTCACCTGCCCACCAACAGTGGACAAAGTTCCAATTTCTCCACATTCTCTCCAGTACTAATCTTCTTTTAAATAATAGTCATTCTAACAAGTGTGAAATGATATCTCGTTGTAGTTTTGATTTAGTGATTATGAGCATTTTTTTCCTCTGCATGTTGGGAATTTGTATGTCTTCTTTAGAGAAATGGCTATTCGAATCCTTTGCCCATTTTTTTTTTTGCTATTGAGTTGTAGAAATTCATTACATATTTTGGATATTAACCCTTTATCAGATATATGATTTACAAACATTTTCTCCCATTCATCCACGTTGTTGTGTGTGTTATGGTTCCTTCTTTTTTATTACTGAGTAGTATTCCTTTGTATGGCTGCATCATAGTTTGTTCAACTCACCTCAAACTGAAAGACATTTGGGTTGTTTCTAGTTTGGGCTGATTATGAATAAAGCAGCTATAAATATTTGAGTACTTATTTTTGTGAGAACATAAATTTTCATTTCTTTTGGGTTAATACCCACCAAAAGAAATGAAGGAGCGGATTGCTGGGTCATTCAGTAAATGTCTATTTAACCTGTTGAGAAACTATGCAGTTTACTTCCCAGTCAACACAGACTAAGGATATATTGCCTCTTCTTTAAGAGCAAAGGGTAGAAATTCTACTGCAAAAGTCCTCTTCACAGAAACAGTTCATGGAACAGTAGAGTCAAATGAACTGTAACTTTTGTTTGGTTCAATCTCTGCATTTTTTTCAGAACAAAGAAACTCTAGCCCAGAGAGATGGGGCAGATCCACGCACATGCGATGAGGAAGGACAGAGGTTGGATGGAGGCTGGACCTCCGTGCCCTGCTCCTGTTTGTCCTCTCCTTGCAGCCTGCTCTATGTAGAGTCTTCTGGGAACTAGAGCATGTGGAGGAACATCTATTCAAGGAAAAGATACCCTATGCTTTAAGGAATAAATGGGATGTAGGAGTGCAAGGATGCAGATAAATTATTTACGTTCATCAAATTCATTGAGAAATGACTCAACTCCCCATTTCCTTTGGCCCAATTACGTATATACCCAAACTACTATATTTTAGTCCATCTCTCTTTTCTAGAGAACAGCTAATACAAGCATTAATACATTTACGTTTCTCTTATTTTTATGAAATCCCTACATATGAAAGTACGAAATTTATAGCAATCAAAGCTCATTGTAGTCGCCCCTGACACAGTGCTGTCACCTTGTTCTTGACTGTGTTATGAGTCCATTCACTTGACTCAAGTTCCTCTTGTTAGCTGAAGTCACAGTTAGCGCAGAGAAATTTTCTAATAAACATCTGAGATCAGAGTACCATTGCTGACAGCAAAATTACAATTTGTAGTCTAAAGATACATTCAATTATGATCACTCAGAGAGAGAAAAAATAAGGGGAAAAACACAACACAAAACCACATACACCAAGGAAAAGCAAGGTCTTCCAAAGTAATTCAAATATTAATCCAATAATCTATTTTTAATTACTCACATTACGGTCGTTTACAAGGTGATCATTTCAGAGTCTCAAATATCCAATCTTTTGGCCCAAAGCCGTGGGGGTAATTGCTTTATAACTGGGTAAGAATATATCATCTATGTCTGGTATACATTCAGCAAGTGTATTTGTAAGCAATATTTAAAGCTGCATTTCTGGATGGGATTCAATCTGCCTGAAGACTTTTTACTAATATTGCTTATTTTGTCTAATACCTTCACAAAGTGTTTAAAATATTTTTATGCCTGAACAAGTACTTCTATTTTCTAGCTCTGTAATCTGGTCATGTGGTTTTGAGGAAGAATCTAAGAAACAGCCAAAGCAAATGTTGCTGTCAATGTCCTAGAAATTCCAAGGGTCAGAGGCTGTATAAAGGACTACTGGCTTTGCTGAATAAACTACGACCCTAACTCCAAACTGAACCCAGCCCCCTTGATTCTGATACCCACAGGGTTCTTGGCCTCCTTAATCAATAGAAATTGAGAAGAGGCCAGACAAGAAATTCAGGCAAGGCTTTATCGGGGCCCCTGCTGCAGCAGGGGGTAGTGAGAACAAGTAACAGGTTCCCTTGCTTGTTCCTTGAGGGGGGCGGAGCTGGTTCCTTACACGGGGTGCGAGGAGGGGTGTGTCCAGGGGTCGGGCTGGAGGGCGGGCTGAGGTGGTCCGCCCACCCCTTTGGCGGTGTTGAGTGCAGGGGGCATGCGCGGTGCCCTGCTTTTGCCCCCAGCTCTTCAGAAGTGGCAGTTGGGCTTTTCTGGTCTTTTTGTATCTTGTCCATAATTTGCCCCAGCTGCACATGCACGCAGTTACTTTTAGTCCCTTATAGTTTATTTATATTTTGTTGCTCAAGGAGATGTTTGTCCAGGTGCAAGCATTGCAGCACTCCAGCAAAGGGTCCCAGGTATCAGGTCCCAGCCTGTCTCAATTCTACCTTCCTGCATTTCACCTTCATCCTTCCCACTGCTGGAACTCTGTTGGCCTCAGGTGTGTTCCAATTATTCTAGAACATTCTGCCCTAGCAGTCAGAACCCAAAGTTCAAAACCCCTCAGTTGCCCCTGATGCAGAAGAGACAGACTGGGACTTTCACGAAAGCCTTACCCAATAGTCAACAAGAAGAGAGAAGAATGAACCCAATGTCTGCCGACAGTGGTTGATTTACAATCCTCCCTTACCCCGCTTTCTTCCTGGGACAACCAGTTTTGTTTCATGTCACGTGGCTTCCTAAAGCTAAAGAGGTTCCACCTAGATCATCTCTTCCCTTCTGTTCCCCTTTTCTCTCTTGAATCCAAATACCTTTTCCTTTGTCTTGCAATGTGAGAAACATACTTCTAACCAGACCCCAGAAACCAGGCGCATGCCATCTGTGCAGGTGAGACTCCGCCCCTTTTCCCTCTCACCCAAGTGGCCTTGCTCTGGATGGTTCTCTTTCCAACAGTCCTGAGATGTGCCCTGGGGAAGCCCACGCAAGAGCACACGGGAGTTCGGAGGACCAGACCCCAGTGGGCCCAGCCGGAGGCGGAGTCAGGCGCATGCATCCCAGAGCAGCCCCGAAAGCAGTCAAGCGGTGCCCTTTCTCTCGACCTTTGCAGCGCGGAGTCATCTCCTCCGCGGGGCCGGCCTGCGGGGCGAAGACGCACAGGCGCCTCTCCAGCAGATGCCCCTCTTGGAAGTCGCTCGTGCACATGGCAGCGGGTTGTCAGCTTTTGTTTGTTGTTCAGCCCGCGCCAGCTGGCGTGCTTGCTGCTGCCACTCGTTCCGGCCTCCGCGGCTCGTGATTCCCAGCTTACATGTTTACGCAAACAGAACACATCACCCCAGGGAAGCGACCTCTCCATCCAGTGGTTCCCTGTTCTTAGGCACACGTTCGGGAGATGTTTGAAGGGGTCCTGGGCCTGGATCTCCTGGGCTGGGACCTTGACGCGAAGCTGCCCAGGGTCAGTGCGCCCCCGTGGGCGCTGCAAGCCTCTCCCTCCACCCTCGCTCCCCACCTTCTCTTTGGTCCCTTCCTTTCTTGATTTATAAAGACATCCAAAGGCACGCAAGGGCCTCACGCTGATGCCCTTAGAGGTTTCGCAGGGTGGCAGCGCCTGCCAGGACCCAGAGCTGGCAAAGCAAGGACACCATGTTCCCTGTCTCCAAAGTTTGTTCCATCACCAAGGTTCAGGAGGAATCCGGGTCAGGGATGGTGTCGGACTGTCCTTATTGCCAGAATTCTGCTACAGGGCAGGGCTCTCTGCGGAGCTACATGGCCGTGCCCTTGGAAATGTTGTCAGCGATGCCAGGTGGCATAACTGAGAATATGCTACAACCACATGTTCTTTCTAAGCATTAGGCGGAGAGTAAGTGGTTCCAAACTCTGGCAGCTATAACATTTGATACCCGTTGCCTCGCATCTGATAATTCAAGCTTGATCACAACGCGCTGCTTCCAACGGGAAATAACGGCGCGGAACTCTGAGCCGGGGAAACTTCTCCTCCATATGGCTCACGAGTTCCCTGGGATGTGTAATCCTACTGGGAGCGCCATCTGTGAGACTCCAGATAGGCCCGGGCTGGGGGAAGCGCTTCCCTGCTAACTGAGCCGCGGATTTTCTTCTGCTGCAAATACACTCAGACAAAAGGAAGACTCTCTTCTGCCCGTCCTCCCGGTCACTCACACATGTCAGGGGGAGCTTACGTGGGATGTCTCTTTTCTGGGTAACGAGCCAGCCTTGCAAGCCCCAAAAAGGTGACCCGGAGAATTCCCTAACTCGGCAGGAACCCACACAAAGGATCGTCTCTGCAGGCGTGAGTGGTTTCAGGGAGAGAAAAATCATATTCACATCCCACTGAGGGGGAACCGGCCTTATCTCACCTACTGGAGTGTGAAGTCCCTAAGGCCACTGGGAGGGTCTTACTCATCTCTGGGGCCCCCCGGTGTCCAGCGCAGGGAATTAATTAGGATTCTGAGTCACAAGCATGAGATCGACAGAAGCAGAAGAAAACGTAGTGAAACGGTGTCAGGCAGCTCCAGGAAACATAGTGGAGGCTGGGGATCAAGGTAGAGGGTACATTGTAAGAAACACTGCCCCAGCGAGCTGCCTGCGGGGTTGGTGAGAAACCACATCTGCTAACACTCAGCCCTCGAGCCGCTGCCTGCACCCAGGTCGCTGCCTTTGGCTGCAGTGGGTCTTTGTGCAGGTGGAAAATTCCCTCGCATCCATGGTCCCTCTTGTGCCTCTGGCTCTGAGTGACTGTCATATGCGAGCGAGTATGAGGAACATGAGTAACATGCCTGAGCCCCTGGTGTAAGGGAAGCTGGGAAAGTCAACACCAGAATTTTCTGCCCCTGAAGAAGAGATTCTCTTTGCATACTATCAAAATTTGTGAAACAGGGTTCAAATGCTGGACACACAAAAGGAATCATAAATATCCACTACCTATAAGTAAATCTTATATTGCTATTTATATATACAAACTGAATAAACTAATTAATGAGAGAGTAGTTAGGAATGAATGTGTCGCTGTTTAGGCTAGTTTTTTAAAGGCTTCAATTCATTCACATTGTCTCTCCAGATGAAATTCTCTTCCTGGTTAACAATTTGAAGAGTTCTAGAAACACTGATAGACTTTCTAGTCTGCAAGACCCACACCAGGGCTATCACTCCTGACCTGTCAGAAACTGAACAACCTCAGACTTTCTGTGTCCCAGCATAAAGTCTTAGAATTATCATCTTACATGAGCCAATAGTTGTCAAGCTGTATGTCTTCTAGAACTGGTGCATGCTGTACTTTTAACAATATTTAGGGCTTTTCAGTGAGTGTGCTGGAATAATTATCCCGGGAATTAGCAGGTCCATAGCGATGGTAGATACGAGGAAGGAAAAGTTAATTCATTGTACACTTTCCAGTTCTGTGTGTGTGTGGGGGGGGGGGTATGCGTGCTTGTGGGTGAATGTATATGTGTGTGAGTGTGTGTCTATGTGAGTCTCTATGTGTGTGTCTGTGTGTATACATGTGTATGTGAGTGTGTGTGGCTTTGTATATGTGCCTGTGTGTGTCTGTGTGTATACATGTGTATGTGAGCGTGTGTGGGTTTATATATGTGTCTGTGTCTGTGTGAGTCTCTATGTATGTGTGTGTCTGTGAGTGTGTATACATGTGTATGTGAGTTGTGTGTGAGTGTATATGTGAGAAAGCAGATAACGTGTTTCTGATCTAGAACGAATAACAGTCCAACTGTACCAAGACAAGCCACATGGAGCTTCTGTTGACTTGAATGTTCTTTCTCTGGATCCAAACTTACCAGATAATTGATACAATCATCTGCTCAGCTTTGACTGCATAGACCAACCCTATAGAAATGCTGACAGAAGCCTGCCTATGTCTTTCTTGCCAGAGCTGAACTGATAATACATGCATAGTGTTTTTTCTAGTCAAGAAAGCTACACAATTTTACAGAATTCCATTTTTAAAAACTTAAGAATTTTATAAATGTGTACTATGTGCTCAGAAACATTTTAGAGCCTAGGAAAATGATTAAGACCCAAAATCTACTTTAGAAAAACTCACCACCTAGCAGTGAATAAAAATAGGGAGTGACAGAAAGCACTGTGCGTGAAGGCTGCTTCAAATACTATCTTCATGTCAGAAACCGAGTGGCAGCAGTTTCATAAGCGACCCCCAAAAATGCCCCTGGAATTTATTGTGGATTTTAAAATACAAAAATGTTTAAACAAACACATTAAATAAAGAGAAGGAAATAGACTAGCTACAATGCATAAAAGAAAGACAAAATAATCTAATGATAACAGGGAAGCAAACCAAAGGGTGTTTGTTCACTTTCTTTTCCATTCTCACTTTTACCGGCATTAAGTACCCAACAGCTACCTCATTTCATATGAAATGGTCATAGCAACTGGATGATAATAGCTTAGATGATAACACTTTTTAGAGTTTGAAATGATTTCAGTTCACCCCTCCATCAGCGATATGAAAGAGAACACAAGAACTCATGTTCCTACTTTAAATGAAGGGTTTTCCAGTAATGTGATCAGCAATACAAAATGAAGTGTAATAAAGCAATGGTGGAACTGAACTGGTCATATAATCTCAAATACCATTCTGATTTTGGGACAAGATCCCATCCTGCGTGGGGTGGGGATCAGGGAGCAGTGGCAGAAAGAAACAAAAGGAAAACAATAAAGTTCAAGTGAGGAGGAGATCTGCAGGGCTCAGTCTGTCCAAAAACATTGTATTGTTGTGTTTTAAAGAAATAGAGTAGAAAGTGTTGCGGTTTTCAGCAGCTGGTCTGACTGGTCAACAGAGGTTAGTTTCCAGACTCTTAATTGAATGTCAAGAATTCTTAAATTTGCCCAAGGCTGATCTGAGAAGGAGCTCAGAGCAAAGAGGAATCACAGGGATGTCCTTCTAAAAACAGTATCAGCCAGTCCTTTTCCAGTGGTAGGAAGTCTTTTTTTTTTTGTTTTTCTCCCTGTGCTATACAGTAGGTCCTTGTTGATTATCTACTTTATTTATAGTAGCATGTATATGTTAATCCCAACCTCCCAGTTTATCCCTCTCCTGCACCTTTCCTTTTGGTAACTATAAGCCTGCCTTCCAAGTCTGTGAGTCCATCTCCACTTCATAAATAAGTTTATCTGTATCATTTTTTTAGATTCCAGGTATAAGCGACATCATATGATATTTATTTTTCTCTGTCTGACTTATTTCACTCAGTATGACAATCTCTAGGTCCATCCACATTGCTGCAGATGGCATTATTTAATTCTTTTTATGAGTAATGTTCCATTGTGTGTGTATATATATATATATATATATATATATATATATATATATATACACACACACATATATATATACGTACCACATCTTCTTTATCCATTCATCTGTCAATGGACATCTAGGTTGCTTCCATGTCTTGGCTATTGTAAATAGTGCTGCAATGAACACTGGAGTGCATGTATCTTTTTGAAGTATGGTTTTCTCTGGATATATGCCCAGGAGTGGAATTGCTGGATCATATGGTAGCTCTATTTTTAGTTTTTTAAGGAGGAAGTCTTTTCTGATTAAGGAATTAACATTTCTCTATTCAGAACATTATTTTATGCCTCTTCCCTCCCTTCTTCTCCTGGGTAATTCATATGCATTCTTCAAAATCCAAGTCAGACAGCCTTTTTCACAGAGAGTCTTCTCGGCCCCTGTAGACTAGGTAATAGTTCAGCTCCACCCATCACAGCCCTGGTCGCACGTGACTGTGTCTTCCTCGGACCTGGCTTTTCTCTCTGAGTCTCACAGATCACATTCATGTGCATCTAACAACATAGTGTGGTAGTTAAGAAACTGGGTCTGGGGACTTCCTTGGTGGCCCAGTGGTAAAGAGTCCACCTTACAATTCAGGGGACGCAGGTTCGATCCCTGGTTGGGGAATTCAACACCCACATGCCACGGGGCAACTAAGCCCGCATGCCACAACTACTGAGCTTGCGCACCTCAACTAGTGAGGCTGCATGCTTCAAACTACAGAGCCCACGCACCCTGGAGCCTGTGTGCCACAACTAGAGAAGAGAAAACCCAAACGGCATAACTAGAGAGAAGCCCATGAGCCACAATGAAGAACCCGTGTGCCACAACTAAGACCTGATGCAGCCAAAAATAGATTAAATAAATAAATAATAGTAAAAAGACACTGGGTCTGAAGATATTTACACTGAAGTTCTAATATGTGCTTGTACCACTTAACAGCATTGTGAACTTGGGAAAAATTAACATTTAAAAAAAAATTAAAATTAAAAAAATTATCTCTGAGTCTCCACTACCATGTACAGGGGACGTATCTGAAACATGTTTACTGAATGAATGAATGAATGAACAAATGAACAATGGGTGAAGGTAAAGGACAAGAGTACTGCACACCTGCCTTTTTCTTACCTTCAGAGACCAAGAGGACACAGGGGCATAGCAGGGAAGTGTGTGTTCAACCCTAGAAAAACCTAAGGTGGACGACATCTATCTCTGACTGAATACTGACAAATGCCAGGTACATCTCTACTGTATGTTTTCTCATTTTTCCCTATGAAATAAATACCCAGTGAGATAGATATGATTAGCCCTTTCTTACAGATGAAGAAACCAAAGCTAGTAAGGTCTACCTGAGTTCAGAGTCTTTTTCTGCTATAACGTAGCATCGCTCTAATGAACGGCTTGAATATCCATTCATTTCAAAATGAGGCATTGGGTCAATGCAAAGAGGATAGCTTTTTTACCTCAGTACTTTTGTCAAGCCCTCTTAGAATTCAGACTAATCAGGTTACTGAATTGACAGTCTAATACAGGGGAACTTTCTCCAAACATAAATCAGAAGCTCAAGAAAACAGAAGCTAAAGAATTAGACCAAACTGATGCTCCAGTAAGACCAGAGAGTCTTGAGTATATCTTGTATAATAGCTTTTCCTCAACACCAGGAAATGTGTTAGGTCATGTTTACTTGTAATGTCAGTTCCTATTAAATCTGGATTTTTAAAAATTCCTTTGATTTTTGCTCCAGATATAATTTCTATCATTTAATTTATTGTAGAAAATAGCTCTGTGTAACAACCTAAATGGGAAAAGAATTTGAAAAATAGATACATATATATGTATAACTGAATCACTTTGCTGTACACCTGAAACTAACACAACATTGTTAATCAAATATACTCTAATATAAAATAAAAGTTTAAAAAAAACTAAAAAAAGGAACTAGCTCTATGTTACACTTTACTAGGAATTTTTTTTCTCTTGAAATTGTTTTCAAATTCATCACCCCTGTCCTGAATGACGGTTAATTCTCTCCTTACATGCATATCTAGATGATTCAATGTAGTCATGCTTACAGATCGTGAAGTCAGACAGATTTGGGTTTTAATTCCTGTTCCACCACTTTAAATTATAGATTGGGGCAGAGAACTTAAACTCTCTAAGCCTCCATTGTTGTTCTTATTAAAAATGGGGATGAGAACACCTACTTTACAAGGTTATTATGAGGTTTAGAGAAATGCTGAACATAAATTGGCACCTACCACAATGCCTAGTACTAGAAAGGACTCAATATAAAGGTAAGTATTAACTCAGTCGCTTCCCATCCTGATTCATTTTTTGTGCAGCTGCCACATTTAAACTTCGGAACTCATAAAACTAATCACGTCATATCTTGGATCAGAAATACTGTTGGCTTCACACGAAATAAAGTTCAAAGACCTTAGTCTAAAATTTAATGCTCAATTCCTTTGACTACCCTTCATATAGCCCACATCCTACTTAAAATGAACAAAGGATTAATTCCTCCACATACCTTAATTTTCTACATCTTTGTTCTTATTTCCTTGCTATTCAAACTATTCAAATTTACATTTTTGGAAATCCAGTTTAAGAACAATTCTTATATTATATCCCCATGTATTCATGTTTTATCTCTCCTTAAGGGGACGAGCCATTTCTTCAAAGACAGAGGAGCATGAAAGATGCTTGAAATTTCACATGATTCAACAGTCTTCCATCCCCAGACGGGAGTGAAGAATTGCTCTTTAAGGAAGAGACACTAGATTCCTTTCCAGATCAACCCATGGGCATCGAACTTCTCTGCTCCTTGGGAAGATTCTGTTAGAAAGGAACTTCTGGACACCAACCATGATTACCATAAAAGGAAACTAAACTCTTAAACCTAAGTCTCTTAATTCGGTGACACATTAAAATCATCTGGGAAGTTTTTCAAAATGCGTATGCTTGCCTTCCACAGACACATCAGGTCTGCATGTCTGGGGTTGGGACACTGGCCTGAACAAGCAGGGAATCTCCCTCTATAGATGATTCGAAGCTCCCTCCTCATCCTAGAGCCAAACGATTCTCCCATCATTTGCCAGATTGCATATTATAGCAACTTCCATCTAATTATTTAATTGACACCATATTCTCATATATATTTAGTCCCCATGCTGGACGAATATTAGACAAGTTTCTAGAACAAATAAGACTATCTCACTTTATTTCATCCTACTGTAAAGTCTCTCCCCAGGCTTTGAGTATCAGCGATTTTGGCTTCAGTTAAACTCTACGGATCTTTATAATCACTACGGTTTCTCAACATGCCAGAACATTTACAGCTTGTATGAATGATCCTGCATTTAAACTCATGGAAAGATGTGATATTAAGATTTCTCTACACAAAGCTTATGACTTCAGATTTGGCAAACTGGTAACTTTGCAAATCTCCATTTCTCTCCCATACGGCTTTATTTATCTTTTCTGACTAGTCCTATACATTATTCAAAGGATACATTTCAGTGAATGTATAGAATGCCTATATTGCTACGGGTGTATTGTTTGTCTTTAAAAAAGCTGCTTGGGGATGAGAACGCATGCATTTAGAAGGAGGAGGGGGCGCTTATAACAATCTTTAGCAATTCTTAAATATTTTCTTCCCCAGTTCACTGTGGTCCAAAGAGAGAGCATGCTCAGTGGTACTTTGAGACATTTTGTGCCACCTGGTGGAATTTCCCTGAAAGAGAATTATCAGGGGTCTGAATTACCACTCAGCTGGATCATCACCTGAGGCATTTTCTCAGTGCTTAATATTACTAGTCTAAGTATAGATTCCCTACAGTGTCAGGCAATTTAACTGCACTAGGCCCATAATAAAGATTTTTTTTAATGCGAAAATTAGTCTTTAGTGAAAGAGACCGATTTTGTTAGCTGCTGGGTAAATTCAGGTAACACATAACACTTTGGATCATTCTATTCTCCTCTGGTTAATACACGGAGATTATTGCCAACCTTCAAGCAGGCAGCACACAGATGTTAACGCTACTTTCCATTAGTTAGAGACAAAACTAATTGTAATTAACCTTTTTTCCTTACTCTCACCCCCAGGAAGTCAAAACCATCTGATAATGTCATATTTAGCAATTAGTGATGTAACTGTTTACTCAGGTAGAGATTTTTACCAAACATAAAAGGTATTTTAAAAACACACGTGCTGAAGTGATAACTGATCTGGGGAGCTGAAAGTCTCTTTCCTGAGATGCCCAAACTAGTGCCAGTGAAAGGCAGCTGCGGGGGAGACACCCGTCCTCGCAGGAGGCTGTCCTGGAAGCTCTGGTCCAGGTAGCCATCCTGCTCCAATAAGACACTAGCTTTCATCCTTCCATTAACCCAGCCGCCGTGTTCTATGATGCAGAGAGATTCAGTACCGACAGAATCCATGGTTCCAACGCTAGTTTATTCATTCGGTTTCCTTTTATTCCATGAGATCTATGATGAAAAGAGAAAAATTTCTCTTCCAAGCCATGGACACTCTTCCCAAATCATATTGGGGCAAAAAGGTCAAATGAACAAAAGAAGGAGATAATGCATAAAAATCCCCAGACTTCCCAGTTCAACAGCAACAAACAGAGGAACAAACAAGAACCCATCTTCTTTGAAAGTAGAACTGGCTGAATAGGCAAAAGGCCATGTTTGGGGAAATATTTATATAGAATTCCAAGGAGCATCGATGTAAGCCCTGCGTCCTCAACCAGATGGTAAATTGGTGGGGATGGGGGCAAGGATTGAGTCTAGCAACACTAATTCGAGTGCACTGATGGTGTCATTGTCCTTCGTGTTCAGTGAGGGTGCCTCTGAGATGCTTTTCTGTTGTTGGTATTGTTCAGGTTTGTCATGATCGGTTTGGTTTAATCCATGTCTGCATATTTGCTGCCAGGCATTCTTTCCACATTGACTCATGTAAAGACTTTTCCTTTGGCCCACAACTCTAGCCACTATGTGCACGGCTTATAACTTTTGACATTTCTATCTCTTAGATTCATGTTTGCTGGCTTCTCCTTCACTAAAAGACCCACCCAGCTCTGATTGCTCTGTGCCAGGCCGGTCCCAGCAGTGCCCAATCATACTGCTTCTGCTGGAAGCCATTCTTCACCAGCCCCAGGAGGAATTCCTTCACTCCACCCTGTTTGGAGATCTCCATTAAAGCTCATCCCACAGCAGCTGCTTAGGCGTCCTTTTGTCGTCTAATATCTATTTTCCATAAATGTCCATGGCAGCAGCATTGCTTGAGTATTTGTAGATGGGCTGTATTCCATGGCTCGGTTTTATAGTCGTGGTGAAAAATAAAGGACAGGAACCGAGGATCCTAGCTCAGAATCACTGATCCAACTTAATCCGAAAAGTGAGATATGGTGGTATCACTGATAGGACTGAAAAATTAGGCTATTAGATCAAGAATGTGTAAACAATGGGTCTGGGGGAAAAAGCATGTGGAAGGTGCTATATAAAAATCTGTGTGATTGGAGGCTAGTCCATGAAGTTCTCTGAACATCAATATTCCTATCTGAAAAAAAAAACAAAAAACAAAAAGCAAACAACAACAAAAAAGCCAAAACTAATTGTACCTACTTTGTAGAATCATTAGAATTGGACACAAGTTATACAGATTCAGATAAGAAACAAAATCTCAAAGCAAATGTAATAGATATTGTTATTATTAAATAATTACCATTAATATTATAAAGCAAAGAAAATCATCACTATCATCAAAACCTAAAAATGGAAAAGATTGACTGGACTAGAATAAAAATGGAAAAGAATGAAAGAGTAGGAGCTATAATAGAAGTCAGAATAATAAATTAGTTGGTTCTTAGCCACTCCTAAAAATTGTTACCAAAAGGGATACATAATAGACTGAGTTTACTAAGCTAAGCTAAGAATGCTGAGTCTGTGCTATGTCATTTATAATTCATGTTAACAGGTGACGTTCACTGAACTTTTCTAGCGCTCCAGTATGTCACTTATAAAATGCTATAAATTTGATTTTCCCCAGTGTTTTACCATTCTATCAATATATACCTTAATAAGACCAGGAAAGAGTCAAATACCTTCTCTGCTTATTCATGAGCCAGGTCCTGATGGAAGGGAAGTTGAATCCATTAGTTTGAATGGGGTCAGCACACCAGGCCTCTGGACCAAATCCTGCCCACTTCCTGTTTTTGTGAATAAAGTTTTATTGGAACACAGACCCTCATTCACTTACATATTGTCTATGGTTGCTTCACATTACAATTGAGTAGTTGTGACAGAGACCATGAAGGCCACAAAGCCTAAGATATTTACACCTTGAGCTTTACAGACAAAGTTTGTTGGTTCCTGTTCTAGAGACAAAATTAAAACAAAAAACAAAAGAGTAAACCACAGCTTGTCAAACAATTTTTTGAAGTTGTTTGCGGAGCAGTTTCTTATTTTAAAAGACAGAGAACTCTTGGGATTTGTCTTTTGTCTATTCCTTTTTTGGGGAAGGGTTAGTTACCTGTATGCAAATCATATTGGAGATGATCATGAGAAACTGAATTCATGGTTTAAAAGAGAAAAATAGAGAAAAAGAGATACATGTCAGGGAAATAAATTTCAACAAGTTCAGAGGATGGCTAAGAGACATTTAATTGGAATAAAATGAGACAGCAGAGTTGTGGTTGCTCAGAACTATCCTTCTACAGATAGAAGAACAAACTTACCTTCAACCTTGGGAATAAACAAGGAGTCACATGTCCCCAAATACTGAAAGTCTGAAGAAAATTAAAGCCTGAAATGCCTGCAGGGATTCTCCTCAAGTCACATCCCTACCTTCCTATTAGTTCCTAATTACTGACCATTACTGACCATTCAATATTCCTCTGAGCCAGTAACACTAATGACTCAGAAATCAGCACGGCACCAAGGCACTTTTGAGGAAAGTTTTCTGCTATTTATCAGGGGATGAATTAATCATCTAACACGCATGTGATCTTCAGCAGTAAACTCTTCCAGGGACCAAGGGTGTGCATGTCATTTTGTAAAGCTCTAGATCACCAAATACAAGTGCCGATGGCCGCGATAACAAGAGAGAGGCAAAGTTAGAGTATTCTGGTTTCTCTTCTAATATCGCAGAATCTTAGTGGGATGAATGAAACTAGGGCTATAGTCCCAAATGGTCAGTCATTTCTGAGAAGCCGTTTTGGGTAAATAACAATTTAAAAGATGAATATCTTATAATATATATGCTGATGAATAATTTATTTGGTTGTCATGTTAAGTTATATCCAACACTTTCTTTTTAATTCTTTGGTCAATCATGTCAGCTCTTTACCACCCCAGGCTGTACATTCGCCTGAAGCTCTCTCAGCAACATCTCAGCTTTCTATGCGCTAGACATACTTTCCTGTCCTGTAAATCTTTCCTAAAAATTTCTTCCAGCAGTACTGTCTTCTCACCTTCTCTGTACCAGCCATATCTGCACAAATGGGATTTTTACTGCTGGCTGCTGTCTCCTTTATGTCTGGCTTAGGTTGTAAACTCTTCGGGGCTGGGGCCTTGTCTTTTTATGTTCTACAAAGTCGTGTGGACACCTGCAGCCACCAACAGTGCAGAAGAGGGAGAAAACCTGTGCTCTTTACCCCCCAGCCTGCTTCACCCGGGAGAAGAAACCATCTCAGCTGGGCTCCTACACCCTAAGTCAGAGAAACCATTTGCTGAGCAAAGAAGTTCTCCCCTTCCATAGGTTATTTGGAATGGCTGCTCGTGTATGCTTTAAAGCCAAGGAAGTTGAAGTACGTCCAGCCATAAGAAACAAATGACACAACTTCTTGGTATCCCTTGGCTGACAACTCACTGGATGGGAAACAAATTTGGGTGCTACTGACTTGAAAAGGTGAAAGTGTCCCTTAGGATTGAAGGTTTAACTTATGATAGTCAGCCTGGACCGCAACTTTGAAAGGGATAAGTTTGAGAAGAAGAAAATCAACACTCGGCATCAAATGAGTTGAAAACTCCCGAGCGGGGGTAAGTGGATCAGTTATTTAAAGGTAGAGAAGTAAATCAAAGAATGGGCTAAACGTGGAGCATGTTTGCTGGTGGTATTCACTGCTGGGTCAGGATCTGGGCTTTGTGGGGAGACTCTCACACCTGAACACTAGTTTGGGGGTTATTCCCTTGGACATCCTTTCCACATTTAGGCTGAGTTCTTGGCTTAGCGTAACTTTGGAGCTTCTGTCCCTTTCCCTCTGGGTGAATTTGGGCAAAGAACCAGCCTCCGGGATTCACTGAGGGGAAGAGAGGAGACAGGAGCTCCACAAGCCCCTGGACCCATGTATGTGCTCAGTAAATAATCTCTATTGTTCCACTACCCATACTCCTGGTGAGTGACCTGCTATGTAGAACTGTACCCTTGCAGTCTCTGCTGCTTACACACACACACACACACACACACACACCTTACATTGCATGCTGTTACCTTTTCACTAATTGCAAACGTGGCTAACCTCCCCGACAACATTTGAAGCTCCTCATGGCTACAGTCTTATAATACCATTGTTGACTGATTTAGCATATTTGAAATAGCTTTGTTCCCCTATTCTTTGACTTAATAATAGCGTTCTCTGATGTATAAATTGGGCTGCTATGTATCTGAAAATGATATTCTTTCAGCTTTGTCATTTATGGGAGTTTATTTTGCCATCCATCAAGTATTTTTCCAATATCACCTTTGTGCTATCACCTAGCACGCCACAGAGGAAAACAGAAAACAGTGAACAAAACAAGCTGGCAGAGGGAATCCACGGACACTCTGGAACCCACTCTACTCGTCAGGTACCCCTGGGATCACCCGTGGTCATGGGCCCTTCCTGCTCTTTCCTGCTCCTGGGGCCAGTAGAAGAAGCAAGCAGGGCTTCTTATTTCCCATGTGGAGTTTCATGAGGGGGAAGAGACATTCTTGGTTGCCCACGCGGGAAGTCAAATTGAGAAATACAAATATTTCACAAGGTATTTTGTGCGATATCAGGACTAGAGTCAGGGTCCTGGGGTGTGGCATGCAGAACAGCCCAGGAGGGGCCAGGAGACTGAGCGAGGAGGAGAAAGAGCAGAGGCCAAGTGTCTCCAGATTCAGGGCAAGAAGCTCAGTAGCCGCAGAGAAGGGCAGGTGAAAGGTGATATGTCTTCAGCATCAAAGGTCAAAGTCAGGGTATCTGCTCAAACAAAGGGAGAGGCAAGATTCACATTTAAGAAATTTGGCCAGAGTCTGCATTTAGTGACCCAGGAGGCAGGGTCAGAGGGTCAGGGCAGAGGCAAAAACAAAATCCAGGTCTCAAGAATCCCAGTGAGGCTGGAGGAGAGGCGGGGCGGAGTCAGCACTGAGCCGGGAGCGGGAGGTGTCCACATCACATGGCAATTTGACTTCATCCGTCTGAGTCTTAGTTAATGGACATGATCGATCTTCAGCCTTCCCACCTCTAAAGCTTTGTAATTGTACGACTCAATACCAGACATGAGTTTGTGAATTTATCCTGTGCTAGTGGGCAAAGGAAGAAGAAACGCCTTATTGCATGCCTGTTGCAGTCAAGACTCAAGCAAAGTAGGAAACAGGCAGGGAAGAAAGTAGATGGGAACCGGGGACCATCCCTGAGACTGTAGACCAGGTGCTGACTTTTGTCCCACTTTCCCATCACTGCCCTTTACTTGAAAGCAAAGGTCTCACAGGTGAGGGCCAGGGTTCTGCAGGGCCAGGTCATTGCAGCAAGATTCAATCCCTGGAGGACTCTCTGAACTTGGAATGCCTCATCTCATCCTTCCTTTTTTTTCCTGAAAGGCCCAGTGGATGACATTCCCCTCTTGTAGGACATGGACACTTTCAAAACCAATGTCTGAGCTCCAAGTTCACCCAATTCCCATTTAGAGGTGAGCCCTCAAACCCTCAGAGTCCTGAGCCATGAGGAAGGGCGCCTAGTTGGAGAACAGAATGAAGGACCCCACCCAAAATGAGTCACTGGAAGACGGTGGACATCTTGAGGCAACTCAGGCATTGGGGGATGGGCTATAATGAAGGTTCTATAGCACCAGTGGATACATGTGGCAGCTTGAACCCCAGTCTAAGGTGTGTCTCTTTGTTCTTTCTGGAAATGCAGAGGCTTTATACCTCATGGCCCCATGAGTGGATGGGAGTGTGGCATGCTGATGATTTCCAGTGCCTGTATCACTATTTTGCCTTCTCCAGTTACTGAATCAGGATGGCACGTGGGTCAACGCATTGCTTGGTCAATAGGATTCAGTTTACAGCTCATCTAATTAGATGAATGCAGACAAAAAAACACCCGCAGGGAGTTCACCAAATATGGTGGCAGTGAATCAAGGCATGAAGAACATAGGTGAGTGTGTAAACTCTGGGTTGATCAGAAGAAGAGCCTACCATCTGCTTACTACTCTCAGGAAGCTCTTGAAAATATAACTCAAAATCTTAATGCTGGGTGTGCAGTCATTTGCTAGGCGGGTTGAATAAAGATGCAGAGTGGATGTGGAGTGAGGTATTTGGTCAGAAAGCCACTGGGGGAGTCGATGTAACCTGCAGCTGCATGTCAGCAAGAGAGGGGCAGTGCGAGGGTGGTGTCAGAGGGGCACCTGCCCAGGGAAGCCTGTGGATGAATTCAGTGAGACCACCACTGAGGTCATTCTGTCCATGGAGAGAAGGAGAAGGCGGTGCAGAGAATGAAGTCATGGTCTGCAGGACTGGGCAGGGCGTGGGGATGGTTTCTAGCACGTGGTTCATTTGGTGTGGGGTTGCCCACTTCAGTGTTGATCCTGATGACCAGCTAAGACTGACCATCTCCAGCATGTTGGTCCTCAAACAGCGGTCCAAGTCCAGCTCCATGGTATCGACACACCTGCAAGCTTGGCAGAAATGCAGACTCTCAGGCCCCACCGTGGATCTGCTACCTCAGAATCTGCATCTTCACAGGATCGTCAGGTGATCCACATGCACACTGAAGCTTGAGGATGATTCTAGTTCTCAAAGCGTGGTCCCCAGACTACCTGCATCGACATCACCCTGGACTTGTTAAATTTTCAGGTCCCACCTCAGACCTACTGAAACAGGAACTCTGGTGGTGGGTCCACCATGCTGAGTTTAACAAGTCCCTTGGATGATTCCAATACATGCAAAAGTGTGGGAACCACTGCTCCAGGGTAAACCCAGAGGCAGCTACTGTACATCCTTGCTTAGGTGAAGGTCCCCTGAAATGACAGCATTCTGCTGGGTCAGCATCTCCTAGAAATCCTAGCACAGGAGCTGCAGGTTCTTATGGAACTTCTCTGGGTTTCACTACGTGCCAGGGGCTGCCCTAAGGTTGGGATGAATAAGACGATGATCTTTCCTGAGGATGATCAAGGTAAGTGAGCCTGTTGCATCTGTCTGGGGCTGCAGAACATGCTCTCTCTCCTACAGCAGTCCTGGCGTGAAATCTCCTCCTCCCCCTCTTCTCACTGCAGAGCTTTGCACGTTTAAGAGACAAGGTAAAACCTCGGGTTGCATCTTAAACTCTAAGGCTCAAAGAAGGCCAGGTCACTGCCCGCAGGTAATATGATTCCTCAAAGATAGCTTTGATCACTAAATAGTACTGGATCAAATTGTCCTTGTTTTATTAGGAGATGCAAAGGTCGTAGCCTGAGGCAAAGAAGGGTAGGTCCCTGTCCAGCTACCTTGGTCACCAGTCAGCTCTTGGGATTGGAGAGGAAGATGGTGGATTCACACTCAAGTGAACGTGACCTAGAACTAGTCAGATGGTGGACACTGAAAATGGAAGACATGAGGGAGACTCTCGAAATAGTGTGCACAGGTCATTAATGATGAGGTCCAAGAAGAAGTCAGTGATAGATTATAATTTCCGCCCTTTGAAGGAGCAACACCACGTGTAAACACCTGTTCCTCATGATTTTAACACTATTCTGCTGTTAACTACGTGAGTGTGCTTGCGCTTTCTTAATGGAAGAAAAATTGTATCAAGTTCATGAGCACTTTAATTATGAAGTACTGATAGTTTGTCCGAGCACCGTGATACCCAAACAGGATCGCCTGAACGTCATACTGCACACAGCACGTTGACGGCAGTCTTCTATTGTCTGATCATCTGCACATAAGACATAAACGTCTTTTTCTGCTAGAAATTTACACAACCAAAGTTCCCCTGGAGCTGCTTAAAATGATAAGAAATAAAAGTTTCTTGAACAACTACAGTGTGAGAGGCCCAGTGTCACTGCTGTAGGGGACACAGAGATGAAATCAAAATACAGCCCTGGCTATCAGGCACGCAGTGTCTAATGAAGGAGCCCACCATAGAGGGAACTTAAGTCATAGGAGCGGAAAGGAACAGCCCTATGGGGAGGCGCATGAATCGGTCCTGGGGCGAGGGAAACTGCTCGGACCAGATGGCTTTGTGGAATGCATAGGTTTCTTTTTTCTTTCTTTCTTTCTTTTTTAATTGGAGTATAGTTGATTTACAATGTTGTGCTACTTTCTGGTGTACAGCAAAGTGATTCAATTATATATATTCTTTTTCATTTGGTTTATTACAGGATATTGAATATAGTTCCCTGTGGGTAGGTTCTTGATGGGTAATGTTAAAGGGAAAGTCAAACCGCACTTTCCTGCATCCCTCCAGAGTGAGGGCTGTTTCCGGCCATGAGTGCAGAGAAGGGTGAATGCAGGGAGGATGGAAACTGGAGATCAGTTAGGAGTCTCTAGAAATATTTCAAGTAATGGATTATGAGTGCAAAGGAAGTCAAGAAGATGGTTTAGGAGGTATTTTGGAGATAGAATCGATAAACGCTGGCAAACGTGAAGTCCAAAAAAGTCAAAGATGATTCCAAATGTTGTAGCCAAGTGACTGGGAGATGGTTGTTGAGTTAACCTCCCTCTTCACTTTGAAAGCTGAATGTTACGTATAAGGCTCAATAAGCATTTGTTGGAAGAGAAATACTTTTTGGAGAAAAGAAATTGAAGTTAGTTTCAGATATGTGTTTGGAAATCAGGATGCTTCCGTGGTGGTCCTGCAGGCAGTAGAAAATGAGGTCTGAAGCTTAGGAGGGAGGTGAGGTCCAGGGGGGTAACCTGCAAACCTTGGGTGTAGGGTGGGAGTTGGCCATAGAAGGACAGATGAACTTGCCCAGCAGAGAACACAGAGGGCAAAGGGGAGGCTGGGGTAGAATACTGAAGATGTTTCTACTTAAGCCATAGAAGTTATCAGGGTGGAAAAACCTCTGGGTAAGAGCAGGCAGTGAGGTTTGAAGGGGACCCTGAAAGCAGGGTTACAGAGAGTAAGGACGGAACACTTTCAAAGAGGGAAGGTTACTTATCCATGCCTCAGAGATTGCTGAAGGAAACCAAGCAGTTTACAATTAGAAGGTGACCGCCAGAGATGCCAAACAAAGGCCTAAAAAGCTGACATCCTTCTTGGAGCGCAACTTAGCACATATATCAAAAGGTAAGCTCTATAAACTCTTTACCCAAAAATTCCATTCCAGGAATTTACCCTAGGGCACAAATTGTGGAAGAGGATGAACATCCGGGTATCTGGAGGAATAAGACGGCATTGTTAACCATAGTCTTCTTCAACAACCGGGGTTAGTTAAATACATATGATGAAATGTCACAAAACAATGAAAAATTAAATACTATGCTTCTCCTAAATGTGATACTATGATGTGATTGTTATTAAATAAAGCTGTGCATCATATTTTGAACAGTGAAAAAGGCAGATAACAAAATAGTATGTATAATACCCTGCCTTTCTGAGAATATATATGTAGAAAAAAAAACTGAATGGTTTTCTCTGCCCAACAGCAAAAAGTAAACATCAGAAATAAGAAATGCCTGAGTTTGAATCCCAGCTCAACTGCTTCCGAGCAGTTGTGTGACCTCCAGGGAGTTATGTGTCCTCTCTGCCTCACTGTCTCAACCTGTAAAATGTGAGGATAATAATTGTACTACCTCACAGAGTTATGAGGATTAAATGAGCAGATAAATTAAATCACTTACAAGAGTAACTAGCATATAATAAGTACTCTATATGTGTGTGCTATTATTACAACAAATTATACTTTCTAATTTTTTTCTCTTTTTGAATCTCTTATTTTTCTGAAAAGGAAAAAGATTTATGTTAATTTTTTGAAAAAGCAAAATTACTGATGACATGCAAGAAAATAAGTTTTTGTGTAGGGGCTAGAGAATCTCTTCTTGGGGTCATACCATTCAGAATGGTGTCGTTGGAGGACTTTGGGGGAGTATTAGCGTGGCCATTTGAGACCTGATCATTCTTGAGTCACTGATTAGAAAAGGTCTACTGTGAAACAGCACTTGTGGGTTTCTCTGAATCATGCATGATTATTAGCAATTAAAATTTACCATTAAAATAAACCATTCTGTTTCATCTTTACTGAGATATATTTATTCAAAAATATCAACACGGTTTTAAAAAGTTTGGAGACATCCGTCATATGGTTTCAAATCAGATTTTAAAAGAGAATATAATCTGGAATGTTTTATTAATTCTGGTTGGTTTTTAAACTATGCCTTAGTTTCACTGAGGATGTTTCATGCAAAGTTTTCCTTTTTTTTTCAAATTCAGAATAATCGTTACATTCTGATTCAATGGTATATACAGGGCCTAGTGAAATTTATACACATGGAAGATTTTTCTTGATTAATAAGTGCACATTTCTAAAATTACCGATGCCATTTGGCATGGAATTGTTGATAAATTTTGTAATCGCATTTTTCTTTCAATCTTCTTTTAAAATCACTATAAAATATACCTCTTTAGAGATATTATTTAATAGAAATGCACAGAAACAAGAAATTCAAAACTTCAAGAAACGAACATAAATTATAGAAATTAACATGTAACAGATACACCTCAGTAAGGAAAGAATACTATTAACTATGAAAGGATTTGTTTTCAACATAAATCAATATTTTAGTTTTCATTCAAGGAAACAGAAATAGGCTGGTGCCTAGGACTCATGAATTATTTTCAAAGTAGGGCGAACTGCATCCAGTCATATCAGCCAATTGCATTGAGAGATTCCCTGTGTGGTTTGGAACAGTCCGTGTAGATCTCTAGCCACAAGTTACCTGACGATTTGGACCAGAAGATATGTAAGGTGCTTTTGTGTGGTCATTACTCAAAGTATCTAAAATGAATAGATGTTAATACTGACCTGTTAGGAAGAGAAGAAATGCAGTAGGGACTCTCTCAGAATCTAAAGATGATGTATTCACTTTTTTGGTACGTGCTTCCAAAGCACCCTATGTCTGGTACCCTCCACATTATAATAAACTTATTTATTGTCTGTCTTCCCTGTTGAACTTGAAGCTAACAGCAAGATCAGAGATTGTGTCTTATCGCATTACTTGATCCAATGCTGGTTACACTGTTCCACCAACGGCCCTCAGGGCTTACTTAGAATCTGAGGCTGGGATCCACTGCCAAGGAGACAGGAACAAATCTTACCAGAATGCCACGTGCTTCGTATCATTTCACATGGGAACAGAGGTGGCGGAAGTGAAGACAAAAACGCCAGAAAATCACATTTCTTCTCGCATTTTATTTCTAGCATTTCTTGATTGTTGGTATGTCTTTCTGAATCAAAGTGGGAGAAACCAATTAAAATATGGCATTTAGGATTAAATTTCTCCTGGTGGAACACCAAGCTGATCACCAAAGGTCACTATTCCATCTTTTCGTCGGTGCCTTTTTTTAAATCCTCCTGTGCTGACTTTATCATTTTCAATACCTATTTAAGTAATTCAGACCACTCAATTACTCTGTAACAAATTTTTTATCAATGACCTCTCTCAAGTATGGTATGTGGGTTGCCTGTTATTAGCTTAATGTCGTACAATTAATATCTTCTCGGTACTCCCTCTTCATCCAACAAGTAACACTGGTAAGGGCCAACCTATCTTTTAAAGGTAAACCTTGTCCAGTTCAACAAAAGAATGAAATCGCTCTAGATCTATTATTTCTCGGAACAGAATATTCCCATTTGCATAACATATTCTTCCTTTGACAAGTTGCCAGGAAGAAACACCTCATGCCCATTCTTCACAGAGCTCTTTCTATGGCATTAAGAATAGAAGAAATTACCAAGGTGGCCTTAACACTATTATTCTCTCCCCTTGCACCTCCTGGCCCCTCCTGATTTACAGTATCATGCCTTTTTGAGAGCTCTGTCACTGAAGTGCCCAGATAATGGACAAAGGGGAGCCTCCTACATAATGTAATTTCACACGAAGGAAACTGGTTCATAGGTTGCAATATTAGGGTCAAATGCAGAGCCTATAACCCTTGGGTTGGTTGAGAAATAATGGCTGGAGTCAAAATTTAAATAAAACTTAAATCTGAACATAGTCAAATGATCTATGATCTACTTGTCCAAGGGCAAGTAGAGCAGTAGACCAACATGCTTAAATACCAAGGGAGATAGTTGCTACTCTCAGGGGAGCACTGTGATATTAAAAATTATAGCTTACAGAAAAATGGATGTCTTTCTTTAAAATATAAGTGTGCAAGATAATGCTGATAATGCTTCTAAATAGAAGTGTTCCGGTTCTTGAGGAAATGGGAAAGTGAACCATTTATGAATAAAGACTTCCTCTATCAGTAGGCAAGTGTGATGGTTAATTCTGTGTGCTGACTTGACTGGGCCACAGAAGGCCCAGGTATTTGTTCAAACATTATTCTGACTATGCCTGCGAGGGTGTTTCTGGATGAGATCAACCTCTGAATCATAGACGGTGTCAAGCAGATTGCCCTCCATAATGTGGGTGGGCCTCATCGAATCAGCTGAAGGCCTGGATAGAATGAAAGGCTGACCTTTCCCCAAGCAAAGGGAATTTCTCTTGCCTGACTGCCTTCAGACTGGGAATCAGCTTTTTTCTGCATTTGGACTCAAACTGAAACACCAGCTCCCTGGGTGGTGGGCCTTTGGACTGAAACTAACCATCAGCTCTCCTGGGTCTCCAGATGGCTGCCCACAGATGCTGGGACTTGTCACCCTCCATAATCACGTGAGTCATTTCCCGATAATAAATCTCTCTATGCGTACATTTATCTACACATCTCTACACTATATATATACTTCTGTATACATATACACAGTTGTGCCTTGGACAACAGCGGGATTGGGCTGTTGACCCTCTGGCAGTCAAAAATCCATGTATAACTTTATAATCTCCCCTCTGAATCTGAGGTTCCAAATCTAAGCTTCCAAATCCACAGCTCTGCATCCTCAGATTCAACCAACCTTGGATCCCTGCAGTATTGCAGTACACATTGATTGAAAAAATCCACATATAAGTGGACCCATGCAGTTCAAACCCATGTTGTCCCAGGCTCAACTGTGTGTGTGTGTGTGTGTGTGTGTGTGTGTGTGTGTGTGTATCTCCATCCTACTAGTTCTGCTTCTCTGAAGAACACTGCTCTACAGCAGCAGAGCTGTGGAGAGAGCTCACATCCAAGTAGAGACAAACCATCCCATGCCCCGTTGCGTGAGAGGCGTCACACCCATAGAAGAACCAGGGTCAGAGCATCAGGACTTTCCATGGTGTGACCAGCAGTGCTATTTGGCTACTAGCCACGTGACATCCCCAAGGCTTAGAGACCCTTTCAATTTTCTGTGCCTTCAAATCGGTTTGGTAATTTTTCCAGTTGCCATTTGAGCGCGTGTTTGGCGTGTGCGCTTCTGAAGGAAGCGATTGGCGAGCTGATGGAGCAGAGCACCCAGGCTGGAATGCCGTCCGCCTCCTGCAGGTGTGTGTTCACATCCTCAGCTGGACGCTTTAATTTTGGAGATTAAAATATGGGGTATACTTGTGTCATTGGTTTACTAAAATAAAGTTGTCATTTTCGATTACTCAGTCATGAGGGACAGCTTTTAAAAAAGGGAAATGCAGAATTTCAAGCCCTGATTGGTTGGCTTCTGTTTCCTCATTTGTGGGGCAGGTGGTTCTCAGTTTACAAACGGGACACGGGTTGATGGTGTATCAGCCGGCCAATCTTGATATTCCAGCCCTTGTTTATCCTTCAGGGGCCCTAAACTTGAACAAGTCAGAAAGCTCTGGAAGACAGAGCTTTTTCCCCCTTTCCCCTTTTTATCTGTAAAAGGGGAGTGGGTTATGTTCCTGGAGTTACTGTAACAAAGTACCACCGTCTGGGTGGCTTAAACAACAGAAATTCAGTCCCTTGCTTCTGGAGGTCAGAAGTCCAAGATCAAGGTGTCGGCAGGGTTGGCTCCTTCTGGAGATTCTGAAGGTGGACCTGTTCCAGGCCCCTCCCCAGCGTCTGGTGGTGGCCAGCAATCCTTGGTGTGCCACTGCATCCCTCGAGTCTCTGACTCCATCCGCACGGGACGGCCTACCCCCTGGGTCTCTACAGTTTTCTCTTTCCCTCTTTTCTTATAAGGACACCAATCATACTGGATCAGGACCCACGCTAACCCAGTACGACCTCAAATTAACGAATTACACCTGCAGAGACTCTACACCTACACCTGCTCCTCACAATCACACAGGCCATCGCTTTGCAGCCTCTGAACACACTTATGAGAAAGGAGCTATAACGGTCGTTATTTTGTAGGATGTTCATCAAACATACATCCATCCATTTAGGTCACCTTATCAGAAAGGTGTCTAGTGACAAGATAGCACCGCCCCTTGCCTACAACCCTCTCTCCCTACCCTGTTTTGTATTTTCCTTAGGAGCACTGGCTACCCCCTGGCATGGTGTATACAGTTGGCCCTTGAACAATGTGGGGTTTAGGGAAAGACCACATGTAACTTAGGGTAAGCCCTCTGGTTACACAGTTTTGTATCTGCAGATTCAATCAACCTCAGATCTTGGACTACTGTCGTATTTACTACTGAACAACACAAGTATAAGTGGATCCACGCAGTTCAGACCCGTGTCGTTCAAGGATCAGCTTGTATTTGGTTTGTTTGTGGCTTTTCTCCCCACAAGACCAGGGATTTTTATCTCTTTGGCTCCCTGCTCTATCCCTGGCACCTAAGATAGGATGAACAAATCCTATCTTATAAACAAATGAACAAATTTATTCTATAAATGAATGAACAAATAAATGAAAGAAAGGATAGTTTGGGAAACAGAGAGGTTAAATGAATTGCCTGTCACAGCAGATATAGGACTCAAATCCAGGTTTTTCTGACCCTGGAGCCCGCGCTCCATGAGCAGTTCTGTCCTTGCGCGTTGCAGCCCAACCGTGTCTTACAGTAACCCGCCCCCCATCCCTGCCAAGGTCTTAGAATTCCAGGCAGAACAGAGTTGCTCCAGGAGGGGCAAGGCCTTGGGATTCGGTTTTCTTTTCTCTGTACTCACCTGTGCCCCCAAAGTACTGCTGTGGATAAAACCATTCCCTTTCTAGAACCAATATTTCTAGGGGTTAAAAATAAAAACAGACTTACTGCCTGTGACAGCTGATGTTGTTTGCCCAAATGCTTTGTGAAATGTCAGAAAACATACATACAACCTAATGTCAGAGTCTAAAGATCTAAAGATCTGAGAGATTATTTTCGTCCAAAACCCTCGTTTTAGCTGAGGGTCCTTTGACGTGTGGTCCTTCCAGCTAACTGAAACACATATGAATATCTGATGCACACTTTATTTTTTTTTTTCTCAGATTCATAAGGCTTTTTTTGTTTTCCAAAGGAACTAGGAAACTCCTCTGCATTAGAGATCAGGCTACATTTCTTTGTATTTCCCACATCAGTTATTAAGACAAAATGTTGGATGATTTCTTGGTCATTTACTGTCCAGGAAAACCTATTTCAAGTTGCTTGATTTCTTTTGGGGTTTTTTTTAGATTCAGGAAATACAGAACTTTGTTACTCTGTTGACCAAATACAATATTAGGAGTAACTCTACATAAACATCTGCCTTTGCTGGACAAAGAGCCTTCTTTAAAGAAGTGAGATGGGGAAGCACCGAGCAATTCTGGGGGCAGAGGTTCCAGCCTCGATGCTGGGTAAGGGACAGACTTACAGTTGTTGAGGGGCCCTAGAAATTGATAGAAATGTCTCCGAAGAAAGAATCTGAATCACTCAGAAATGCAGCCACGTGCCATGGATATGGGGCGGGGGGTCAAGTTCTCCTCTCAAGAGTAGCATCTTGCATTACCCATGCAGCAGAGGGAGGTGGGTACATCCTACGTGAAACATTCCAGCACTCTCTGTGTCCTGTAGAGAAGGATGAAGAACCGCTTACCGACACGCACAAGTGGATGCAAACGCACACCAAGAGTGCCCTTTGGGGGCCTGCCTGGAATCCCACACAATCCCCTCTGCTGCCCAAGGAATCGTGTGAGAAGAGCGACCCTGGGGCCCAGCCGATTGGGAAACACATCACCGCTCCTCCGGGACCCGGGCAGCCTTCAAGAGGGGATGTCGGTGACGCTGGATGAGAGCTGGGGTCTCAACACAAGCCTAGGAAGCCCGTGAGGCCACAGGCGTTGCCTGATTCGTTGTTAGAAACAGTTAGATTCTCTATTTTATATCTGGAGCTCACCGTCCCAGCCATCTCACGCGCGTAGAGCCGCAGAGATTCCAACAGACGGGAGGGTGGGTCGGTCCCTTTTAAAAATTTGGCCTGCTTGGCTTTCAATGCCTGGCAAGCCGGAGCCGCTCCTAGGAGCCAGGCCCCCTTCCAACCCGCATCCATCCACACTGCCTTCTGCCAGCCCGTTAGCAGCGCTCGAGGAGCCAGGATTTAAGTGCAGTCTGTTTGCCTGCGATGAGTCGTGGACCCCGCGCTGCAGCCCCGCGCCGCTCTCAGAGAATTAAATTACCTGCTAACCTCCTAAAGTGGTCCTGGGAGAACGGGGGTCCCTGCTTTCATTTCCACAGGACAGGAGGGGACGGAGGGGACGGGAAAGGGCAGGAGATGGAAATGGAGGGCAGCGGGCTCTTGGAGAGCGGGGTCTGCTTGGCACCGGGCCTGGCCCTGGGGGGCGGGCAGCCAGTGCGGTCCTGGCAAGAGCTCCTGGCGCCCGCGCTGCTCCTTCCAGGGGCGGGCGGAGTAAACCTGTCGTCGCTATGGCAACTAGTCTCCCTGGTTACCTGGAGGGGATGAGTCCTCGGAGAACGGAGCAAGGAGCAGCTGAGGCGAGGTGTGAACGGCCGGCTCTGGGCTTGGAGGGCGGCGAGGCGGGGAGGAGAGGCGCCTCCGACAGAGCGCCCTGGCTGGAAAGCATCGGGGGGCCCGGCGCCCGCCCCGCCCAGACGCGCGCCGGGTGGGGGGGGCACCTGCAGGCACCGCGCCTGAGATTGGGGGTGTGCTTCAACGTGGCAGCAGGCCCGCCCGCAGGTGCCGCTCTGGGGACCAACTCTGATTCCTGAAGCTGGTCTCCAGGGACCTAGGAGGCTTTACAGGAACGATTCCTTAGGGGCAAGTGTGGGTCCGAACATCCCAGGACCGAGGCTCCAACGAAGGTGATTCAGAGAGATCTAGAGAAATGGGCCATGACACAGAGAACAGAGAACCCCTCCCCGGTGAAGCGGTGCAGGATCAGGAAGACCCAAGTGAGAAGGGGAACTTCCCGGGGCCCGGACAGAACCTTCGGAGTCTCAGCTTCCCGGGTGCTTTTCCGCCTCTGGGTCTCTGCTGGCCTCTCTCTGTCTGTCTCTGTCTGTCTGTCTCTCTCTGTCTCTGTACAGAAGTAACTCCGGGCTCGCACCTTCCCTCCAGCACAATCTCAGTTTCCTCTTAATGTAAATGCTGAAAGAACCAGGAAGCCAGTACTGTAAATGCTGAAAGAACCAGGAAGCCAGTACTTGAAGATTTGAGAAGGACCATTTAACTAGCTTCAATCTTTGCCAGTTTATTTCTTGTTGTTAAAAAAAAGGAAAAGAAAAGAAACAAAAAAGCACATGCACGGCCCAGAAACACGGCCTCTGGATGGTTCTCCTGTTGGAGTTGCAGCTCGGCTCCATCAGGTAGGGAATGCTATGGACGCAGTTTCCCAGGAAAACGTGTTTCTAGAGCAGACTGCATAGCAGGTTGTCCAGGGAACTGAACCCCCTGCAGCCTCCTGTTCCCCACCTACATCAGCCACTTTTCTGCAGCAGGGAGCCTTTCGGAACCTATAGTGCCGCTGGGGTTACTACTCGTCTTGTGACGAAGAGCCTTCCTGCGTCCAGCTCACACAGGGGCAGCTCTGGTAGCCACTTTCCCCTTGACGTTGCTGGGAAGATTATCTGGGACTCTCAGCCCATCCCCATGACCCTCCAAACTGCCAGACTCACCCACAGAACAGCCTGTGGTCTGGACGGCTCCCAAGGTCAGGTGACCCGAGCCTTTGGCAGTCCCTTTGCAGGGACCAGGAGACCACACACGGACTCCACGCCTGTGTGCTCCAAGTGAGGCCGGCAGGACAGCAAGGAGCCCGCAGCCCCTGCTGCCACTAGAAAGCGCATCGCTGGCGCCAGGGCCCTGCCAGGGGAGCACTGAGGCCTGAAGGGCACAGGCTTCGTCACAACACTTTCCCTTCAGGAGCAAGTGACACATACACCTCTGGGGAAATTCCGGAAGTGATGACCTAAGTATGCACCTTTTCTTTGTAGCCTCTGACACTTAGGAAGGACCTCGAATGTGCCTTAAGGGCCAAATCCACTGGTTTAGCAAAGTCAAAAAAATGGGAATGACCCTGCTTCTATGCATAACTCCGAAACCTCCTATACCTCCCTTTCACAGAAGTGCAAGGGGATTCATCACGAAGGTTTATAAAAAGCTCTGGAGAAAGAAATCATTACTCATCAATGCTAAGTATTATTAAGGATGTGGATAACAATATCAAGATAAATATAAAGTTAAAAATGCTGTGCGTTTGCTCCATGTATTAGTAATAACCTTCCGGGCTGCAGGTCTGCTGGCAGGAAGAAGCACCCACATTATCCAGTGTTCCTTTGGGGTCATTTGAACACTTGACACAACTGAGGTTAGAAAGACATTCAAGAGGACTTCTTGTCCAGGGATACAGAATTACACAGACTTAGGTGACTGCCAGGAAGTCTGCTTTATTGGTACCTTTGAGACTGTCTCCTGGGCCATCCAGGGCACTAATAAAATGGAACGGGATTTGTATCCCCTACTCTTAGAGACCCAACAGGGATAAAAGTGAGCGTCTGCTTGGGAACAAATTCCTTGAACGAGTTGCAAAGTAAAAGCACAGAAAAAGAAAAGTGAAGAAAAACGAATTCATCTGCAAACGTTAATGTATGCACAGAGCAGCAATTTCTAGGTCTAACTGAAAAGCTTGCTTTGTTTTCACCACCCTCAGATGCACAAAATAAAGACCCCAGCCATACAACGCCACCCATCGTGCAAGGAAGATACAGAAGGTAACTGCTCATATGAAGGCAGAACAAGAGAAAAACACTAGCTCTGGGTCCCAGGTGTCCCAGGACGCAGTGTCATTGGCTGCCTGGCTTGGATTTAGAATCTGGGTACACCCCGTGGGCGCATATTGGGGGAGGAAAACCAGCAGAGAGAACACCGAACCTGAGGCTTCTGAATAGACCAGTGGAAAATGGATGTATCCCCTAAGAGCTCATGGGCCTAATTAAGATTTTTTGACCTTGATCAAAACGTTAATTACTTTGCACATACTGAGCAAACATATAGATGTCACATCCTATGAATGTTTCTTTCAATTGCCATCCTGGGAAGATAGATGGAAATGGAAAATAGCACCTCATTAAGTAGACTACACATCTCTACCCCCCCCTCTCGGGTTCTCCTGGGTGTTACATCTTTGCTGACCATTTTGTTTTTCTTTATAGTCAACCAGGTAGCATATTATAATACCAGTGACATATTTAGTGAACACTTACTTCTGGTCAGGCCCTTTACCTTTGCTTCTCTATTGGATCTGTCAATAAAATTACAAGATGGATTTTAGTATTTGCATTTTATGGGCATTCGTACTCAGAGAGGCCAAGAATGTGCTCTGAGTGACACAGCTGTAAGCGGTGGGGCTCCAGTCAAACCCAAGTCTGTCCGGCCACACAGGCTCCTGCCCCTGTGCCTCCACCTCATGGAAGAAGGACGGCAAGTGGGCCAATCCTGCTACATCAACACCTGCCCTGGCGCTTCCCTGGTGGTGCAGCGGTTGAGAATCCGCCTGCCAATGCAGGGGACACGGGTTTGAGCCCTGGTCTGGGAAGATCCCACATGCCGCGGAGCGACTGGGCCCGTGAGCCACAACTACTGAGCCTGCACATCTGGAGCCTGTGCTCCACAATAAGAGAGGCCGCGACAGTGAGAGGCCCGCGCACCGCGATGAAGAGTGGCCCCCGCTCGCCGCAACTAGAGAAAGCCCTCGCGCAGAAACGAAGACCCAACACAGCCAAAAATAAAAATAAATAAATAAATTAATTAATTAATAAATAAGCTTCCTTGGGGGCATCTGACATCCTTCTCCTGAGCAGCTCTCCCATACCCCCGCCCCCCAGCATAAGAGAGCCCAAAGCCTGAGGGTGTTAACACTGAGGGGATTCATTCCACACCTGGGTGGAAGGGGAGTTCCTCCAATTTTTTTAACTGCTTCTCAGCTTAGATCAGAAACACCGACATTGTTTTAATTTCCACACTGGAGCAGCATTTGTTGCATCCCTTTGGTGGCTTTACAGAGAAGAGGTTTCAGAGGGAGAAGTCTGGAGGCAGAGAAACTAGTGGGAGGCTGTTTCGAGAAGACCCAGGAGAGGTAGGTGATCATAGCCTTACAGGAGCCCTTAGATGTGAGAGAGCCTGGGGCGGTGGGTCGCAAAATGGTACACGGCTGTAGAGCGTGTGTGAGCGGGAAGCTGGAGGGAACCGTCAGTGGGAGGAAGAGAAGGTGTCTGGGTTGATGCTGAGTTGTCTTGGTCGAGGACAGGGCAGGTGTTGTTCCCTGACACAGAGAATGTGTAAGGAGGGGCAGGTCTGGAGGAGAAGTTAGTCAAATCCGACCTAGGAGTTGCAGCAGGGAATAAAGTTTCTGCAGCGACTTCAGGGTGTGGAAAATGCTTCTGCAACTTTTAAAGCCTTCATATGCATGAAGAATTCCCTTGGGATATGTCTCCCATCATAGCCATTTTTATTCCCAGAGAACCTGTGGTTAAAGATTTACCAGCATTCTTGCTTGTAGCCCACAGAGCGTGTATTATTTTCCAGTACATACTTTGGAAAACCTTGTCCTAACTTTCAAAGGAGAGGCATAAAGCAAAGTACAGTAGGATCCTAGCGAACAAGAAGGTTTAATTCCAGGAAGTAGTGTTTGAATCATATGAAAAGGATGCATCAGCTTTCAAAGGGCAGAGACGGCAGGACAGCTGAGCCGGTGTCTCTCCACTTTCATCCTGGGGAACTTTCTTTCTTTTTTTTTTTTTTTTTCAGTGAAACAACTATTGTTTTAGATTTCTTTTTTTTTTTTTTAACATCTTTATTGGAGTATAATTGCTTTACAATGGAGTGTTAGTTTCTGCTTTATAACAAAGTGAATCAGCTATACATATACATATGTTCCCATATCTCTTCCCTCTTGCATCTCCCTCCCTCCCACCCTCCCTATCCCACCCCTCTAGGTGGTCACAAAGCACCAAGCTAATCTCCCTGTGCTATGCGGCTGCTTCCCACTAGCTATCTATTTTACATTTGGTAGTGTATATATGTCCATGCCACTCTCTCACTTTGTCACAGCTTACCCTCCCCTGTCCCCATATCCTCAAGTCCATTTTCTAGTAGGTCTGTGTCTTTATTCCTGTCTTACCCCTAGGTTCTTCATGACCTTTTTTTTTTTTTTCTTAGATTCCATATATATGTGTTAGCATACGGTATTTGTTTTTCTCTTTCTGACTTACTTCACTCTGTATGACAGACTCTAGGTCACCTTATCTTTGATAAAGGAGGCAAGAATATACAGTGGAGAAAAGACAGCCTTTTCAATAAGTGGTGCTGGGAAAACTGGAGAGCTACATGTAAAAGAATGAAATGAGAACACTCCCTAACACCATACACAAAAATAAACTCAAAATGGATTAAAGACCTAAATGTAAGGCCAGACACTATAAAACTCTTAGAGGAAAACATAGGCAGAACACTCTATGACATAAATCACAGCAAGATCCTTTTTGACCCACCTCCTAGAGAAATGGAAATAAAAACAAAAATAAACAAATAGGACCTAACGAAACTTAAAAGCTTTTGCACAGCAAAGGAAACCATAAATAAGACCAAAAGACAACCCTCAGAATGGGAGAAAATATTTGCAAATGAAGCAACTGACAAAGGATTAATCTCCAAGATTTACAAGCAGCTCATGCAGCTCAATATCAAAAAAAAAAACAAACAACCCAATCCAAAAATGGGGAACTTTCTACACCGAGCTTCCTTGGGGGCATCTGACATCCTTCTCCTGAGGAGCTCTCCCTCACCCCCGCCCCCCAGCCAGCCCTTACCTGGATGGGCCCTTGATGGCGCTCTCGTCCTCTATCATGGAAATCTGTCCTTCCCTTACGCTTGCCCTTATCGGAGTTTGGGGTTGTCACCCATGGGCTTGCTCTTCTCTATCTTTGGTCCCAACCCCTGGTGTGGGGTTCCCAGGGCAGCAGGATGCTGACTGACTTACAGCTTTGCTCCTGGAACAGCCAGCCCCTCAGCAAATGTCTGGTGATTATTTGTTCACTCATTATGTGCAATTAATGATGGATGGAAGGAAGGGTACCAGTAAGCAATACAGACGGGGAAACTGCAGATATGCTGACCAATGGTCTCTTAAGACTAAACTTAGAGGTTATGAGACCGGATGGCAGAAGCTGGCTGGCGTCTGATCTAGGAGAGTCCTGGAACATTATACACGGGACTTGGGCTTCGTCCTTGTGTGACAAATGTGTAGACTTCTGTGGATACAGATCAAGAGAGAGGCTGCCATCATCAAAAAATCTACAAACAATAAATGCTGGAGAGGGTGTGGAGAAAAGGGAACCCTCCTGCACTGTTGGTAGGAATGTAAATTGATACAGCCACTATGGAGAACCGTATGGAGGTTCCTTAAAAAACTAAAAATAGAACTACCCTATGACCCAGCAATCCCACTACTGGGCATATACCCTGAGAAAGCCATAATTCAAAAAGCGTCATGTACCACAATGTTCATTGCAGCTCTATTTACAATAGCCGGGACATGGAAGCAACCTAAGTGTCCATCGACAGATGAATGGATATAGAAGATGTGGCACATATATACAATGGAATATTACTCAGCCATAAAAGGAAATGAAATTGAGTTATTTGTAGTGAGGTGGATGGACCTAGAGAGTGTCATACAGAGTGAAGTAAGTCAGAAAGAGAAAAACAAATACTGTATGCTAACACATATATATGGAATCTAAAAAAAAATGGTTCTGAAGAACCTAGGGGCAGGACAGGAATAAAGACGCAGACGTAGAGAATGGACTTGAGGACATGGGTAGGGGGAAGGGTAAGCTGGGACGAAGTGAGAGAGTGGCATTGACATGTATACACTACCAAATGTAAAATAGATAGCTAGTGGGAAGCAGCCGCATAGCACAGGGAGATCAGCTCGGTGTTTTGTGACCACCTAGAGGGGTGGGATAGGGAGGGTGGGAGGGAGGGAGACGCAAGAGGGAGGAGATATGGGAACATATGTATATGTATAGCTGATTCACTTTGTTATACAGCAGAAACTAACACATCATTGTAAAGCAATTATACTCCAGTAAAGATGTTAAAAAAAAAAAAAGAGAGAGAGAGAGAGGCTGCCCTTCTAGTCCTTGAACTGCTTCCCTGATGTCCTGGAGAATCTCAGGGCCCGTGGATAACTGGTCCTATAATTAACTTGAGGTGAATCTTCTCAAACAAAGCGCAACATGTCATATTAAATCATTTTTGAAAATAATGTTTAACTCAATGTGGAAAATAAAACAAAATATGAAAATGAATGCCCTTTGTCTTAAAAGTAACAACAATTCAGTTTCACTTACAACTTAAAAAAATAGTTCTTAGAATAAAAATAAGAATTTTTTTTTTTTTTTTTTGGTAAAAATTTTCAGGCAAAATTTTGTGATAAGATGCTAGAGCATTCCTTCTCTTTGTGGTTATTTTTGTTGCATAATCATAAGAATCATCACATCTGCAAGTAAATATTTTAGGTCTTCATCATTTCGCCCAAGGATCTCTCTTGGTAAATATTTGATCTCTATATGATTCTCTTTCGATGAGCCTACTGTATCATCATCTTTATGGAATTCTTCTAGGGTGAAGTTAACAATTAATTGTTAACTGCCAGATTCTCTTTGTAAATGTCTTTGTGTGAGATTTAAGCAATTCCCCAATATACCTTTTATTGATTTCTAGAAGTTGTATGCATTTCACAGTTTTTACAAATTTTCTTTACAATTCAGTTGTATTTTCTTTGCATTGTATTGTCTGAATCTCTATTATTGAGTGGGTCACCATCAACTTAATGGAAATTAATAAACCATTGCATTAAACAATGGCAACTAATTTATAAGTGGTCAGCTCATTAATGAAGATCTTCCTGCTTTGACGACTTCTTCTTCCCTGTGCAACCTTGCACCTCTGAGGACTGGATGACTGAACGTGGACCATGACCTTTCTCTTCTGTGTGCCTGAGTCCAGCAAGATTCTTCCTCCTTCTGTACCACACTCCACGCTTTCCTGTCTTCATCCTTGCTCCGTTTCTCCACCAGGAATGCCCTAACCTATTTCTCATCTGTTATTTTTTCCACATAGTGTTTCCTAATCCTTCTAATCAGTTTTATAGTCACTTTCTTGCTCACTTACTTTTTCATTCTTGTTTTCCTTTAACCTCTGTAACATAAAATCAAATATAAGTGCTTTAATGTGGTACAAAAGAAGTTATGTTTGTTCCATGTGGCTGACCTTTTCCATCACTGTCTGATATTTGATACTCAAATAAAAGCACAAATCTGCTTAAAGATACTCCAGCAAGTGCTACGACTTGCCTTTGTGTCTACATACTTATGACCTATCATAGTTTGTCTATTCAAAGATTGACATGGACACGTAGACACACACACAGAGACATCATGCACTACTTTTGCTTGACTAATTCACTTCACTTGATGAGTGTTTCTCACACCATCACCTGGCTGGATGCTCTAAACCCCACATTTGTATTACTGTAATTCCTTGCGCCTATCACATTACCACTACATACAGAAATGAATTCTCATGATCTGCTATATGTTGGTCTCTCCACCTAGACTTTAAGTTCCTTGGGGGCAAATACTGGATCATACCTTTCTTTAAATCTCCAACATCTAGTAGAACATGGTACATAGCAAGAGCTTTCTAAGATTAGTTTGATTAAGTAATGAATATGTATGAGCTTTTTGTTATAATTATGTTTAGTTGCAAACTCCTAAAAGGCAGAGACTATACTCAACTAAGATATAGCTCAGTGATCAATACCCCCTGGTGGGGAAAGGTCCAAGCAGGTCAACATGCATTCTTCCCCTTAATCTTCATATAACCCTGGGCAGATCACTTAACCATGGAGCATTCCCACCATCTGTAAAGTGAGAGGACTGGGCTAGCTGGTCCACAGGAACTCCTCCAGCTCAATAACTCCATGAATCATTGGACAATATGTGACTTACTGAACAGGAAATTTCCTTTATAACCATTTCCTGATTTTTTACTTATATATAGAGTAATATGTTTTTTAAGCCTGTATTTTACATTCAGGAGTAATCTGCAAATATATCAACATCTTTCTAGTCTGATATTTAATCCAGTAATCATTTTACCTCACTGATAAAGTGGATTCACCATCTTGGGATGAAAACTTTGAGATGCTCATAAGGCAATGATTTATTTGGAGCACCGGGTTCCTTTCTTTTCCAATAGAACTTTTAAACTATTTCAAGTGTGACCACAATGTAGAAAGATACTATGGTCCTCACTCTAGAAAGAAAAAATTAAAGCACAACAGTTTCAAAATAGAGGTAACAGACAATAGAACATTCATTCAGAGGCCATCAGGAAAGGCCATTCCTTCTCGTTGTTGAAAGACACTCGGAAGAACAAACTCTTCCTGCATATATGTACCACAGGAAACTATCACAGATGAAACTGCTTTCGCTGTTTATCTGGTATAGACACAGCTTTTGAGTATGTTACGAAACTTTTCACCTTGAAGCAACAGTATTTTCAGGAAGGAAAAGTCAGTTTTGTGCTAGCATCTGAGAATACCAGTGCATGGTGTTTTATGTTGTTATATAAGTTCATTAGCATTATTTGGTGCAAAGAATGTAATCTTCAGGAAGTTAAACAAATCTGCAAGTGAGAAATCTGGCATTGTAAAAGAAGCAAAAGCAAGAGCGAGAAACTTTGACTGCCACAGGAGATTTTAGAGCAGGTGAGAAGATGTCGCAGGTGACGTACAGTTATGCGATCATGTAGGGGATGCAAGGAAATGCTGAAAAGGTCAGAGATTTGGCTGATTCAAACACATGATTAACTGTGAGAATGATGGCTGAAGAGTTCAATTTATACCAAGAGACAGATGCTCGCATATTCTGAAAGAAAACGTGAACATGAGGAAAGTTTCTGCGGAGACTGCACGAAGCGCTTTGAGTGACGAACAAAGCAGCAAGGTCTTGACGTCTGTGCTGAGCTTTCAGAGGGAGCTGGGTGATACAATGCTTTAGGAAGAAAAGAGTGACCAGGAGTGAACCAAGGAGCAAGAGAACCGAGACTCAAGAGAAAGAGAGCCTTCGGCAGACATATCACAGCCCCAATACTCCCCACCAAAAAATCCTGTATTAAATCATCGTTTAGCTAGTCAATCCACAGTGGGTGAGCACGCACTAGGTATACAGAATTATGTTGAGCATAGTAAGAGCTGTAAATATGAGAAGACCTCATGCCTGCCTTCCAGCTCTTCATAATATAATGAAGGAAAGTAAGACAAGCAGAAGAATCGTGATAAATATCATGACACGAGGCAGGAAATGGTGAGTGGTGAGAAGCAGCACAGCCTAGCACTTTTATGAGGCACCTACAGCTCTTTTCAGAATGAATACCGACGTGTTTCTTTTCTATCAGCGGTATACTCAACTTATCTTTCAAAGTAAAAGAGTATACTGATGTATTTGGATGGAATTCTGGGGTGAACTTTGGTATTATGCAAAAGGGGGAAATTAGGATGAGTATCTTCACTATCCAGATTGCTTCAGAGTGCACTTTGCTCTAAATTGGTTTTGATCTGTTTTGTTGTGTTGGTATGGTGGATCGCACAGATGTAAAACAAAAATTTAAATAGACTTTAGAGGGATAGGTTTCCCACTTCTGAGAAAAGTTAAGAAGATGTGATGTAAATTTTGAAGGGATTCTCCAAAATGAGTCCATCTATGGCTTCTCCAAAGGATGTCTCTAACTAGGATAATGTCCATTTCGTCATTGGAAAATTTGGCATATTTATTGTAAAAAATCATCGCTTAAGATCATATATTTTGTAAGTGTATTCATTCAAAAGAAAAACATGCACTGAGTTCGTATGGTGTGCCTTGCATCTGGTAGAGCTAGATTTATGCATCCATCTCATCTAAAGTTTATAGACTGCTTAATTTTCATCAACAATCAGCAAATTAGTGGATTCCATGTTGACTTACATTTGAACCTAAAGGCTTATTTATTTTACCATCCACATTAAGGAAACATTATAGAGAGCTTTTAAAAGAAAAACAAATAGCTTTGGGGTCACAGGAGTAGAAAGAATCCCAATCTATCATTCAGCCAGGTTCAGCAAACATTGCATTATGAACCAGTAGCCCCTAATGAGGACAGCTCCAATATACTAAACAAATACGCCATTATACTTAATTGACTTAGATAGAAATCTTCTAATTTCCTGATTGTTTATGGACTTGAGCCCATTGTGGATGACAAAGTGGAGTATATGTGTGTTTGTGACAAGCATGAAGGGATATCTTAGGTATTAATGATGAAATGAATACATTTTACCATGTGCACCCAAGAGGAGACAAATAAGCATTGGACACTGCTTTGCACTCATTCTAATTCAGACCAGAGCATCATTAAGAATGATACTCTTACGTATCTGCAGCCTGTATGAATTTAGGGGTTTTTATAAATGTAGAATGCACCAAGAATGTAGTAATATGAGTAAAATATTACTAGACGTAGCCAAGAGGAAAGCAGAAGTGAGGAAATAGAGGAGCAACCATGTAATGTACTGAGCTAGATACTTTCAAATAAACCAGTGTTAAAGCAACCATAGTAGTGATGAGAATCAAAATCAAGCACCTGATTTATGATTTGTGAATGACACCCTCATTATCTTCCGTTCCAGTGACTACTTGAGGGGCAAATGACTTCGGAAGAAGAAAAGGCACTTAACATTTTAAAATCCCAGAAAACCAATAACCTTATTTGGCATTCTGGATAAATGCTTTCTTTTCTATTGGGCATTACCATGAATTATGACACCAATGACCAGTGATATTAAAAGGTCTTTGTTGTTTTTGTCTTTAAGAATCTAGCCATGGACGTTTTCACATAATGAAAATAACAATCTTGTTTTGGAATGTGTTACAATAGAGCTTAAACATACAAATAAATAAATTTATAAAGTCTAGACCCTAAGGCTGCCTCTGGGGTTCACTTTTGTTAATTATTGTGTGTCCCAGGTTGTCTTAGACATTTGAGCTTAGTTTTTGTTAAGGTAAAATGAAGAAAATTTGACTTACAGAGAGATGAGAACTATTCTCCATAAAAATGGCTCTGAAGATCCTAAAAGGCTGAACTTCAGCAAAATGATTCGTAGCAGCTATTTATCAAGCATTTATTTTGGTTAAGGTCGTAATGAAGACTTTTTTTTCCTTTTGCTGGGTACCACTATTTCATGGTGGCCATGAGTTATTCGAACAAAACTGCCAACCAAAATTCCCATAGTTCAGTCATGGAAGATTGTGAGGTATTTTAAGTGAGTAGCAACGTTGGTGAATCCAAATGGAAAAGAATCTATTGTAAATAAAGTGTTTGATGTAGTCAGTGCCAACATTTCTCCCCCAAATTATTTGTTGGTGGTATTTATGGGGTGGGTGAGTGGGAGGTGGGTTATGACTGTAGTCGAATTATTTTAACCCATCCATTTCAGGTGGTTGGGAAAAATGATAAATAGAGGGGAGAAATGTGTAAAAGGAGGCATAAGGAGAAAAATTTTGTAACAATGTTAGCTTAATTTAAGGAGGTACATGTAATTTAAATTAAATTCACTTACTCCATCTTGGAGGCTATGCCACCCAAATTTACATAATATAAAGATCTAGATGAAAACTAATATGTCCTCAGACCAATGAAAGGAAATATTCTTGGTCTAAAAAAAAAAGCTAGCATTGCAAAAAACTCCCTGTAAAATTTCACCACTGAGATCTTTCACACGCCTTTAGAAAGTAGAGGGTTCATAGATTTTGCCCTGAAAATTCCAACAATCATTGTCGTACTGGGAGGGATCTGACAAATTCTTATTGTACCATCTGTTCGGATTTCTAGAAGCTTAATTCTACCCTTCTGTTTACAGGAAATATGTGTTTATAACATGGAGAGGGGGGGAAAAAACACCCCTTTTTAGGCTCCTACAAGGTATGCTGGTTGGAAAAAACGAGTAAGTCTAGCCAGTACAACAAACTATAGAACGGACTTTGGAGAACAAAACTGACAATTTATCCTGCAAAACATGTTCACTTTTTATTCATTGTTATTCTTTACTCCATCTAAATAAGCTCCTTGTTGTAATAGGTGATAAATGTGTTTGTAGTTCTTGTATATTTCAGGATAACAGGATATGAGCTAAGGATTCTATACGGTAATATACGGAATTTTATCTTGTTTGCTCAATAAACACATCCGTTGACAGCACCTCCGTATTTTGACCCACATTTCCCCATTTTGAATACAGCTGTCTTAATTTAAGAAGACAGCTTCTCTTGCAATGTGCCGAGTATCTGCTATATCTGAGGCTCTGCAGAATGCGTTTCCTCAGTGCTCTGAAGCTGGCAACTTCGTGCCGGCCACCTGTGCAGTTTCCATTGGTACAAACACACAACGAGGCTCAGAATAAGTTACATCAGGCTGCATAGCAGTAATTCATGTGCAGATATAAGATTAAACGATATAAATAAAAAAGCCAGAAACTGTGATTAGCATTCAGAAGCAGGATCAGCAAATTTCAGATGAGATAAACCAATGTAGGTAATTTAACGACTGTTTAAAATACATTAGAAATATCTAGTTTCATCTTAGCGTAATTTGTTGGACATTTGATATTTGAGTCTCTTGGAGGAAATCTAAATTACTATAAAATAGGATCAACAGGAATCCGCAGTGACATATTCATAGCAAGCCCAAGTGAATGCATGCTTTTAAAATACCTTCAAGTTCACTGAAAAAACAAGGTTTTTATTTGAATACGTATGTTGATTTGGGAAGGGCTATAAAAAAATGAATAGTCTGCCTCATTTTTCTAAATCATGTTAACATTAACTTGCATACATATAACAAAAAGACCTATGTCTCCTCGTGAATTAATCATTTCCATTAATAAGAAAATCTTTTAAAAGTAAGCTCACTCTTCCACAGTGGCTTTCACAAAATCTTATCTTTCCATCTGGAAATATTCTGTGGTTCCGAAGGATTGTTATGCCTTGGCTCTTCCTTTTCTATAAACGGAGGCATCGGAGGACGGCACAGAACCAGGAAATCTGAGCAGTTTCCTATGTGTGTCACATCCTGGACTCTACTCCTTAGGAGAGAAATTAATTTTTTCTTTCTTTTTTTTTTTTTTTTTTGAGTAACTGTAGGATTCCAAGAATGAAAACAATCCTGAGAAATAGTGAATCCCTATCTAAAGGTATAGATGGGAGGAGATTATACCCCTGTATTTAGGGATGTACAGTGTGTTTAGACAACTTTCTACCATTACTAAATCAGAATACCTTTGGGCGGGTACTTTTTTGCACTATTGCCATTATAGAAAATCTTGATATTTCTAAGGGGCTTAGAGTTTCTGGCAGCAAAGAATTCCCCTGGGGATTTTGTTTTTGTTTTTGGTGGGAGAGGTGAGGGGACAGATGTGGTAAATATGCAACTCTTCAACAAAATGGCGATGGCCCATAACTAGTTAAGCATATTTTTATTGGTAAAGGGAAAGTTTTTAAGTGTTTTTAATGTCCTGGGTATGTTTTATTGCTTTTTTTGTTTACAATAAGACAAAAATCAATGAATGCTGTTTGAGTTTTATGAACCCTCGTAAAGGCAAGAATGTATGCATACACAAATATTTAGACATTCAGTTTACATGCATTATGTTTATGGAATCTCTCCATAACAGTAACAAATGTCACATTTTCATTGTACCCACCTCTGAGGACTTCTGATTTTCACAGGCACCATTTCATTAATGTTCACAATGTTCTGGAAACACCGAATGAGGACGATAAGTTTTCCTGTTGGTGCTGCAGCCTGAGAACCAGGGCCCAGAGAGATTGAGCAACCTGCTCAAGGTCACACAGAAGATCCTAGGAGCCCACAGGGGGTCACAGCAGGACACTTTCCATAGATCATCATATCCTTAAAAAAAAGAAGAAAGTAAAGCACTGAATTCCAAAAGGCCAGAAAACTTGATGTAAATCCTTGGGGCCTCAGTTGTTTTGCATATGCATATTGATTACAATTTGAAAGAAATATTTCCTTATATTGTAAACTACATAGCTACCTAGCCATCTCATTTGCATCACAAAAATGAAAATACACACACACCAAAGATTTCTGATTGCCTCATGCAAGACTTTTAACATCCCATAAATAATTGGGAGGCTCTGAGTTTGTGTTTTTTATCTTCTTTTCTTCATTTGTCAATTTTTCATAAAATCAGAAATGAAGAGGACCACCATCCACACATGCACCCCAATAACAGACCTAGGAGAAAGGAGGCCCCCAGTGTAAGCAACCGGCTGAGGTCATGTGTGCCAGGTTTCTCTTCCCGCCCTTTGCACACTGTGTTTTTGGAAAGAAGTCACAATGCACAGCCCACACTTTTACGATTTGGAAAATTATGGTCGGCCTCCTTCAGGGAGCAGTAGACTGGTATTTTTATTTATGAGATTTAATGCGTAACTCTTGAAACCAAACAGCAAAGTAAAGAGTGCACGTGTTTGATGCTCAGTGTTTACAATGGCTGTTTCCCATTCCCTGTTTCATGAACGTAGGACTGGGATACACTTCCCACCTACAGAGCCCAGAGATAGTCGCGATACATGGTGACGTTAGTGAGGCACTTGAGGGACCACAGACACTGGGAGTTGGAAGCCCCTAGAGGTCGTCAGTTCACCCCCCTCTGACCAGAGGTGGACAGAGCACCCTTAGCAGCTCAGGGCCAGCGAGGCTTCACCGGGCAGCTGGGAAGTCGTGCTACGTACGATGCCACAGGATGAGGGCAAGTGTGAAACGTAGTAAATGAGGTTAAACAACATGCCAATAAGAAACCTAGAAAATAGAATTTTTAGCTTACGTTCGGTATAATAAAACTAAAGTATATTTCTGTTCATGTAAGTTTGTCCACAGAAAAATATTAAAAGGAAATATAAAGTAATAAAATTCTACATTCAGAGGGCTCAAATCTTTGTGTTATTTAACTTTTGGAAGTTCTTATATTTAATCTACATTCTTCCACTCTGTTCTGGGAATTTTTACATTATTCTATTAAGAAAAAAATAAGAAAACACCAAATGAGGATTTATCCTGTGATCTCGCGAACTACAGTTTTCCTGCTTGAAATACCACACAAGGTTCAGCTGGTCGCACGCCTTTCTTCTTTCTACTCTCAAGTCCATGTAAACAAGAGCAGAAAGACACATTTGCACACAGATTCACGCCTTGGTCAGTCTCGGGGGGGCCCAGGTCCAAGAGCTTCAGACCCCCAGTCTGCCTTCATATGGGGCTTATTCAGAGGAAATGTGCCCCAGTCACTGCGGGCTTGCAGATTCTCCTGGTCCACGGGGGCTGCCCGATGGTGAGTCTGCGTGTCACGTGGCAGGAATAACCGCAGCCCAAGTCAGTAGCGCGAGGCGAACAAATGGGCCCCGAGATGCCTGGAGTTCTCTGAAGCTCCTGTCAGCTCCTGCCTCTCCTAGGGATGGGTACTTTGTTCGGAAGCCATCAGTCACAGTGACTCTGACCTTTGGGTATACGCTAGACTGTTTCCATCACGAGATGTGCGTTTGCTTCCAAAGAAATGATCAGTGTCTCTGTAACTGATGAATTTATGAGACACAAATAAAAGAAAAATGGTCTTTAGAAAAACACAGCATGTCTAGAGGTGGGCTTGGGAAGACCTCCTTCCTGAGTTCTCCCCCAGTGGGGCGGGGGAGGGGGTCCCAGCGGACAGCTTCCATCCCTCGCGGGGTGGGGGGGGGGGGGAACACCGGACGCTGTATGAAACTCACACATTCTGAATTTCTAAAATGTTAACTCCTTTTCCACTGAAATGTAAACTACAACTGGGAGATAAGATTGCTTACATTGGGCTAAGCAGGTATTGATGACAGAATAATAATATAAAAGCACCTCTGCTCTCAAATTGCCAAAAAAACGAAGCCCAAACAAAATATACTAAACAAACAAAATATACTACAATTTAGTATATCTCCATGAGAATTGCCTATCATAGAGAAAATTCAACGATAAATGGCGCAGTAATTGGCTGTTGTCTTACAGAGGTCAAAGTTCAAAGTAGAGGCTATCTGGAGAGTGGGCTGTGATTCGAGGTAGGTTTTTAAATGGGTTTGATAAAGTCTTGTAAAAAAGCCAAAAGAGATGCTGCGATTTTAATGCTAAGTGGCTTTGCATTGGAAAAATGCCCAAGGGCTGTGTCTAGCACAGTCGCTTACTAATGAGTGACCGGGAGATCAATGGGGAAGGAATGCACAGCCTTTGTCACCGGGACACTCACTCGGCTGGCTGGTGTGTGATCGGCCTTAAGCAGCCGAGGCCGGTGTCCTGCCCTCCGGAGGCCGCCCCCAAACCCCCCGGGGGGACCAGTGCCCAGGAGGCGCAGGGCCTGAGGGGGCCACCGCCAGCTCCTCGGAGACAGGCAGAGGTCCCCTCCCAGAGCTGGAGGGGAGGAAGCAGGTTAGAGAGGAGGTTTCATGGGTCTTCATTTCAACACTGCACTGAGGTCGTTGCCAAATGAATCAAATACTCCTGAGCCCCAGGGCGCGCCAGGCGCGGGGACCAGTGGGCGCTCCGGGTCGGGGAGATGGTCCTGGCTCTTCCTCAGCTCGGCCCGGGGCACCTTGTTCCTCCTTCCCACCCAGCCTCTTGCCACGGGGTCAGTCTAAATCCTCCTCCTCAAGCAGACATACCCTAAGGCCTTTTGCTGGTCCCCATAAATTTGTCATCTTTCTAGTGGGGCGGGTCCATCCCCCAAAACAGCTGCCTGGGGAGTGTCTGGCCCGTGCGGACACTGCTAGAGGGAGAGCAATCTAACTAAGCCTCTCTTGCGACAGTAACTGAACGGGGTAACGCAGAACGACGCCAGGGCCCTGATGTTAGGGGCAGTTGCTTACATCAGGCCCAGTAACACAGAAAGAACAAGTACAACCTCGGGGGAGAAAGGGGTCTGGTTTTCTCGACTCAAAAGTCATAAACATTTTTTAAAAGGGAGAAAGAAAGAAAGAGAGAGAGAGAGGAAGGAAGGAAGGGAGAAGGAAAGGGCGAGAGAAAGAAAAGGAGAGAGAAAGGGAGAGGAGAAAGCACACAGGCAGCTTTTCTGAGCTCAGGGTGGGGATGGGAGCTGAGGCATGTAGGCAGCCCGTGCCCCAAGGCAGAGCCGAGATGGGCAGTGGGGACACTGGCTCCAGGACACCGAATCTGTGACCGCGCCCCTCCCCTCCTCAGGCTCTGTGTTCAGAGCTGCGATTAGTATTGGGCAGAAGCCATTGTTAATAGATCAGCTCATGTTTATAAAGTGCTTGAAAGACCAGAGAACTATAAACAAGTTTACCAATATCCGTTACTGTTATTAATAAGCGAATAGGCTCTTTGAACGTTCGCTTAAGTGCGCTGCGGCTCTTTCTTCCTAATGGTTCCAGTGAAGCTTCTCCAGCAATTGGATTCCTGCTTCCTGATCGCCTTCCTCCTCCGCTCGCCCAGGGACCAGGGACCTTGGGTGTAGGGCTCAGGCCTCCTCATGCCCCCGGGGTGATGCCACGGCCGGGTAGAGCCAAGCTCGCCGGGAGTGAGGGTGTGATGACTGCTGACAACTTGTTTGTATATTTGTTTCTGATTCATCGTTTTAATTGTCAAGAAGTTTCTTCTGATGAAATCTTCCTCTTCCTTAACCACTGCTTGCCCCCAAGACCTTTTTATTCCATTGGAAAGAAGATATTTTCAACACTTTCCTGTACTCTCTGAACACGATGACGGGCTGCCCCTGTGTCATATACTCAGTCAGCAGTGCCGCGTACCTCGTGTGTGCACCGAAATTCCAGGCCGTTTGGTGGCCTCATTGCCTGACGTTTGAATCCAGGTTTGAGCTGACAGCATCAGCAATTGCCACGTCTCCAAATTTTATATTTATCAAGTTCCCTTCGTGCCCTCCTCCATCAGACCTTCCCAGATCTTTCTAGCTAGAAATGGTCTCATCTTTCTACAGCCTCTTGCAGACGTTTCTGTAAACTATTTTTATGTCACTTATACATTCAACTTTCTTGTAATCCATGTTGGTGACTTATCTCCTTAAGGCAAAGACTATGTCTTGGTCATTGGTTTATCATAAAATACCTTACACACAGTACATTCTCAATGAATATTTAATGACTAACTTCAGAAGTTCTGACTGCATTTACCCTGAAGAACTACTAGAAAGATTTTTGAATCATAAACGTAATTACTAGCAGATCTGTAACATCCCAAAGTAAGATTAATATTCTGGATCAAAATTTCCCCATCCTTGATTCTGCACAATAAAGATGACATATCAACATAGGAAATATTGTATTGACAAAAGGATTAAAGGAGATTTCTAGTGAAGTAGCAGACTGACTCCAAACACATAAAAATGCTGGGTGAAATACAGAAAAATTTTAAAAGTCATACCACATTTGGAAGAAAGGGAAATCTGCATTGAAAGGGAAATCCAGAAATAAGTCCAGGACAGGGTGAAAAGCAGAGAAGACTCCCAAATATCCCCCAGGGGTGCTGTTCCATGGGGTCTCTGAGCCCCTCTAGCCAGGATGCATTGTTTTCTGCCCAGTGGGTGAGCTGGGACCAGTAAAACTTTACCAGCTGGTGCTGGGAAGCAGCAAGGAAGCTTGCCACCTGGCCAGGACCTTGAAGGGAAGGGGAAAAGCATCTGGGAGAAATCAAAACCCTCAGAGTGGTGTTTGGCTTTGGTGTGCCAAGCAGAAACTCTGAACTAAGAAATTACCATAAATGCTGGATCAGGACCATTGAAATCATTAGGGGCCCAGCAGGAGCAGAAAATCAAAACAAAGCAAAACCTGGAGGTAAACAGGACAATGGCAAAACGAACCACCCCCTCAGAAGATAAACTCACAATGAAGTATTTCAATCCACATGATGGAATGAAGCAAGAGTCAGAAGATTCCATTACAAGAATTAGGGCCCTTCAAGAACCAGAAATGATGCAACTATATGAACAAATATGAAATAATGCAGCCATATGAGCAAATATGAAATAACATTGAGGTTGAAGATGTTTATAGACATTTTAAAAGTAGAAACATAATAAAAATAGGATGATATTTTTAAAATAGGCATAAGCTTAATTGCCTCTCCCACAACTTCATCCATGAGCCAGGCTGCACTTTGTGACTTGCTCCCCAAAAGTCATACGAGACATGAGGAAGCCAATGCACAGAGGAGAAAATCTGGCCGGTACCACCATGGCCAGGTGGCCAAGGTTCACCTCATCAATAACAAGCGATATTGACAGGATGCATCCTTGGTCCAGTGGGATGGAAAGGGTACTTTCCCTCTGAAAAACCCATAACCTCAGTCTAATCATGAGAAAAACATCAGCCAAATCCCAACTGAGGGACATTCTACAAAATACCTCACCAGTCTTCCTCAAAACTGCCACAGTCTTCAAAAGCAAAAAAAAAAAAGTATGAGAAACCCTCACAGCCAAGAGGAGCCTAAGGACACAGGATGATTCAGTGCAATGTGGTGTCCTGGATGGAATCCTGGAACATAAAAAGGGAATTAGGAAAAACTAGTGAAATCCAAATAAGTGTGGAGTTTAGTTGGTACATTTAGTAAAGTACCAACACTGGTTTCTGGCTGTGACAAATGTACTATGGAATGGAACATATATAACAACAGGGAAAACGGGACTCTACACTATCTTTGGAAATTTTCTGAATCTGTTCTAAAAAAGGTGATTAAAAAAAAAAAGAATAGGCAACTCTGACAGCTTTCAAATAGACTTCTGCAAAGATTACCAGTGAAACAAATACAGTGGCTGCGAGAAAATTTCTTAACAACACAATAGCTGCCAGAACAATTGAATAATACATTTGAAGCACTAAGGGAAAATAAAAATGCAAAAATCTATATTCTTCCAAATAATCTTGTGAATTTGAGCAAAAGTAAGGTCATTTGCAGACAGCCACAAAGAGACTTGGCCGTTTACAGACATTCATGAGAAGTGCTAGTCCTGAAAGACATACCCGAGAAAAAGGGAAGTGGATTCAGAGGAAGGTGTTGGGTAGCGGAAGTAGTGATGATTAAGGAAGTTAGCACATCTAAATAAGCTTTTATTGTAAATAATAATAATGAATTCGGAAGGCAGTAGTTAAGAAGGTATAACAAAATTAGTCAACATTAGACAACAATAACATAGAATAAAGAAGAGGAGATCAGTGAAAGAAAGCTTTTTATAATCCTCGGATTTTGGGGGAAGAACACATGAACGTTGACTAAGTTTGAACTTCATTCAGTCAAGACTGCTTGTAAATATATGGTGCCTGACACTAAGAGTTAGGAATGCAATACTTAACCTGAGAATCAGCATGAGGCTGTTGAGAATATGGCCTCTCAACCAGTCTTTACTACCAATACAACATTAGCCAAGTTACTTAATTCTTCCGCACCATAGTTTTCTCATTTCTAAGTGGAAAAACTAACCACAGATATCTCATAGTGCTGTGGGAAATGTTGCACAAATTACCAAGTCCTTAGAACACAATAAGCTCTTACCCATCAGTACCTGCTGTTACTGCAAACCCAAACCACTAAAGGAAAAAGGAGATAGAAAGAAGGTATGATGAATCCAGTAGAACATGGGAAAGGAGGGAAAAGGAAGGCAAGAAAGAGTCTGTTAAATGGAAAATATAAAATATGATGACAAGTTCATCCAAATGTGTGTCCGTTTAACAATAAATGTAAGTGGATTATATTCATACCTTAAAAGATTCAGATTTTCAGATTGAATAATAAACAAAATCAAGCCATAAGAGCTTTATAGCAACACCCTTTAATATGACGCACAAAGACTGACTGTAAAGAATGGAAAAGGTACCAAGGTCAAGCTGGGGCAGCACCATCAATATTAAGTAAAACTGACATTAGGGCAAAAGTCATTATTAGGAATAAAGAGGGTACTACATAATAATTGTACTGGTCAGGGTTCTCCAGAGACACAGAATGTGTATATACATAGAGAAAAAAAAGAGACTTATTTTAAGAAATTGACTCACAAGATTATGGAGGCTGGCACATCCATGATTTTCAGAGCTGATGTCTCAGTTCAAGTCCAAAGTCTGGCAGCCTGCTGTAGATCCAGGAAGAGCTGACTTCCCAATTCCAAGGTAGTCAGGCAGGAGAATTCTAACTCAGGAGAGGGTCAGCCTTTTATTCTATTCAGGTCTTCAGCTAATTGGATGAGGCCCACCCACAGTTGGGAGGAAAATCTGCTTTACTTAGTGTACTGATCTGAGTGTTACCCTCATCCAAAAACACCTTCAAAGTAACCCAGCAAAATGTTTGACCAAATTTCTGGGTACCCAGTAATCTAGTCAAGTTGAAACATAAAGTTAACCACCATAGAGTTCAAAGGCTGTCTTCTGGCAGAATTCCTTCTTGCTCAGGGGACTTTAGACTTTATTATATTAAGACCTTCAAGACCCACCCACATCATGGAGGGCAATCTGTTTTACTCAAAGTTCACTGATTTATTTTTTATCAACTTTTTAAATTGAAATATAGTTTATTTACAATGTCATGTTAATTTAGGCTGTACAGCAAAGTGATTCAGTTATACAATTATATACATTCTTTTTTTATATTCTTTTCCATTATGGTTTATCATAGTTTATTGAATATAGTTCTCTGTGCTATACAGTAGGACCTTGTTGTTTATCCATCCTATATATAAAAGTTTACATCTGCTAACCCCAACCTCCCACTCCATCCTTTCCCAATCCGCCCCCCACAAACCCCGCCGCCGGCAACCACCAGTCTGTTCTCTATATCCATGATTCTGTTTCTGTTTCATAGGTAGGTTCATTTGTGTCATATTTTAGATTCTACACATAGTGATATCATATGGTATTTATCTTTCTCTTTCTGACTTACTTCACTTAGTATGATAATCTCTAGTTGCATCCATGTTGCTGCAAATGGCATTATTTCATTCTTTTTTATGGCTGAGTAATATTCCATTGTATATAAATACCACATCTTCTTTATCCATTCATTTGTCGATGGACATTTAAGTTGTTTCCATGTCTTGGCTATTGTGAAAAGTTCACTGACTTAAATGTTAATCTCATTCAAAAATATACCTTCACAGAAACATCCAGAATAATACTTGATCAAATATCTGGGTAGAGGGGCCCAGCCAAATTGATGCATAAAATTAACAATCATAATAGTAAAAGAAGCAACACACCAAAAAGATGAAAAGAGTCCTAAATGTGTGTTCTCTTAGCAAAGGAACCATAAAATCTATGAAGAAAAATCAAGAGCACCGCAGGAGAAGTTACAGTGAAAAAAACCCCACAGACATTGTGGGAGATTGTAACGCACAATTTTTAACAAACAGCTATATCAAATGTTGGTGAGAACTTGGTATATTTGAATATCATTTTGAGCACAGTTAATGTAACAGAAATATATAGAGTTCTACATACAACATGTAGAGAATACAAATCCTTTTCACGTGCACCTGAAGCTTTAAAAATTTTAGAAACCTTAAAAATTGAGTACATACTTTGCTAGAAGAGAATTTTCCTCTTAAACATTATACAGACATATTATTTGACCCTAAAACAGTACAATTAGAGATTATTTACACCTATACAGAGAATCACTACCCTCTCCCACTCCCCTGTATTTTTGAAAACTAATAAACACACATCTTAAAATAAAGTAAAAATGATTATCCACTATTTTCTTTGTATATCTATGGAACACAGACCCAGTAAATTCATGGTATTATAGTTACATATTTATGTAGATTTATGTTCAACTTATGGAATATTAAGTCTGGCCTAAAATGTTACCAATTTACACAGGTTTTAAGCTGTCAAAACCTAGGATTTTTGACAACTGTTCCATATGTGTAGGTAATAAATTTTCACTGTCTATTGTTCTGCCATAGTTGAGAATGCTTATTGAAGAGTGTCAAGCAAATATTAAATCTCATTCTTAGACAAGTTAAATTCAGTATTAACCACTCAACACACAACCACCGAGAATCTTTATGAAAAACAGAGACTGAGGAATGATCGTAGATTGGAGCAGAATCAGGGCACAAGACAACAAATGAAATGCAGAATATTGGATTGGAAATTGGACCAATAAAAAGACATTAATGCATAAACTGGTAAAATTTCATGAGTATTTAGATGAGTTCAGGACATTGCATTAAAGCTAATTATCCAAGATTTTTTGATAACTGTACTATGCTTTGTAAGCTGTTAACATTAGGGGAAGTTAGGTGAGAGGTATGTGGGAACTACGTGTATTGTGTTTTGCAACTTTTCTCTAAGTCTAAAAGTATATTAAACTAAAAAGTTTTAATCTTTACAATTCAAACTTCTCTCTTCCCAAGTCCTCCACCATATAAACAGAACTTTTTTTTGCCTAATATTGGGGAAATGTCACCCAATTCAAAATGGAGAGAGAGAGCTGCTTACTTTACCTTACTCATGAAGGTATTTAAATACATTACACATGAAGGTATTTCTATCTTCATGGCTACAAAGCCACAAGGACATGGCCATCAGATTCAGCAGAGCAGAATTAACCAATTCTGAAAATGAGGGAGTTATTTTGCCAGGTATCTGGAATTATTATTTACCCTTTATCTACCGCTGACCCGTGGTCTCCAAATCAATTTGAATAGCACACCGTTAAAATCAAATGTATAAACCAGATCAAAGCACAGAGGTTCTTATCAAAGATGGGATGGGATGGGGGCCTTAGACTCTTCCATGTAACTTTCCCACATGCCACTTCCCACCCACACCCCAGACCCCTGAGGTGTGCTCCAGAACATGCTGGAAGAGTTTGAAAACTACTGCCACAGAATAGGAGAGATTGAACTAATACCATACTGATGATGAGTGCAGTCGAACCCCAATAACGATGTTAAATCTACTACTTAATGGATTCCCTAGGAGCACTGTTTCCACTTAAGGGACCAAATTTTTCTCTCTTGTCCCTCCAAAGCAACAAGTTCTAGAAGGACCCTTCTGGGTGACAAATGCAGCAGTCAATCCTACATCCCCTCCTTGGCCATCTCTGTGTCTTCCAGGTATTAGATAGCAATGATGCATATGTAAGTCTGTGTGTGTGTGTGTGTTTTCAGTCATATAAACTAAATATAAGAAGCACATTGTGTGAGGTTTTTTTTTTTTTATGAAAAAGGAGGGAGAGTCACGCAGCCTGGGATAAATACTAGAGAAAGAAAGGCTCTGTAGAAATCAGTCTCCCGCTTTTATAGACTCCCAAATTATACTCCTCAAGAGGCAGCCCCCAGCAGTACTGTCAGTCATGATGAAGCGATCAGTCTGAGATTTATTATGAGTTTTCTTTTCATGTATTCAATGGAAAACATCCCACAGGTGTGTTTATATTACCAGAGATAGATGAAGATTAATTGTGTGCCCAGATGCTGAAACGCATTGACATATTTTCTAAGATTTAAGTCTTGTTAAGTCTTAAAAAAAAAAAAAAAAAAAAAAAGGCTGTCCAGAATTCTCACATAGTGAAGGAATACAATATCCTCAAGGACTAAAAGAAAAAGCAAACCATCATTTATTCAGGAAATAGAAATTCAACTTTCACCTTGAGGCCTAAGATTTTATTTTTATTTTATTTGGAAGGTCCAAAGGGAAGTCCTTTGAGGTCGGGAAGATACCCCCATGACCTCATCACCTTAACCTCCCCACCCAACATAATATACCTACTCCTGAAGTTTTCCTTCACTCACAGCCTAAGATCCAAGGAAAAGGGTCAGTTAACATTTAAATACAAGTGACTTCAACCAGAAAGAAAGTTAAGTTAAAGTCCTTGGATCTTTCATCTTCCTGCATGTGCTTACTTTGTCCAGAATACCAGAGCTCCATCTTATACATCTTCCCTTTACAGATGTCTAAGGATTACACGTGTCGATGACAACATTATCTTACATTGTGCGAGACTTACGTCCTCTGGTAGTAAAAAATAAAAAAGATTTGCAGAGAAGTGAGTCCCTTTCTGTTTTCATTGTTTGGGGCAGGAGTTTAGGTGATGGTGTCAGCAGATGCCTGTGTGTTGTGGGAAGGGCTCTGTGGAGCTCCAGCTGTCAGCCCACTCATGGTCAACAGAAAGAAGACATTTTTGAGGTTTTCTTTAGTGAAATAGTGAAATTAGCTATTCAGCCGAGGAGGCCCCCCAACGAGATGCCTATTGCCAGGGGCTGCAAAAAACACACCTTGGAAGAGCAGTGCTGTAGATATGTTTCTGTCAAAAAGAAAGGAGATAAGCATCCCTAGAATTCACTGCACAGTGACACAGGCTGCTCCCACCCGGTGGTCCTGTGACACACGTAGCACACAGCTGTCCTAAGGGCAGACTGGACTTGGGCAGGCAGAGGCTCCAAGTCTTGTCAAATGGAATCCACATGACATGCTCTAGTATTTGCCGGCTAACCTTCACAAAATGGAAAAGTGGCTTGAAAGTTTCAAGAAAGAGAACTTCAGCTTTGAGATGATACAACTGGACAGGCAGACAAAACATGAAGAAATAGCAGAGGTGAACTTTCTCCTACCTCTTTTGTGAGTTTGTCTCAGCCACATTAAAAGGGAAAGATTTAATTTCCACAATAATAGGAAGATAATAAGGAAGAGAGATCCTTTTTTTCTCCCTTAACCTTATCCTGTCTGCTCCAGAGGCTCCCATGACTGAGTACAGGATGACTGGAGCAACAGCAGTTATTTTGTAACCATGAGGTGTCAGCATGCGGAGAAGAATAAGCATTCTAAGAATGGCAGAAAAGAAAGAAAGAAAGAGCCTGGGTCCTTGACAGCATCACAGAGCTCCTATTCCATCCTGTAAGAACTTCTTATTACATAGTTTGTTTAATACCTTCCTGGCTTTAACCACTAAGTCAAGTTTTCTGTCATTTGCAGCCAAATGCATACTAACTATAGAGTTTTATATCAACAGAATGATAGAAAGCATTGCTTACTGAAAGAAACAGATGACTGTGTTTCCTTCATCTGCAATTTGTGGTTTAAAATTATGTAAATGCATTGTCCCTAAAAAAAAAAAAAACCCACAGCTGCAAACTTTAGAAACTTAGAAACAGAATCCTCTGATGTGCTTAAAAGTTTTTTTCACCCCAAAACAGCTAAGAATAAAAATAAAAGACACATCTTCCTATTAGCTTGCTGGTGCAATTGATTGATAAAGGAAGATGGACCTTTAATAGCAAGAGTTCAACAAAACCTTTACATAAAAGTTCAAAAATCAAATACAGTAGGTGTGAAAAACAAATATAATTTAATTAAATAAAGCTCTTGGTGTGTTTCTCCCACTGGGAATTATGTATCTTTGTGAAGGGTTTTTTATTTCTCAGTTATGACACCTATTGACAGCAAGTAGTAAAATAAACTGAACTTATGAAGAGACATTTAAATTACTGTATTATAAAACTGAAACCAAAGTTTTCAGAAATAATAAAGCATTATTGCCCTCACTATATTATTATTAATTTTCTACTATTAGCACATAGTAGAAATATTACTTAAAATATTGTTTTTAAATTTATCTAATATTTGAAATTCCTGTTTAGTGAATTTTTTATAACACATGATTCATAATTGATTTATATATTGAATAGATCCTTAACATTTTATAGTGGTAAAGATCACATGACAAATTTTGAAAATTATTGTTTCCTTTATCAATAGATTTATCATTTTGGCACTTGGCTGCCTGCTCCCACCCCCTACTCCTCCCTTGGCCTGGCAGAGAGGTGGATACACAAGAAGGCTTGCATTTTTCTCACGTGTTCTCACGTTGGAGTTTTGGGGGGTTTGCTAATTGCTTTATTTTCTTGTTAGCATCCCAGGATCATCACTTTAGAGACAAGAAAGAAACTTTAAGAATGCATTTTCCATACACACACTACTATATATAAAATAGATAACCAACAAGGACTTACTGTATAGCACAGGGAATCTACTCAGTATTCTGTAATAAGCTATATGGGTAAAGAATCTGAGAAAGAATGAACATATGTATATGTATAACTGAATCACTTTGCTGTAAACCTGAAACTAACACAACATTGTAAATCAACTATACTCCAATAAAATTTTTTTAAAAAAGAACGCATTTTCCTTCTTCTCATCTATTGCCTGTAAAAGGAATAACAATATAAGAAACAACAGTAGAAGAATATAGGAAGCATATTTACCAAACCCTTGGATGAGGCCAGGACAAATGTTATCTCACCTCACGTTTAGCCAAATTCTCACATATAAAAACAGAGGACCAGGTTTTGTAGGAGAGAAAGATGAAACAAAAACTTCCAGTTTTCAAAAACTGATGATTCCCAACTAGTAAATGGAAAGGCATATAGTTGATGCAAGGAATCCATTGAGTTCTGAAAAAAGCCACAAGAAGCTACGTGACTGAGAAATGACTCAGATGAACATTCTTTTTGAAAAGATGAAAAATTAAAAATGGAGTCTTGGGTTTTCCTGGCATGAGGAAAGGTATTAACAGAGAAAACCGAAGCCAAGATGGCTTTTCAAGTCACAGAAGGCAGCCTTGAGCAAACACACCAGCTCTGAGAAAGTCTCTGCCCAAAGAGATTAACTCATACCCAAAATGTGCTTCCAGTGAGGGGATAGGGCTGGTGGGGTGCGTATGAATGAATAATAATACCTCACCTCTCTTCTGCTTAAACATACTTCTTGATGGGAGCAGACTGTCAAAAAAAGGCCCCATGAAAATGACTAGAAGTGCTCCTGGCAAACTAGTCCAATTTTCCGTTAACTCAATTATTAAAGAGGAAGTAGGTCACTCTCTTCCTCAAATTGATCTTTCTACCAGGAACTCGGTTTAGTTTTCTAATTGTTTTTAAATTACTATAATTTTTTAAATGAGCCATGGTTTCCTTATAAAAAGCTCTAAGACAGGCGAAAGCAAAAAGTCAAGTTCAAATATTTACTGTTTTGTCACTGAGCAGTTAAAAACCTACTTCAATTAATTCTTATCTACTCTATTTTAATCTACTATTATTGAGCAGCTGAGTTCTGTAGTCTGCAGGAAACATTAGAAATCAAACTCCAAGTTCAAGTATAATTTGAATGTCTGGGTTCTTGGGCAAGCCACTTAATCTCTGGGTCTGTAAAAAGAAAGGGGAATGCCGACCTACCTCCCAGGGCTAGTTGGAAGATTAACTAATTAATAATCGTTGAGTACTTTGAAAGTATAAGGTGCTATGCAAATGCTAAGTAGTATTATTATTAACGTTTCACTTAAAATCAGAGCTTGCAGGGATAATCATTTTTGATGTAAGAACATAGTGAATATTCCAGAATGAATTCTTTAATATCATTTAAATCATAAAGGGAAATATGCAACTGAATATTTTGATGCTATCATGACATAAATATAATAATAACTTGCCATTTTATTTAAGGGAGGACTAGCTAACATATAAACTTCTAGAAAAGAAGAGAAAGAATATGTTTTAAGGGCTTTTTCAAGTCCAGAAAGCCTTGGGCACAACTCAGTTCTAAACCATATAATTTTATTTGGATGGGTCAAATTCTAGGCAAAAACAAACAAACAAACAAACTTCTAAAGACTTCCTTAAATGTAAGATCTGTCCCTAAAACTAGGAGAAAACAGGGAAAATGTACCTTGACATTGGTCTTGGCAATGATTTGTTGGATGTGACACCAAAAACACAAGCAACACAGCAGAAATCAACATGTTGGATTACATTAAACTTCTGCACAGCAAAGAAAATAATCAACAAAATGAAAAGGTAAACGATGGAATGGGAGAAAATATTTGCAAGTCATATATCTGATAAGGGGTTAACGTCCAAAATAAATAAGGAACTCATACAACTCAACAACAAAAAATCATCACCATAAAATTAAAAATGGGCAAAGCACCTGAATAGACACCTTTCCAAAGACATACAAATAGCCAAGTACATGAAAAGGTGCTTGATATCACTAATCATCAGGTAAATGCAAATCAATACCACAGTGAGCTATCACTGGCTATTATCAGAAAGACAAGAAACAGCAAAAGTTGGTCATCTGTGGAGAAAACAGAATCCTTGTGCACTGCTGTTGGAAAGGTACATTAGTGCAGACACAGTGGCAGACAGTATGGAGTTTCCTCAGAAAACTAAAAATAGAGCTACCATGTGATGCAGCAATTCCACTTCTGGGTATATATAATTGAAGGAAAAGAAATCGCTATGTCAAAGAGATACCTGCACCCCTATGGTCACTGCCGCATTATTTATGATAGCCAAGACATGGGAGCAACTAAGTGTCCATTGATGGATGAACGGTAAGGAAAATGTAAAATATCTATCTATATAATGCAACCATGAGAAAGAAGGAAATCCTGCCATTTGCAACAATGTAGATGTACCTTGAGGGCATTATGCTAAGTGCAAAAAGTCAGAGAAAGACAGATACTTTATGATCTCACTTATATGTTGAATCTAAAAGAGCTGAACTCATAGAAATGGAGTGTAAAATGGGGATTGCCAGGGGTTCAGAGAAATGGGGAGATTTGGTCAAAGGGTACAAACTTTCGTTATAAAATGAATAAGTTCCAGGAATCTAACGTACAGCCCGGTGACTGTAGCTAACAATATTGTATTGTACACATAAAAGGAGCCATGAGAGTAGGTCCTAAATGTTCTCAACATAAAAACAACAACTGAATGGCAATTATGTGAAGTAAAGAATATGTCAGCTAACTTTATTGTGGTAAACACTTCATAATATATATGTGTAGCAAATCGTCACGTACACCTTAAACTTACCAATGTCATATTTCAATTATATCTCGATAAAACTGGAAAGAAAGTAATGAAACTAAAAAGAAACTTCCTATATGGTAACCATCGCTTTTATTGCCTGAGCATTCTAATAATAGTCTATGAATATTATCTTTATATTATATTCTGTGAATATATTATGCTTGAATAATATTCTATTATTTTATATATCATTCACTTATAAATTGTACTGTACTTCAAAAATATTTTTCAGAGCTTACACTCTTAACACTTGTAAAATTAATATTCAAAATTTAAAAGATACAAACATAGGAAAAGACAAATTTAACAACAAAAGGTCTGTTTATTAACGCAGCAAACGTCTTAGCGTTTGTATATCAATTTGTATTTTACAAAGCACATTTCAAAAAAAGCTCATTTAATCACAGATTGTATTCATCTGTGAGCCTCTTAGCAACCAGAGTGAAAAAAACAATATAGTCTTAACTAAAAAAAGGAAGCTTATGAATTTTCTTGGCCTATTTCCTGAAAGAATGTGTTACTTGGACCTTACGTTAATGACTTGGGAAACAGCTAGTGTTCATCTTTAGTAATATTTTGGGAAATAACAGAAATTGTCTTCCTATGGAGTTTTGCCGATTCATTCCTCTACGTTTGCAGAGCTTCCATCTCGAGACCCTAATTCAGTGCTGACAAGTCTTCAGGAGCATAAGCTAATACGGTCCAGGTAAATGAAAGGCACACCTCAAACTTTGTCATTGTGTTGAATGCTAATGCTAAAAGTTAATGAAACAGAATATGCTGAGTGCGTGTGCGCGTGCGCGCGCTAATCAATTAAATAGGGAGCTTTCTAATTAGAAACATTACAATTCAGGCCCTGAACGTGAAAGTAAATGGCAGCTATTACAAACATTTAAAAACCATAGGAAAACAGGAGTGCAGTTTTTATTCATCTTTATGTGCGATGTGAAGTACAGGAGAGAGGAAATTAATGTTTGTGAGATGTTAACAGTGGACCAGGTGCTTGACAGATATTTTCTCATTGATCTTCCCAACAATAGTCTGATGAAAAGATTTTACCATTTTACGAAAGAGGAAACCAAGGTTTGGGAAGGTTAAACATCCCGGTATCTGAATGTGGACCCTTCACTGCACCGCCAGCCCCATTGCATGCTTCCACCCACACACAAAAGCTATTTTTTATTTTGTTTAAAATCAAACCACAGTCATTAGACCCAAAGATCAATATTGTCTCAAGTGTGGATCTCAGTCTATGACTTTAATTTTTTCAAACAAAAGTCTTAGTTCCACTTCTGATGTATCCTTACATTATTGGTACCTGTTCCTTTTTTCTAACAGGAAAAAAAAAAAGAATCCTGATATTCTCTTATGGTTTCACAGACAGGCAAATAGTCTTAACTTCAATTACATTTACTACATCAGAAAACAGAATATGCTTGATTTTGTCCTTTAGACATAACCTAATGACAGACCAATATTGAAAGTAAGCAATTGCCTGAAGTCCATTTCAATTCACAGCATCCAATATGTCTAGTATAAAATAATAAAGTGTTCCTAGAAATATTAGAAGAAACACCATTATTTAATTACCATAAGGCCTTCCGGAACAGAAATAAAACATGATTTACGTGGATGAGCAAGGGGTGCAGGGAAGACTGAAAAGATATTATACAGATGAAGCATGAAATGCTAGTAGAAAAGAAAGCAAATTGTGGGCCAGTCAGCAAAATGATAGATGAAATGTTAAAATAAAATAAAATAATAAAGAGGGAGAAATAGATTCTACAATGATATTTTGTATTATTGAGGATGAAACAAACAGTTGAAGCGTAAAGGGGAAACAACACTTCTGAGATTCAGTATTGTTTTTTCAAAGCCGACAGGAAAAGAAGTCATGGAATAAACTTTTAAATTTTTATTTCTCATAAGATGGTTTATTCCTTGTAGAGAACCAGATTAGGTAAGCAACTGGTTTGGTCGTAAAAGCCATTGGGTCTATAAATGGAGGAGCTAGATGGCTAGAAACAAAATAACAGGTATATAAAGAAGATCTATTCAATGAGAGATTGATTAAGAAAAAAAAATTAATTAGGAAATATGCATAACAGCCTTAGTAATCAAGTAATCAAAATTTTCCAGGAAAACTTACTATAAAACATCAGATATTCTACTATATAGTTTTGAGATTTACTCTTCAGAAATATAGATAGGAGATGCCAGATCAGTTGCAAAAGTTTGGATATGTATCAACAGATGAAGCAAGTCAGCATACAAATTCACTTTATAAAGTGCTTCAAAACACCATGAAATAGTTTATGATCACTTCCTCTCTCTGTGAAGATGTGAGTTTCTTTCTTTGTGATAGCCTGAGTCTCAACACCCCCATCGTTTCAAGGGATTCCTAAATGCATTACAAAGTGTAGGTTTTGGACATGCTAGGATCTTAGTTATTTCCCTTGGTCAAAAAATAATAAGGCTTATTTCATTTGAATTAATATAAATAAATTTAAAATAATATGTAATATATATTTAATTATATATAATTATATTTTAAATATATATAAAGGATCTTGTAAATATTGATTTACAATTTTTAAAAACTATAAATCGAGTAAAATGGCAACATCTTGATCAGAGGATGCTACGTTGTCTTGAGAACTTAGGACTGGGTTTATTTCTTGCTCTTATTATGTGTCCTTTGGGGGCCAACTGGGGGCTTTGCTCTGCATTGTCTCACTCTGGGACCTGGATGACCACAGCACCTGTTGGGACACTGCGTGGACACTGGCAGAGGAAAGAGACCACACCCTGGAACTTGAATTGTCTGACCGTAAATGACACAGTCCAATCACAGGCGGCAGAGATGGTGATCTGACCAGCAGCCTGGAAGGCAAGGACCAAGGCCCACCTGGGATGCTCTGGCAGCTGATGGTCCCATCGTGTAGAGACCAGTGGGGCAATGCAGTCCCAGCAGGCAGTGGATCTACTCAGCAGCTTATTAATAACTGAGATGAAGTCAGCAATGCCTTCACCCTCTGGCCGATCCCATCAGTGTGAAGCCAGCACTGTCCTCCAAAGGTCAAAGAACCTACTGCAACAGGAACTCAGGAGCTACCAATGCGAATGGAGAAAAATACTGAAGCTTAGAGTTTTTCAAATTTTCCCACATGGTGAGACATTCCCAGAGACATTTTAGCGGGTGCGAACATCCCTGCAAAGTAGGGAGTATCAGAAAAATAAATAAGGAGTGTGATATTAGTTCCACTGAGACACAACTAAAATGGAAACATCTCACTCCCAGTTAATAGGATAGAGAATGTTCTGTGATGGCCAAGAGGGGAAAATAAGGACTTTACATAAATGCACACTACCTCTTACATGCCAGTCTATTCTCTAAATATCTAAACCCAAGCTGCAGCTGTGTGTGGAAACGTTCATTTTACCTTTGGATATAACTAAGCGCACATCCCTTAGCCATGCAGCCAAGCCCTCCAGATGTTGCATCCCTCTGGCTCACCCACACCTCGGGCACTGGGTCTCTGTATCCAGTTGTGTCCTCGTTACAACCCAGGATGGCAGCTCTCTCACCCAGGGGCATTGATTTGTGTGCCTTTATTTGGGTTCTGTTTTCCAATTAAGCTGTGAGCTTTTTTTTGTAGTCTTAAATTTTAGCTAAGTGTCTCACTTCTTGAAAGTTATTGACCGAAATGAAATTGAAAAAAAATTAGCCAGGTCAACAACAACAAAAAAGATAGCCCAGAAACAAAACCTGATATGTATGAGAAATTTATATTTGACCAAAATGGCAATGCAAAACAATGAGAAAAAAGGATTATTTGTTAAATGATTAGCCAGTTGAGGGAAAAGTACAGAAGTAGCTTGCCCTCACAACATACAACAGAATAAATTCTGAGCAGATGAAATTATTAAGGAAAACAACGTTAATAATAATAATAATAGAAGAAAATACATACAAAAAATATCTACATGATCTCTGGTTAGAAAATAAATTTCCACACATAAAATTAATAAAAGAAATCACAAAGAAAAGCATTACTAAATTTGATTATATAAAAATATAAAACTTCTGTATATCCATAAATGTCATAAATAAAATTTAATTTTGCCTTCTCTGACAAATAAGAGGTGAGGAAAACATTTTCAACAAACTGATAGACAGTGATACATAAAGAATTCAAAGAACAGATTTAAGAAAGAGATTCCAAAGGATAAATGTTCAGTAACAGAGACTCTTGCTGTGTAAAAGATGACATATAAATATTTAATAACTATATCAAAAATGCTGAATCTTACTAAAAATCAAAATTTGCAAATTGAAAAGCAAAGTAAGTAATTCAGTCTTTCCTATCCATGATATTAGTCATTTGAAAATAGAAGTGAAGTTATATAATTTCTATCCTTTGAGCCCAACAATTCCATTCTAGAAATGTTCCTCAGGAAATAAAAAGAGAAGTTGTTAAACACCTGTTTTCAAAGATATTTGTTACAATGTCCTTTTTTACAATTGTGGAAAATTGGAAGCATCCTCCGTGCTCAAGCAGAAGAATGACTAATTACAGGTTCGACAACGCCATAGCGGCCATTAGATGGTGTGGGTACATACTATCTAATGATGTGGGGAAATGCTCACATGTAATGTTTAGTGAATACAAGCAGCATGAAAATTCATATGTAAAGTAAGTCTCCAGAGAAGAGGGAAGGAAGGTGATTCAGCAAAATTGTTCACAGTATTTATCCTTGGGTCCAATGACAGCAACAATTTCTATTTTTTTCTTTATAGTCAGTGGTATTTTCCAAATTTTCTGTGATGAAGATGTGTTCATTTTAGAATTAGAATAGAATGATGAATAACTTACAATTATAATACTTAAAGGCTAGTATGGGTGCAGTGAGCCGTGAACGCTTGGACTCTGTGGGTGGGAGGAGGAATTGGTAAAACCACTCCAAACAACAAAATATTGCAACAGTCTTAAAAGGCATTCATGCCCATGGGATCTCTGATTCTATCTTTAGAAAGATAGCCAAAGCATATAACAAGTGTTATTTACTCGAAAATAAATTTCTTTACCGAAAATTAAAGAAAATATGACTAAACCTGATTACACAAAAATATGACTCTTCTTTATATCCATAAATTCATAAATAAAATTTCATGTCTGCCTACTTGGGCAAATAACAGGTGGGGAAATTATTTGATAAATACCTTATTTTTCTAGAAGTACATATCCATGTATTTATATTTCACAAGCAAATATTTGTAATATATGTAATATATGTATAAATATGTATGTAATATACAAATGATATGTAAGTCTTGTGGTTATATTTTATCATGACAAAAATTCAAAAATAACCTATATGTCCATGAATAGACATGGGTTACATAGCTTTGACCATCGATGTAATAGAACATGCTTATGATATATTAACTTGGATATAAAGTTTCCTAGAGAAGACAACATCAGTTAAGTAAAAAAGTTTGAAATGCAGAAAAGACTCAAGGAAATACTCAGGAATATGTTAGGTGCATATTATGGAAACTTTTCGTTTATATCTGTATTGGGGGTATTTTCGGTTTTTCCTCAAAGTATACTTTTATAAAGAAGAAAATCTATTTAACTTTTTCAAAGTCAAAAGAAATATTGGTTGGAGTTGAAAGAGAACTATTAAAGAATTTTAACATTGAATCTTAAAATTCCAATACATCCCAAGTAGCAACACAGTCTTTTTGACCATTAATTTTTTCAGGAGGAATATTTTAACATTTTTTTCTTGTTTCATTCTTTAATTGGTATGACATTGATACACCAATTCAGACATCTAGCTCAAAGAAAACCAGTGAAGATTTTTTTCATTACACATTTTGTGATGAGAGGGGAAATTTGCCTTGACAAACTTGCAAAATTTCCTCGGAATAAGGAAATTGTTTTAGGTGACTCATCTACACCAATGTGCCCATTTGTTGTGGGTAATCCCTCTAAAAAGCTTTTTGAATGAAAGAACTGTTTATGACATCAAGTCACTAAATTATACTCCTGCCTACAAACTGGTAGAAAGGAAATAAAAGTAACCCGCTTCAATGTAGCTGAAGAGAGATTTGGAGAGATGAGCGATGACGGCCAATCAAATCCATCAAGGAGACACACTGTGATTGAAATGAATGGTACCCACAGGCTCACAAAATCCAGCCACAGCCAAAATTATTCATATGTTCTTTAAGATCTCAGCAAGGTAAGGAAGAAAGAGCATCCGTAATCATTGTCTTATTCAACTAAAATATCGACAAATCACATTTTCTTCAGGTCATGGTTCTGGACATGGTTCTGGACAATTAGGGACAAAATTACTGTAGAATCACAGATGTTAATGAGAATACTGAATCACTTGAAAATGCACCACCTAAATCTATAAGGATGGATAATTGTGTTTGTATTGAATTATGAGGAATATTTAAAAAAAAACAAAAACAATACTGTGGAGTCTGACGACCTGATTTGTAGTTCTAAGCTCTGTGATTGACCAAAAGACTTTGGGCAAGTCATCAAATTTCTTTTTTTTTTCCTCATCTGTAAAATGGGTATAAAAAATAACCATCTCAAAATGCGGTTTTTGAAGCTCAAACACAGAAAGAAAAATAAATAAGCCCTGTGTAAACGGAAGAAATCCCTGTAAACAATAAAGTGTTTTACAAAGGAAGCGACATTATACTAATTCATTGAACATGGAGCTTTGTAACCTGACAAGCATTGTGCACTGGGGATACAAAATGAAGGTTTCAAAATCTCAGCCATGCCTTGAATTCATCTCGAAATTACAGTCAGAAGACTGATTGCATCACCTGGAGCAGTCCAACATAAACAAGCCTTCCCTGCATCATCTCATCGTCCATAAAGACACCTGCCATCTGCAGGGCCAGCCCCTGACCTCCTGCTCTCCCAAGGTCCAGTCAATACCGGAAGGAGATATGTAATGCCCACATCCTAATGATTCTGCAGCCAGCTCAGTCTTGACCCAGAGAATCTAATCTGAAATTAGTAAGCATCTAAGTGCTTTTTAATTTAAAGCCATTAGAAAGAAGGGTGCCACTAAACACCATTTGTGAAGAAAGTATCACGATGAGAATGACTAAAGAAATGTAGGTTGGGCACCTGTGAATTGCAAATGTACTTCTGTGCGTAACTAGCCCTAAACTGCCTGAAAATCAATGAGTTGGAAAGGAAAGTTATTATATCTGCCCACAGTAGCATGTGGCCATAATTGTAATTGTTTCATTTTAGAATATGAATCCTTTGGGTTTTCTCTTTAGTAACTTATCCTGTAACTTCATCACAACCCTTAGAGTTGCACTGAAACTCAGAAGACGAAGCCATCCACTGGGTCTTGAAACCAGGAGGAGGAGCTATGTGTCGATCAGCAAGTGAAGAAAACCAGAAATGATGCCGTTTTTCTTCCCACACTCCTCCCTCTCTCCCTCCCTCCCTCCCCTTCCTTCCTTCCTTTTTCCTCTTTTCCTCTTTCCTTCCTTTATTTCTTCCTTTCTTCTCACATTCAATAAATACTTACTCACTACTTCCATGCCATGCTTATGGGAATATAAAAATGAAACGGAACTACCATATTTCTAAGTATAACACAAAACCGTAAGAAAGGAGAAGCACCGAATTTATTATGTGTTTTTCAGAAGATTTCAGCAATTCTTTCTGCGATATATATCAAGGAAAATATACAAGAGTGCAGGGAATAGTGGAATTTGGGGCTTTTCCTAAACTGGCAAAGAGAGTGACTTAATTCAGGGTCAGTATATATTTAAATTCTACAATTTGAAAAGCATCTGTTCCCTGGATAATAGCAAACAAAATGAAAAAATGATGGCCGGGTTCAGGGGTTGGTGTATGGGAGACGGGGGTAAATATGTTTAAAAGAATACAAGGTCGCATACTATCTGTAAATTTCAGTGTGGTAACTATTTTAAATAGACATATATGCGATAGGACTGGGTTTGAATTTGATTTCTTTTTCTCACAAATGAAAAGCTTTCTACCAGTAGGTCCCAAACACTGTGCTAGGCCCACTAGGAGCTACAAGGATGAGCAAGAAAGGGTTCCCAACTTCAAGAGGCATAGAGTCTGGAGAGGGAGAGAGAGAAAGAGAATTTATCTTCTCACGCTAAAACCTGATGAACACGGGAAGCAGTGCAAGCAAAGAGGGACCCAGAGCACAGAAATACAAGGCTGGAAGAAGATGAAAACTGCCTCCTGGCTTCTGGGATGAACCTGGGAAGATAAATTGGGATTTTAAAAGGGTGGGGAAGGGAAGCAAGAGAACCAAGGGTTTCAAGGAAGAGCAGAAGCAAAGATAAGCGATGATAGATCTGCCCACATGTGTGGTGCTGGGATGGAGACGGCAGAGGCCAGTTCGGAATTGGAGACTCACTGGGCGGTGGCGGGGGGGACTTGGTGGGTGAAGAATTACTCACAGAAGGAATCACGGCCTATGCTGCCAGCCGCAGTGGTCCTCTGTCTATTGCTGACTAAGTGTGTTTGTCCTCTGGTCCATACAACTGCGAATGTCAGTGCCCTTACGGGCCCTTCTTCCCTGGGATCCCTGCGGTGGGCAGTCCTTGGCTTTGTGTGCAGCGTCTGAGATCATCCTGGAAGGTCACGTGTACGGGGGTGATATGGCAAAGTCACATTGTGAAGGGCATCCTGGTACCCTGGGGCCCATCACTAGGGGGATGTATCAGGTGTACCGCTCATTAAAACGCGTGCACTCCTTGTGTTTTCCTCGTCTCCTAACACTCCTGGGATGACATGATTCTGGGAGACTTCTAGATTTACAGCTGTGAGGCAGCCAGTCACTGACAGCAAAAGCATTGCCAAAGCCTTGCTTATTTTGAACTTGGCGAGGCTCCTCTTCTGCTGATGGCAAAGCTGTGCCCCCCGACCAGCCTGTCTCCTTCGGGCACCCCTCAGTCCCTACCTTCTGGAAACGTGCATGCTGCACGTTCATTTTAATAGCGAACAATGAAGAAATTACAGTCGTTTCCATGCACGGGTATTCTAACGAGGATCGCGTGAGAACAGAGGCAGTTGCATGAAAAGCTGAAACTTTTCAGTTACAGGAAAAGCTCCTACATGTGGGTAATTATGTCCCGATTCGAGGCTTTCCAGAAGAATGAAACAATATATACACAGTTTTATTTTGTTTCGTTTTGTTTTCTCCCAGACTAATGGAGAAAAGGGGGGGAAATAATATCCTGGCTAGGTATGAAAAACTAACTGATTGTGACGGTAATAGATGATTACGTCATGCATCACCATAGCAACTCAACTTATAAAACAACAATTATGTTAGCAGAGTTATTTGAAATAGCTTTCTTGATAGCTGATATACAACCCCAGTGAAAAGATGAGACAGATAAATAGAAAGATTTGTTCTTTCAATTGAGGTTTGATTCACTATTTGTCTCTGTTCTTGATTTTTCCCTATTATACTCTGAACTTCTTTAGAGGAAGGAAATATCCTTTTGTCTCTTTGATGGAATAAAAGCAATGCTTAAACCTTTCTCTCTACCATTTTCGGCTTTGGAAGAGGGCTACCATTATTTACTTTACTCAAAAGGGAGCAAAGCCCACATTCAACAAGTACAACACATGTAACAATAAGAAAACTATCACGGGGAAGTATTTCCCCAGAACAAAAAAACAGAATGAAAATAAAGCGTCAATGAAACCAGCTACAGAGTTCACTTCCATTTTGAAGGCACAAAATGGAAGGGGTCTGAATGTGTTCCTTGTGTAAGTTAGATTTTATTTTTGGTTTAAATCCACAGTATGAAAGAAACATTATAGGCTAGATTTATCTTGTAGAATTGGAATTTGTATTCAAATCTACTTTGCACCTACCTTGCTACAAACTCCTTTTAATGTTTAAAAAGCTGTTTGATGTCTACAGAATTAAAGTGTTCCTAATAATTGAGGCACCTAATAGACTTACTTTACAGCCAATGTTTTCTTTCTTCCTCTTTTTTCTTTTCTTCTTGCTTTATTTCTCTTTTTTCAAGAAATGTGGAAAACATTAGCTAAAATTGTGTTGGTCTGTACAATTTTATTCTGTTAAAGACAGGTTTTATGATACATTTAGCCCTTTAAATGACACTAATAGTCTCTGGAGACACATGGGTTTTCCTCTCGTGTAACAATTAAGTCCATTTCAATACTATTTGGAAAAGCTGAAACAATTCAGTGACTATATGTCACCTCCTAGGTCTGCACTGTAAGCCCAGAGGAAAGCACCAAAAGTTACCTAAATAATAAAGTCTTAGCCAACTTCAGACGTGGACCAAAGTATTCGCTTTTTTCATATTTCACTCCTTATTTCACTTCTCTCATTTCTTACAGAAGGGGGATAATGAGACCTTCTGAGGTGTGTGGTGGTCGGAGGAGAGACTCAGTAATGAGCGCTATGAATCACACTGGGTGTTTTTCTGCCCTCCCTGGAGTTCGAAATGTGCTTCCCACCAGAAGTAAGGGTAGTTTATTGGACTTACTTATTTTATTTTTTTAATCAAGTAAGTTAGGATAAATATGTGTGCAAATTAAACACATGCGTTCTGCTTTTCAGAGGAAAGCACACTTGTGTAAGTAGAAATCTGTTCAGAATATATATGTGTATGTTGCCCAATTATGAAGCTCAATTATAATCAAAGTATTGCTGCCTGAGAAATAAGGAAGTCAGAGGAAGTAATTTAGTGAATTCCATATCTACACATTTGGCCCAGCTCATACTTCTAAGTTTAATCATTGGGAGGAAAGTAGAAGGCCACGAATGCATCCACTTCAGCAAAAAGTCCCTAGGTAATATTATTCACTTCTCTCAGACCTCTGATCTGTTTAAATTACCTTATTAGAAAAACTGCTGGCAAAAGTGTTTGGTTTTGTTTTGTTTTGTTTTTTTTAACATGGGCACATGTTCTTTTGTCATTCTTTGGGAAAAGAAATGGAGATTCTTAATAAAGCTGGAAAAATGATTTCAAGATTTTGAAGACTTGAAGGAATTATTGATGAGTTTCCATCTTCCTGGTATCTAGTCTCTGAAACCAGAAGCTTCAAGAAGCAGCAAAAGAAAACAACCACCAAAACAAACAAATCAGCCAAACACAGGACCCTCCATAGAAACCTGGTTTTAACTGCTAATCAAATTGAGATCATGGTAAACATATTTTCTCAGGTGCTGCTTTTTTTTTCACAATTTCCTCTTAAATTTATTAACATAATAATAGGAAATAGAGAATCTTGTCACTGGTCCTTGTGAGATATCTAGGACGAGTCAGAAACATGGATTTTCTCCATTGTTTGTCGCCAGACAGTAAGAATGCCAACGTAAAGTAAATCTCTCTCTAGCCCATAGCAGTCTGTGTTCTTCCAGGATTAGTTCCCCTGCTCCTCCTGCAATGATCAAACAAGCAATAGCACAGGGCATTGCAAATTCCTCTCCACGTGGTTATGCAACACTCCACCATGGTTTTGTCCTGGGCATCTATATGTCCTGTCTCCCCAGGGACATGATAACATCCTTAAGTGGTAAAGCCAAAGGTTGGCACTTGTTGATACCAATGACCCTACCATGGTGTTTAAAAATTTTGTGAGCTAAAGTCAGGCCTTCCCAGGATTTGTGGGTTAAGAGTCACATTAAAGTTACCCTACACCACTGAAACATACTCATGAAAAGCAAGGAAGGAAGGAAGGAAGGAAGGAAAGAAGGAAAGGAGGGAGGGAAGGAGGGAGGGAGGCAGGGAGGAAGGAAGAAAAAAAGGACCAAGGAAACCAAGGTAGTAAGCGTCTCACCATGGAAGCATGAAAAAGGAAATTATTTTTGCAAATCCAAAAGAGAAATAAAGTAAATATGGATTTATTATCATATACATGTATATTTATAGTAGTGAATGAGGAATTTCTTCAGTATTTGGATTAAGCAAGTTGAAGATGTATGTATCTTTATATAGTTAATGTTGAATAAACAGTTATTTTTTCAGCAAGTTTTCTCGTTCAAAACTATATAATAAACCATTTTATTGTTTCAAACAAGAGAGCTGTAAGATAAATGAAAATGTCTGAAAGGAACTTTAAAGTAGTCAGAGAAGGCAACAGATTTTTAAATGCAATGCATTTTTAAGTAATTAATTTTTGTAAAATCCTTTCAAATTGTCCACAGGAACGCAATTTCTATGGTAAATGTAAAGCGGTAGGTTTGAAGCTTATACTAGAACTTCAATATTGAAATACTAAATGTACAATTTCTATTTCTTTCTCTGTGTAATTGGACAAAGAGAAAGTTAGTTTAGTGGCCAGACTAACATATTATAAGAGGAGAAAGGGATCAATACAATTTTCAAACTAAATAAGTTCTCACTGCTTTTTTTATTTCTCTTGTCATTTATGAAACAAAATGCCATCAGTGTTTCTGTCCACATTTTTAATACAGCAAAAAATCTCTAAGCCAGACAACGTTGTTAACATAATGATAATGGTTACCTAAATTTCTCCTGGGTATTAGAATATTAAAATATCATTTGATACTGTTAATTTTCCATCATAACCAGGTGTCTCATCCTATTTATCTTAAAATTAACAGGATTGTTATCAAATTCATCCAATATTTGAATATATATAAGTCAGGAACCATGTAAAATGCTTAGAATTAAAAATAAATGCCCAGTTTCTAAGATTTAGGAGTCATAGAATTTGGTTGAGTTCAATTTATGTATGATTTCTAACCAAGAACACATTGACCCGATTTGAAAAACTTTATAATTCCATTAAAAAAAGTTTTTATTGTTTGTAATTTTATTTTCTTATTTATTATTTATCTCAAATGTTAAGTTTAACGACAAAGCAGGATTGAAGCTAATTCAAAATTCAGAGGAATGCTGTCAGACCAAAGTCCTTCAAACAGTAGAGATAAGTGAGTCATGTCAAGAATAACTTTTTTTTTCAATTCTTACCAATTGAAGATAATATTTTCTCATTCTAGTCAGACGAGCATAGACTTTGGAATAAACACAATCTGGGTTCAAATCCCAACTGTCTTTCTTACGCGCTCAGGTAAATTACTTTCCCTGTCGGAAGAACCATTTTCTCGATGTTAAAAATGCAGTCAAAATACCTCCCTACTAGGTCCTCTGAATGACCCAGGAATGCAGGGCTTATAGAGTCCTGGGACGAATGAGCAGTCATTTCGTGGTAACTCAAGTTCATTAACCAGAAGAAACGTAGCCTACCTTTGAAATTACAAAAATGTGATCGTTATCAATAAAAAATACGGGTATGTGTGGAGATTTAAAATTTAAAATGTTTGCAGGACAAACCTATACTTTATGCTTCTGCTGGAAGGTCAGATCACCCTTAAGCATTTATTTCCAAATTTAAACAATTGTAGGAAATTTATGGATTTCCATTTATGGGTTCTATTTATTTCAAATAAATAGGCCAAGTTTGTTTTGCAGTAGATCATGAAAGGATGTGCTTGTTACAGCAATGGCAACAGGAGACCAGTTGGGTAGATTTCAAGACTGTGGAATCTGGCATTTTAGACTCCAGCTCCAGCCCCTCGGGTCCCGGCTGTGTTACTTTGGATAAATTACTTAATCTCTCTGAGCCTCAGCATACTCACTTAAAAACGGGATGTTAATCGGATTATTACTATAATTTCATAAGATAATGCTTGCAAAGCGCCTAGCACAGTACTTGGCACAGATAAATGGCCCACAAATGTCAGCTGTTACAATATTGTTGCTGTTGCTTATAATATTGATGATGAAGATTGTGATGATGTCGCCAAGCAGACCTTCCAGGTACACAACAAGTAAGTAAACATCTTACTTCTTTTAAATTATGGAAGCACTGCTCTCAAAGGATTTGGTTGGACCACAACTTTCGTATCTCAAGAGCTGAGGTTTCCCAGCTCCATGGGGCGTTAAAATGGATGCAACATTGAGGAAGCCCAAGACTGGAAACACTTATTTCCATGATTATAACCTGGAGTTCCAGGAAGGAGAGCCATGGCCTGGTAGATATTTCAGCTTTAATATTCGGAACAGGCCACACTTGAAGGAGAAGAAATCGTGTTTGGTGCTTGGTTCTCAGTTCATGAAGGCATGAGATTTTAGATATCTTCCCAGGGTCAAAATAAGCCAAGCAAAATACTCTTATCATTGAGAAGCTAACAAGATGAACTTCAAATCATCTTTAATTTATGTTTATAAGTTTGATGGGGAAAGCAGCAAGAAAGCATTCTCAGATTACACATCCATGTATTTCACCGCCAGGATCAATTTTGATATTTAGTGGAACTGTTTAAAAACACAACTATACAGAATCAGGAAGCCACAGGTCCCGTCACTTTCCCACTTTCCCAGGCACAGAAGTAAAAACGTGTGCATAATTCCATGCTAGCTCTGTACCCTGATGCGAATAGTACATGAGCCACGGGATCAAGGTCCCCAGGATGTAACCCCAATCTCATGCCTGACTTGAATATCACCACCACCACCTTCCACAACTCGACTGTGCCTGATGGTTGGTGAAAATGCTGATTTCCAGCAGACCAGCACATGAAGGCATCACGCCGTGAGACGCTGTCCAGATGCCCATCATCCCCTAGCAGGCTTGCTGCCCTGGACACGGTGAGGAGGGCACCCGGCCCCCGCTCACTCCCAAACAAGGCGACTCCGCATGGTTCCCAATGACAATCTCGTGTCTCCCAAATTATCAAGCCTCACAGTCTCCCCACGGCCTTCAAGAGAAGCCAAAGGACTCAGGAGTTCGTGGAAAGAACAGTGGACACCAGAGGGGCTTAGCAAAGGAGCCTCAGTAAGAGAAGGAAACGTGCATTAGACCTGTCACGCGGAAAGTTACTGTTACCTTCTTTTAAAGGTGTTAGGGAAAGAAAAATAACATTTTCAATCATGCTGCTGAGTTTGAGGAATCTATATTAAATACTTCCTAGGTGTCAACCACGGAGCTAGTGTAGGGGATGCGTGGTCATGGTGACCGGCAGAGGGTCTGCCCTCAGGGACATTAAGTTCTAGAGAGAAAGGCAGTGAGCTGGGGTGAAGAACAGCCGCCAATGCCCTGCACCCCACGCCCCAACAAAAAAAGATCCACATCCTAACTCCTGGAACCTGTGAATACTTCCCTAAAAAGCAGAAAGGGACTTTTCAGGTGGGATTAAGTGAAGGATTCTGCAGGGGAGATTATCTTGGTTATCCACATGCCGCTTAGTGCATCCCCGTATCCTTAAAACTGAGAGTCCGAGGGATGCTGAGCTCCAGGAGGGGAGGCACCCTGGGACCCCAGGGACAGAGATGGAGTGATGCTGCCCCAGCGCCTGGGACCACCAGAAGCCAGAGAACACGAGAACGGCTTCTCCCCCTTGATTTCAGGCATTGCTACTCATTCCAGACTTCCAGCCTCCAGAACTGAGAGAGAATAAATTCCTGTAGTTTTAAGCCATGAGGTTTGATGTCATTTGCTACAGAAGCCATAGGAAAATACTATAGACACTGAAAAAGCAAGAAATAGGTAAATTAAGTGATCACAGACGGTTTTCGGAGCCTCAGAGGAAACAAGCAGAGCGTGGTAAGAGGATAATTTGGGAGGCAGCTCACCCCCGAGGAGGACCGCCGGGCCTTGCTGCTCGGGGGTATAGACCCTCGCCCTCACCCACGCCATCTCCAGGGACCACTTTCAGCTCTGAGACTTCCCTTTTCCAGCCATCCCATCTCGGTCTGGGGCGCCTGAATTGGGAGCCTGAGACGGATGGTGACTCTGCTTTCTCCCTTCACCCCCATCGGCCACTACGTCCTCTCACCTCTCACGCATCTCCTGACTCTGCGCCTCCCCTTCATCTTCTGGGACATATCCCTACTCAGAGACTCACCTGGACTACCTGAGTCTCCTATTTGGTACCTCAGCCTGCAGCTTACCTGCCATCAGCCCATGCAGCCATCTTCCAAAAACCCTAATGCGGTTTTCCTGCTCTGAGCATCCTTCCTGGCTTCACGCTGCTGGGAAGACCGAGCCCAGCTGTTCGGACAAGGTCTACGGGCCCTTCCTCATCTCCTTCTCAGGCTCTGAGGCTGAGTACTGAACCCCTGTGCATGCCTCCCCCGTGCTGTGCTCCTTTGCCCTTGGGCCTCCGCGTGTTTTATTTCTTCTACTGGAAGCACTTCTTCCGTTCTCCAAGTTAGGCTTCAAGGCTCCATTGATGTGTTACCTCTCAAAAGACATGTCCCTGTTATGTTGGGCTCTAGTGGTCCCTCCCCTCCTCCCCCACTGCCCTCCTCAGATCATATCTTCATTCTTTTGTTTAATGACTGCCTCACACTGTAATCTCCAGGAGGGCAGGAAGTTGCCAATTCATTATGATTTCTTGAGTAGGATTAGAAAAGGATGGAGGGGCTTCCCTGGTGGCGCAGTGGTTGAGAGTCTGCCTGCCAATGCAGGGGACACGGGTTCAAGCCCTGGTCTGGGAAGATCCCACATGCCGTGGAGCAACTAGGCCCGTGAGCCACAACTACTGAGCCTGCGCATCTGGAGCCTGTGCTCCGCAACCAGAGAGGCCGCGACAGTGAGAGGCCCGCACACCGCGATGAAGAGTGGCCCCCGCTTGCCGCAACTAGAGAAAGCCCTCGCACAGAAACGAAGACCCAACACAGCCATAAATAAATAAATAAAATAAAATAAATTTTTTTTAAAAAAGAAAAGGATGGCGATCCACCCCATGAACCAGATCTTCCTTGGGAGTGTGTCGGGGTATATATTTTTCATCAACATAGCATTGCGGTGAACAAAAATAGACCCAGAACATCTTGTTTAGTGGTACCAGGAAAGAGGCAAATAACAGAGACAGGTCCAAATATGTCATGTCACGGAAGACATGCTGCCCGGGGGGCTCTTACTGAAACCAGCACCTGAAAAGCAGCTCTTCAGCAGTGATCGTGCACGACACTCCAGGTGAGAGAGTGTCACGAGAAATTTCATCACAATAAAGCAACGGAGTTTACAACTGACTCTTCAAAAGCGTAATAAACTAGAAAAGATTTAAGGTCATCCCTAGAGTGACAGGGCTCTCATACCCTTGCATTCCGATGGGCTTAATTGAGAGTGATGGGGAGGTTAGGGTAATGGAATTCAGCCTCATTGCTATACACTCAGCCTGTAATAAGCACCATCATTGACACACCATCGATATCCCTGGCAATTATAAATATTGCAGTGTTTCACTTTCGGGCAAACTCAGGGCCTGGGGGAGGGACTGGGTTCCAACACATCATAAATATCATCCTTCACGTGTGTTCCTAGAAAAAACGCTGGAATCACTGCTCTAGATCAGAGGTAAGCAAACATTTTCTAGAAGGGCCATACAGTAAATATTTTAGGTTTTGTGAGCCCTATGGTCTCCATGGCAACTAACAAACTCTGCTACTGCTAAAGCAGCCTTCAACAATACATAAATGAGTGGGCACGGCTGCGTGCCAATAAAACTTTATTTGTGGAAAACGAATCACAAAATATGATTCATCTTCTGATTTTTAAAAAATCATATAAAAATGTAAAACCATTCTTAGCTCAGGACCATACACAATCAGGTGGCAGCTGGATTTGGTCCATAGGCCAGAGGGTAAGAATCCTTGCTCTGGATCATTAAGAAAACCGAAAAAGACCAATAGTGAGTCATTCATGATAGATTAGAATGTGTAATAAACACAAAAATGATTAAACACATGCAAATGTCCAAAAACTTTTTTCAAATATTAAGGATAAAAAAATTGCAATAGAAAACATGTTTTAAAACACAGGATATAAACAGGTTAATAAAACTGGAAATGCAGCAGAAAGTTTGAAAAAATAATAAATTCCTTATATTGCATAAAGGGAGAAAATTTCTACCATTTAAAATCTTAATTAGACTAATGCAATATTTATTTTTAAAGTTTCAGCTAACTACTGGTAAAATTTAAAACATGGCATTCACTTTCTAAACCACAAGAGAACAAAAAAAGAAAGAATAAAGTGAAGAAAATGAAGTCTATATTGCCAAAGTCAGGAAACAAATAATCAAGAAAATAATTCTTTAAAATTACAACGTTAGAAGAGAGGACTAAGACCCCACATTCTCATGTATTCATTAAACAAGAGGTGACCTTCAGAGTCACAACGACAATTCATTTAGAAAACATAATAAAACAGGTGACGAATAACAAAAATTTAAGGAAAAACTTCTTATACACTTAAAAACACTCTTGCAAATTACTACATGGTCAAAGAGGAAATTAAAAGTGCAATAACAGAAAAAATAAAACATGAATATTACAGATTAAAATCTATGTAACTGAAGCTGTGCCCACAAGTACTTGCATTCTTTCTATATAGAATACAAGTACTCCCTCAACTGCATTCTATATGGAAAGAAAACTGATGAAGTGTTCAAATCATGTATTTGTAAAATAATTTCAAGCCTTCCTAATTGAAAGAAAGCAGAGAGGAAAACATCATAAAGAAAAAGGCGGAAAACAGTAAATCAGAAGGACAAACTCTAGAGTGGGTGAATGGATCTGCAGACAGGAGATTGGGAGGAGGGGAAAGGAGAGGCACCGGAGAGCACTGGGCAGGTCTGGGTGGCCCATCAGTGGTCACCAGCCTACCGCTGGGCTGTTCCTCTCTGGAGCCCAGTGGGTGGCTCCTGCAGGACCAGGAGGGGGACTGGCTTCCCTTCACTTGTCCCCAGCTGGTTTGCTGGTTCCACTGGGCCAGTGCGCTCCAGTGGTCGCATGCAGGATGCAAAGCAATACACAGCGTGTACTCATCCCCCCAAGTCTGCACACACGCCCCTCCCCCAGACCTCCTGCAATTCTGCTCCTTCCAGCCAAGCTCTCGGCCGCTGCCCAGATATCCATTTACTACTTACCTCTTATCTCTGCCATTCCATTCAGAACTCACTTTGAAGTGGACTCAGATCAGGGCTCTGCATTTTAAGTGATCTCCCTATGCCCCCATTTTAATGGGGAGGAAGGCAGGTTAGTGTTTGGGGTCCCTGGCATCAGTGTTGGCTCAAGCTCTGTATGCAGTATCTTGATGGACCTGGGTGTTTTCCTTCCCCACCATGTTCAGTTACTCTAGTGAATGGCCATAGTCCCCCTGGAGAAAGAGTGGAACCAGTTATTGCACATAATTAGCATAACACGGCCAGATCCTTTCTCAAGGGGACCTGTCTTCTCTTCTACTGATGGACTTTCACCTGGAAACTGGGCAAGGGATCCAGATTTTACCCTAACTGACATACGACTTTTTTAGATCATTTTGGTGATATAAGTCAGGCAATACCTTCATTGGCCCTCTAACTGTTTCACCCTTAGGAACACCATGGTCTAGTTTCCAGGACCACAGATTCTGTAGGTCCAGGTGCCCCGTTAACATTGGGTCTTTACTGCTATTCACAGTGATTACATGCATTTTATCTCTAACCCTAGATGCCGGGCCTCTGACACTCTGGAATGTTATCATCCTTACTGACGCCAGGAGGCCAGGTGCAGACTAGCATTTCTCAAGTCAGCCCTCTCTGACTGGAAACGGCCCACAGCTGGGCTTCTCGCAGCTGACGCTGGAGCATTCCTCCTTGTGCTAATGACAGGAGTGTCCTCCACGTCCCCCAGGGAACACAGTCGGCCAATGGACTCTCTGCTCTCGTATAATAAATGCATTTTAAAATGACTCTCTAAAGACAGCCCACGGGTGAGATATGCAGTAGGACGCTGTGTGCACGCACAGGAACACAGAGTGCAGAGGCCATTAAGGCATCTGCTACAGGAGAAACGGAGAAACCTCCCACACTGGTCCCCAGTGAACAATGCGTATTCTAACTGTGGCGAAGAGTTGTGGGTTTTTCTTCCTCCCTTCCTCTGTCAACCTTGTTTTGACATCCTTTTAGGATATAACTTCTTTGCCATGTGTGCAATCTGGTGGGTCTCACTACTAGGGTTCCTGCCCATCCCTTGCCCAAGAGGGAGCACGTGACCCAAGCCTGCCTAATTGGACTCTCTGTCCTAGAATACTGAACCTTGAACAGAATGTGCAAGGATAAAAAAAATAGTTGGATCTCATTAATTTCAGTCGTGGTTCCTTGACATAATCATTGGTTAGTTCTTGCTACTCAGAACCCAGAAGATGTCCTGATTCCTGTTCTTTATGAGAATGTTTCTCCAGTGTTCTCCTTATTTCTGTGAGCTATATGATATTCTTTCAGTAAAACCATTTTGTGCTTTATTGGTTATAATAAATTTCTGTTGCTTGCAATCCAAGAACCCTAACTGATATGGGTGGATATTAGTGCTCCAACTTTACAGATGAGAAAACTGGGTCTCAGGGTATAGAGTGAACTGCATAAAGTAACTCAACTAGTAAGAGACAGAACCAGCACTCAAAACCCTTGACTCCAAGCGTAGTGCTCTTTTTATTATGACACAATGCCTCCCTCCTAGGTATTTTTATTCTGGAAGCAACCCCTAAAAATTTCTCTCAGCTCTAGACAATAGAGTTATAAACATTTGATGTAGATCGATCTGAATTGCTTAAGGAGGTCAAAAGCTATTTCAAAGCATGAGACCTGTTTTTCTAGTTCTTTATATTCCCACCCCTTATTTTCAAGTACGTTGTCTTACATATGGTGTCTTGTATATTTTTAGATATATCTGCTGATCAGTTATCCAAAGGAGATGTAAACATTCAAGAATTGTTTAGCTAACCATCTCTTGGAATGCATCTTTCACCAATTTTTAGATCTTTGGGGTGAGTGTCTGAACCAGTTTTTTGCCCTTACCACTCATGCCCATTCATACATCTTCGATAAAAAGCACCCTGCTGTGTTCTAGATCCTTATCCCCCTGAACTTTCTCACTGTACTCTGCTATTCTGAGTGTAGCTCCATGTCTAGACCCGGGACCTTGGGATTAGATGCTTCCCTTGAAGAATCTTTGGTTCCCTGGGGTTGGCCCTCCCGCTTCCACTCTGAGTGGTCATCCCTCCTAATCCTCTGCCATCATCAGTGAGATCCCAGGTCTTCCTTTCTGCTTCCGAGGGAATTCAGACAGTGAAGAAGGTTTCTAAACTCTCTCATACAAAGCTTTTGACATCCTATTGTACAAATAAACCAGCAACATTTTTTCCTGATATCGATGCATGTTGCTTTTATAGCCTTCTTTAGAAATTTGCCCCACTAATCCATCTTTTTAAAATATCAACTTTTTATTTATTCTTTTGAGGTATATTTTTGTACTTTTAGTCTCCCCTCTTAGCATTTTTGGTATCCTCTTCTATAGACATATTTTTTTCCCAAAGCATTGTACTGTTAAACTAAATCGTGAACTCCTCAGAGGTGACCTTTATTCACCTTTGGCTCCCTGGAGTTCAGGGAGGCACCTATTACCTGGTGAGCATTTTGTGTTTGTTGATTGAGTAATGAGTCACTATATCCACAATAACTAGTACACATGTATACTGCATTTCTATGTAAATGTATCCCTTATTCTCCATAAAATATTCATGCCAACAGTTATCGTCACTCTATTGCAAGCCAAGTATGACCTTTTGTTTAAATTCTATTAATATGATGGTGAGCATTCAGTCTGATGAGACAGTGGCAATTTCAATTAAAGTAATTACAGCTGCCAGTTGAGCCCAGATGTGGTGGGGAACAGGGTGGAGAAGGCTGCGTACGGAAATCTGTGGTCTTCGAGGGATTGTAATGTGACTCCTTCCGTTCCAATCATCTGTTCTCCTTAGGCCAGTTGTCATCTGCTGGCCACAAAGAGGATTCTAAATTTTCTATTCCTTGCGTTGGCACATGACATACTGTATTTAATTCCTGTAAGAGGACATCCCTATCTGGGTTGAAATGAAGGAAAGGGTTGAATTCAAAGGTCGCATGTTTTTCTTTGTAAAGATCACTAAATAGTAGGATATGAACACGCTGTACATTTGAAGTACAATACAGAGAAGTAGAAAGATGAAATTTATTTCCTTTTCAAGCTCGGTTTCTGTTTGATTTAACTGAAATAATTGCCATTGAATATCTTCCCACAGGTCAACTCCATCCTCTCGGGAATGGACCACTGAGGGGAAAGAACTTAATGCAGCATTCAGGTTGAATTCGAGGGAGGCCAAATCAAAATGTGCAGTCACATTTATCTCCTCTTTCGAAGTTCCTTTGTCCTGTTTTTTCTCCCTCAAACCCACTCTACATTAATTCATTGTTATTAGCCGTTTCTTCTGGAACTTGTCTGTCACACAGTGGATGTGATAATATACTGTTTAGCAGCCTCTGCAGAAGGCAATACAAGCCTTGAGTGACAATGCTGGTCATTTCTTTGTATGAAAAGCCCTATGATAATCTTCGGGATCATGAATATTTAACTGGGGATATCTGTTTGTGAATGTGTGTGTATCTGTGTGCGTATGTGTTTGCCAGGCTATGCTATCCACAGTGAAATGATCCCTAACCAAGAGTGTGCGAATAAACAACTCATGTAAATTCCAAACACCACAGGACATCCAGCATCAGTGCTCTGGGATATGATTAGCTTCTGAGTCCTGGGACTCTGTGAAGCCAAGATAGATAGATCTCGGTGGAACTTAGCATAAAATGGGAGAAAATCAGAAACAGAAAGGGAAGAATAGAGTCAGAATGAAACAATAGACAAATAAATATGAGCTGAAAATCATTAGTGTCAATTACCCTGGTTCAGCTCATATGTGACCAAATATAAAAATGGTTTTGGGGATTGAGTTGCTGAAAAATTCAACAGATAGAGGGAATTGGGGCATGTTAATATCCTTCTGGAAGGCTTAATTTGGGGTGTGGGGGAATACAGTCTTACGTTTTATATTTTTAGTCCCTCTGATGGGCAGCACTTTCTAGTGAGAGAGTGAAAGTGACAACGAATGGATTCTGGGGGGAAGGGGACAATAAAAGGATGCTCTCTCTAAAAGGCATCTTTTCTATGTAAAAGCAGGAAAATAGTTGCCCTTATAATATCAGATTAAAAGGACAGTGTAAATACTTGGTAAACAGGAAGGAAAAAAGCTGTTGTTTTCATTAGGGCTACTAAGGGGGGCTGCACATCTTTTAAGACATACGCCACATTTTGGTAGACATGGAGAGAGGGTGGAGAGGTTTACATGAGGACCAGCCCTGTGCCCAGTGGCATCTGTTTCTCGAGCATCATGGCTCCCCCAACACACATAAACAGGACTAAGGACCAGGAGACATGTAACCGTTCAACAAATTATTAAACGTATAAGTATACGAGGGGGTCAAACAAGAGTACAGACCAGGGAGTTTATAACTACCATGCTAGGGAATTAGAAAGCTGGTGAGGATTTCATGGAACCTGATGGAGAATCAAGAGATGCATCATCCAGTCCTGGTGACAAAATCCCTGGAGAAGCTGTCACGCGTATCTTTTGGGCTTGATTTCTCCACCATTAAAGTAAAAGTATGGAACTTAATGACCATAAGGACATTTGTGCTTTCATATTTAAGGAAAACAAGAAGTCAGTAAAATCTGATATATGTACATGTTTAGCACAGATATGTTTAGACCGAATATACATTTACTATGTTGAGTTTTCCAATTCCTCAAAGTTTCCAATGAACTTTCCATTGGTTTAGATCTTTGATTTCTTTTATCAACATTCCCTAGTTTTCAGCATACAAGTTCCATCTATTATTAGATTTATACCTAAGCGTTTGGGCAGTTAGTTTTTTTGGAGCAATTATAAACGGTATTGTACTTGCAATTTTGGTTTCCACGTCTCCACAGTTTGCATATAGAAATTTTTGTGTACTGATTTTTTGTTCTGTGAACTTACTAATCTCACTTATTAGTTCTACCAGGGTACAGTGGGATGTTTTGGTTTGTTTGTTTCTAAATTCCTTGAGATTTTCTACCTAGACCATCATGTTAACTGCAAATAGGGACAGATTTATTTCTTATATGTATGAATTTTATTTCCTTTTGTTTCTTTATTGTAATGGCTAGAACTTCCAGTACTATGTTGAATAATAATGATGAGATTGAACATCCTTGCTTAATTCTCAAGTTTAAACTAATATATCTTGGGCTTCTCTGGTGGTGCAGTGGTTAAGAATCTGCCTGCCAATGCAGGGGACACAGGTTCGAGCCCTGGTCTGGGAAGATCCCACATGCCGCAGAACAACTAAGCCTGTGCGCCACAACTACTGAGCCTGCGCTCTAGAGCCCGCGAGCCACAACTACTGAAGCCCGTGTGCCTAGAGCCCGTGCTCTGCAACAAGAGAAGCCACCGCAATGAGAAGCCCACTCACCGCAACGAAGAGTAGCCCCCGCTCGCCGCAACTAGAGAAAGCCCGTGTGAAGCAACAAAGACCCAATGCAGCCAAAAATAAATTAATTAATTAAAAATAAATTAATTAATATATCTTTTGACACCCTTCACCCACTTTTGGGGTCTAAAGGTATAAATTTCCAGTTACAACATAAATAAGTCATGGGTATGTAATGTACAGCATGGTGACTATAGTTAGTAATACTGTATTGTATATTTGAAAGTTCCAAAGAGAGTAGATCTTAAAAGTTATCATCACAAGAAAAAGAAAAAAAATTGTAACTATGTATGGTGACAGATGTTAACTAGACTTATTGTGCTGATCATTTTGCAACATATACAAATATTGAATCATTATGTTGTACACCTGAAATGAATATAATGTTATATGTCACTGATACCTTAATAAAAAATTAATATAATGCATCAGTCAACATACTAAAAAGAAAAGTCACATGATCATAAAAAAAGGATTTAAAGATTTTAGAGATTTTTTTTAAACTTTCAGTAAACTAGGAATAGAAAGGAATTTTCTCAACTTGTTAAAGACTATCTACAAAAAAAAAAAAAAAAACTACAGCTAATATCATACTTAATGGTAAGAAACTCAAAGTTTTCCCACTAAGATCAGGTACAAGACAGGGAGATCCCCTCTCAGCACTCCTTTTCAACATTGCACTGGAAGTTCTAGCTAATGCTATAAGAAAAAGAAACAAAAGGTATACAAATAAGGAAGGAAGAAATAAAACTGTCTTTGCAGATGATAAGATTGTCCACGTAGAAAATCTGAAATAATCAACAAAAAGAAACTCTTGGAACTAATATGGCAAGGTTTCAGGATACAACGTTAATATACAAAAGTCAATTAGTTTCCTATATACTAACAATAAACAAGTGGAATTTGAAATTAAAAACATTTACATTAACACCCAAAACGTGAAATACTTAGGTATAAATCTAACGAAATAGATAGAAGATCTGTACATGAAAAACTACAAAAGTCTAATGAAAATTACCAAAGAAAAAACTAAATAAATGGAGAGATATCCCATGGTCATGGATAGGAAGTCTCAATTTTGTCAAGATGTCAGTACTTCCCAATTTGACCTATAGATTCGAATGCAATCCCAATCAAAAATCCCAGGAAGTTATTTTATGAATCTTGGCAAACTGATCCTACGATTTATGTGCAAAAGAACCCAGAGTAGCCAACACAATATTGATGGAGAAGAACAAAGTTGGAGGACCAACACTTCCCAAATTCAAGACTTTCTATAAAGCTACAGTAATCAAGACAGTGTGGCATTAGCAAAAGAGTAGACAAGATCAGTGTAACAGAATAGAAAGCCCAGAAATAGACCCACAAGGAGCAAAGGCAACACAATTCAACAAAGATAGTCTCTTCAACAAATGGTGCTGGAATATCCACGTGTAAAATCATGAATCTAGATACAGACCTTCATAAAATTAACTCAAAATTGATCATAGACCTAAATGTAAGACAAAAGCAATAAAGCTCCTAGAAGACAACATAGGAGAAAACCTAGATGACCTTGGGTATGACTATGACATTTTTGATAAAACACAAAAGGCATGATCCATGAAATAAATAATTGATAAGTTGGACTTCATTAAATTTAAAAACTTCTGCTCTGAGAAAGACAATGTCAAGAGAATGAGAAGACAAGCCACAGATTGGAGTAAATATTCACAAAAGACACATCTGATAAAGGACTGTTATCCAAATATACAAAGAACTCTTAAAACTCAACAATAAGGAAAAACAACAACCTGATTAAAAACTGAGTCAAAGATGTTAACAGACACCTCACCAAGGAAGATATACAGATGGCAAATAAGCATATGAAAAGATGTTCCACACCATATATCATCAGGGAAATACAAATTAAATCAACAATGAGATGCCATCACTCACCTATTAGAATGGCCAAAATCTGGAGCTCTGACAACACCAAATACTGTCAATGAAGTGGAACAATAGGAACTCTCATTCATCACTGGTGGGAATGCAAAGTGGTACAGCCAAATTTGGAAGACAGTTTGTCTTCCTTGGTGGCTTCTTACAAAACTAAACATACTCTTAACATATGATCCAGCAGTCACACTCCTTAGCAATTACCCAAAAGGGTTAAAAACTTATGACCACACAAAACCCTGCCCATGGATATTTATAGCAGCTTTATTCATAATTGCAAAAATTTGGAAGCAACCAGGATGTTCTTCAGTAGGTGAATGGATAAATAAACTGTGGTCCATCCAGACAATGGAATATTACTCAGCCCTAAAAAGAAAGGAGCTATCAAACCATGAAAAAACATAGAGGAACCTTGAATACATATTACTGAGTGAAAGGAGTCAATCTGAAAAGGCCACACACACTGTATGATTCCAAATATGTGACATTCTGCAAAAGGCAAAAATACGGAAACAAGATCAGTCATTTCCAGGGGTGGAGGGAAGGAAGGATGGTTAAAAGAAGCACAGAGGATCTTCAGGGCAGTGAAAATACTCTGCATGACATTATAATGGTGAATACATATCATTAGTCATTTGTCCAAACACATGGAACATGTAACACCAAGAGTGAACCCTCATGTAATCTACGAACTTTGGTGATCATGGTGTGTCAATGTAGTTCCATCAGTTAGGACATGTACTTCTCTGGTGGAGGACGTCGACAGTGGAGGGGCAAGAGGTACAAGGGAAATCTCTGTTACTTCACTTCGATTTTGCTGTGAATTTAAAATTGCTCTAAAAAAAGTCTTAATTTTAAAAAATTGATATAAATGACAAATACAAAAATGTTGCAAAGTTTTTGACAAATTACCTTTTTATATGTAAAATATCTGACAAATCAAAGGGCCCGGGAAATTAAAAATATAAAAATTGAAAAAATAATGATTACCAAATTGAATATTTTCTCAAATTGGCATTTTTAAGACAAATCCTGTGTTGAAAATTTTCAAAGGATAGCTTTCGTTCAAAATGAAATAAGTGCGTGTACACATGTACACATGTGCACACATATTATACAAAGCTTTCATCTTAAATATAACAGGGGACAAAACGAGTAGACAAGGGTAAGAATTACTGTAATTGATAAAGAAAAGTCCCAACATGATGAGCTTCAAAGAGCAAATGTCCTGAGTGTGCCTTGAATATTGCTGTCACCTTTGGCGATAGCTGTGGGTCAGGGGGCTGTACTTTCTCATACTGACTAATTGTGCTGGAAAAGACTCTGATCTTCCTGGGTGCCCACCCAGGAGACACAGCGGAAGTAGGACCTGGAGAGAGTGACCTCGTGGAGCTGTGAGGTCACCAGGTACAGGCAGTGGCAACAAGAAGCCACAATGAACTGTTGGGAAGTGAAATGCTCATTTTCTCCACACAATGCCAGTGGCACGCCCACCCATCTGGTCCCACCCTGCCTGCCGTCCTGGGTCCCGGGAGGACAGAGCTCTCACACCCCCATCACCCCTTCATACCAGACGCCCCCAGATTCCCCCGACGCTCTGTGCCACCTGGGTTCTCCATCCTCCCCGTGTGCACTGGACATTTAAACATCAGGTGTGGAAACTGTTATTTTGATCGATTTTATTAATAAAAAGGCTGTGTGTTTTCCAACATTTTCATTTCATAAATATAGGCTGAACAATATCTTCCTTCCTTTAAGCATCCCATATTTATTGCAAGGTTTTATTAAAAATAGGAAATAAAGGGAAATAGAGAAACAGTAATTAATTCTCCCATAGAGACCAATGTCTTCCATGGTTTTTTTATAGAGCTTTTTTTTTAATTGGAATATAATTGCTTTACAATGTTGTGTTAGTTTCTGCCCCACAGCGAAGTGAATCAGCCACACACGTACACACATCCCCTCCCTCCCGCCCCATCCCACCCAACTAGCCCATCACAGAGCACCGAGCTGAGCTCCCTGTGCTATACAGCAGGTTCCCAACAGCTCTCTATTTTACACATGGTAGTGTATTTATGTCAAACCTAATCTCCCAATTCATCCCCGTGTCTTCTATGTTTTATTTTAAAACTCTGAGAACAAAACAAACAGAATTTGCTGATCCCGGTAATTGTATTTTTTCAGACTAACCTTGCTGAGTGCCAGGTCTTTGCTCCCTAGGGTCCTTTCTCTGTGTGCCTTATCCTTTCCTTCCTGTTCCTTTCCTTCACCCTCCGTGCCCTTTAGAAATGACGCAGGTGATGTCTGGCAGCCCTGCATCTTCGGAGCTATCACACAGGTACCAGCAGAGAACCTCCCTGGTGTCTGAAAGGTAACATAAACAAGGGAGCACAGGCGATGGGAAAGAGTCCTCGTCAGTTTGTACCTGACTTCACATCATCATCTAATCCAGATTTTAGAAATAACTCCTGGTGGGCCCGGCTGTCTACAATGCTGCCCCCTTTCCTGGTGTTATTGGAGGCTCAGCTCTCAGAAAAGGCCTGCTCCCCGCTCCTTCTAGAAAGGCTGCCTGGTCACCTGTCAGCCGTGAGACTTACAGGTGCACCTGGCATCAGCATCCCCCCGAGTCCGGCGCGAGGCCTCTGACGTGTCATGAGGGGAAAGCTACATCCACCGAGATCTGCAGGCTGGGGGTTGTTGACACATGACACGCAGTTGCAGGCGGGCCGGTCACAGTCATAAAGCGCTTCATTTTCCCTCTGGCTCCTCCCTCCCCCCTCTTGCTGCTTGCCAGGCTGGCCCGCAGCTGACACCCCGTGTGTGCGTGGGACAAAACTCAGCTGCCAGCTCAGTGGTACAGAAACGTACTGGCCAAAAAGAAAAAAAAGGAACTGTAAACTTTTAGCAGGGTATGAAATGCTAGTTTCTTGGTGAAAAATTGGTGGCCCAGACACATGGAAGAATTTATTTTTTTTTGCAAGTAAATTCATCCATGAAATCTGCTCTCCCCCGCCACCTTCCTTCCCCATCTGCACAAGGTTTCACCTAAGGACAAACCTCTGAGCCGTCACAGGAGATAACGAGCATCTGCAGATACCTAATCAATCAGCTCCAGGTACCAAACTCCAGCGGGGCATTGACAAAGTTAACCAAGGCCACCCTGGTTCCTATAGTAGTCGCCACACTGAACAACTTAACTAGCAGATCTAGGCAGACCCCATCCATCTGACCCTCTGGTGCAAGAGAGGGCTTCCTCAGAAGAAAAGAGGCTGCAGAAACCAGAAATCATTATGGGAATGCTTTTTAGGTTTTCCAGTGAGGATGGAGAACAGGGACGGAGCAACAGGGAAAAAAAAAATGGAAAAGAAGAAAAGGGAGGCAAATTACTGAAATCTAGCAGAGACAAGTACAAATCAATTACCTAAAAAGCAGATGTAAAATGAAGGCGCATAAATATCCAAGGCACTTGCATGGTATTCAAATAATGCTGAAATTACAGAGCTGTCACCGCAGACCTGCGGAGTGGCGCTCCCTGTGCCCTGTGGTTTAGTGCCTTCCTGAGAGGGATGGAGTGAGGCTGACCTGAGAGGCCCCGGGCAGAGGTGGTCAGGAAACTGTGCAGGGCTGCTGTGCTTTCCTCTGCGTGCACTCTATGCTCTAGGAAACCAGCCTCCTTGGGGAGAGCAAGCCTCCTTTCCCACCCCAGCCAAGAAATAAAAAATAAACCCATCCCTGGACCTTGGAGTACAAGAAGGTAACACTGTAGATGGGCCGTTTCTTTATGGGAATAAAAGGGCTACTTTGTAAAGGACAGCAATGGGTTTTCTTTCTCAGGCAGTTAAGTGCAAGGGACAGGAACTAAAAAGGGCTTAAGGGTATAAGGAAAGATGCCTAAGTTCCCTTCTTAACTACCAAAAGCAGGAGTAAACATTTTAGACTGCTCAGAGATGAGTTTTCTACAGTTTCATTTTTCAAATGTCACACTTCTTAACCTTTAAAACACTAGTAGATCATCTCTTAAGCAAAATACTTTGTGTATTTTTTCACTGCTGAAAAAGAAAACATAACCCTCGGACTGCTCCAATATGTAATTTTTAGTTTAAAAAAAAATTAAAAATTGAGACGAAAGAAAATGATGCTTCTCCCATTAACGAATTGCCTCACATTATCCTCAGGTAGCCCAGGCAATCCCTGGATTGGACCGCAGGGAATGATATAATAATTCCACAGCCAAGGAAAGCTCTGTCTACCCAGAGATGCCCGTCCGGCTTTGTGCTGCTCTGTCTCCTGATGGGCTGAGGCATTATTGTTCGATTGAGAGCTGGTTTACAGATAAAGGTGTCCCTGTCAGAAGTTCTGAATAGCTCAAAGCTAATTGCTGACCCTAACAGGCCCAATTAGCTGTTACAGGCTCAGTAAGGCAGCCCCTGGGACCCATCCTTTCTTGCTCACATGTTGTGAAACTCTCCCTGCGCCGCTACCTTGGCTCTGGGCTTTGTAGTCACCATTCAACAGATCAAAGGTTTATTAGAAAGAATGGCTGCCATATCGGGCTCCGCAGGCAGACACGGCATCCCACACGGCTACGCACACGACAGAAAAGCCCAGAGCGCCCGTGTGGATGAGCAGGGACCCAGTGTGCTATTTTTAGTGCAGGTCTCAAACGATGCCTTGATGGCTGTAATTTGATGAAACAATCCCAAGCATTTAGTTCCAATAAACTCACCAATCATCAACACTGGTTATAGCACACCCACTGGCTGGACCCCTGAAAGTGGGGATGCACACAAGCCCTTACAGCAGGCACACGTCTCCCACCTCCAGACCTGCCTGACCTCAAGAACACCCGCCAACACACACACACACACACACACACACACACACACACACACACACATACACACACACACACCCATGCAGGGCATTCCCTTGCTTTTGCCTAAAATTTCACCATGTTCTTCTTGTTCTAGAATTCACATGTGATTATTGTAGAAAATAAGGAAAAACAGACGAGGAGAAAAAGAAAGGGAAGAGCACCCATCATCGGCCTACACAACATTTAGACTTTGGGTTACAGGAATGTTATCATTTTATTTAAGATGCCTCGTAAGTATCACGAGTAGTGACAGCATAATATTCCATCCTGTGCTATGGCTGGTTTCCTATTCTCCAATACTTTTAGCCACTTAAATAGTTTTCAATGTTTTTGTTATTATGAGCATTCTACATAACACTTTTTCTATATTTTGGGGTGACTGACTTAGGATTTATTTCCAAAGTAAAAATATTCAGTCAAAGGACACCGATCTACATCACCAAATTGTCATCAAACAGAACCAAAACACCTTTTTCTCTGCTCAGAAATGTTTGGCAATGGTTTATGAGATATTCACCAGCATTGTGTCATTATTTTTGGAAATATTTATCAAATTTTATGTTAGATTATTATTGTAATTGAACTTTTTCCATATATTTGTTTGAAGTTTGTGGAAAATATTTGTTTGTGTCTTTTATCCACTTATCTACTAGGTTTTTAATGGTTTTTCTAATTGATTACATGATTTTTTTACATAGCATAAATATTTCTCCTTCACTGTTCTTAAATATTCTGAGTTGTTTCATTCAATGTTAGATTTTTAAGTATAGACATATGTTTTCTACATCTTTATCTAGTCAAATCTGTTAAGTTTTCCTGTTAATTCTATTGCTTTAGGCTTAGAAAACTTTTGCAAGAAATTGGATACATATTAAATTATACAACACACTCCTGAAGAACCAATGGTTGAAAGAAAATCCGAAAAGAAGTCCAAAAATATCTTGAAACAAATGGAAATGGAAAACCAACATACCAAAACTTATAGGGTACAGCAAAAGCAGTTGTAAGAGGGAATTTTATAGTGAAAAACACTCCCATTAAGAAAAGAGAAAGATCTCAAACAACCTAACTTTATACCTCAAGGAACTAGAAAAAGAAGAATAGAGTCAGCTCAAAACTGGCAGAAGGAAGGAAATAACAAATATCAGAGCAGAAATAAATGAAATAGAGACCATAAAAACAATAGGAAAGGTTAATGTAACTAAGAGCTAGTTTTTTGAAAAGATAAACAAAATTGACAAACCTTTAGTTAGACTAAGGAAAAAAACAGAGAAGACTCAAAGTCAGAAATTTAAAAGGAGACATTACAACTGATACCACAGAAATACAAAAGATCGTATGAGACTATTATGAGCAATTATACACCAACAAATTGGGTAACCAAGAAGAAAAAGATAAATTCCTAGGAATAAACAATATACCAAGACTAAATCATGAAGAAATAGTAAACTGAACAAACCAGTGATGATTAGGGAGACTGAATCTGTAATCAGAAATCTCTCGACAAACAAAAAGCCCAGGACAAGATGGTTTCACTGGTGAATTCTGCTAAATATTTTAAAAGATTTAATACCAGTCCTTCTCAAAGCCACCTATATTTCTGTTAGCCCTATCAAAATTCCAATAGTATTTTTTTACAGAAATAGAAAAAACATATATTTACAGAAATACCAAAATAGACACATAGACCAATGGAACATTATTGAGAGCCCAGAAATGAACCCTTGCATATAGAGTCGACAAATACTTGACAAGGGAGTCAAGAATACACAATGGGGAAAGGATATTCTCCTTAATAAATGGTGTTGGGAAAACTGGATACTCACATGCAGAAGAATGAAGTTGGATGCTTATCTTACATCACTCACAGAAATTAACTCAGAATGAAGATTTAAATATAAGACTTGAAACAAAGAAACTCCAAAAAAAAAAAAAATAGGGAAAAAGCTCCTTGATATTGGTCCTGGCAATTATTTTTTGAATCTGACACTAAAATCACAAGTAGCAAAAGCAAAAATAAATAATGGGACTACTTCAAACTAAAAAGCTTCTGCACGGCAAAAGAAACAATCAACAAAATGAAAAGGCAACCTATACAATGAGAGAAAATATCTGATAAGAGGTTAATACCCAAAATATATACGAAACAAATATAACTCAATAAAAACAAACTACCTGATTAAAAAATAAACAGAAGAACTGAATATGCATATCTTTTCAAAGACATACAGATGGTCAACAGATATATGAAAAGATGTTCCACACCACTAATCATCAAGGAAATGCAAATGAAAATCACAATGAGATATCATCTCACACAAGTTAGAATGGCTATAATCAAAAAGATAAGCCATACCAAGTGTTGGCGAGGATGTGAAGAAAAGGGAACCCTTGTGCACTGTTGATGGGAATGTAAATTGGTGCAGCCACTATGGAAAACAGTATGGAGTTTCCTCAAAAAATTAAAAATAGAACTACCATATGATCCAACAATTTCACTTGTGGATGTATACTGAAAGAAAATAAAATCACTATCACAAAGACATATCTTCATCCCTAGGTTTATTGCAGCATTACTAATGATAGCCAAGACATGGAAACAATCTAAATGCCCATCAAGGGGTGAATGGATAAACATGTGTTTTTATATACATGTAATGGAATATTATTCAGCACTGAGAAAGAAGGAAATCCTGCCATTTGCAACAAATGGATGGAACTTGAGGGCATTATGCTAAGTGAAATAAGTCAGACAGAGAAAGACAAATACTGCATAATCTCACTTATACACTAAACCAATATTTGGCTAATTACAGGAGTCAATAAAAGGCAAACATGCCATAATAAAACAATATTTGTATTCATTTTAGTAAAATGAGTTAGGCACTTTTACTTTTTCCCCTCCTCCTTTGTTAATTTCAGCTGGTTTCTAAATCTTACCTCTTTCCTTTTTTAAAAAACAATATAGGCAATAACTTTCAATAAAAGAGTGGCAAATATAATCAATATTAACCATATTTAATTATTTTGAAATTTAAAATTTTTTAATTTGTATTAGTGCTCATAATAAGTCCTCTCCATAGGGTTTTTATATTTTTAGTTATTGCAATTTTTCTGAAATGTTTCATTGAATAATTCATATAGTAACACCACTTGGCTAAATATAAAATTATAGAATTTTCTCCAATTTTTTTCATACCTTTGTAGAAGTTGCTCTACTGTTTCTTGTGTTTCTGTTGTTGATATTTTTCTTGCAAAACAGAAGACTGTTGTTTATTATTCGTAGAAAAATTGGCTTTTTCTCTCCAGACCCTTACGTGATATTTTACTATGAAGATTAAAAATCCCAGAAAGGTTATATCTATCTGTGGCTATCATTTTATCAGCTTCCCACTGAAAACAGTAAGTTCTCTCAATTTTTATTGGAGGTCTACTTTTTTAATAGGAAAGGTTTCTTTTTCCTTATGGTTTTGATTATCATTTCTATGCTCTCTTTCATATTACGTCACACACACGTGCATATCATGACATATTATCCCCATCTTTTATCCCATTTTTCAGTGTTTTCATAGAGTTTTTTTTTTTTAAAGGAAATTTTTATTTATTTATTTATTTATGGCTGTGTTGGGTCTTCGTTTCTGTGTGAGGGCTTTCTCTAGTTGCGGCAAGTGGGGACCACTCTTCATCGCGGTGCGCGGGCCTCTCACTATCGTGGCCTCTCCCGTTGCGGAGCACAGGCTCCAGACGCGCAGGCTCAGCAATTGTGGCTCACGGGCTTAGTCGCTCCGCGGCATGTGGGATCTTCCCAGACCAGGGCTCGAACCCGTGTCCCCTGCATTGGCAGGCAGATTCTCAACCACTGCGCCACCAGGGAAGCCCTCATAGAGTTTTTATACTTTTATTACTTCACTATTTTGATGTCTTAATGCTGCCAACTTGTTATCTGAGACACCCACTGTGATTTCTGTATGACAAACATCTTTTTTGTTTCTATTATACCTTTGTTTACCTTGGTTAATCCTTTTTTAATTGACTTTTTTTTCAGATAATTGTGGATTCACTTGCAATTTTAAGAAATAATACAAAGAGATCCTTTGTATACTTTGTCCATTTTCTCCCAGTGATAACATTTTGCAAAACCATAGCATAATATCATAACCAGGATACTGACCCTGATAATCCACTGATCTTTTTCAACTTTCCCAGTTTTACTTGTGCCCACGTGTGCATGCGTATGCAGTTGTGTATTTCATCTACCTGCCATCCCAGTCAAGATACTGAACAATTCCGACATCCTCTTCTTGCCCGTTCATAACCACGTCCAGCTAACTTCTTGCCACCCTCAACTTCCTATCCCTAAATCTTGGCAACTTGTCCTCCACTTCTTAAACTTTGTTGTAACAAAAATGTTATGTAAATAGAATTACACAGTATCTAACCTTCAGCGTTGACTTCTTTTTCACTCTGGAGATTCATCCAAGTCTCTGCCTGTATTAACAGTTGGTTCCTCTCATTGAGAGCAGAATCCCATGGTATTGACGTAAATGGTTTGTTTAATCGCTCACCTGTTGAAGAATGCCAGAGCTGCTTCCAGTTTTGAGCTAGTACAAATAAAGCTACTATGAACTTTCCTTATGTGAACATAAACTTGCACTTTTGTGGGATAAACTCTAAAGAGTACAACAGCTGGATCATATGCTGGTTGCATGGTCAGTTTTATAAGAAACTGCCAAACTATATTCGAGAATGGCTGTACCATTTAACGTTCCCACAAGCAATATATAAGCGATTCTGGTTTTCTGCATCTTCAACCATCCCTTGTTGGTGTTATCATTATTTTTTATATTAGCCATTTTGGTAGGTATATTTTGATACCTGTATGAACTGTGGTTTTAACCTGTGTTTCCCTGCTGGCTAAAGACATAGAACACCTTTGCATGTGCTTATTTGAATCTGTACATCCTATTCCTTGAAAACTCTCTTCAGGTCTTTTGCTTATTTCTAAATTAGTTTTTAGTTTAATATCCAATGGTCTTTGATGATTTATAGAAATGCAATTGATTGCTGTATATTGGCTTTTTTATTTCGCAACCTTGCTAAACTCATTACTTTTATTAGTGTTTTGGTAGATTCCTTAGGGCTTTCTACAAACACAGTCACTTAATTCTTCTCTTTGGGATTTTAGCTCTCAAGAACTGATAGGCCAATGTCCTCCAATTTTCTTAAAACTCCACTGGCTTTTGTGCCTGTTAGCATTCTCATTTTGGCACCCCAGAATCTTCCTTAGCACCATGGCTGGGCAGATCCGGGGGAGGGGGGAGGCGGCACGTAGAAAGTAAATTTCACGCGATGTCTTTCCCTTCTATTCAGGGTCTGGTCCCATCATTTCTAACAGCCCTGGAGCCCTCCGATGACTGCAGACAGATGTTCTTCATGTTTTGTTTTATTTGAATTTTTTTTCTGGAGTTTCCAGTTGTTTTCAGTGGGATAGTCTGCCACAAGTTACTTTGAGCTATAGAGCTCAAAGGAGAGGCACAATTGTGTGTGTGTGTGTGTATGTGTGTGTGCGTGTCTGTGTGTGTGTGTTGGCTCAAAAGTGCTACTTCAAGGTTTTACCTTATTAAATAATGTGCTCTTCAATGGAGTCTGTTTATTTTAAATGATATAATATACAGACAAGCACTTCCTGTGATTAAAATATTTCACAGATGTTAGTAGCTATTATTTCAAAATCAAATGGTGTAGCTTTTTTAAGTAATTAGTAACGAGGCAAGGATTTTCTGTGGTCACTGTCTATGATATAGAATGAATTGAGCAGTAGCCAATGAGACCACCCAAGTTACGCTGATTAGTAATATTTTCCATACAGGTCAATTCAACAAATATTTACTGACTACTTAGTATATGACATTATCGCCAGGACTACTTATAAACCAACCATGAAATCAGAACCATCCACTGAGTTCATCTTACAACACAGGAATGCCATGGACAGATTCTCTTCTCTGTGAGCCCCGGCTCCTCCTCTTGCCCTAGACATCTACCTTTGACCGTCTCAGCTGAGGTCAAAACTGCATTTCCATAGTATTACTGATTCTGCAACCAAGGAAACATGTTACGTATGACAACTGACATAAACAAAAAGCAGTTTTAAAACAGACAGAAAAGGACTTTTCAACTTTCATATTACTGAGTTCCCATTTTTAGGATTCAGAAAGCAACAAAGATTCAACTTCTCTTTGCGTCACTAATTCTCATTGGTCTGGGTTTCTCAAGGTTGGAGGATATGAACGTAACCAATGTGGCACTTTTCCTTTACACCTTTTGTGCCTGGATATCTGAGAGAAAGCAAGGCCATCACTGCAGGCGAGCAATTATTACACAGCGTGGAAAAAATCTATAGCAATGAAACTCAAGTCCTCCTCCCCAAAAGATACCCCTTGACTAAACGGAAGACTTTAGATTAACATGTCAAACACATCAGATTCAACTGACACTTCTGAAATAACAGACTTTGGGCAAATGTATCTTCAGCTGAGTCTTTGTCCATCTGTACAATGGGAACAGCAACAGCTACATCACGGCAACCTTAGTAGCGTCTCCATTACCACCAATAATCAACAAAATCAACTTTGGCTGAATTTTTAAAATAATGAAGAAAGTCAATGTTCTATTAGACTTACTTTCAACTGCTTTGGAGAGCTGCCAGATTTATCAGTGATTACATAAAAGAAGAAATGCCATACAAATCTTTGTGCAAATCATACTTTGTCCAGCTACAAGAAACTTCTCTGTTGCACATCAACTTTCTTTCAGGGAAAGACTAAATCGACTCATTGGTCAACCATCACAATCCCCATGGCTATATTCTGAGGTTTCCTACTTCTAAATGCTGGATTCAAGACAAAGGCTCAGTAACTTGAAATGTTTGTTGCCTTTAAAATAAAGTCTCTCTTTATTGAATACAAGTGTATGTACAGAAATAATCAATATTAGAGAGAGAGAATTTCTCTAACAGGCTTCTGCAGAGAGAAAGCATTCTTCAAGATTGTAGTTAAACAAATAAGATTATTATACCTCAAAAGCCTGACAATTAAATAACATATTTCCACCTGAAATCATAGATAAGCAATATTTTTTCCATCTGTAATCTGAGCAGTTCTATCTAAGCTATGTGAATAAGACCTTGTGTTTTACTAAAACGTAAAGGACCAAACTAATTGCTTTCTGTATTATGTTACTATGTTTTGATACATGTGTTCCAAATTTACATAAAAAATTAAAAACATAATTTAATCATTTATTTTCTGAATCAGAGTAAAGGTTATATGGTAATCTCTCTGCCAACAATTCTGTGCTAAGCTTTGGTCTCTGGCAATACTGGCAGACCTCATTTTTATAGTGCTCTGCTTTATTGCACTTTGAAGACACTGCATCTTTCACAAGTTGAAGGTTTATGGCAACCCTGCATCGAGCAAGTCTACTGATGTCCCTTTTCCAACATTTACTCACTTCCTGTCTCTGTGTCACATTTTGGTAATTCTTCCGGTATTTCAAACTTTTTCATTATTATTATGTGTGTTACAGTGATCTGTAATTAGTGACCTTTGATATCACTATTGCAAAAAGATTAAAACTTGCTGAAGGCTCAGATGATGGTCAGCACTTTTTAGCAGTAAAGTACTTTTTAATTAAGGTATGTACTTTGTTCTATCAGACATAATGCTATTGCACACTTAATAGACTACAGTATGGTGTAAACATTTATATACACTGGGAAACTAAAATATTTGTATGACTCACTTTATTGCAATATTCACTTTATTTTGGGGGTCTGGAACTGAACCCAAAATATCTCTGAGGTTTGCCTGTATATCTTGCACTCTTAAAACTGTACAAACAAGAATTTAACTTGGTGGCGTCAATATAAGAATATTTTAATCCAAAGCCCCCCTCCTAGGTGAACAAATGTTTACCTCCCCGATTTCTAACAATTCCCGAAGAACACAAAATTTGGCATAATTTTTCTCCCCAAAGGAGGAGTCTATTTTCACTAGCTCTGCTTCTGTAAGAATACCTTGAAATCTGACTTTTAATTCACCCTCTCCTGAAACTAGTCTCTCCATAGTCCCTAGATTCTTTAACCTCTCAAATCTAATATCTTTTTCCTGGAGTTCATTCTCCTTGACCTCTTTGGTGAATTCAAGATGCTCTCCTCTCATTCGGAAGTTGGGTCGATTTCTTTCCCTTGAATCCGGGCTCCCTTGTTTATGCTTTGACAGAGGAGTCGGAAGTGATGCCCGTTCTGGACCTGCCCTGAAAAGTATGGCAGCTCCAGCCTTGGGAGGCTGGGGTCCTGAGCAACAATGGGAGAAATCGGACCACCTTGTGGGAGAGACCAGGTGGAGAGGCCCCGGGAGGGCATGACGAGGGACCCAGAGCCCAGCCTCCCAGCCGACTTCACCGAGCTGCCTGCCCCGGAGCACAGCTGTCTTGGACCCTCTGGACTATCCCAGCCACCAGCTAAATGCCACGATGCCCTCAGCCATGAGATGTAATAAAATGGTGGTTGTTTTAAACCACTAAGTTTGGAGTCGTTTCTTAGGCAGCAAAAGAACATTTCTGTGCAGCTTATTATCCTATTGGGCTGAGACTGGTTTAAGCTTTTCCTTGACATTTGCCTGATTGGGGTAATAACTTCAAGTGTTACTTGCCTCTTCCTGCTCTGCTCTTGGTGATTAGACGTAAATTCGAACTTGCCCATCCCAGTCTCTGATGGAATCACCACCCCCAAACCTCAGCACCAAGGGAGGCTCCCGCTGGTTCCTCAGCTGAAGAATGGCAGATGCCCACCTGTGAGGCCTTGCAGCCCACGCTCCTAGAACAACAATATACCAAGGGCCTTTGTTTGTGTTGGGTATTCCGTATTGTCACCTGTCCTGCAATGTAAAGCCCAGTGCAAATTGAAAAACTCTCATTGATTGTTCTAGGTGGTATTCTTCTATTAATGAAGACTAAATACTATTTTTTCCCCTGATAGCCACATTTAACTTGTGATTGGTACTGAGGATTTGTGTTGCTGCTGTTGAAACGTCTGCTGTCAAAAAGCATTTCTTCCTTCTCTGCTTCTGAGGTACCTTATTAGCATCAACAAGCAGGACTCTATGTTACTGTTAAAGTAAATAAATCTAATTACACTTACTGCTCCAAATTGTTAAACTGTTTTTGTATTCTAATTCTATGATTCATTGTGCATTGCTTTAGTGATGCAACTTCTACAAGTCATTAAAAAAGGTAGGAACAAGGCAAGGCCTTCTGGTCTTATATCAATACCAGATAGCTCTCCGAAGGTAAATATCAATATATTTTGCATACATATTCATTTAATACATTTGTATCACTCTGCTTATTTATAATAAGTCTGATTTCTGGCAGCTTCTAAGGCACACGATTTAGAGAGGGTATAAGCTAAGCTGTTTTAACAATGTGGCTTTTCTCTTTTTAGAGGAAGAGCTCAGAGATGAAGCAGGTAATCCCAGTGGTAGGGGCAGCTCTGCTCTGTGAGAGCATCCAGAGACCAGACACCTGCTTCTGGTTGTTCACCTGTGAATGTGGTCCGGCAGCGGGAAGAGGGACTTAGGAGGTTCACGCAAACACTCTGCTTTCCAAGGGTGTCACATTATCTCCGTTTGCATCCTGTTAACCATAACTTTGTCACATGGCCTCCCCACTGGACAGAGGCTGGGCCACACCTTCTCCAGGTGTGTGAGACAATGTAGAGGGTGATCCGTTCAAGGAAGAGGAGGAAACCAGGAACTGCAGACACTCACTCGTCACTGTCACAGATTCTGTCGTTCAACAAGCCCCTGATGGAGTGACCTTCCCTGGGAGATGCTGTGATCGCTCTCTCCATTTGACTCCCAGACGTCACAAATTCCCCGTAAATGGTTTCCTGACATGGATTCCATATGCGCTACTGAATCCCCTTGATCTTTCAGTTTAATGATCCCCTTAACAAAGAACTGAACTTAACCTGACATCATTTGTTCTTCGTGAACTTCCTATGGCTCCCCACAATGAAATCTTCTGTGTATTTACAGACCCTTCAAAGATGCATCATAGAATTTGCTCGGGATGGAAATCAAGTTTACCAACCTTTGTTTAATACATTCTGCCTACATCCTTACTCTCTTTGAAAGCTAGAATATTTGCCCATCCTCTGGTTTCCAGCCCCTTTCACTTTCCGGGTCTCCTCAAGGGCAGGACCAGACACCGTGCGTCTCTTCCCGTTAAGCCCTCCTGACAACCAGTGATATACAAACCAGAAGTCAAAACTCTTCAGAGTTGCCAGGTGCTCTGTATCAATCCTTTTACCAGGCTTGGTTCCTGCTACCTTGAAGCAACATTTATTTTTACCCTTTTCAGTTTGAGAATTATTCTCCTTGACAGAGAAGACAGGGGCAAAATAGATACAGAGACGTTCTGCTTTCTCTGTGTCACTGGCTTCAAGCTACAGACCTACTTGTAAGTGAATCTCTTTTCCCTGAACATATTGAAAGTTCCTGGCATTATTCATATAGTACCATATCAATCTTATCTAATTTTCTTTTGTCCAACTGTCCATTAACTTCCTTTTTTCTGTCTCTCCTTTGTTCTATTATCAATTCATTTTCCACTGAAAATTGAAAAAAGTAATCCTGTAAAAATGCAGATGTTATTACACCAGCCTCAGATTTAAATTCTCCCAATGGTTTCCCATTGCTCCTAGAATTCAGTGTTAGTTCCTTAAAATTGCCTGAAGACCCTCTCCACCTCCATCTCAGAGTATGTTTTCATGCTTTCGGCTCCCCACCCAGAGTGGTCTTCTTTTAGCTTTCCTGGTCTCCATGCTTCTGTCTCCCAGAGTCTTTGCACATCCTGTTCTTCCCAGGTGAAGTGCTCCCTCCTTTCTCCTCACCAGTTCAGACCCCCTGAAGAAGCTCCCAGAGCCCCCCACTCTGCTTCCTCTTAACCTCATCACTCTTGCTATGCCACCTTTGTTTATGTCATTATTGGATTATTTCTGTCTCTCTAGCTACACCATAAACTTCACAAGGGCAGTGACTGGAGCAAACAGCACACTGTAAACACTAAATAAACATTTTTTTGAACAAGTAAATAATCAGAAGCATATTTCTGAGAGCTTTCTAATTATCCTGATATATAGAACTTCAAAGAACCTTTGATAAAGTAATGGACATGAGAAACTCTAAGAAGAGGCCATAGAATATAAAGAGTCTCACATAAATTTGACCATTGAGTCATTTATTTTATGTGTAAATTATTGCAGAGAAATAATATTTGAAGGAAAATATATTGGAAAATGTAACTTTCTACTTTATGGAAGCATAGATTTAGAAAAATGGGGGGAGACGTTCAAGATAGCAGAGCAGTAAGATGTGGAGATCACCTTCCTCCCCACAAATACATCAGAAATACATCTACATGTGGAACAACTCCTAGAGAACACCTACTGAATGCTGGCAGAAGACCTCAGACTTCCGAAAAGGCAAGAAACCCCCCCACGTACCTGGCCATGTGGCTGACAGGGTCTTGGTGCTTCTGAGCCATGTGGGTATCACTGTGCTTCTGAGGTGCAAGAGCCGGGTTCAGGACTTTGGTCCACCAGAGACCTCCCAGCTGCACATAATATCAAATGGCAAAAGCTCTCCCAGAGATCTCCATCTCAATGCTAAGACCCAGCTCCACTCAACAACCAGAAAACTCCAGTGCTAGACACCCCATGACAAACAACTAGCAAGACAGGAACACAACCCCACCCATTAGCAGAGAGGCTGCCTAAAATCATAATAAGGTCACAGACACCCCAGAACACACCACCAGACGTGGACTTGCCCACCAGAAAGATAAGATCCAGACTCATCCACCAGAACACTAGTCCCCTCCACAAGGAAGCCTACACAACCCACTGAACCAGCCTTACCAACTGAGGGTAGGCACCAAAAACAACGGGAACTATGAACCTGCAGCCTGCGAAAAGAAGACCCCAAACACGGTAAGTTAAATAAAAGGAGAAGACAGAAAAACACACAGCAGATGAAGGAGCAAGGTAAAAACCCACCAGACCAAACAAATGAAGAGGAAATAAGCAGTCTATCTGAAAAAGAAGTCAGAGCAATGATAGTAAAGATGATCCAAACTCTTGGAAAGAGAATGGAGAAAATACAAGAAATGTTTAACAAAGACCTAAAAGAACTAAAGAGCAAACAAACAATGACGAACAACACAATAAATGAAATTAAAAATTCTCTAGAAGGAATCAATAGCAGAATAACTGAGGCAGAGGAACGGATAAGTGACCTGGAAGATAAAAGAGTGGAAATAACTACCGCAGAGCTGAATAAAGAAAAAAGAATGAAAAGAATTGAAGACAGTCTCAGAGACCTCTGGGACAACATTAAATGCACCAACATTCGAATTATAGGGGTCTCAGAAGAAGACGAGAAAAAGAAAGGGACTGAGAAAATATTTGAAGAGATTATAGTTGAAAACTTCTCTAATATGGGAAAGGAAATAGTCAATCAAGTCCAGGAAGCGCAGAGAGTCCCATACAGGATAAAGCCAAGGAGAAACACACCAAGACACATATTAATCAAACTATCAAAAATTAAACACAAAGAAAAAATATTAAAAGCAGCAAGGGCAAAGCAATAAATAACATACAAGGGAATCCCCATAAGGTTAACAGCTGATCTTTCAGCAGAAACTCTGCAAGCCAGAAGGGAGTGGCAAGACATATTTAAAGTGATGAAAGGCAAAAACCTACAACCAAGATTACTCTACCCAGCAAGGATCTCATTCGGATTCGACGGAGAAATTAAAACCTTATAGACAAGCAAAAACTAAGAGAATTCAGCACCACCAAAAACAGCTTTACAGCAAATGCTAAAGGAACTTCTCTAGGCAGGAAACACAAGAGAAGGAAAAGACCTACAATAACAAATGCAAAACAGTTAAGAAATGGTAATAGTAACATACATATCGATAATTACCTTAAATGTAAATGGATTAAATGCTCCCACCAAAAGACATAGAATGCCTGAATGGATACCAAAACAAGACCCATATATATGCTGTCTACAAGAGAGCCACTTCAGACATAGGGACACATATAGATTGAAAGTGAGGGGATGGAAAAAGATATTCCATGCAAATGGAAATCAAAAGAAAGTTGGAGTAGCAATTCTCATATCAGACAAAATAGACCTTAAAATAAAGACTAACACAAGAGACAAAGAAGGACACTACATAATGATCAAGGGATCAATCCAAGAAGAAGATATGACAATTGTAAATATTTATGCACCCAACATAGGAGCACCTCAGTACATAAGGCAAATGCTAACAGCCATAAAAGGGGAAATCGACAGTAACACTATCATAGTAGGGGCCTTTAACACCCCACTTCCACCAATGGACAGATCATCCAAAATTAAAATAAATAAAGAAACACAAGCTTTAAATGATACATTAAACAAGGTGGACTTAATTGATATTTATAGGACATTCCATCCAAAAACAAAAGAATACACTTTCTTCTCAAGTGCTCATGGAACATTCTCCAGGATAGTTCATATCTTGGGTCACAAATGAACCCTTGGTAAATTTAAGAAAATTGAAATCATATCACGTATCTTTTCCGACCACAACGCTCTAAGACTAGATATCAATTCCAGAAATATCTGTAAATAATACAAACACATGGAGGCTAAACAGTACACGACTTAATAACCAAGAGAGCACTGAAAAAATCAAAGAGGGAAATCAAAAAATACCTAAAAACAAATGACAATGAAAACATGACGACCCAAAACCTATAGGATGCAGCAAAAGCAGTTCTAAGAGGGAAGTTTATAGCAATACAATCCTACCTCAAGAAACAAGAAACATCTGAAACAAACAACCTAACCTTACACCTAAAGCAATTAGAGAAAGAAGAACAAAAAAACCCAAAGTTAGCAGAAGGAGAGAAATCATAAAGATCAGAGCAGAGATAAATGAAAAAGAAATGAAGGAAACAATAGCAAAGATCAATAAAACTAAAAGCTGTTTGTTTGAGAAGATAAAAAAAAATTGATAAACCATTAGCCAGACTCATCAAGAAAAAAAGGGAGAAGACGCAAATCAATAGAATTAGAAATGAAAAAGGAGAAGTAAAAACTGACACTGCAGAAATACAAACGATGAGAGATTACTACAAGCAATTATATGCCAATAAAATGGACAAACCAGAAGAAATGGACAAATTCTTAGAAAAGCACAACCTTCCGAGACTGAACCAGGAAGAAATAAAAAATGTAAACAGACCAATCACAAGCACTGAAATTGATTTAAAAAAGCAAAAGCCCAGGACCAGATGGCTTCACAGGTGAATTCCATCAAACATTTAGAGAAGAGCTAACACCTATCCTTCTCAAACTCTTCCAAAATATAGCAGAGGGAGGAACACTCCCAAACTCATTCTATGAGGCCACCATCACCCTGATACCAAAACCAGACAAAGATGTCACAAAGAAAAAAAATACAGGCCAATATCACTGATGAACATAGATGCAAAAATCCTCAACAAAATACTAGCAAATAGAATCCAACAGCACATTAAAAGGATCATACACCATGATCAAGTGGGGTTTATCCCAGGAATGCAAGGACCCTTCAATATACGTAAATCAATTAATGTGATAAAGCATATTAACAAATTGAAGGAGAAAAAACCACACGATCATCTCAATAGATGCAGAAAAAGCTTACAACAAAATTCAACATGCATTTATGATAAAAACCCTCCAGAAAGTAGGCATAGAGGGAACTTACCTCAACATAATAAAGGCCATATATGACAAACCCACAACCAACATCGTTCTCAGTGGTGACAAACTGCAACCACTTCCTCTAAGATTAGGAACAATACAAGGTTGTCCACTCTTACCACTATTATTCAACATAGTTTTGGAAGTTTTAGCCATAGTAATCAGAGAAGAAAAAGAAATAAAAGGAATCCAAATTGGAAAAGAAGAAGTAAAGCTGTCACTGTTTGCAGATGAGATGGTACTATACATAGAAAATCCTAAAGATGCTACCAGAAAACTATTAGAGCTAATCAATGAATTTGGTAAAGTAGCAGGATACAAAATTAATGCACAGATATCTCTTGCATCCTATACACTAACGATGAAAAAGCTGAAAGAGAAATTAAGGAAACACTCCCATTTAACATTACAACAAAAAGAATAAAATACCTAGGAATAAACTTACCCAAGGAGACAAAAGACCTGTAGGCAGAAAACTATAAGACACTGATAAAAGAAATTATAGATGATACAAACAGATGGAGAGATATACCATGTTCTTGGATTGGAAGAATCAACATTGTGAAAATGACTATACTACCCTAAGCAATCTACAGATTCAATGCAATCCCTATCAAACTACAAATGGCATTTTTCACAGAACTAGAACAAAAAATTTCACAATTTGTATGGAAACACAAAAGACCCTGAATAGCCAAAGCAATCATGAGAAAGAAAAACGGAGCTGGAGGAATCAGGCTCCCTGACTTCAGACTATACTACAAAGCTACAGTAATCAAGGCAATATGGTACTAGCACAAAAAAAGAAATATAGATCAATGTAACAGAATAGAAAGCCCAGAGATAAACCCACGCACATATGGTCATCTTATTTTTGATAAGGGAGGCAAGAATATACAATGGAGAAAAGATAGTCTCTTCAATAAGTGGTTCTGGGAAAACTGGACAGCTACATGTAAAAGAATGAAATTAGAACACTCCCTAACACCATACACAAAAATAAACTCAAAATGGATTAAAGACCTAAATGTAAGGCCAGACACTATAAAACTTTTAGAGGAAAACATAGGCAGAACACTCTATGACATACATCACAACAAGATCCTTTTTGACCCACCTCCTAGAGAAATGGAAATAAAAACAAAAATAAACAAATGGGACCTAATGAAACTTAAAAGCTTTTGCACAGCAAAGGAAACCATAAACAAGACAAAAAGACAACCCTCAGAATGGGAGAGTATATTTGCAAATGAAGCAACTGACAAAGGATTAATCTCCAAAATATACAAGCAGCTCATGCAGCTCAATATCAAAAAAACCCCAAAAACCCCAATCCACAAATGGGCAGAAGACCTAAATAGACATTTCTCCACAGAAGATATACAGATTGCCAACAAACACATGAAAGGATGCTCAACATCACTAATCATTAGAGAAATGCAAATCAAAACTACAATGAGGTATCACCTCACACGTCAGAATGGCCATCATCAAAAAATCTACAAACAATAAATGCTGGAGAGTGTGTGGAGAAAAGGGAACCCTCTTGCACTGTTGGGTGGAATGTAAATTGATACAGTCACTATGGAGAACAGTATGGAGGTTCCTTAAAAAACTAAAAGTAGAACTACCATACAACCCAGCAATCCCACTACTGGGCATATACCCTGAGAAAGCCATAATTCAAAAAGCGTCATGTACCACAATGTTCATTGCAGCTCTATTTACAATAGCCGGGACATGGAAGCAACCTAAGTGTCCATCGACAGATGAATGGATAAAGAAGATGTGGCACATATATGCAATGGAATATTACTCAGCCATAAAAAGAAATGAAATGGAGTTATTTGTAGTGAGGTGGATGGACCTAGAGACTATCATACAGAGTGAAGTAAGTCAGAAAGAGAAAAACAAATACCATATGCTAACATATATATATGGAATCTAAAAAAAAAATGGTTCTGAAGAACCTAGGGGCAAGACAGGAATAAAGATGCAGACGTAGAGAGTGGACTTGAGGACATGGAGAGAGAGGAAGGGTAAGCTGGGACAAAGTGAGAGAGCTGCATGGACTTATATATACTGCCAAATATAAAATGGATAGCTAGTGGGAAGCAGCCACATAGCACAGGGAGATCAGCTCAGTGCTTTTTGACCACCTAGCAGGGCGGGATAGGGAAGGTGGGAGGGAGACGCAAGAGGGAGGAGATATGGGGATATATGTATATGTATAGCTGATTACTTTGCTATACAGCAGAAAACTAACACACCATTGTAAAGCAATTATACTCCAATAAAGATGTTAAAAAAAAAAAAGAAAGAAAGAAAAACAGTTAGTGTAATCATAAGAGATGAACTTGATTTTCTGGGATATTCTAGATGAACATCATATCAAAGAATAGGGCACTTTTCTTCCCCTTTCTGCTGGGTA